>NC_083604.1:64482976-65115168 GCF_029168945.1 Cannabis sativa | reverse complement strand
ACCTTGGAAATGCTACCAAGCTCCTTGGGATTTCTATTCTAAGAGACAGGGATAAAGGAAAACTAATACTTAGACAGGAAGATTACATTGAGAAGATCATAGATAAGTTCTCTATGAGGGATGCTAAGGTTGTTAAGCAACCTATTACTAGTCAGTACATACTTTCTAAGGAACAATGCCCTAAGACATAAAAGGAAATTGAATCTATGAAGGATGTACCCTACTCTAATGCTGTAGGGTCTGTAATGTACTTAATGGTAAGCACAAGACCTGACCTAGGTTATGCTATGAGTGTACTTAGCAAATACATGGCTAATCCAGGAAAAGTTCACTGGTTAGCCATGAAATGGGTATTCAGGTATCTACTTGGGACAACTAAAGTTGGATTAATCTACAATAGACAGAAGGCTAACAATATAATTGAAGGCTATAGTGATTCTGACTATGCAGGGGATAGGGATAATAGGAGATCTACATCTGCCTATTTCTTTCTAATTGGAGGTAATTGTGTAAGCTGGAAAGTTCAGCTTCAAACTGTTGTGGCACTATCAACTACAGAAGCTGAGTATGTAGCCACAACTGAAGCTATAAAGGAAGCAATATGGCTAAAAGGGCTAATGAAGGAACTAAATCTACTTAAAGGAGTGCCTACTGTGTATTCAGACAGCCAGAGCTGCATATTTCTATGTAAAAATCCTATGTTCCATTACAGAACAAAACACATAGAAATCAAGTATCACTTTATCAGGGATAAAGTGACACAAGGTGAAATTGGCATTGAGAAGGTGCCTACTGAGGATAACCCAGCAGACATGGGAACTAAAATTGTGACTCTTAACAAGTTCACACATTGTATGAACTTGTTAAGAATCAACTCAAGAGACTAAAGTAGGACCTATCAAGCTAAGAGGAATTCAGGTGGAAATTGTTGAATAAATTCCACTTATAACCAGTTCAGTATACTTACTAATATCCACATCAGCAATATACAAACAGAAACAAGTAAAGGGACTCAATCCTAGGTGGCTTCGCCTCTAGTGGATCAAGACTTAGTAGTTAGTTACAACTGAAATTGTAACTAACTCCTAAGCCTCGATCAACCGACTCTATAACAATATAAAAGCATGAATCAAAGTAAATAACCCTAGATCTACAACATAGAACCAGATCAGAGAAGAGATAGAGAGAGAGAAGAAATAAACCCTAGTTTGAGGCTTCAGCTCCAAGATCCAGAGATGAGAAACCAGTTCTCATGGTGAGGAGCTCGAAAGGGAAGTACATGCACAAGAAAACAAAGAAGGAGTTAGATCGAGAACAAATCAAGTGAAAACAACAAAAACATAAAGTGTAAAAGAGAGAAATCGAGTTTACCTGGTCGATTTCTGTGACCGGAAGCTCCAAATCTTGTAACTCAACATTTTGATAGTGGATATCAAGCTTCTATCTCTGAGAAGAGCTTGACAGAGACGTAGCCCAGATTTGGGTGAACTCTGAAACAAATCTATGGTGTTTTCTCTCCTTATTTTTCATTTTCACTCGTTTAAACTAACTTGTGTTTGTGTGTGGGTGTGAATCTGGGTTTTCTAACTTGTGTTTCGAGTTTGGGAGGCTGAGTGTTGTGTTTGAGTGGCTAGGGTTTCTAGACTCTTCGATCAGAGTCTTTAAACCTAAAGTTCAATACGACACTGAGTTTGGTGTCGTGGGAATTGAACGGTACCGTTTTAGTCTAAGGGATTAATTAGACTAGGAAAGGTTATTTTTGACCTTGATACTGATATTAAAATCATTTGTTGGTGTAGGGTAAAAGAGTAAAAAAATCCTACATGAACTTCTAATACTGAATAAATATGATGATTTACTTGTTCATTGGTTTTTTATCCTTCCTAATAAGTTGTTTCGTGAGTGAAGTTACTCCCTTGCTTTGCTTTTAAAACCAGCTAGTAGTAAGTTAACAATATAAAGAACTTGCTTTAATAAAACTTTGTCCACAAATTTTCACTTTCTTTTGATTTTCGTTTTTCTTTTTAAAATAGGGAAAGTGGGTGGGAAAGGAAGAAAATTATTTTGGTTCTGTTCAATCGAAGAGAAACACTCTTGACTAAGATTCTATTTACTCATACTTTTCCACACAGCCTTTGGACAGCACTCATAAATTAGAAAAGGAAAGCTAAAAGAGAAAGCTGCCTACCATTAAGGGGTCTATACTCTACAAAGCACACCCACCTAATCGAACTTTTTCTTCATTTTACTACTTTCCACAAGTTTTTCTTTCTTTTTCTTTTTTGGCCTTTGTTTTAGATTCTATGCACACTCATTGACAAGCTCTAGGAGGCACCTAAAAAACAAAAAGACCCTTCTCTTTCCTCTAAAGCCTGGGAACTCGTGCAATCAATTCTAAGTGCCTCTTTTTTCCAATCACTTTTGAATCATCTTACTTAGGCTGGACCATCCATTCTGCTCTTTTGGAAATGGGAGAAAATCCCATGTTATCATATCGACTCCATTTCTCAGTATGATTAGATTTCAAATTTAGCTAATTAGGTGTTTTTTTTTTCCTTTACTCTTTTAAGGTTTGGATTCATGCATGGGTAGTTAATACTATTTCGTTTAATTTTCATATCTTAGCACATATGATTTGAAAATAAAATAAAAAATAGAAAATCACACATGGAGATTAAGATCCAAAGCGCCTGCCGTTTTTTTTTTCTTTTGTATATGTGATTGGTTTGTGGGCCCTGCTTTAGCTGGCTTCAGGTAAGAAAAAGTTGAAAATGATGGATGGGTAGCTTCAGATTTGGAAGGCTTGCTTCCTGTTTAATTTTTTTAGCCAGGCGTAAATATAGACTTTCCCAAGTGTAAGACAATATTCATAACTGTTTGCGTTTGTCTTGGTCAGGCTTGCTTTTCTAACACCATCTTTTAATATATTAAAATAATAATCTTTGAGATGATCAAGTTTTGTTGATCCATGAAAAATAAAATTTTGAGTTGGAGAACTGTTGAATTTAGCTTTCTTATAGCTCGTGTTGATAGGTTGCCGTAAATGTAATGTATCACATTGGTCTTGGTTTATTAGGAGGCTGTCATTTTTACAACTCAAGAGGTTTTAAAGATGGACAATTCTATGGAAAACTTGCATCATTATGTCTTACTTCTTTAGGAAAACTTTCTTTTCTTTTAGGTCTCTTCCGAAAGTTTTATCCACCCAAATAAAGAAGCATTTATGGTCTATGAAAACTGAAAAGGTCATTAGTGGTCAAATATGAGAATTAGAAGATGATAGAATTGACAAGTCGAAATTGGGCTTAATTAAGTTAGTTGAACTCATAATGTATACGAACGACGTTAGAGGCTAAGATTGGAAATTAGTTGGTGCTTCGAGATCAAGGTTAAAGTGGGTTTATCTAGTATAAATGTGATGTCTTTGATTGGGATGCTTAGGCTTGTATTTTTTGAATGTGATATTAAGGAGCATCACTATCATCTGGTTACGTTAGTAATGAATTTGCAAAATAGCTCAAAATTATCTGAATATACCACGAACTGAGAAACTCTTATCTGAATATACAAGCACCCAGGAAGACATCAATTTTTAGAAATAAATAAATCTGAAGATGATCGCAGATCACTGATCAACGGTCCATATGGATTTCATTCTATCATGTCGGCCATCTTCACATCTTGATGACGACTTTTGTCTGATTTACTTTCCTGAACACGTAGCCTCTCTCAAGTTCTGTATTTTTCTCTGAGGTCTATGATTCCCCACATGCCTATTCCTATCAGTGGGGCTCAGTTGATTGTTGAAAACTTGGGAACCCAACTCACACGTGTTGTTGTCATTAAAAATAATGTTAAGAAGACCCCACATTTTTTTATTTTTTCACACACAGCAACTAATTTCCTTTGTGGCCTCCACTGGCCAGAGAAAAGGAGCCAATCTATTATGATTAACAAACTACAGCTCAAATCCCACTTGCGCCTACCTATCAAAGGCAAGAGAGAGCGCTTATAAGGGCTTTTTCGATCATCTTGATTCTTGGGAAATGTTGAAAGCTGGTATACATTCTAGTGTAAATTGACTACACAGGAATTTTTTGGGTTTTGCCAGAGACTCCAACACTTGCTCTGCCACAAAAATTAGGCAATTTGGTTGGTCTTGATTTGATCTAGTTAGTGTGTTGTGGGGTCATTTTAATCTCACAAATAGCTTTGAAAATTGGATCATATTTTGTTCTTAGTTGTCAATTTGCAACCTAATTTAGCTTGTCAATATTTGTTTCCATGCATGGTTGAACCAATTCATGTGGCTTATTTGTTATCCAAGTGGTATTGGTAGGAAGGACATCAATTTCAAGTGTCATATAATGTACTGCATACACTCAAATACTGAATCATATACCTGTAGATGGTAAGCACAGTAAATCTTTATTTGTTTAGAGTCTTTGAGTGAATTTGTCTTGATTCATATGATGGGTTTCTTTTTGGTTCTGATAATTGATTTGAAGTTCCATGTACAGTAAAATAGATCTCTGATTTTTGCTTAAGCTTTTTACATGGATAGGACGATTTTTGTGAATTTTGGCATAAGCTTTATATATATGGATAGAAAGATAATGGGGGTGTCAGTTCACTATAGCATTTGTAGGTGGGCCAGCCAACTTGGGCGTCCTTTAGCTTCTGGCTTCAAAAACATAATGAATTGTGAGTTCATCATTTGGTTCCTTTCCCTGTGATAAGGAAGCGCAGCTCAAATTAATAAGTGAATTTCTTTATTAATCAAAATGATGAAACGAAAGAATGTTACACTTTTGTCAATTTTGGTGCAAAGAGAAGGGAGAAAGAGCTTTGTAATCATGCATGTTTTGTAGTTATTTATGTCATCAGCTTAAGAGAAAGTAGTCCAAGCAAGTTAGTAGCCCCCAAACAGAGATACTTTCAAATCCCACTTTCAATTTATTAAAGGAATGCTAAAAGAAACGATGAAAAATTGGAGTTTATTGGTCAATAAAAGTTTCCCGCGAAATGTTTTATATAACCGACAATCAATTTTATCCATTCCTCGTTCTACTTTGCCTGAGAATATCTAAGTCGTTTCTATTTGTTTTTTCTTTTCTTTTTCTATTATTTTTACAGCTTCATGCCTTGATCTACTCCCACTTTATTACTCCTATTAAAAAAAATTGGATCCCAAATTGTCAAGTCATGTTTTATTATTTTTTCTTTCTTTATTTTACCATTAAAAAACAACAATTGTTTTCATCTGTATGCATCTTTATCTTTTGTCACTTATTACATTTGGTTTTTGAAAGTACTCGTTTTAGTGTTTAAATTTCTAATATCATGACTGAGTAATGATATGTGCACTTTATGTTTACCAAATTTTAGACACAAAAACATGTTCTCACAATGAAATTTAGTTGAGTTAGGAAATAAAGTATACCATAAGTGTAAAAATTTGGTACACAATTTGTCTGTACAGATCATTACTCATATGATGATAATCCTAGATTTATTATCATTTATATTTTTC
Source organism: Cannabis sativa (assembly GCF_029168945.1). Taxonomy (NCBI): domain Eukaryota; kingdom Viridiplantae; phylum Streptophyta; class Magnoliopsida; order Rosales; family Cannabaceae; genus Cannabis; species Cannabis sativa. The sequence continues at coordinate 65,109,635 of NC_083604.1, read as the reverse complement.
ATTAAACTTTTCGTGATAAAAAATTATTTAAGTTTTAACAAATTGGAGTTGCCAAATAAATTTATCTATTTTGATTCAGCACCTCAATTTGTACCAAGTATTAATATTTGAAAATATTAATGAAAATGGCTATCAAATTAGAGAAAGTAAATTTATTTAATGAAAACTGGCGTGTAAAACATGAGTTTTCTCTCTAGTACTCTCCATATCTAAATGTAACTCGTACACAGCTGCCAAAGCATTTCTGAATGAAGATGACTATTTACTAAATATATATTCTTTTCCTGGAAGAGATAATTTATCTAAAAAAAATATTTAGTCTATATCATTATATTTATAGCATAATTAATCACTTGCTAATATATTATTAACGATATCAAATAGAGTGGCTAAGTGAGCGTTTACCCACCACAAGTTCGGTTGTATCTCGATTTTCTCAATCCCGAAATATTTTTTTTGGTAATGACCGTGAGGTTTAACTACTTTTGATTCTAATATATGTACGCTTTTCTTCAAAAAAAAAAAAAAAACGATATCAAATAGAAAATGAATAATGATTGTGACCATACATTTTTATATCTATAATGTAATTAATCTTAATTACAGTACAATTTGATGCTGTAAAAAGAGAAAATTACACTCTATACCTTTTTCATATTGTCATATTTTTTTACTTTTTTTTTTAAAGTCTATTATTTTTACCTCTTTTTTTAAATATTGTACCAATTTTTCCCCTGTCACTTCAAGATACTCTCCATGTGACTCTTATGTCAGGATATTTTGTGTACAATACATATAAAAAGAGGTATGTTTCAATTAAATATAAAATTAGAGGTAAATTTAATTAATTGATTAATAAAAATAGTATTTTTCAACTTACTCCTTGTAAAAATGTGTATAATTTGAGTGTTCTTTTAGCATTACTCAATAAAAATTTTTAAAAAATGTAATGGCTATAGTTCTACTTACTAAAAATATTTGTTGGTATTTATAAATATTTGATATGTCTATCCTCTTAGTAATTAAATCGTGATAGATAACATTATTCAAAAAAAAAAAAAAAAAAAAAAAAACTTACAAAAAATACTAAGTATTGGACTATTGTTTACAAAAATACTATCACACAGTAAAAATTACTTTTATACTGGTTGAGCCTTTTTTTTTTTTATGCTGTAGACACACTAAATCAATATCAATGACTCCATCTTCGTTCCCCACGCACAGAACCTGACCGACAGCACCGAACACCCGAAAAACACTCATTAATTTCGGTGAGATTGAGAAAAATAGGCAAATCAACGATAGATGAAAACCCAACATCTTCATCAAAGCCAGAAATAAACAAAACAAAAAGTTTATTAGACACTAAAACCCATCAGATTCTTTTATAAACGAAAATAAAAACAAATAACAAATTTAGATATGAAATTCATAAATCAAAAATAGGCACTAGCATCTGAAATTGTATTAAAATACATCTAAAATTGTATTAGAATACATCCCATATTGAGAAAAATACAAATTAATGTACATGATTGCACGAGTATTAAAAAAACAGTCGATTATTAATTCATGTTGAAGTATTCAACGTTGTTCTAGAGTCTTTCTTGCTTAATAACCTACATTTTATTGTAAATTAAGAATATGTATAATAAATAGGCAACCAGATCATTATAGGACCAGAAAAATAAAAGAACAAACGTCGAGCTATTTTCTACTGTTTTTTTTTTTTTTTTGGTGTTGTTGTATGTGAATTAAAATGTTCAATTACTGAATTTCTATAAAAATATTCCAAACGAGTGTACTTGGGAGTCCAATCTTGGAGAAGGAACATAAAAACTACTAAAATAAAACTAAAACAACACGAAAACAAACCAAAAATAAATGATACAACCATTTTAACAATGACATCGTCAATAACATCATCCGATTAAACGTTCTTAATTGGGGATTTACCTTCCCTTACATAAAAACAAAGCAACAATAAACAACACAAAAATACAACTGTTATAAAACAATGAAATACTGCATTCAAACAAAACAAACACACAAACACAAAATAAAAAAAAAATAAAAAAGACATATTAAATATAAAAGTAATACATCCCATAGAAATATAGGAGTAAGTGAAATAAAACCCCTAAAATGACACAAAAATAACCAAAAAAAATACCTTATCAAGCTTGGGCATATGTAAAAATTCATCGTCCAATTCAAAATCTGAGTCTGAGTCTTCAACCACGAGATGAGGACGTTTGGACATCCTCCTCTTCGAAGTTTCACCAAGAAATTTGTATTTGCTTGGAACTGATGAGATAGGGCTTAGGGGTGTTCTTCAAAATTCCTCTTACCCCCATTCAGGGTGTGACAGTCAATATAGTCCCGTGATTCGTAAGGGGAAATACCGGGTAAGCTGTACAATCCTACACCGCGTGGGGAAGATCAAGTGGGATAATTCTGAGATTGTGTAAGTATGGGACTACACAGTTGAAGAGAGCTTAAATGGATTGATTGGTACTACCTATATCAACAAGGTGCATCTTGTTTTTCGGTAGCCCATCACGAAAGAACTCCACAGTTAAGCGAGCTTGACCTGGGAGTAATTTCAGGATGGGTGACCTCTTGGGAAGTTTTCCCAGGAAGCATGCGAGTGAGGACAAAGCACGCTGGAAACACTCGTGTTGGTATGTAGGGTCAGTCATCAGTCCATCAAGCAGCCAGAGTGACGTACTCGTGTATAAGAGCCATTCATTCCGTGGGTGTAAGGACCCAATGGAGGCTTGAAGCGGGGGCGTTACAAAATGGTATCAGAGCCTTGACCCAGCCGGAAGTGTGGTCGACGAGGACGTCGAACCCCGTAAGGGGGGTGATTGTGACAGTCAGTATAGTCTCGTGATCCGTAAGGGGAAATACCGGGTAAGTTGTACAATCCCACACCGCCTGGGGAAGATCAAGTGGGATGATTCTGAGATTGTGTAAGTATGGGACTACACAGTTGAAGAGAGCTTAAATGGATTGATTGGTACTACCTATATCAACAAGGTGCATCTTATTTTTCGGTAGCCCATCACGAAAGAACTCCACAATTAAGCGAGCTTGACCTGGGAGTAATTTTAGGATGGGTGACCTCCTGGGAAGTTTTCCCAGGAAGCGTGCGAGTGAGGACAAAGCACGCTGGAAACACTCGTGTTGGTATGTAGGGTCAGTCATTAGTCCATCAAGCAGCCAGAGTGACGTACTCGTGTATAAGAACCATTCATTCCGTGGGTGTAAGGACCCAATGGAGGCTTGAAGCGGGGGCGTTACAAAATGGTATCAGAGCCTTGACCCAACCGGAAGTGTGGTCGACGAGGACGTCGAACCCCGTAAGGGGGGTGATTGTGACAGTCAGTATAGTCCCGTGATCCGTAAGGGGAAATACTGGGTAAGCTGTACAATCCCACACCGCCTGGGGAAGATCAAGTGGGATGATTCTGAGATTGTGTAAGTATGGGACTACACAGTTGAAGAGAGCTTAAATGGATTGATTGGTACTACCTATATCAACAAGGTGCATCTTGTTTTTCGGTAGCCCATCACGAAAGAACTCCATAATTAAGCGAGCTTGACCTGGGAGTAATTTAGGATGGGTGACCTCCTGGGAAGTTTTCCCAGGAAGCGTGCGAGTGAGGACAAAGCACGCTGGAAACACTCGTGTTGGTATGTAGGGTCAGTCATCAGTCCATCAAGCAGCCAGAGTGACGTACTCGTGTATAAGAGTCATTCATTCCGTGGGTGTAAGGACCCAATGGAGGCTTGAAGCGGGGGCGTTACACAGGGTCAACGCAAGTTTTTGAGAGATTTTTTTGGGGGGCTTTTTTACAACTAAGGAAGAAGACTTTGATCATGTAATAGTCATAGATGATGATCAAGTAAAGTATTTATAGGAGAAATCAACAAATAAATGGGAGAAAATGTAGAGGAAAAATTATAATTTAAAAACAACAACAACAACAAAAATTGTATAAATTTGATTTAAGTAACCACCAAAAACCGCCCTTAACACAAGAACTGGATGTGTTTTTTTTTTAAAGAAAAAGAACACAAGAAGAAGACGATTAAAAATTAAATGGGGTAATGGGTAAAAATCACCAAAATGTGGTGTGAAAGAGTGAGTAATTAAGATGAACTAATGATCTGTTTCAAAGAAAAAAAATTGAAATGATGATCACATTGGATTAAAAGAAAAAAAAAAAGGACTGTCACAATGTGATCAGTCATGAGTTCAAGGGTTAGGTGGTGTATTATACATGTTCGGGCCATATTAGACCACGCGAGTTGGGTCTACCAGTTGATGTATTTTGTATTCGCGGTTTTCATCACTTAGGTCGGCGTGTAAAAATGGTTTGTAATATTTCGTGAAAATTTTTATGGGATCCCGAAACATGTCTAATCTTTTAGAATGGTTTGTATATTAAATAGTTACAAGTTATATTTTCACTCTGTACTTGATTTAGAGTTTAAATTTCTGCTCTTATTTCTAGGACTGTTCAAAAAAATTAACAAACTACCCAACCCGAATAAACCACTCAAACCAAACCAAATAACCCAACAAAAAATATAACCTGAATAACTTTAAAAAAAATTCAAACCGCCCAATGAATATATTGGGCGGGTTAAATATTATTCTAACCCGCCCAAATAACCCGAATAAACTGATTTACATATTTTTTACTAAAATTATTTATAACATAATATATAAATTATGTTTAATAGTTAAACTATTTTACATTTAAAGTTTGTATTTTATAGTGTTTAATTTGAAAGTTAGAATTGATAGTTGATATTTTTGATTGTATTTTAATATTGAAGTTGAAATTTAAAATTTACATATGAGTATATATTTTTTTTATATTATTTTTTGAAAAATATTGTTTAATACTTTAATGTTTATTCAATTCATATTTATTTTTTTAACATTAATTTAAACTATAACTATTTTAATTTTGAAAGGATATACTATACATTTATTTTTTCCAATCAATTATTTGAATACCAAATACTAACAATAATAAAAGAATAAAAAATAAAGATTGGTTTAAACGGGTTAACCCGACCAAACCGAAGAAAATTATTGGGCGGGTTACACTTTTTTTTTTAATTTTTTCATTAGACGGGTTACATTTAGATATTTGTAACCCGACATTTATATTGGGTTGATAAAAATACACTATAATCTGACCAAATCGATTGATGTAATCCTGGTTTAACGGGATTAGGTTATGTTTAATGGTTGATAGTAGCGTGCCTTTCATTAAGGTATTATAGATTAATTCTCATTAATCTCTTATTTCACAATGATTAAAATAAATATTATTTTCACTAAAATAATGTAATTCTCTCTTTAATATTATCTAATAATGATATTATATTTAACCAATTAATATAATTTTATCCGATAAAATTAAATAGCTAAATACTATTGATTATATAATTCATAATTGTCATAATTATTCAAAATAATAATTTCACAAATTACTATTTTGCCTTGAAAAATTTATTTCCCATAGAAATTAATTCTCACTCAAAATTTACTCATCAAATAAAACCTTCATTTATACAGTGTTGTATAGAGGTGACTCAATGACCATGGACCTATATTTTGAAGCTTCAATAAACACTTGATTATTATCGATCTTATCAATAGAAAAATCTAATTTATTAATTCTATTATTACTCCACTATAAATATGGAATTGTACTCTTTGACAATGTAGAATTATATTTACAAATTTTTTACTTGTAGTCTATTGATATAATGAATATAAGTAGTTTACCCTCTAATTATTAGTTCATAATTAGAGTTGGTCAAAATTACCATTTTACCCTTCTAATTATCTATTTACTCCTTATGTACCATTAATTCAGTGTGAACAGATAATCTATAACTTATTTTAGATTTAGATCTAACTATTAGCACTCCCAAAATTAATACAATAAGAGAACTAATATTCGATCCATTAGGAAAGCTTAGATTCCACTATTGTATAACATGTTCCCAACCACTCATGTTATTAAGCTCCTAAGATAAAAGTTGTAAGAATCATCTTCTCTGTGAAACTTTAACGAGTGAATCAAAGAACTCAATGAACACAAACATGAGTTTATGTATACTCAGGATTCAGGCTGATCTACTAATGATCATCGTTGTGATATGAATAACTCTTTCATGGTAAAGAACACGTTAATGAAAGATATTTATCACATATTGGTCCATTCATGCATAATCAAATAAACAACACATTTACTACATGTCTATCTACATATGTGATCCGAATCAAAATCACACACACTAGAAATATAGTGTAAGTAAACCATACTTAGTAATTCTATAATACTTTAATACACCACCGACTTATTTTATTAATATCGTATAATCTTAATTCTTTTGCATGTCTTTACAAGATTATACATTCTCCATATGAATAAGGAATTTTTATATGTTTAATAATTATACTATTATAATTATTGTATCATTTATCTTATAATTGTATTTTATGTATTCTCTAACATATTATCTAATAATTACTTACTTTTAGGGCATAAATCCCAACACTTTGTACATTGCATGAGCATTAACATAAATCATGGTACGTGAGAGTCATGTATGTCACATATACCTTGGTATACAAGAGCCAAGGGTTGCAATGGCATTTGACACACCTGAGTTAGTATTTTTATGGTTTAATGAAATGTTGATGTTATCCTAGTTTTTTAATCGTAAAGTGCTAGTGCGAGTGCTGGTAAGTTCATTAAGTTGAACAACCGCACGTACATACTATTTGCTCACCAGAGTCAAGTACTATCATGATATAAGTGCTTGAGGTCTCATAAGAATATAACGACCACGTTTATAAATGTGAAGTACTAGTGCAAGTGTTCCTCCTCGGATCACAAAAATAAAAAAGAAAATAAAAGCATCATTAATTACAAAAAGCTCTCTAGAAGCAGGACGCTGCATCTAGAAGAGGTTTTTCTAATTGATCGAAGAAAACCCTTTGGGAGTGGGATGCTGCCCTAGTTGTGGTATTCTTTCAATGGCTAAACTCTTCCTAAGTATGGGACGTTGTACTTAGCACAGATCTAATCCAATATGTCTTTTTTTCTTTTTCCTCCATCGGATTTTTTTCTTTAACAAGGATCTATGAGTTGAAATCATCAAACTAGGTTCTCCAACAACCTGTGATTTCACCCCTATACAAATCGGGTTTTTCTACACTACTCATTGATAATGATTCGTCTCACTTATGATCATAAAGTGAGTTCATGATTGAGCACCAAACACACAAGCAATAACCCACTACACCTCAACAGTAGTCTATCTCACTCACAACAGATAGCTTCAACATAGAAACTTCAAAGTTTTTTCACCCCAGTCACAAAGAGATCAACGTTGAGGGGAAAGAGCAGTTAAGCTCAGACAGTGCCAACAAATTTCAAACATCATGGCAAAAAAGGTGATGGTTAATAATTAAGCATCACCAACTGTTCTAATCAAAATAGACCTTAAAAAGAGTGGGTGACTCCCTAAGAGAGTCGGAGCCATGCAAGTAGCTCATGTATGGTTTCTAGTGATCTAACATCGCTCCTTGTGATAAAATTAGATTACCACTCACAGTCAAAACTACCCTGTGGCAAACATCACCGTAACTACCTTCATAGTATTCGACATCAAATCTCTTTAGAAGGTCAACACCCAACGACCTCTGAGCCATCTCACTTAACTACCACCTGTTTGACAAGTTCTCAATAGTAGTTGGTATCGACCGTCTCCTTGACAACCAAAGAGTAGAATGCGAATGTTACAACACATCCTTGACATTCACCAAGAAGACCTCCTCGACTGTGCTAATAGCCGAGGGGATGAGGAAGACCTCCTTCACTATAATAACAGCCGAGGGGAAGTGGAAGACCCCCTTCACTGTCAAAACATCCAAGGGGATGTAAAAGGCCTCTCTCATTGTGAATACGACATAAAGGACGATGAAGACCTCTAAGGTTAAAGGCCAAGGACTAAATGGAGACTGCACTTACAATCACTCTAAGGTGCACCCAAGACAGGGAAGACATCACCCCTATCTTGGATATATTAATTTGGGAGTTGGTCACATCTTCAATTGACTAAAGAATGGCCAACAACTACTTTAACACATCATTGACAGTCATCAAGAAGACCTTCTCCTCTGTAAAGTTGAGGAGATGATGAATGCCTCCTTCGCTGTAAAGCCGAGGAGGTGATGAAGGCCTTAACCGCTACAAAGCCGAGGGGATGTAGAAGGCCTCCTCTACTGTAAAGCTAAGGGAATGTCAAAGGCCTTCTACGCTATAAAGCTAAGGAGTTGACGAAGGCATCCTCTGCTATCAAACCGAGGAGATGAATAAGACCACCTTCGCTTAAACACAACTGAGGGAATTCTGAAGAACTTCAAGGATACAACCTAAGAGAAGACAAGGACTACATCAATATTCACATAAAAAGATAGGGTGACAAGAGAGTTAATGCTAAGACAACAACCGAAGATTAGAGTAAGTGTTGATATTCTAATGTCGACATGATTTCACAATACCTCAAATCAAAGGAAATCACTCAAGGAGTCATCAACTTAAAATTTCAAATTCCACTATTCAACAGGGAATGGGGATTCAAAAGCCTACTCTTAGTGGGAATACTTAAAGAATAGAAATAATTGTCCAAGATTGTCAAAATTGAATTCGATAGTTTCAAGAGAACTAGACTTATCACGTCATTAAGTCAACCTCACACAAGCTTAAGGTTGACTTGGGGGGAAAATATTTACTCCAAGAGTAGCCTTGATGACGTGGACATCAATTTTTGACACGTGGTAAAAGATGACATCTCAGAGTTGAGTAGTCCCGAGTCATAGCAAGTTAGCCTGGGAGGGGTCCTTAGCCCTGCACTCAGCTTGACTTTGTACCATGAAGATATAGAGCAACCTAATCCAAGCCCTGAGAGCTGAAATTACACGAACTTGTAACCCGGAAGCCAACCTGGGCACCTACGGTTTCACTCAGTGCCGAGGTTGATAACCTCAACTAGGATTTCAGTCTTTGGGACCGTCTTAGTGCAAATGGGTCAAAACTTACATTGGGACATAAACTAGACATACAACGGACATGTTTGAGGCATCAGAATTAAAATTGAACTTCAATTTTGAGCACCCAGGGCCCAGAGCACCCAGCACCCACGTTGACAATCTATCAATCTAGGCGCTTTCCAAGTATCAGATTAGAGATCTTACTTTTGCACATTCTTCGTCTTCATCAAAAATAGGAAAATATGTATTTTTGGAGAAGAAACAGTACTTCTTGGGTGCCAAAATAGGGTCGCACCCAGGTTGACACTTAGGACTGGCCCTGCCCCCAAGTTGACACTTGGGTCTGGCCCTGCATTTTCGATGGTGTTTTCCAAGATTTCTTTTGAGCATCTTTTCTAAAAATAAAAAATATTAAGATTCAACTATTTCTGGGGACCAAACAGAATTTTCGAAGGGCTAGAACTGGGACCCAGCATCCAGGTTGACATCTGAGGTGCATGGTTCGTATCGAAAGTAAACAATGTACCACTACAGAAAATCTTACTTTTAGTCCCAACAAAACTTGTGACTAAAAGTAAAAAAGTTGTGATTAATTATAAATCATCATTCCTATATTGTGACTAAAAGGTCCATGACTAAAAGTATTAGTGACAAAAATACAATTTGTTGTGACTAAATATAGTTTTAGTGACAATACTTATTGTGACTAAAACTAAATTAGCGACAACTTGTATCTAAATACCACCAGGGCCGACCCAAGTATTTTGGGGGCCTTGTGTGAAAGATTAAAATTGAGCTTTTTATAAAAAAAAAAAAAAAAAAAAAAAGAAAAAAAAAAGAAGTAGAATACCTTAAGACCACAAATCCATTACTATTTTTTTTTAAGATACATTCCTAAAATTTTAATTATAATTTTTTTAGGGATAATTTCATAAATAACAAAAACAACAAATAAATTACAGAAAAAATGATCGTACATAATATTAAATATTTTTACGGTTTTTAAAATTTATTTACAGAAAATATGATCTTTTGATGTATTTTTATGTTGTACTTTAGTTATTTTATTGTTGATTTTTTTTATTTGTATATTATTTTTTTATGTTGTTTTGTTGTTATTTTTTTTGCTAATTTCATGTGGATTTCTTATTATTTTCTTGTATTTTTATAAAATAATATAAACATGTTAAAAAGAAACTTTGAACATAAAAATGTAAAACAACAAAAATAGGCATTTTTTAAAAAAATTGGGCCTTAGAAAATGGGGGTCTTGTGCAATGGCCCAAGCTGCCAAAAATTTGGGCCGGCCCTGAATACCACCCTTTAGTCACAAGGAATATTTTATTGTGATTAAAAGTCACATTTAGTCGTAAAAAAATTATATCGTGACTTAAAAATTGTTACCAAAAGTAGTAATTTTTTGTAGTGTACATTTGGTATACATGTATTTGTTCTTCAACCCAGTGATGGTGGTGTAGTAAAGTAGTAGTACGGTGTTTTCCTTCATCGGCCGTGAAAAGATTCAATCTACTTTTCCATCAAATAATTTTAGTAAGCTGTTGTCGAGTTGAGAATTTTCTATCAAATAATAAATTCATATACTAATAAAAATGTAGTATAGCCCTCTCAAAAAAAGAAAAAAGAAAAATGTAGTATAGCCATTTAAGTTTTCACAACTTCAAAAGCGCAACAAGGAATAGTGTATAGTACCCATACTTATCTTTAATTTAGACAGCATTTCATGTTGGAATGAAACTATTTCCTAATTTATGTTACCTATACGTAACCTAATAGCATCTCCAAAGAGACATTATTTTTGGTATTACACTATCACTAAATTTGGTGTCAAAAAATATTTTCACTCCAACCACAACACTAAAATTTACACCAAAAAATATATTTTATTATTATATTAATAAAATATACAATATTTTAATATTAAACAATATATATAAACAAAAATTAGCTATTAAATATTAATAATAATAATAATAAAAAAGATGCAGTTGCTACAGTGCTACTGCATATATGCAGTGCACTGTAGCAAAGACTGCATAAATTACCTCAAAATGGTGCTACCTTGGAGAAGATTAACCACTGCATCCTCAAATTTGAGGGCTCTTTGGAGTTGCTCTTAACAATATAATCCCTACTACCTAGTTAGCTCATAATTCCTTTTTAAGTATACTATATAGAATAAGCACATGATGTCATATTTTGTTTAGTGATTTTCATTAGTGTAATCTAAGTGCATTTAATAAAGTTCTGACAATAATAATAATGTCATTTAATTATCGGAAAACCTGTGTTTGTTCTTTCGCCTCAATGTTAGCTTAAGGATTGATACAGTTCAATTTGATCGCAGGAGATCATTCTCATTAATAAATACACTTTAATTATTATTATTATTATTATTATTTTTCTTAAAAAAAAAAAAGGTAAAGAGAGTTTTCAATTAGGTGCATAGTTTACCTACGATTTCATATAAACTGATTATAGCAAATGAATAATAACATATAATTTTTCATAGATGTCTAAAATAATCACGAGAACGTGAGAGGCTTTCTTAAATTCAGTTTTTTTTTAGTAAATTTTCAAAAGTAGATATGTACTTTTTTATTCACATACAAATTTGAATAATAAAACAAACATACAAGATTAAATTTAGACAGAAACACACAAATAGCAATAATAATAACACCAAATATATCTGGTGAGAAATTAACTTTAGAAAATAATTTGTCACACTAAAACAGAAATTCTAGAGTAATTTTATGGAGTTTTTTTATTTTATTTTTACATTTTAATTTTTAATTTTTTTGCATTTTTATAAAAATTCACATAACAATTAACGGAACAACTTAAATCTCAAAATAACTCAAACTATAAAAATAAAAAAAAAATAATATATAAAATAATTTTTCTAATTTTATTCATATTTGCTGGAGCTTGATAGGGTGACAATTCGTGTTTGTGGGTTGTGTTCGTGTCGTGTCGAGACCCATGTATAACAGGTATATGCTCGACCCGAACACAATCCGTTTAGTAATCGTGTCAGAAAAAGAAACCCAAATACAACCCATTTATAAGCATATTTTGTTTAAACATGTCAACCAATAACACATTTATGAAATATTCAACACGTTTATAACCCATTTATGATATGTTAAAGTACTAAAATAACTTTAAATATGTCATTAACAAGTCAGGTTCGTGTTAGTCGTGTCAACCCGAACACAACTCATTTATTAAACGAGTTAGACGAGTCAACTCGAACCAATTTAAGGCAAACCCAAACCCGTTAACTCTCGTGCGGGTTTCGAGTCGTGTTATTGTCTGACCCGTTGTCGGTCCTAGAGCTTGACACTATTTATTTAAGGCTAATTAGTAATTTTTCATCCCGAACTTTGACATGTACCAAATCATGTCCCCTGAACTTTTTTTGCCGTTAAAAATTCCTTCTGAACGATTGAGATTGTTAGATTTGATGACTTTTGTCTAATTTTAGTAAAAAAATTCTAACATGAATGAAAGTTCAGAGGGCATGATTTAGTACATATCAAAGTTTAAGTGACATGATTTGGTAGATATCAAAGTCTAAGGAGCATGGTATAGTACATAAACAATCACTGAAACAGTAAAATTAAATAAAATTAGACAAAAGTCATTAAATTTAACAATCTCAATAGTTCGAGAGGAATTTATAACGGCAAAAAAAGTTCAGAGGTCACGATTTGATACATGTTAAAGTTCAGAGAGAAAAATTACTAATTAGATTTTTTTTTTATTTTATTTTATGCATTTGAAAAAAATATAATAAATATATATTTTATTTTTTTGAGAAATTTTATTTGATTTTTTAAACTCACATTTTATTTTATTTTAAAAAAAGCACTGAAAAAGATGTAAGAAGAAAATGTTTGTACGGTTGTATAGAGAACTGGTTTAACCGAAGCTGATTACCTAAATTCAAGGGGAAAAGGAAATGAAAGAAAGAAAGTTTAAAAATACGATAAATATACAAACAAATAAGGCCTAAAAAAAAAACTATTGAAATCGCCGATTACTTACACCGACCACGCCGTAGTGCGGGCTTGATACGCTGACGCAACAAAAATCTTCCGAAGCTAAAACGAAGCCGAGTCGCCAGACGCCGAGCCGCACTATTCTTTTCTCTCTCTCTCTCTTTCTTTTGTTTTCTTTTCACTTTTTAAGTTTAATGTTTTTCCACAGCAAACGTTAAAATCAAAAGTCTCCCTAATAAAACGGTCGAAAACGGGGTGTCCACCGGCTGTAGGCGGTGACACAGAAATTGCATTTGTATTGAATTTTGGGTTCATTTCATTTGTAGAATTAATAATAATAAAATAATAATGATAATAATCTAAAACTGCAGTCAACTTAACCTTGGTAAGATTTTAACCCCATAACTGACCCAAGTTGGTTTATTTAAAGAGAGAGAAAGTAAGGCCAGCTGGGTTGTGAACTGCTTCACTGACCTTCCCAACTCTCAAACCAAAACTCCTCTCTCTTTCTTTCTTTCTTCCTTACAATTCTCTTTCTCTTCCATTGTGGATGAACAGTCGTAGACTATACTGTCTTCCCAACTAGCTTCTAAGAAACTGATTGAGTAATGATGTAGAGAGAGAAATATTTGTATTGTGAGAGAGAGCTATCTTCATTGTTACTTCTTTTTTTGGGTTATTCTTTTTTCGTTGTTAGGTGTCAAAATAAAGAACAAAAGAAAAAAAAAACACATATATAGTTTAAATTGGATTCGTTTTGTGAGTACTTTTTTTTTTCTTCTTTATCTTTTGATGGGTTCAGAAGTAGAAGATGTACTGAAAAAAGAGAAAGATTGGAAAATGGAGAGAGCTAACACGTTGTTGTGTAGTAATATCATCATCATACACCAAAATCACTGTACAAGCTGGTCTTGTTTCAGACATGAGACTAGCTCTTCTTCTTCACCCATTGCTTGCTTAAAGTGAAAAAAAGAAACACAAAAACAAAATCCCAGCTTTAAAAAAGACCCACTGAAAATATATTAAGGATCTTAAAATAAAAGAAAAGTAAAAAAAGTCAAGAGCTTTTGATCTATAATAAGATCTATTTGCTCAGAAGTTTTTGTTATTATTTTCTTCTCAGTCATCATGAAGAGGCTTAGCAGCGATGATTCTCTAGGTGCTCTAATGTCCGTCTGCCCAACTACAGGTTCATAACAAAGAATCCTATTATTACTTCGTTTACTTTTTTTTTTTCTTCATATTCTTTTCAATACATGAATAGAACCCTTTTTATTATTATTATTATTTTTGTTCACTTTGCCTAGTACTAGTACAAGTTTTTATCTTTTTTGCTTCCTGTTGTGGAACTTTTCATATATTCATCTCTGTTTTTTCTTTCTCTGGGTTTTAATTTTTTTCTGTTTTGAGTGTACTACTTTAGAACGTAATTCAGTAAAAACTAAGATCCCATTTCACTAATTTACTTTTTTTTTCTTTGGTTTCTTTTAGAGGAACATAGCCCGAGTAGCAACCATATTTATGGTAGAGAATTCAGGTCCATGTTGGACGGTTTAGACGAAGAAGGTTGTGTAGAAGAATCTGGGCATGTCTCCGAAAAGAAGAGAAGATTAAGCGTTGACCAAGTCAAAGCTTTAGAGAAGAACTTTGAGGTTGAGAATAAGCTTGAACCAGAGAGAAAAGTTAAGCTTGCCCAAGAACTTGGTCTCCAACCAAGACAAGTAGCTGTTTGGTTCCAAAACCGCAGAGCTAGGTGGAAAACAAAGCAATTGGAAAGAGATTATGGCCATCTTAAAGCAAATTACGATGCCTTGAAGCTGAGTTATGACACTCTTAAACATGATAATGAATCCCTTGTTAAAGAGGTACCATTATTTATTATTACTTTACACACACTACATATATGTGTCAATTTATACTTTGTTGTTTAATGGATCTGAATTTTTACATTTATACAGATAAGGGAATTGAAATCCAAACTCCAAGATGAAAAGTCAGAGAGCAACAATCTGTCGGTGAAAGAAGAGCTAGTACTTATACATAATATTGGACCAACAGAGTCGGAGAACAAACAAGTTGTTCCTCATCCTGATCATCATCATCATCATCATAATAATCATGTTCTTCCATCTGAGGAGTGTAAAGAGCTAAACTTTGAGAGCTTAAACGACACTAATAATGGTGTCGTTTTAGAGGTCTCCTCCATGTTCCCTGATTTCAACAAAGACGGTTCTTCTGATAGTGACTCCAGTGCAATTCTCAACGACGACATAAACCTCAATAGTAATAATAATAACAGCAGTTGCAGCCCCAATGCCGCCATTTCTTCAACTGCCCTTCTCCAAAATCCGGCTGCTTCGGCTCCGGCTTCGCTCAACTTCAACTGCTCTTCATCTTCTAATAATAATAATAATTCCTCCAACTGCTTTCAGTTCCAGAAAGCGGCGTCGTTTCAGCCTCAGTTTGTGAAGATTGAAGAGCACAATTTCTTTGCCGAGGAAGCCTGTAACTTCTTCTCCGACGACCAAGCTCCCACCCTTCAATGGTACTGCTCCGATCAGTGGTAATTAAAGTATATTTTTCATTTAAACAATAAAAATAAAATTAAAAGAAGAAAAAATTCCCAAGTGAAGTGATTATAGCTAGACTCCGGAAAGAGCGTCTTCTCCGAGAGAAAAAGCAGAGTAATGGATTTTCGTTTGAAATTCACGGGGTGCTATTACTCCATTGTTGAAAGTGAAAGCTCGGTGAGCTGAAAAGAAAAAAAGATGAGACTTTGGAGAAACCCATTATAGTACGGAGAAGTCCAAACTGGATCAGAAGAGAGAGAAAGTGACAGAGATAAAGAGAGAGAGAGAGGGGTTCACGTGGGGTGGAGGAGGGTTCGGTGGAAGGTGACGACCAAGGTTTTTCACCTAGCCAACCGTGTGCGGGAATATGATTAGCTCCTAATTAAAGGTTCATCTGTAAAAAAAAAAAAAAAAAAAAAGAAAAAAAAGAAAAATAAGTTCTTTTGGAGCAAGTTCCTGTATTGGAAAAAGAAAAATTAAATAATCATATTCTCGCTTTCTTTAATTGTTTCCAATTATTTTTGTTTTCCTTTTATTTATTTATTTTAAAAAGCTTCATTTTTATTGTTTTGATTCATCTTCAATTCATTTAAATCTCCAATTCAAAATTTAAAATTTGTGTTAAATTTAACCAAAAAAAAAAAAAGAAATTGTATTATATTTCACCCACTATTTACGCTATTTACAAGTTGTGTTCTTATATATAAAACATAAAATAAATAAATAAATAAAATTAATTATTATTGATAGCCATTTAATATTTTTTTAAGATGAAAATAGATGAATTTTATTAGAATGCCAAATCTACAATTACAAGAGATTTAAGAGTAGCAGGAAAAGTACTCTCAAAAAAATTACGATCAGACTAAGAACAAGAGCCACGAGTCAAGCAGTGTGCGGCCTTGTTAGCGATCGTTTATAAATAGTAACATTATTGAAAGAAGATAATAAAAGTTTGCACTCTTGCACAATAATACTAAAGATAGAAGGCATGCCCACCAAGCTATGCAAAGCTTGAATAACAATAATGCAATCAGTCTCAATAACAATTTTCGAAAGATTAGAGGCATTTATCCAACTCAAATGCTCATCATATCAGCGATGGGAGCACTTGAGGAACCAGCTGAGTGGGTCGAAAAAGCCAAGATGACAACCTCATTTGAGTCACAAGCAATGAAACCAATCCCAAATGCATTTTCAGCTTCAAAAGTTGCTCCATCCACATTAATCTTGATCATTCCCTCAATAGGTTTAGTCCAAGAATTCTTGTTGCCACCACAATCAGTGTTAAAGTGCAGCGGCTCAAAACGTCATGTTTGAGCATATTTCCATTGACATAGAACTTGATGTGCAATAGACACAACTTCAGCAGTCGAACGTGTATAGTTGTTCCAAACCAGCTCATTGCGAGCTTTCTATATAGACCAGTTGACCATCAAAATCTCTTCAATAGCATCACCCTTGTGCCGAGACCACGTTGCAACAAACTAGACGTGGAAATCAGCAACAGTCGATGAAGGCAGAGCCACGACTGATCTGTTCCAGCAAGATTTGGAAAAAGGACAGTCAATAAGCAGGTGGTAAGTGGTTTCAACAGCTCCATTGCAGAACAAACAATGAGATTCAACGGAAACATGCTTGCTTTGTAGCTGAACACGAGTCGCCAAGTAAACCGGTAGAGCACGCCAAGCAAAGTGAAGGAATTTTGGCGGTAATTTTAACTTCCAAAAGTGCTTCTACATATCTGAACCATCATCAACAGACCAGCTACCTTTCACCACTTGAATATGTTTATAAGCGCTTTTTACTGAGTAAAAACCAATAGGTTCCTTAGACTAGTACCAGATATGACCTTGATAAAGCTCACTAAGAGGGATGCTCATGATGAGCTGGGCATCCCAAGAATTGAAAATATCATGGACAACATCAATCTCCCATTCTCTAATGCTGATCTTCATGAGCTGATATACTTTGCTATGAAATAAACTAGGGTGACTAGAAGTGACACAAGGATTGTTTTCAGATGGGAGCCAAGGCGTATTGAGGATATTTGTATTGGAGCTTGCACCAATACGAACCTTGGCTTTTGCCTTAACCAGATCCTGTGACTCGAAGATGCTTTTCCATATGAAACTAGGATTGCTCCTAAGAGAAGCCGATAGAAAATCACCACGAGGATAGTACCGAGTCTTATAAACACGACCAATAAGAGAGCTCATTGAGAAGGAGACGCCAACCTTGTTTACCAAGAAGCTACAAATTATAGTCATGAAGACTACGAAACCCCATTCCACCTACATCTTTATGTTTAGTAAAGCGCTTCCAACTCATCCAATCAATTCCACAGGTGTTATTGGAAGAAGTGCTCTACCAATACTTTGACCTAATACCCTCCAACTTAGAACATGTCTCCAAAGGAACCAGAAAAATAGACATTGCATAACTAGGTAGAGCTTGAGCAACGATTTTCAATAACACTTCGCGACCTGCTTTAGACAGGAGTCTGCCTTCCCAACTCTGAATTCTTTTCTGCATTTTTTCCTTGAGAAAGCCCAAGATTGCATTTTTATTTCTTCCCATCGTATAAGGAAGGCCCAGGTTAGTACAATTTTCATCAGCAATCTCCATATGAAGCAAAGAACATATTCTATTCTTCACCGTATCAGTGGTGTTGGTACTAAAAAATATAGAGGACTTACTAAAATTGACTTGTTTCCCCGAAGCCATCAAACAACTGAAGAAGTCTCATTATATTAGACGCTTCCCTTTCATTAGCACGACAGCATATATAATTATCATCAGCAAATAGCATATGTGAGATAACGGGAGCTCCATTGGCCACTTTACAACCTTTTGGATGACCGAGACTCTCAAATTACTTCAACAAAGATGAGAGCCCTTCTGCACAAATTAAACATAGATAAGGAGACAAAGGATCCCCTTGGCGGATACCTCAGTGTGGGATAATTGGGCCAAGAATCTTACCACCATGAACCACATTATACTCCACGGTTGTGACAGTTTGTAGAATCAATTCAACAAAGTAACTTGCAAATCCCATACGAAGCATCATGGCACGAATAAAGTCCCGTTCAATTCGATCATATGCTTTACTTAAGTCGAGTATCAGCGCCATAAAGCCCTCTTTGCCTTTGCTCTTTTAAAGTAGTACATAACCTCAAAAGCAATCATGATATTATCGGAGATAAGACAACCCGAGATAAAAGCCGATTAATTTTTCAGAGATAATGTGATGAAGCACCACCTTTAGCCTATTTGCGAGCACTTTATAAATAACTTTATAGAGCACATTACAAAGTGAGATTAGGCGGAGATCACTCATCGTAATAGGTTGCTTCTTCTTAGAAATGAGCACGATGTTGGTACGATTCAAACCAGCAGGAACAAAGTAGTTAGCAAAGAAACTCTTGACCTGATTAATAACATATTGCCCAATAATTGACCAATAATTCTGATAGAATCCCAATGTCATAACATCCAGACCCAGTGACTTGTCGGGATGCATTTGAAATAAAGCTTTCTTAACTTCTTCATCAGTAATTGGGCAGAGGAAATATTCATTTTCAGCAACAGTGATAGAAGGTTCAATGCCCATAACAACCTCATTGCAACTAGTGTTTGAAGAAGAAAATAAGGTCTGAAAATAATTCACAATTACAGCAGCAAGACCCGAATCCCAATTTACCCAAGTACCTGAGTTATCTTGAAGACTTCGTATGTTATTATGTTTATTAACTTTCTATTTTGGTCACCCTTGTGAAGCCAAAGTTGACCTTTAGCGCCAAACGACTTCACGTTGATTCATATTTTCACTTACCAGCTTCTCAACATCACAAAACTTTTGTATTGAAACTTCATCAAGACCTTTCTTCCACCTTCTTATTTCATTATTACAATTTTTAATTCGTTCCTTGAAGTTACCCGTGTAATCACAACCCCAGACAGTCATCTTTTCGCCACAAATACGAAGTCTTTCCATGATATTGTAGTTGGCATGAAGCTCCCAAATATCCTTAACCACCTGGAAGCATAAAGGCTCACGAACCATGCATTCTCAAACTTGAATTGGCAAACAAGGACAAAGAAATTCTGGACAGTAGGGTGAAGATGTAACAGGCAGTGGTTCGAGGCAGAAATTTCAAGGTTAAGAAGCTGAGCAGATGTGAAATAATCAGACCAGCAATGACTCACCAAGGCACGATCGAGACGTACTTCAATCCAATTTGATGTACCCCGTCCTCACTCCCATGTAAACGGATAGCCAAGAAGATAAAGATCAACAAGGTTACAATCGATAAGTGTTTGATTAAAGCCATCATTTAGCGCCTAAAGATAGCTGTTACCTCCTCACTTATTTGCTTAACTAGTCACATTGTTCAAGTCCCCTATGATACACCAGGGCAGAGTCGAAGACTGTTTCAGATTTCGAATGAGGTTCCAAGTTTGTTGGCGTTGACCTCTATTGGGCTCACCATAAAGGCTCGTTAGTCTCCAGAGGATAGAGCTAGGCTCAGTAACTTAAATGTCAATGAAATTAAAAGAAAATTGTAGTAGTTGGGCCTTTGCACTGTTCCTCCAAAGCATGGAAATACCCCCCCCTATGACCCCTGACATCCATAGAATACAGGCCCTCAAAGCCAAACTTCACACGAAGCCTTTCTAGCACATCACCATGACTTAGAGTTTCACAAAAAAATAAGAAATTGGGTTTCTTTTGGATCACCAGATCCACAAGGAATTGAAAAAACCCAAGGGTTCTCAAACCCACGACAATTCTAGCTTAATATACTCATGGTAAGCGGTGGGCTTGAGTACCAGAACCTACCAATAAATTGTTTTTTGAGCCCAACACAAAGATAGTGTCATGCCTAATAGAAACAATACCATCTTCTTCCATCACTTTAAATATAGGCCCACGATAACTAGATGGTCGTAATTCAGATTGAACTGAATCAATAGGCCCAATCACAATCCAGAACTTAGTATGGCGTCGTTTAGGATCAAGAATCAAATTTTCCTCTAGTTCCTCCTCTAATATATCCACGTGGATAGCTTCTTCAGAGTTGAAAAACTTTCCACCTATATTTCCCACAATTTTCTCAGCCCCCATAACTCCCTTTGACTTACTATTATTAGCTTGATATTGAATTGAAGCTCCCCGATTTCTCGCACTCAATTGCTCAATCATAGGACGTTGATTGGTAGACTTTTTCCTTTTCACACTGCCAGTTGACCAACCAAAAGGCAATGAATCATCTTCTTCACCATTTCTCTGCCATTGGCTTCCGATGAGATGGTGTCGAGGACGAGGTTGAGCCCTTATCCAGATGCCATAAGGTTGGACAATTTGATCCGTGGGAGTATCGAACCGCTGTGGATAGAACTTCTCAGAGTGACTAAGAATCTCACATATAAAACAAAATGTGGGAAGGAACTCATATTTAAACATGGCCCAAAAACCCTCCTCTCCTGTGGTGCATCGTATCTTCATTCTACGCTTCAATAGAGTAGTAACATCCAATGCAACACGTACACGTAAATAATCTCTCCATATACCTCAAAAGTTCTTAGGATCAGACTCGATAAATGCACCTATGTAGTTACCAGCCCTTTGAAGAATTGATTCCGATTTGAAGCTATATTGAAGGCCATAAACTTGAACCCATATATCAAGAGTCTTAATAGTCACTGACCGTGGATCATCTCTTGGCTTTAGACGTGCAAAGATTAACTGTATATGGTTGAAAGTCCACAGACTCCCTTCTATGACACGTTCCAGATCAAGTTCATGATAAAATTAGAATAAGAAACGGTTTGGCTCTAATTGCTTTACATACATACCTCTACCCGGATGCCATAAGAGGCCATCATATGGCGCATTACATCATAATCAATCGCCTTGGCAATAAGAAAACGCCCAACAATACACAGTTGGACATCAGCAACTTGGACCTCAAAATCCTCAACGTCAAACATAGAGACAACATCATCCTCCCCTTCAATTCCTTTATTAGCACAAAGGTTCTCCAAATCCTTGACAGAATAACTACTTGATGCCATATTCAACAGAAAAACACTAAGAACAGAAAGAATTAGAGAAGATTTCTCACCATGTCAAACGACAAGACTATGTTTGGTTTTTTTTTTTTTGTTTTTCATAAATGCATATTCAAGTACTAATAATAATAATAATAATAATAATAATAATAATAATAATAATAATAATAATAATAATAATAATAATAATAATAATAATAATAATAATAATAGTTATATGGTAAGTAAAAAAGATAAAGTTGTGTAAAAGTTAATGAATTATAATAATTAATAGCATTATAGTAAATAAATTACCTTTGGGATTTTAAATTTTTTGAAATTAATTTAAGTTTTAAATTCACCCTCTCTTGGAAATCTATCTTGGGCTAACACACTATAAATATAAAATTAAACTATTAGTAATTATAGACTTATATTTACTGAGTTATAACTACAGTGTCCATTGATATAATCAATACAATTGATTAGTCCTCAATGTATTGGTTCATAATTATTTTTGGTTAAATTATTGTTTTACCCTTCTAATTATCTCGATATCCTTTAGTACCATTAATTTACTAGTTAAAGTATAATTCAAATCAAATCTAAATTTGTGCAGTTCCCAACCATCCGCATTATTGGCTGTTAAGACTTGTATGTTTGATAATTAAGGTAATAACCTAACAACCTAAAGTATGAATTATCAAATAGTGAAATAAGTACGTATAAGTTTTGGATCCTTACATTGATTGCAGAGTAATAAAAAGACTCCTCACGTTCAATCACTCTAACCCTTGAATTCCTTTTTGCAGCGGAGCATTACCAAGTGATGAACCTAGGTTAATTCTCCTTGAACCTATAAGCAACAAAAGTCATGATCTTCCACAAAGATCTCAGTACCATCTCGATTAGAGTGGGTTGGTTACTCAATCACATTGGCTCAAAAATATGAGAGAGAGAGAGATAGAGAGAGAGAGAGAGTGTGTGTGTGTGTGTGTGTTTCGAAATTGGCTTAGGCCCGAGATGGCCCCGACTGTTCCCTCCTACTAGTGCTAGCTCTTCATCACAAGTCGCGCCTCCAAGCCAAAACGACGATGTCGATGATGTTGTTGATTTGTAGTTTAACTATTTAGTATTTTCGGTGTAAATATTAGTATTTTCAAAAAAAAAATGAAAAATATTTTTTAATTATTTCTATAACTTTTACTTGAATTTGGTTTAGTTATAATATATGCTTAGGATTATATTAGTGTGTTATTTTGAATTATTATTTCTAAAATTTTAATTTTAGTTTAAATTAAAATTATATTTCATTTAATTTCACAAAAAAAATTATAAAAATCTTTTGTCGACGTATTTTCTTGCACCGAAAAAGTATATAAAATAATTTTTAAAAGGGTAAATACCATTTTAGACCGTGTGTTTTACAAAAGTTATCAATTGGACCCTCTATTTTGTTAAGTGACAAAATAAAATGGACCCTGTATTTTCTAAAATGGTATAAATAGTACCGTGAATTGATTTTTGTCAAAATAAAATTTAATTATCATCCGATCTAAAAGTGTTATGACAAATTTGTTGACATTTTCTCTATCTTTTCGTATTAGGAATTATTTTCAAGTTGATTATATTAATAAAAAAAAAGTTGTCAAAAATTAAGCTTAGGGTCCTATTTTTACTATTTTGGAAAAATACAGGGTCCATTTTGTCATTTAACAAAACACAGGGTCCAATGGGTAACTTTTACAAAACACAGGGTCTAAAATGGTATTTACCCTTTATAAAAAAATTAAAAATGTATTGTCAGCATAGTTCGATATGCTGACAATACCTTCCGCGAATGAGGATTTATTCGGGAATGCTTTTTTCGACGACTCCAACTGCTTCATAAATACATTCCTACGTATAAATGGGAAAGTTTTACCGACAGATTCTATTGCCGAAAGATATTTTTAATGGGACTCAACCGATGAATTAATGTCGATAGCCCACCTTTCACTAGCAACTATGCATGTCTGTTAAAATTACAATGTCAGCGAAGACCATTATTTTGCTCACAAAATGTACTTCCTCGATCGAAAAACACCGACAATCTTTACAGGTAGAATTACTTGCTAGTAAAAGTTTACCGTCACATTTAGTTGACGTTTTTCGATGCAAAATGTGATCGACAAAAGTTCCTTTTTATAGTGATTGAAAAATATCATAATTCATCACTCCGAGCGGAGGATCCATGTCCTTCTTACATGATTAAATAGCATTATCATGAGACAACACCTTGATAACCAAAACGATGAGCCACCTTTAAACAAGCATGGCCCTTAATCATAGCCTACTTGTTGTTGCTGTTTTCATTTTATTTTCTTTTCATATTTATAATCTCGAATATTATTATTACTATTTTTTTTTTGTTTTTTTAGAAGGTTTATAATTGATTTTTTAATTCCAGATCGATAGTGCTGAGAATATATTATTAATTCAAAATAGTACTTTTTACACTATTTAAAAATAATATGTTTTTTGAGAAAAAGATATAATTCATCAAAATAAATCCGCTGTCATAGAAGAACTCAAAAATTGTGGACAAGCATCCTTCCAAATATAATCTCCAAACTAGTAATAGAGGTTGTTAGTGTGTGAAGCTTATTAATCCAACTAATTGCTACTGTAGAATCACTATTAATAATGGAGATACGGAAGCCATGTTGATGCGCAAGAGACAGACCCAACTGAATGGCAAGCAACTCCGCCATATTAACAGAAAAATCACCTAACACACTAGATGATCACGCCACCCAAACCACACCTGAAGCATCCCAAATCACTCCCCCCAAACTGAAAAACCCCTCTCTGGTACCATCGAAGCATCAGTCACTAGAGCAAAGACTCGGGCGGCGATGGAATCCATCAATTAGGTCAACTTACAGCTAAGTTTGCAAGGCCCAACCCCAAATGAAGGTATGGCCTACCGTATTCCTTAAACTCCACTAGGTGATTATTGGCCAATTCTGGAGTGACATCTAATTTAGATTGCTTGTGACCAAATAACACTGAGTTTTGATCATACCAAACAACCAGAGAGTTGTCATCAGTAGTGTGAAATCCTCACGAGATAGCTTGTCAAAAAGAAAAATGAGAATATCATGCATTGATCCATGTACACCTCGACGAAGCACCGACCACACCCCCACCTGCTGCCACACCCAAATCAACCCAGAGCAGGAAAAAAGAGCATGCTCGGGAGTTTCAGCTTCCTCTCTGCATCGTGAACAGCAAATAGGTACCTGAACTTTCTGGGAGATAAGTTGTATTGCTACTGGTAACGTCGAATGGAACATACGCCAAACAAAACTTTCACCTTTGGTGGCATAGCAAGATTCCAAACTCCATTCCACCACTGAATTAGCCTAGATGAATCGACAACTCCCTCATCTACATGGAGCGACCACGCTAATGTGTAGCCACTTTTAATATGACAAACCCCATCTCGATCATAGTGCCAGCACCGTCCATCCCCCCACCACTCGTCTCACTAATGGAATGGATAAAATTATGTCCCCATCCATTGGCAAGAAAACCTATTGAAGCTTCACCACATCCCAAACACTTGGGGAAGGATAAATTCACTCACTCGACAATCATCATTAATCCTTCTCGTGATTGGCTTAAAAGACGTCAGACGTGGGAGCCATGGATCCTTGAATGTCCAAACTTGTGTTCCATCACCAATGGACCTTTGAATATCACATTTAAGAAAATCCTTTCCCCAGATCAAACTCGACCAAAGATGAGAAGAACCATCTGTTGGGATTTTATGCCCTAAATAAAATCTATTTCAATATAATCTGATTTGTTATGAATAGAAGATTAGAAATTATTTATGTTTACATGTAGTTTTCATGTTTATAGTTTAATGTATACAATTTCTGTTAAATCCAGAACATATAGTTATTCACAATTACAATGATGTCAACACGGTGGAAGGTAATTGTGATTATATGCTTCAAAAGTTAATGTCCCATGATTTATCAGTGCATTGAATTTACACTGATGTGATAGTCAGCGATAAAGCTTACATACACCTTGGATAAGTGTTATGTTCTTTCCAGGACATTGGCAAAGTATGCTAGTATCGGATGTATGGAGTATACATTGGACTGGGACCGATATTGATCTTAGTAAAGATATTATAATCTTACTGTTGTATCTTTCTAAGTCAATATCACTGGTTGATCTTAGATCAAAAGATCTTAACCCTGACATGGTTAAGTTCAATCTCAAGAGTGTTATTTGTGTTCTTTAAGTTGTTAGTCAAAGCCTACCATTTGGTTTGGGTCACACGTATAGCTTGGGAACATGATAGTACAATCGAGTGGGAGCGCAAAACATAGATATAGAATCTATAGCTTCTATTTGGACGTAAAAGTGAAATAATAATTTCCTACGAGCTTGGCTTAATAGAGATAAATGGAAGAGCTCTTATTTCAATGATTATATTAGTTTATTAAAATATCATTTATAGGAAGCTAAGTGTTTTAAGGATAAAATACATTGAGGGGTGAAACGGTAAATTTTTCCCTACTCGGTGTAAATTATCTATAGAGGATCTTTAATTTTTGGGATTAGAACGATAGCTAAAATTTTCATAGCGTATCTATATCGTGGAACATATAAAGCGTTCTATATAATTGAGAGTGCAATTTCAAATCTATAGTGGTGCAAGGAGGAATTAATGAGTTAGGGAATTCACTTGGTAAATTCTAGCTCTGCTTATTGGAAGCTGGTTATATAGGCCCATTGTCCCCATACTAGTTGAGACAATACTACTGGTAAGACTCAGTTAATTAATTTTAATTAATCAATTATAATTCTAAAATTAGACTATGTCTTATTTATGAATTTTCACTAGCTAGGGCTTAATTGTGAAGAAAAGAGATTCTAAAGTTTATTTATTAATTAAGAGACTTTATTAAGTCTGATTAATAAATATATTAAATAACAATTTTATTTGATAATTAATTTTAATTATTAAATAAATAGTTTTTGCATTTAAGTGGTTGAATTGGAAAATATAACATTTGTGAAAGAATAGGATAAATGGTTGATAAATGGAAAAATTACAAGTGGTGGCCCACATCCTTGTTGGAAATTATTTTATCAGGATCTAGATTTACTAAGAAGTATGTTTGATTAACACCCTAATATGAATTCTAAAACAATGAAAATAAACACATATAAAGTTTAGAAAACCTTACAGTGGTTGCAGCGAAATATTATGACTCCTTCCATTCAGATCTCTAGCCCTTGATTCCTTTCTGTAGCAGAGCATAATCAAGATCTGAATCTGGATTTTCTTTTCTCCTTCTTTGATGCAGATTTTCCATAGTCTTACATAGTATGATTGAGGTACCACTTGATGTGTGTGGGCACTACTCATCACTCAAGGAATTTCGAAAAATACAGAGAAGAAAAAGAGAGAGAGTGGCGGCTTCAAAGTGTTTGAGAAAATAAACAGTAAAGTGTCTGTCAAACCTGAAGCCTTTACCCTCTATTTAAAGAATACCACACAGGGTTAAAGTTGAACTATTTGGCATTTAAAAATGAAAAATAAAATGAGAAATAGAAGCAAAGGTGGCCGACCATACATTGAGGAAACAAGCCTTCCACTTTTCCAACTTTCCTATTTCATCATTTCTAGTTTCCCATTTTCTCAAAGATTGTCAATTCTCTCTTTCAACTACATAAATGTCATATCTAATTATTTAATAACTATAATTAATTATTAAATAATATATTGTCATTTATTTTATTTATTAATAAAAACTAATCAAAGTTTCCCAATTAATAAATATACCCTTTAAACTCTCTATTTACTGTTTTACCCTTGCTTAGTGAAAATTCACAAAGTAGACATAGTCTAACTTTTAGAATTATAATTGATTAATTAAAATCAATTAATTGAGTCTTACAAGCAGTATGGTCTCATCTAGTATGGGGACCATGGGTCTATATAACCGAGCTTCCAATAAGTCGAACCGAATTTACCAAGTAAATTCCCTACCTTATTAATTCCTTATTGAATCCACACTTAGAACTTGGAATTGCACTCTCAGTCATATAGAACGCTCTATATGTTCCATGATATAGACACGTCATTAGTTATCCATTGTTATTACCCTAATGTGATCAATGACCCTCTAATAGATGATCTACATTGAAAAGGCACTAAGTTACCGTTACACCTTTAATGTATGTTATCCTTAAAACACTTAGCTCCGTATAAATGATATTTCAACAAAGTGAAATGAGATCTCCAATATTTATCTCTGTTTAGCCAAGCTCGAAGGATATCATCGTTTCACTTCTAAGTTCTTATAGAAGCTAAAGATTCCATATTTATGGTAGCGCTCTCACTCAATTATACTATCATGTTCCCAAAATGTACGTATCACCCTGACCCAAAAGTAGGCTTAACTAACAAATCAAATAACATGTATAGTACTCTTGAGATCGAACCTAAACATATCAGGATTAAGGTCATTTGATCTAGGATCAACAAGTGATATTGAATTGAATAGATATTATGGTAAGTTTTAATATATCTAATCAAAGTTCAATATCGGTCCCTTCCGATGTATACTCCATACATCCGATACTGGTAAACTTTGCCAATGTCCTGGAATGGACATAACACTTTTCCAAGGTGTAAGAATACCTATCGCTGATTATACCATGTCAGTCTAAATCCAGTGTTCTGACAAATCAGGGAATAAACTTTTGAACATATAATTAAGATTATATTCCACTGTGCTGACAACACCATAATCTTTAACAAGTAAATTCCCTAACTTATTAATTCCTCATTGAATCCACACTTAGAACTTGGAATTGCACTCTCAGTCATATAGAACGCTCTAAATGTTCCATGATATAGACACGTCATTAGTTATCCATTGTTATAACCCTAATGTGATCAATGACTCTCTAATAGATGATCTACATTGAAAAGGTACTAAGTTACCGTTACACCTTCAATGTATTTTATCAATCATTTTACCAGAATTATCAACATTTTCTTTACAATTTTGCCCTTGCTTTACTACCAAATATGTTTATTAACATCCTAATATGAATTATTTTACCAGTATCGGATGTATGGAGTATACATCGGAAGGGACCGATATTGAACTTTGATTAGATATATTAAAACTTACCGTAATATCTATTCAATTCAATATCACCTGTTGATCCTAGATCAAACTTCCGATGTAAATCTAGATCCTGGTAAAATAATTCATATTAGGATGTTAATACACATATTTGGTAGTAAAGCAAGGGCAAAATTGTAAAGAAAAAGTTGATAATTCTGGTAAAATGATTGATAAAATACATTGAAGGTGCAACGGTAACTTAGTTCCTTTTCAATGTTATAACAATGGATAACTAATGGCGTGTCTATATCATGGAACATATAGAGCGTTCTATATGACTGAGAGTGCAATTCCAAGTTCTAAGTGTGGATTCAATGAGGAATTAATAAGTTAGGGAATTTACTTGGTAAATTCAGTTTGACTTATTGGAAGCTCGGTTATATAGACCCACGGTCCCCGTACTAGTTGAGAACATACTGCTTGTAAGACTCAGTTAATTAATTTTAATTAATCAATTATAATTCTAAAGTTAGACTATGTCTACTTTATGAATTTTCACTAAGCAATGGCGAAATTGTAAAGAAAAGGTTGATAATTCTGGTAAACATACTCATCACTACTCATTACTTTCTCTTAATCACAAAATCCTGGTAAAATGTTCCTGTCCTGGATTTGGCTGGCCACTAAAGCATATTTTTACCATTTATTTATCAATTTTTAATGCCAAATAATTCAACCTTAAACCTAGAAGGATTCTTATAAATAAATAATGATGGACTCAAATTGAAAGAGGATAACAATTGATGCACTTAAGCCTTTCAGTCAAATTTGAGCCTTCTCTTTCTCTCTCTCTAATTTTCGAATCCTTCTCTCTCTTTCTCTCTTCAAATTCGAACCCTCATAGTGATAGAGTACATTCCCACACATAGCAAGATCATACTCAATCATAGTGTGTAAGACTGTGAAGAATCCAATCAACTGAAGGAGAATCGGGCTCAAATCTTGGTGATACTCTGCTACAAAAAGGATACAAGGGTTCGAGATCTAAGTGGGAGGAGTCAACAAATGTAAGGTTTCTCGAACTTTATATGTTTTTAAATTCCATTATTTTAGAAATTCATATTTAGGATGTTAAATAACATACATGGTAGTAAATCTAGATCCTGGTAAAATAATCCCCAACACCATCCTTTTCAGTGGCCTCTAGGATAGAGTAATTTGGATAATATTTATATTTCAAAATTTGAGCAGGCAAAGAATCTGGATATAGAAATAATCTCCACACTTGTTTGGTCAATAGTCCTTGATTAAAAAGATGAAAATCCAAAATCCTAGCCCCCCATCACCTTAGGCAGACAAAGCTTTTCCCACTTCACCCAAGGAATCTTCCTTTGATCACCAGATGAACCCCACCAGATTGTCTAACAATAGACATTAATTTTTCACAAGTTGACGTCGGGAGCTTAAAGACACTCATCATAGAAGTAGGGATGGCTTGTAAGATAGATTTGGTAAGTACCTCTTTCCCACTGGCTAAAAAGAAACTCTGCTTCCACCCGCAAACACGCTTCCTAAACCTCTCACAGATCCCCTCAAATGCCTGCTTTTTGTTTCTACCAATCATCGTAGGTAACCCCAAGTACTTATCATGTGTAGCCTCTAAAGTCAACCACAATACTCTCAAAACCCCATCTTGATCCACCTATTGCCCATTCAGACTAAAAGTGATAGTAGATTTCTCTAGGTTTATTTTCTGACTAGACACATCCTCATAAGTTAGAAGAATACGCTTTATAATTTCAGTATCACCTCCATTCGCCCTACCAAACACTAGGCTATCATTTGCAAAAAAAAAAAAAAAACAAGTGAGTAACCCGAGCTCCCGATCTAGAACATCTAAACCCCATCATTTCAGATCTGGCCTCTGCATGAGAGAACAATGAGGACAATGATTCTGCACAGAAGAGAATAAATAAGGAGATAAAGGATATCCCTGTCGAAGCCCTCTAGTCGAAGTCACTCGACCTTTAGGTCAACCATTAATTGAAAAAGTATATTCCAGTGTCGTCACACAATCCATGATAACTCTAATCCAAGCCTCAGCAAAACCAAACTATCGCATCATACTGGCCAAGAACCTCTATTCCACCCGGTCATATGCTTTACTCATGTCTAGCTTGAGCGCCACAAATCATCTGCTACCGTTATTTCTTTTAAACAATGAATGATGTAGCTCAAAATTGACCATAATGTTGTCATGTATTGAGCATCCTGGGACAAATGCACTCTAGAACGATGAGATGAGGGGGCGAAGAACATGTTTCATCCTTAGTGATAAAGCTTTTGTAGCAATTTTGTACATTACAAAGCAATAGGTCAATACTCTTTAACTAATCTTGGTTTTTGTACTTTTGGTATCAACACCATGTTTGACTTATTAAACTATTGCACTGATAATTGGATCGGTTTGGTCGGTTATCTATTAAATCAGATGTTCCATCCAACAACCAATCCGATCTGATTGGATTTTTAAAATTTACATCCGATCCGATCAAATTATGATTGGATATCCGATTCTATTGGATCAGTTGGGATTGGATCGATCAGTTGTAATTAGATTTGATGACTTTCTGCACACCCCTACTGGGGAGCATGATTTAGTACATAAACAATCACTGAAACAGTAAAATTGAATGAAATTAGACAAAAGTCCTTGAATCTAACAATCTCAATAGTTCAAGGAGAATTTTTAATGACCAAAAAAGTTCAGGGGGTATGATTTCAAAGTTTGGAGGAAAAAACTCTTAATTAGCCTTGTTATTATTACAAATATTTGTTTTTTTTGGGTGGAAGACCAATAAAAGGTCAGTATTTTAATAATGCCATAAATAATTAATTTTTGAGGCACGTATACTTAAAAAGATCGGATCATGGAAGAGAAAATTATAATTTTGTGACCTTCAAACAAAGAAGTTTAGGTACCCTAGGAGAGAATTATGTGACGTTAAAAGGACAATTAAAAACAAAATTTAATAAAATGAGACTTTTAGGGATTAGGTTAATATTTAATCATAATTAGTGGAGAATCCTCATATAAAACCCGGATGATGGTTAAAATCCCGAGGAACAAAACAATAAACAAAAATAATACTTTTAATTAAATACATAAATTATTCATCAAAAAAATGTAAAGAAAATAAATGTTCTTATGAAATAGTAAAATATATAAAATGCCAACAAGGAAAAGACAAAAGATTATTAAAGAGAGAGAGAAAAGAAAAGGGCCCTTAAAAGCAGCGTCACATGATTGGCATCCCCATTTTTACGTGTCCACCCTGACTTGTCGCCACTGTTGCCTCTTCAAATCTTCACTCTTCTTTATATATATATATATATAGATATAGACGCTAATTAGTAATTTTTTTTTCCCGAATTTTGACATATACCAAATTATACTTCTAAATTTTTTTAACCGTTAAAAATTTCTCCTAACTATTGAGATTGTTAAATTTAAAGATTTTTGTCTAATTTCATTCAATTTTACTGTTTCAGTGATTGTTTATGTACTAAACCATGATCCTCACACTTTGATATGTACCAAATCATTTCCACAAATTTTGATATGTACTAAATCATGCCCCTTGAACTTTTATCCATTTTAGAATTTTTTTACTAAAATTAGATAAAAGTCCTTAAATTTAACAATCTTAATAGTTTAGGGAGAATTTTTAACGGCCAAAAAAATTCAAGGGGCATGCTTTAGTACATGTTAAAGTTTAGGGAGAAAAATTGCTAATTAGCCTTATATATAAATCTCGAATTCTTGTTCATAACCAAATCGATGATTTAATAAGGGGGTGTTCCTTCTATCTGTTCTTCTTTTTAGTTTTACAAAAGAAAAGTGAAATTTTCATTCATAAAACAAATTAGATATTAGGCTACACGATAATATATTGCTCACAAAGTAGAATTATCAATATAAGCAAACTATATTGTATACAAAAATAAAATAAAAAGGTTATTAGCCGCGGAAAGAGTCACCGTTAATAATCTTCTTATCTGTGGCTAAAAATTATTAGTCACAGAGTTCCGCCACTAATAACTGGTTGCTATTAACAATTATTAGATATGTTGATTTCCAATCAACCGCTAATAGTAATTAGTAGCAGCGGGTATATTAATAGTGAGCCCACTGCTAATATTTTTAGTCAATCGCTACGAAATTGTCATACATTATTAGCGGTGGGTTCAATCGCTGTTACTGCCACTAATATTTTAAAATGATAAAATTATACAATTTAATATAATCGCACGTGAGTGGCTCCTAAAACTATTTAGATATAGCTATTTTAAAAATAATTAATATTTTGTTCCTTGAACTTACAACATTATACAATTGTATCATTTAAAATGTACATCATGTTGAAAAAATTTCGCAATGTCTAAAGATATAATATTTTTGTTAGTTATCATTTTTTTTATCATTTATAATTTTATATCGCATTGTTAATTAATATTTTTTTTCTCGAGACATTATCTACTTCTAAAGCATGCCTCCTCTTAAAAGGAATTTAAAAATTTAATAATTTTTCATATTTTTTATTTAAAAGAAAACACTTACCTAAAAGTGTATTTTTGATCAATAAATATATTATTGTTAATTTAGATGAGAAACTTGCATATTTTTTTTTTTATACTTAATTGAAGAAATTCAGTAAACAATACATAGATATGAGTTTGTAAATATATATAAGTTTGAATCTGATTGTTTAAGTAAACATAAAATTTTAGAAAAAAATTAAATGTTCTTAGAAATATTTTTGAATTTTCAATACTACTAATAATAAATAATAATTAATACAAGATTAATTTTTTAAAAAATATAAAAATAGGCATAAATAAATAAACTGTTTGAACCTTGTTTCTGGCATGTTAAATTATTTTGAATTTATTGAAAATTTGTAAGATGTTTTAAAAAATTACGATTTACATTGTCATATAAAATAATTAAGATTAAAAACTATCTGAATATCAAAAATACGAAAGGAGTGTTTGGTACACTTAATTTTAGAGAGTGAAACATTGAATTTCACTAAATTAATTATATTATTTTATTATTATCGATATTTAATTTCTCATAATTTTTTGAGTTGTATGTTTATTTTTTTTTCATAAGTTTATTTTTTAGCTTTAATTATAAATTTAAAAGAATGAGAATATAATATTATATTTCTTTATTTAAGTAATAATTATTTACCAATAGTGTTATTATAGTAGAAAAGTAATTACATAATAAACTTATTTTATGTTGTTAATAAAATTAAATATGTTTTATGTATTTTTTATAAATAGATTATTTAGAATCGTTAATATATAAGGGAAATTTGATTTTCTATGCTTAGAAAATCAAAAAATTTGATTTTTAAACCAATAATTAAAACCCTAAAAAAACTATACCTTTTTTTTCAAAACCCCAAAAATACCCCCAAACTAAAACTATCTCTCTTTCTCTCTCTATCTAGCCGGTCCCAATAATCCCACACCCCAGGTCCGATGGTCGGACCATGGGGTCCGATGGGGTCCGACCAATCGGACCCATCGGACCCCAAGGTCCGACCATCGGACCTCTCTCTTCCCCTCTCTCTCAAATCGCGGGGAAAAAAAAAAAAAAAAAAAAATTAAAGCGGTCGGACCTTAAGTCCGATGGGTCCGACCATCGGACCCATCGGACCGAAGGTCCGACCATCGACCCTTTCTTCCTCTCTCTCCCGGAATCGCAAAAAAAAAAAAAAAAAAAAATTTCAAAGGTCCGATGGTCGGACCTTGGGGGTCCGAT
The DNA here is from genome assembly GCF_029168945.1 of Cannabis sativa. NCBI lineage: Eukaryota > Viridiplantae > Streptophyta > Magnoliopsida > Rosales > Cannabaceae > Cannabis > Cannabis sativa. Next base: position 65,074,902 of record NC_083604.1, on the reverse strand, counting down.
GGGTCCGACCATCGGACCCCCAAGGTCCGACCATCGGACCTTTGTCTTCTTCCCTCTCTCAAATCGCAGGAAAAAAAAAAAAAAGTTTCAGAGAAAATCGCAGGAAGTGGGTGGGGGCGGTCAAGAGTGGGTGGGTGCGATCTAGGGTGGGTGGGTGCAGTCTACCGTCGGTGGGTGGGTGCGGTCTACCGTGGGTGCGGTGGTTCACCGTGGGTGGTGGTCGATCGGCGTTTTGGGTGGAACGCCGGAGGTGGATCGGTTGGATTTGGTGCTTTCTTAGTTGGGTTTCGGGTGGGATTGCTTTGAGAGAGAAGGGAGGAAGAGAGAGAGATGGTTGAGAATAATGAGGGGGGTATTTTTGGGGTTTTGAAAAAAAAGGAATAGTTTTTTTAGGTTTTAAATTTTTGGTTTAAAAATCAAATTTTTTGATTTTCTAAGCATAGAAAATCAAATTTCCCATATATAATATATATGTGATGAGAGACAAACACACTAACTCTCTCAAAATAGTTAAATAGTTAAGGGATTTTTTTGTAAATTAATAGATGGAGGACTAAAGCTTTTGTCACTTTTATTATAGTTATAGATTTATTTGCTAATTTTATAGGAACTTTTTTGTAAATTAATAGATGGAGGACTAAAGCTTTTGTCACTTTTATTATAGTTATAGATTTATTTGCTAATTTTATAACTATTTAGGTATCAAGTTACAACCTGAATTAGTAGTTATGTGATCAAACGTTAGTAAATTGAATTAACATCGGGTAGCCAATCCTAATCATATTACGATTACGATTCTTTTTTTTTTTTTCTTTCTAATCATATTGCAATTTGTCTTTTTCTTTTTTGAGCACTAATCACATTATAATTAAATTAAGTACTCTCTATAAATAGTCTTGTCTATTGACATGTGTTAGGGTTTTACCTAGTGTGTTCGTGTGATTCAAGTGTGTTGCATGTGCTCCAAGGCTAGGGTTCTGTGTCAAGTTCTTTCGTGGGAGTCAATGATAGGGTTTATATGGCGGTTTTGTTGTGTGTTTGGTGTTCGTTTTTGTAGGGGGTTAGACTGTACAAGAGGGTTCGAATGTCCAGGAGGGTATCGACGATAGGGGTGTTCATTGGATCACATCCAATGGATTTAGACCCATCCGATCCAATCCAATTATTTATTGGATATTGGATTTTTCCATCCGATCCAATCCAATTGAATTGAGTCATCCGATCCGATCCGATCCAATGGATGTATTGGATTGGATCGGTTCCATCCATTGGATGCTTTAACTGGTTTTTATTAGATTGGATTGGATCTATCCAATGAATCCCATGGATGAATCCAATCCATTTTAACCACTATTTAGGCTAATTTCGTTAAAAAATATATATATATATGAAAAAATATAATTTAAAACCTAATAAATAATAAAATAATATATAAAATATTAAATAAAATAATTAAATATATAAAATTATAAATATTAAATATGATTGGATGGACATTGGATGATATTGGATTGGATTGGATCGGTTATCCATTGGATCGGATGTCTCATCCAATATCCGATCCAATCCAATTGGATTTTTAAAATTTGCATCCGATCCGATCCAATTATGATTGGATATCCGATTCTATTGGATCGGTTGGGATTGGATCGGTCGGTTGGAATTGGATTGGATGACTTTCTGCACACCCCTAATCGACGATGCAGAAAGGTTTGGGTGTGGGGCTCTGTTGTGTGGAGGGGTGATTTCGTGGATTTTTTCTACTATGTGTGGGGTCCGACTGAGAGGTTGGGTGCGGTTGGGTGTGGTTCTGAATTCAAGATTTAGCAATAGTGTGATTCTTGTGTGTGGCTTACGGGATAGGATTTTGGCATGGGGTCCAAGATTTTGACATGGAAGTTGTGGTCTTGTGGATGTTGGTGTGGTCACATTGGTCGTGAGATTTCAGAGGAGTTGTGGTAATTGTGGGGGTGGACTATGGCTTCTAGTAGTAGGTCTGTTCGTAATCTGGACGAATGTGCCAATATTATGATTGAAGGGAAAGATGAGCATGAGTTCATATGTGATTTCTCTAAGAATGAGGAAGAAACAATTGATGAGCATTGGTGCATTGTTGGTCGTTTTTTTTACTCACAGACCTATTGATTTTGATGTGATGAGGCACACGATGGCCTCATTATGGCATCCTGGAAAGGGAATGTATGTGAAAGAGGTGGATGTTAATCGATATTTATTTCAGTTTTATCATGATCTGGATGTCAAAAGATTTGTGGATGGCTCTCTGTGGATGTTTACTAGAACATAATTTGTGTTTGCAGGATTAAAGCAAGGGGAGGATCCATGTGATGGATATATTTTACCAGGATCTAGATTTACTACCATGTATGTTTCATTAACATCCTAATATGAATTCTAAGACAATGAAATAAACACATATAAAGTTTAGGAAACCTTACATTGGGTGCAGCGGAATATAATGTCTCATTCCCTTTAGATCTCTAGCCCTTGATTCCTTTATGTAGCAGAGAATCACCAAGATCTGAACCTGGATCTCTTTCTCTCCTTCCTTGATGTTGATTCTCCTTCTTATTGATTGGATTCTACACAATCTTCCACACTATGATTGAGATACCACTTGATGTGTGTGGGCACTACTCTATCACTACGGTATCTTGAAATTGAAGAGAAGAAAAGAGAAGAGTGGCGGCGATGAGGCTCAGGTTTTTCTCTGAAAGAAATAAGATGAATGTCCATAGTTTCCTGAAGCCATTACTTTCTATTTATAGAAAGCCATCTAGATTTAGGTTAGAATTGTATGGCATTAAAATAATGAAAATATAAATGGCAAAATACTTGCGTAGTGGCCAGCCATGATATGGATAATGGGCCTCACTTTGCAATTTTGCCATTTTGTCATTTTTCAATCCCATTTTCTCAAAAATGCCAATTTTCTAATTTAACCATTTAAATTTCAATTCTAATTATTTAATAACTAAAAATTAATTATTAAATAATATTGTCATTTAATATATTTATTAATTAGACATATAAAGTCTCTTAATTAATAAATAAACCTAGAATCTCTTTTCTTTACAATTTCGCCCTTGCTTAGTGAAAATTCATAAAGTAGACATAGTCTAACTTTAGAATTATAATTGATTAATTAAAATGAATTAACTGAGTCTTACAAGCAGTATGGTCTCAACAAGTATGGGGACCATGGGCCTATATAACCGAGCTTCCAATAAGTCGAATCGAATTTACCAAGTAAATTCCCTAACTTATTAATTCCTTATTGAATCCACACTTAGAACTTGGAATTGCACTCTCAGTCATATAGAACGCTCTATATGTTCCACGATATAAATACGCTATTAATTATCCATTGTTATAATCCTAATTTGATAAATGACCCTCTAATAGATGATCTACATTGAATAGGAACTAAATTATCGTTACACCTTCAATGTATTTTATCCTTAAAACACTTAGCTCCGTATAAATGATATTTCAACGAAGTGAAATGAGATCTCAACCATTTATCTCTGTTTAGCCAAGCTCGAAGGATATCATCGTTTCACTTTTAAATTCCTATAGAAGTTATAGACTCCATATTTATGTTAGCGCTCCCACTCAATTATACTATCATGTTCCCAAAATGTACGTATCACCCTGACCCAAAAGTAGGCTTAACTAACAAATCAAAGAACATGTATAATACTCTTGAGATCGAACCTAACCATATCAGGATTAAGATCATTTGATCTAGGATCAACAAGTGATATTGAATTGAATAGATATTACGGTAAATTTTAATATATCTAATCAAAGTTCAATATCGGTCCCTTCCGATGTATACTCCATACATCCGATACTGGTAAACTTTGCCAATGCCCTAGAAAGGACATAACACTTATCCAAGGTGTAAGAATACCTATCGCTGATTATCATGTCAGTCTAAATCCAGTGAACTGACAAATCAGGGAATAAACTTTCGAACATATAATTAAGATTATATTCCACTTTGCTGACAACACTATAATCATTAACAAATTCATATGTTCTAGACTTAAATAGAATTGATACATTATATATATAATCATGAAATAAATCATGTGAACCATGCAACATAAAATGTTATTTCTGATGTTTATTAATAAGTAAATCTGATTATATTGAAATGGGTTTTATTTAGGGCACAAAACCCAACACCATGGTCTGATGTGATTACTAATTTAGATTTATGAGTTCAGGTTCATGACTTGCAGTATAGATTCAAATCTAACCATGTATTACGTGGGGTATATATATTAGCTTTTTTGTGGAAACAGATTCGAAAAACTTTCAAGGGTTGTGACATGATTATTTATTGTGCATGTGCTCTTGATATTACTATCCCCTTGAAACGATGCATGAAGATTAAGCGTATGGGGGTGAGTTCTTTTGGGTCAATTTCAAGTATGCAACTTTTTGTTTCATTTATGGTATTATTGGTCATTCTGAATTGTTTTATTCGAAACTGTTTGTGTCATCTCCAGAGGAAGTTTTTAAGTCTTATGGTTCATTTATGCGAGCTCAACCTAAAAGAAAGAACCACTTGATTAGAGCACGTTGGCTAAGGAATGGTACAAAAGATGATGAGGTGTTTTCTTTTAAGCACTGACCTAATCTTGGTAATTTGTCAAAACCACTAATAATTTGCTTGAGGAAGGGTGTGAAGGAGGTAGGGCAGTGGTGGTGAGAGTGGGTCCTCCTGCTATTATTTCTTAGAGAGATGAGGATCGAATGGATGAGGAATGGTTTGAGATTTCGGTGGTGGAAGATTCTAAATGGAAGCATGCTAAGGGGGGTTTTAGCGTGGACTCTAATATGTATAAGAATATGGTTTCTAGTGAGACTATAGACATGGATATGGGAGGAAGCTGTACTGATTCAATGGTTCTAAAAAAATAAGTTATTGGCGGGTTCTATAGGTCAGACCCACCCTGCATCATGACTCATGAGCGTCCTTAGTTGGAACTATCGTGGGCTTGACAACCGACAAAATATTTAATTCCTTAAAGACGTTGTTCATTACAAGAGGCCTATTTTTATTTTTCTTTGCAAAACATTATGCAAGAAAGATAAAATGGAATGGATTCATAGACAACTGGAGTTTCAAGGAATGTTACTGGTGGAGCTGAGAGGTAGGAGTGGGAGTGTAGCAATATTGTGGCGTGAGAAAGATCAGACGAGCTTAATTGGTTTTTGTCAAAACCATATTTATGTTATCACAAAGGTCGATGGTATGGAGGCTTAGAGGTAAACTAGGCTTTATGGTGAGCACGATAAAGCACAATGTGGGAAGACTTATGATATTCTTCGGACTTTTGTTCATAATTCTAGATTGCCGTGGTGTGTGATTGGAGACTTGATAATATGGTGGATCAGGTAGATAATCGGGGTGGGGTATCGTATCCTAGGTGGCTGGTGGATAGGTTTAACTAAGCTCTTGAAGATGTGGGGTGACCAACGACCCTTGGTGCTCCATATATGGTCTATCTTTGAAGATCAAGTGACTCATACGAACTTGGGTCTACGTGAAGAGACACTTTTGGGCTAGGCACGTGCCATCAAAGCTAGTCCAAGAATATTTGCAACAACAATCATTTTTTTTAGATGTTTATTTTGAAATGTTATTTTAGTTTTAAACTTAACTCAACTAAAGTTAGGAGAAGAGGTATGTTGGGTTAAGAAACTTTAAACCCTACATTGTAAACTTATATAAAGGTGGTGAAGTCACTTGTAAAGTGGACTCCACATTTTGACAAATTCTCACTCTCTTAAACATATGCTCCCATATTCTGAAAACTCACTTGAGGATTGAACTAGGGGTGTACGTCGGTCGGTTTGGTCGGGTTATAGCATATCTTTATTAACCTATAAATATCGGGTTGCAAATATTTAATCGTAACCCGCCCAATTAAAAATTTGAGAAAGTTCAACCCACCCCTTGATTTCGTGAGTTTGGTCAGGTTAACCCGTCCAAACTGTTCTTCACTTTTTTTATATATAATTATTATTGTTAGTTTCTACTATTCAAATAATTAGATTTAAAAAAATAAAACTATAATATTTATATTTCAAGCTAAAAATGCTATAGTTTAAATTAATTTTAAGAACTTTAATATAAGATAAATATAATAGAGTAAACACAAAATAATTAAAATAAAATAATAATGAAAAAAAGTAATAATATGGTATAGATTTTAAACTTCAACTTTAATTTCTAAATACAATAAAAATTATTAACTATAAAGTTTAAGTTTTAAGTTAAACACTAAAATATTCAAACTTTAAATACAAAATAGTTTAACTAATAAATGTAATTTATGTAATATAATATATATATAGATATTTTTATTAAAAAATATATAAATCGGTTTAATTGAACGGTTTAGAATAATTTGTAAACTACCCAATATATTCATTGGGTGGTTTAGATTTTTATTTTATTATTTTGTATTGTATTTTTTGTCGGTTTATTCGGTTTGGTTTGGGCGGTTTATTCGAGTTAGACTGTTTATAAATTTTGTTGAACACCCCTAGATTGAACTCTCAGAGAACATAACTATGAAAAAATCTTCTCAAGTATTGAGATCAATAATAATACTCTAAGTGGACTAGCTTATTACCGCTGAAAGAGGGTGAACCACTATGAAAATTTGTTGTTCGTCATTACCAATTTTCATCCCGTAAACTGGTTTACTTTGATTGACATTTAATTGTGTTCATCTTTCTCGTTTACAATCTTCTTAGATCCGTTGATAGAAAACCACACTAACAATATTCTAACTACATGATGTCTCATATCAATATGTTTTGTACATGAATATTGAATAGGATTTTTTGAAAATATTTATAGCACTGATATTATCACATGCAAAATGACAAGATCAGGATTGAGAGTATAACAATTATCAACAGATCTAAACCTTTATGAAAATCATTATTCATCATTGTTAAGATCACAACAATGATCATTGTCAAAATTGATGGTATACACATGATCACAAATCTGACTAATACTAGGTAAATCATAATAGAGTTTATGCCCTGAAAAACTTGTAAAGACATTTCTGATTATTAATAAGAGTTGAACATTTTGAAATATGCAAGAATGTTAAGTTATTAATATTTAATATTGAATAATGAATAAATAAATATTAGAAAATTAGTAAAGATTTTTTAGTTTTTGACAATGGGATACTTCAGTACAAGAATCGAGTTTGTGTTCCAACTAGTGACATAGTTAAAAAAAATAAGTGTTAGATGAAGCTCATACCACTCTTTATTCGTTACATCTAAGTACCACCAAGATGTATCGGATTTGACACCCTTTTATAATTGGTAGCCTGGTATGAAGAACGATTTGATGGAATATGTATCCAAGTGTTTCATATGTCAGCAGAGGTTGAACATCACAAACGTGAGGGTTTATTACAGCCTTTGACCCTTCCCAAGTGAAAATGGAAAGACATCTCCATAGATTTTGTGGTTGAATTTCCTAGAACCATAGGGCTTTATGAATCAATTTTGGTGATAGTAGATGGATTCACTAATTTGGCACACTTTCTACCAGTGAAAACAACCTACATAGTGGACCAGTATGCAAAATTATAGGCGAAGGAGATAGTTCATCTCCATGGGGCTCCAAAGTCCCTTGTATTAGATGGAGATCCTAAGTTTACTTCTAAGTTTTTAGAGAGTCACTAGAAAGTCATGGATAATAAGTTTAACTTCAGTATAGCTTTTCATTCTTAGGCCAATGGCGAGTCTGAGAGGAAAATACAAATACTGAAGGATATGTTACAAGCCTGTGTTATAGACTTTGAAGGTTCATGGAATAAGTACATACTATTAATAGAGTTCTTCTACAATAAAAGTTATGAGACTAGAATAGGGATGACTGCCTATGAGATGTTGTATGGTAGAAATGTTATTCTCTAATTCATTGGGATGAAATCAAGGAAAAGAAATATTTGCATCCTGAGGCAGTATAGAGGACCAATGATGATATTGAAAAAATTAGGGTTTGAATGTTGGCTTCAAATAGCAGGCAAAAGATCTATGTACATCCAAAGCGCAAAAATATAGAATCTCATGTATGTATAAGATTATGTGTTTCTACGGGTTTCACCCATGAAGGGTGTGATATGCTTTGGTGAGAAGGGGAAGTTGAGCCCTATGCAGGGACGGAGGTATGTATTAAATTATAGGGGCCATGGCCACCCCCCATTTTCAAAACTTCATTCATTATATTTGACCCAACCTTCAAAAATATTGATATATATACGTTCATATATTTGAGTTACTATATACATATATAACTAAGTTTACGTTTTTAAAATAAAAATTTATTGTATATATAATTATGTATTGTACTTTTACTTTATTTGAATTGAATACTATGATATGTGTACATTTTTTTTATTTCGGTGTCTAAGAAAATTTTTCAATCTATTTTTTAATAATTGTATACATTCTAGTTATTTCAGACAATATGTATAATTTTAAAAAATTTAGAATAATTTAAAATATTGAAAATAATTTTCAAACGGTATTTCACACGCGTATAAAATAATAGAGTCACTCATGCAACATGTTGTTTAAACTATATTTTCGGTGTGTTAATTTTTTCTAAATTTCTTAAAATTTTGTAAAATATCTTAAATAATTACAACGTACACGACTATGAAAAAAAAAATTAGACTAAATTTTTTTTGTCGAATGTTGAAACAGATAAGAGTAAAAAATTTTCTCGAATGCTGAAACTGATAAGAGTAAATTAGTGCATCATTTCTAGAGGTACTTTGTATAATTTTCCTATGTATATGTGACATGTTTCAACTAAAGGTGCATTAATTATTTATTTTATATTAGGTGAGTAAACAAAAATAGTGCATTCTTACATTGATACTAGACACATTTTTTTATTCTCTCTTTCAAAAATTACAAGTAAACTGATGAGTTTTCTAACACCTTATTAAAGCACTAATCAATACTCAAGTTCTATTTTTATTTTCATTTCTTGATTCATATTTTTTAGTTTATTGTATATAATATTTATAAAAATTAATAATGTGATATTTTCTTCCATCAATCTATACTTAAAAATGAGTTTTAGTGATCAGAATATTTAATGGTTTTGTTGGATGTGTTCTACTGTCATTCGATATTGGCCCCCTCTACAATCTAGTCCTGGCTCCGCCCCTGGCCCTATATTTACAGGACCGTTTGAGATACTCGAAAGGGTTAGACATGTAACATACTGTTTATACCTACCTCCAACATTGTCTATAGTTCATCATATATTTCATGTTTTGATGCTAAGGAGGTACATATCAGATCCAACCCATGTCATGGATTACGAAGTCTTAGAGCTACAACTAGATCTATCCTACAAGGAACAACCAAATTAGATTCTTGACCGGAAGGATAAAGTTCTGAGGAGCAAGACCATAGCATTAGTCAAGGTATTCTAAAGAAACATTGAGGTGGAGAAAGCCACATGGGTGTTAGAGTTCAATATGAGGACACATTATTCAGAGTTATTCAGGTTAGATTTCGAAGATAAATTTGAAGAATAATTGTAATAACTGCATAATTAGACATAGAAATTAATAATTAATCAATATATTATAGTTAATTATGATATAATATGTGCAATTTAGAAAAAGTCTATATCATCAGCCTAATGTGAGACTCTAATACACTTTTTATGTAATATAATTTTTTAGATCGCTCTCTAAATTAATGAAGTGAAACTCCAACTATATAGCAAGTATATTGTAATCTGGTAAGTGAAAAACTTATAAAACATTTTGAAAAGTGAAAATTATTGTAAAAGTTAAATGACCATATGATGAGATCAATACGTCATATGTACAAAAGGAGGATAAAATAGCTGCAAAATTCAAATAAAGCTAATCGAGTGGCAGAGATCAATAGAACTCATCCCTTACCTATAATGCAAGGCACCCAAGTGATAATCCCATATGCTGTAAAGGGTTACAAAAGAGAATTGCTAAAGGGTACTATTGGTGTTTAGCACCCTCCTACGGGTCAATATTACTATTAGTGTAATTAAGTATTGGGTCCTATATAGTTTAATATAATTTTTATAATGTATCGCTAACCAATTGTAGGTGACACATCTAGAAAGTACTATGGTACCCAATAGTAATGCTCTTTATAAAAAGATTGAAATTAATGAATATATATTTAATATTTAAAATAGAATTTTATGAATTGAAGTGTATTGAATGGAGCGTGGGAGACAGCAAAGGAGATTCCAATACCAATTTACCTTTTTCTTTGGGCAAAGTCCATACCAATTTACTTTTGTTTTCAATCATCACTTCTTTCTTTATATATAATCTACTTATATATAAATATAGTGTAAATTGCCGCATAAATACTTAATGTTACAATTCTCTTCCACCATTACTACCACTTCCGTTAAATGTGGAGGGATCAAATAGATTACATTGATTTCTTTTTATTTTAAAACTTTATATTCTTAATATCAAAAATTAAATGCTACTTGTTTAAAAAAAACTAGTTCTTATAATAATTTTCACATGATATTGACACTTCAATTCGATAATCATATTCCATATACTGTACTGGTTATGGTAATTTAGTATTGTATTTCTCTTATTTTTTTTTTGAAATAAATAGTATTTAGTTTTTGATGCTAAGAATATTAAATTTTAAAATAAAATAAATAAATGTAATGCATTTAGCCCTCCACGTATCTATATTTATGAGTTAACAAAAGTAGTAGTAACGATGTAAGAAGATTGTAACATTAAGTATTTTTGCCTCCAAAATAAACATTAGATATTTAAGTGTATAAAATCTGAAATATTATGTATTTATACCGCAATTTACTATATATATATATAGACCAATTATAATAGGTGTGTCATTTTTTATCCTACAGATAAGTATTTTATTTTTGAAATTTAGAGAAATCAATTTAAATGTAATGAAGTCATACATTATAATTATAGTAGATATTTTATTAATTTTTTGAAAATGCATAGTAATTTACCATACCACTAAAAACAACATTCAAAATAGTTGATTGGACATATAATAATAATAATAAAAATATTGTGCAACTAAATATTTGAAATAAGATTTTAGCATCTGTAAACTATTTGAAAATGAATGGATTGACTGCTATAAATATAAAAGAAACAAACATATATCATATAAAAATTAAAAATTAAGTAATAATTTTTTAAGTCCTATTTAGATATTGCATAATTTTCTTATATAATATATATAAATAGTATTATTAGACTTAATAAGTGTGTGGGACCAGTAGAAGAAGGTTGGTTGGTTGGTTGGTGCTTTTATGCAGGGTATTGGTGATGGGCATGTGATGTGGGTCTCACACCGATACATTAAAACCTGTCCTTTTCCAAGCTCCACTACTCTATCAGCCCTTGTATAAAATTGCTACAAAAGCTAGAGGGTCACAAATGTTTGCTTCTTCTCAAATAATATAAATATACATAATAATCAATATAATCTCATCCAATTGGATCGATCCGATCTAATCCAATCTAATTACAAAAAAATAAATATTTAATTAAAATTTAATTAAATTTGAAGTTAAAAATTAGATTCTAATTGGATTGAATTAATTATTAAATGTCAATCTCAAAATTCAATTAAAAACCGATACAATTCAATTACATTTATATATTAAAAAATTATTTATATAATAAAAATATTGAAAAATATTATATATATTAATTATATTTTTATTAGATTTTTTTTGTATATTAAATTTGTAACACTTCATTGTTTTGTGTATTTATTTTCATGATGTTTTGTTTTATTTTATTACTTAGAAATATTGTTGTTTAAATTATTTAAAACTTTTGGTAACATTACACTTGTAAGAGTAGTATGTTTATGAAGTATTAAACTTAAATAAAAGGTGGTACTTAGTTTTTACGTATTTTTTTTTTCATATTTATAAGTTAATATTAAAATTTAAGTGTGTAATTGGATATCCAATTAAAAAACCGATCCAATCTAATAGTAATTGGATTGAATTAGATTGAATTTGATTGGATTTTGAGGTCTAATTGGATCGGATCGAATGATATTTTTTCAAATCCAATTACTAATTGGATTAGATCAGATGAGGAAAAAAAGTTAGATTGGATTGGATGCCTACCCCTAATACATATACCTTCCAAATTATTAATTGGATTAATTACAACTTGAATATTAGAGGAAATTATATTGTATATCTACTTTATTTTATCTGTTTTAATTTTTATCTTTATTTCTATATTCTTTAAAATATACTCACTTTTATAGATGATGTCCTTATTATACATTTTAGGTTAATATAACTTATGTGCTAGACTTAAGTAGAGGGTGAAGATATATTGGACAACAGATATACAAAAGCGAGTACTTTTTAATGAAGTATAATATAAGAGTATTTTTTATTAATGGATACAAAAAAGGAAGTACATTCTTCAACTTATCTCTGAATATTACACATTAAAAAGCCCCTACACTAATTAATCGAGTGAGAACTTATAAAGAGAAGATTAGTCTCTTGAAGAGCATATACTAACAATCTCATCTCGTATCCAATATTATGAAATTGAGTATGTCTTTCATCTTATTAACTCATAGAGTAATCTTGTCTCTTTGCGTACCATAGTAAGGGATTATATACAAAGTGGGCATCTATAACAAGGTCTGCCATTAATGTCGGAGAGAAACACGCCGGGGGAAAGAGAGATGAGAGACAGATAAAAAGAAGAAAGTGAAAAAGATGAAGGAGCCTAGATCATACACTCTATTTTTTCTTTTTCTTTTAATTTGTTAGTTATTCATTTATTTGTTAAAAAACTATTTTCAAATAACTATGATTTTTATTTGTTTAATTATTTTAAAATAATATTAGTATGATATGAACTGATAATATACTGACATGTGCTAGTATTAATTACTTTAGTTAGCATTTAACAAAGTGAGTGATCTAAGTAACAGAAATGTAACTCAAAATATGTAATTTATCAAACAAATAATATACATGAAATTAAAAACATAAAATATGTATACCAAGGAACCCTCTCTCTATACAATTATTTTCAACACATCATCCTTTTTTTAAAAATAATTTGTTATATATAAATAAAATAAAATTAGACCTCACGGTCATTACACAAGATAGAGTCTGGTATAGTTGAGATTAGCAATCCCAGTTACATTTTTCGCGAAAGCCCACCTAACAACATTATAGGCCGCAAAATTACAAACTCTTAAAATAAAAGAGAAATTACAACCTAACAAATTAGAAGAGAGTTGCTTACAATAATGAATATAATTATCAATTTCTCAACCGAATAAATTTCCTTTCAGAGCATTGATAACCTTTTTAGAGTCACTCTCCATAAGAACAAAAATGTGCTTCATCATAACAGCCGTGTCTAAGGCTAACCTGCAAGCCCCAACTTCTCCAATAAGCGGATCCGAGAAATAGAGCATTTTGGTAGCCACCCACAAGACAATCCCTAAGTGATCCCTAGCTACAGCTATCGCGCACATGGAGCAGCTACCAACTTTGACATCACAATTAATTTTAATCCAATCATTTGGAAGAGGAGACCAGCTTGGGGGCATCACAGCCAATGGCAGAATAAGTAAACAAGATGCATAATCTGCGTAACAAATAGAGATAGAGTCAATCATTTGCTTAATGTTACACCTACAGTTATTATGAACCTTATCGTTGCGAGCCCTCCAAATAGTATACCCCACAACGAAGCATAGAGGAACAACTTACCAGTATCCACCCCTTTTAACTTCAAGCTCCAAAGAAAAGTAACCCAATCCCAAACACGAGCTCCTGAGCCTAAGACATGCATAATCCCCCACGGGGAAGCCCTCTAGAGATGGTCAGCATAAGTGCAAAAAAGGAACAAATGTTGCATCGATTCCTCACCCTCTCCACAGAGAGGGCAAGAAACCTCTTCTATACTAATTCTCTTGGCTAGAATGGCCTGAATAGTCAGAGCATCGAAAAAAAAATGCACCAACAGAGGACCTTATGACGTTCCAAGGTTTTGGAGTTCTAAAGTTTGTTCTGCAACTTGAGGGCCATAGTGCAATCAGGGGCTCTTTCTAAGACTTTGTAGTAAATAAACCATTAGGCTCCTTTGTCCAAACCCACTTATCTCTACCTTGGCCACTGGGTTTACCACTCTTAATAATGTCACTAGTAGTTTCTGGGTCAAACAAAACTCTAAGTTTAGGCATATCCCAATTCCCATTATCTAAAAGTAACTCTGCCACCTTTGTCACCCCCACGGCCTAGAATCACTAGGCTTTGGGTAGAAATCTTGGCCATGAGTAACCCACGGATCAGTCCAGACATTAGTCTCTTTCCCATCAGAAATTATATTGCACGCACCTTTCTTCAGAATCTCCTTTGCTTTCACTATATTCTTCAAGAACCAAGAATTCGAGTTCTTAAAAGATCCTTCCAAGAACGATTTATCTCTCAGACATTTAACTTATAACACCTTACGAAACAACAATTGATCTTCATTTAGGAGGGTCCATCCCCACTTAGAAAGAATTCATACGGTTAACTCACGAAAATACGACAGTGACAGAGTATGCCACCAAGTTTTATCGATTGGCGAAGTTTGCCTTTGATGAAGTGGCCACTGAGGCTGCTAGAAAAGCCAAATTCATTTGAGGATTGGAAGAACATATCGCCCGAGATGTAATTGTAGCTTCCCAACAACCAGGGATTGTCCGAACATATGCTCGGTGGTTGAGCTAGCCTTCGCTGCTGAGGGTGCACAAGATCAAATTTGAAAGAAAAATAGTGTAAGAAGAGATAAGTGGAAGTAAACGTCTAATGTTGGTTCTGGTAAAGGTGTTTACCCTAATGATCGTAAGAAAAAATCTAATGATCCATCAGCTACGGGTCCTAACAAGAGATTCCAAGGCAATTAAGGTTTCCGATGTGGTAGAAATGAAAATTGGAGAACCTATCCAGGGTGCCTGAGGTGCAAGAGACGCCAACAGGGCGAATGTCAAGCTCGAGCCTGTTTCTAGTGAGGGGTAGTGGGCCATTTGAAAAGAAATTACCCACAGTTACAGAGACCAAAATAGAAGAAAGATGATACTCTAGTTCTTGCTCGGGTGTTTACTATGACCCAAGCAGAGGCTGATGCCGGTCCTTTTACTATGACAGGTTAGATTTCTATTGATGGCGCCTTGTTGACTGTTTTTAATTGATTCCGGTGCAACACTTTCTTATGTGTCAAGTAAAGTGATTAGAAATCTGCATAGACCTAGTGATGTTTAATTGAGTGGTTTTTGTACCTTACTGCCTACTGGAGATTTGGTTATCTCCAGCAAGTAGGTTAGGTCCCTTCCAATGTATGTGGAGGGAAGAAAATTATTGGTTGATTTTCTTGAGCTGAACCTAGAGGATTTTAATGTTATATTGGGGATGGACTAGCTAGTAAAGTATAACGCAACCATCGATTGTAAAATAAAGATGGTTACTTTTGAGCCTGAGGGTAAGGACCCATAGTGTTTGTGGACATGGTTCAAGGATCCCAAATTACATTAATCTCGGGGCTTAAGGCAAGAGATTTGTTATGGGATAGATGTGTCAGTTTCCTAGCCAGTGTGGTGGATACCACGAAAGAAATACCATTGGGACTGGAACACGTTTTGGTGGTTCAAGAGTTATTGGATGTCTTTCCAGAGGAGCTACTGGGGTTACCACCAAAGCGGGAGATTGACTTTGAAATTGATTTGATATCGGGGGTAGAACTTATAATTAAAGCTCCATATTGGATGGCACCTGCAGAGCTGAAAGAGTTGAAGGTTCAGTTATAGGGAATGTTGAATTTTAAGTTCACTAGACCAAGTACCTCACCTTGGGGTGCACTGGTTTTATTTGTAAAGAAGAAGGATGGAACCTTACAGATGTGCATTGATTACTGGGAGCTAAATAACTTGACGGTGAAAACAAGTATCCTTTGCCAAGGATAGATGATCTATTTAATCAATTATAGGGAAAGACCGTCTTCTCAAAGATTGATCTTCGATCTTGTTATCACTAGTTGAGAATTCGAGAGGAGGATATTCCCATTACAGCTTTTCGTACCTGATATGGACACTATAAATTCCTGGTGATGTCCATCAGATTAACTAATGCTCTGGCAGTATTTATGGACTTAATGAACCGAGTTTTCAAAGACTTTGTAGATGATTTTAATTGTCTTCATCGATGCCATTTTGATCTTCTCCGATTCAGAAGAGGCACATGAGAAACATCTTCGAATGGGGTTGCAACATCTCTGAGAGCATAAGCTTTATGCTAAATTCAAGAAATACGAATTTTAGATGCCTCAAGTAAGCTTCTTAGGGCATGTTGTGAAAAAAGATGGTATCTTGGTGGATCTAATAATGATTGAAACGGTTCGGGAATAGCCTCGACCTAAGTCTGCAACCAAAGTTCAAAGTTTCTTTGGATTAGCAAGATACTACAGGAGGTTCGTTGAAGGGTTTGTCGAAATTTCTACACCTTAAACTGAACTAACCCGAAAGAATTGTAAGTTTATTTGGACTGACAAGTGCAAAAGTAGTTTCCAGACATTGAAGCAGAGGTTAATTACCGCACCAGTGCTAACCTTGCCAATCAGGAATGAGAAATTCATGATTTACTGTGACGCTTCAAAACAAGGGTTAGGTTGTATTTTGATGCAGTCTGATAAAGTTATTGCCTATGCGTCTAGGCAACTGAAGGAATATGAACAACAGTATCCCACCCATGATATGGAACTGGTAGCAGTAGTTTTCACTTTGAAAGTTTGGCGTCATTATCTATATAGTAAAAAGTGTAAAATCTACACGGATCACAAGAGCCTCAAATACTTTTTCATTCTGAAGGATTTGAAAATGAGGCAGCGACGGTGGTTGGAATTAGTTAAAGAGTATGACTGCGAGATCCTGTACCATCCTAGAAAAGAAAATGTGGTAGCGGATGCTTTGAGTCAAAAAGGTCCAAGGCAAATTTATGGACTGAAGAGGATCTCACCAAAATTGACTGAGGATATGACCAGAGCAAAGATTGAGTTTGTAGTTGGGAAACTAGCCAATATTACGTTACAGTCTGATTTATTAGAGAGAATCAAAGCAAACCAACAACATGATCCAAAATTGCAAGAGTGTAAAAAGAAGCTTGAAGTCGGGTCAACAAAGGGTTTCTCAATTTAATCATATGGGTTATTGCGATAAAAACAAAGAGTTTGTGTAACAGTTAACGATAGTATCCGACAGAAGATTCTAGATGAGTCTCATACCATGCCTTATTCATTACATCTGGGGATAACTAAGATGTATCAAGATGTGAAATCACTATATTGGTGGCCAAGTATGAAAGGTGATATAGTAGAATATGTGTCAAAATGCCTAACTTGTTCGCAAGTTAAAGCAGAGCATCATAGGCCAGTGAGATTACTTCAACCTCTGAAGATTCCTTAGTGTAAATAGGAAGAAATAACCATGAATTTTGTAGTTGGATTACTAAGAACAATAGTGTTCTATGATTCCATCTAGATAATCATGGATCGATATATAAAGTCAGCTCACTTTTTACCAGTGCAAACTATGTATACGGGGGATCAGTACCCTGATCTATATGTCAATGAGATAGTTTGGTTTCATAGTGCTCTAAAGTCGATCGTCTTAGATCGAGATCCAAAGTTTACATCTAATTTTTGGGAGAGTCTACAACGAAGTTTAGTATAATCTTTCATCCTCAGACTGATGGTCAGTCTAAGAGGACTATTCATATATTTGAGGATATGATACGAGCGTGTGTATTGGACTTTGAAGGTCTTGGAACAAGTACCTTCCTCTGATTGAGTTTTCATATAATAATAGTTATCAGAGTACTATTGGTATGGCACCGTATGAAATGTTTTATGGGAGAAAATGTCAATCGCCCATTCATTGGGATGAAGTCGATGAACGGAGACATTTTGGCCAGATGCAGTCAAAGAACGAGTGAGGCCATTGAGAAAATTCGAGCTCGTATGCTTACCTCACAAAGTAGACAGAAAAGCTACGTTGATTCGAAACGTAGATATATCAAATTCTAGGTTAGGTATTCTGTCTTCCTTCGAGTGTTACCAATGAAGGTAATTTGGAGATTTGGAAAGAAGGGAAAGCTAAGTCCCAAATTTATTGTTTCGTTTCATATTTTGGAAAGGATAGGTCAGGTAGCTTATCAGCTAGCCTTACCCTTGCTTTATCTAGAGTTCACAATGTGTTTTATATTTCAATGCTTCAGAAGTATATGTGTCAGATACGACCCATATTTTTAGTTATGAAGATACTAAACTTCAAACATACTTGTCATACAAGGAACATCCAATTCAGATCTTGGACAGAAGGAGAAAGTATTGCGGAATAAGATGTACTATTCCGCTAGCTAAAGTGTGTGGAGGAACAACAAGATTGAAGAGACGACTTGGGAGTTAGAGTCGCAGATGCAGGAGCAATATCCCGAGTTATTCAGGTAAATTTTGAGGACAAAATTTCTATAAGGAGGGGATAGTTTTAATATCTCAGAAAATATAATAATATTTAAATGGATATATTTTAATAAATATGTAATTATATGGACATTAAAGTACTTGCGAGTAAATTAGTAAAATATGAGTGAATGAATAAATATAACGTAATTTATTAATTATAGAGATTTTATCGGATTATGTGGGTATTGTATATACAATTTTTGAAATAAAATGTGTTGAGTTCGCCGACCGTGGAAACTCGACAAATTGGTTGAAAATGTCATAACGATAAATGCTGAGTTATATTGGAATTATACTGGACTAGTTTAGAATTTTAAGCTGTCAGTTTGGTTGGAATAGTTAGAAATAACCAAATACCCCTAAGCTTTATTTTAGACTTAAGTGTTTATGGAGGGACAAAATAGTCTTTAATTAGTATATCATAGTATTTATGTCTTTAGTGTATTTTCTAAGCTGAAATAGGGTTTAGTGTTTGTTATTATTATTAATTTAAATGTTATTTAGTTAATTGATGATAAAAGTCAAAAATAAGGAAAAGAAATCACACCAAAACGTATCTTTCTCTCTCTCCCTTTTGAAAACCTAAGGACCCAGCTAGAACCAGAAGCTTTCTTCATAAATTCAGCCAGTTCTCAGCTGAATCAATCAAAGCTAGGAGTTATTCATGCTTTGAGGTAAGCTCTCCAGTTAATTCCTTTGATTTATGAGGTTTGGGTTGAATTTTATTTAGGGTTTTGCTTGATTTTGGGGCTGTGAGTGTTGTTGGAGTTCAGAGTATGTTTTTAGGGTTAAGTTAGGTTTGTTTAAGTGTGAATTGGATGATTTCTTGGCTGTTAAGATTAGAATTAGGAGAATTGAGTTTAAGAACTCAATATTCATTCAATTGTGGTAAATCTGTGATTTTGGGGAATTATTGAGTTTTGATTGTTTAATTATGTTGTTTTAATATTATAGAACCACTTCGGAAGGTTTGAAGAGGTTTTGGATTAGTTTTGATGTGTAAAACCAGAGTTTTACCATTTCTGCAGGAACCGGTCGACCGATTCAATAGGTCACTAGTGAATCGGTCAACCTGTTGGCCAGTAGGGGGAAATCCAAATTTTCTTCGAAGTTGGTTTTTCCTTGGGGTGTTGTCTAGTTGTGAAATTAGGATTTGTTTCGGAGTTTAGTTAAGTTGTACACCAAGTTTTATTATCGTGACATAAGACTCGGGATCGTCGAGCACTGTTCCACTCAGGTTGGCGCGCACACCGAATTATTGGATTGAGGTAAGAAAAAGGCAATTGCACTACTTAGCATGTCAAATGAGAAACGATTATTATTGTTAGCGACTCGATTATGAACGAGGTAAAGATACGGTAATTACCGTTGTTGAGAATGAGTAATTACTCACTTTAATACTGCGGATAGGTTTCTTACTTATCGATCGGTTCATCGGGCACCAAGAGTGACATATGGAGCTCGTTGGTAATGAGCAGGATGCTTTATGAAGCATCAAAGTCAGTTTGTCTTATGAGATAAATAATTGTTTATGTAATGTTTGATTAAGTACCGAATAAGTATTTAAATTAGATGATGAAATTGTTGGTTATGCGTTGTATGGTTTCTCGTGTTATGCGATATTTGTATTTTACTTGCTTTTTTGCCGAGTCTTTGAGACTCACGTGTGTTTCGTGACGCAAGTAAAGGGAAGGGAAAAGTGGACCAACTATGAGTCAGAGGTCTCCCAACGATGTACATATCAACTGGTGTGCCTCGACTTCCAGTGGACAGGATCCACCTTTTGATCATGTTTTAAAAATGTAACTCCATTTTGTAATATTTTTTTGGAACATGTTGTAAAAGTTTATAAACAAAAGGATCTCCAAATCTAGCAGTATTTTGAATAAAAAGCTCTTAATTTCATCAAAAGTTTTAATTAAACCGTACATTTTTTAAATTGTTAACTTATAATTATAAATTAATTTATAAAAGCACACATAATATTTTTGTGGAACAGAACTCTACGCTTAGACAAAAAAGATTGATGAGGTTAAATTTAATAAGTAAACTTAATTATACCACACTATGTTTCTTTTTAAATATAATTTTTTTGTAATAATTATTTAAACATAATAGATGAAAGTATATATATAATTGGATGATTAATGAATCTCTTTGTTGCCTCTTTTTCCCACTTCAGGTGCTTCACGTTGTATTATTTTAGTAAAAAGAGTTATATATCTACCCCCACTCATCACTTTATTATAGCCTCCATTTAATTATACTTCTTTTTACGGTGTCCTACTCTAACCTCAAGGCTTTAATTAAATTTTGTCAATAATTAATTATTACGAATAATTTCTTTATCACTTTTGTTTTAATATATATGTCTAAATATATATTTTAGAAACGAATAAAATATGGTTGTGGGTATTGTCAAATAGATTACACATAGGGTGGCATGCTCCACTTTGTTCTCGCAAGAAAATGCTATGTTTAAACTACACTTGATACACATATACATTAATTATATAATAATACATATAATATATATACATATATACACACATAACAAAAGCAACCCAATTTTGGTATTGTTATTTATCACTTTTTGTTCTCCCTCCCTCCTATTATTATTAATGTTCTTTTTTCTTTTGGATTTTAGTTGCAGTTTACAATCTCTCTGAGCATGTATTCTAAGGAAAGAATAGTAGTGACCCAGCTATCCTTTATTATACCGTCTCATCCATATGCATGCATGCAAAAAAGAAAAGGAAAAAAAAAGTAATAATATAAAAACTATAATAAAAAGTGATCATTTCATTCCATTGAAAAGAAAGAGAAAAAAAAACGATGGTTTCATTAAGTGTGAATCATCAAGTTGCATTTTTTTTCTTCTCCTTTTTCATGATATTTTTGTTTCGTAATTTTGAAGAAGTGGAGGTGTGTGGGCTATAGCTATACAGCTAGGATTTTAATAGTTTTGAGTAGTGTACTATATATAATTTGACAATTTGTCCATTATGTACAAAAAAGCTAAGGACATCTCTTTTATAAGGAAAGTGACAAATATTGAAATATATATAGCTAGTGATTGACGTACGTTTTTAATTATGTCCCATTAAATAACACACACATATATATATGTTTATTGATTAAATCAATTGATGTTGTTATCTAGAAGATATATATATATATGTTCTTTACACAGCAAAAGAAGCTACTTCTAGTTATATTGAAGTATATTTTATATATATCATAACGTGAAAACTATATTGATGGATGAAAATGCATGTTACCTATCATTTGATCATGATTTATTATGATCATTTTCTGAATAAATTAATAATGTACAGGCATTTACGTACTACATGTAAAACCAATTAAAAGGGAAAATTTTTCACTTGAGATCTTCAAAAGAAAAGTTTTCTTTTCCATGCCCAAACACTACTTCGCAGAGCTATCAGCAAATATTTTAAGAAAAATACAGAAGAAAGTCCTGAAATGATTCCAAAATGTTTGATGGAGACATAACATAATAGGTGTTACCTATCATCACACACATATTTATTTATATATTTTATTTTTTTGAAGGAACACACATATTATAAAATAGAATATTTATATTTATATATATGAAATCATGTCCTAGAAGATAACTATATTAGCTAGATGTACATGGACCCCATACACTCCCACATGATATATGGGCCTCAATACATATATATATACTTCGATCTTCTTAGTCTTCCCACAAAAGTATAATATATACTTATACGTATACAAATACATTTATAATTTATAATAAATATATAAAAAATGATGAGTACAGCTTACAAGAAAGATAAATGCTTTAAAGTAAGAAACTCGGTGACATGGCCGTGTGTATATGTCGGGAAGAAATTTAATTTCTCGTTTAATAATATTATATATATATATCTATAAAATATTATTATTAATTACAAAAGAAAAACCAAGTATAATAATTGATGTAGATTATTGGGTTGTTTAGGCACATATATTAATTTTAAGATATGATCTAGAAATGTAGGTTCCCTACATCTTTGGGGTTGATTATTACTTTCTCAGGTCATTATCTCTCCACATATATATAATTTATCTTCTAGATTAAATGCACTCGTCACAAATCCAAATGCTATATGAGAACGGTGATCTATAAAATTATAAGATATTGTTCATTTTTCACTTTCAAATAATTTGATATAAATTATATAATTCAATCATTTTAAAATATATATAAGGAATCTTATTAGCATTTTAATATATAGCTTGGTTAGAGAGAATGCATCAAATTTTGGATGTCATTGTTAGAAGAAAATTCCATCAAAAGTCTCCATGTATAACTAGTTAGCTAGCAATTCAGCAACAAAAAAATAAAAACAAAACAAATCTAGCTAGTTAGCTAACTAGCTAGGTTGGTACCATTACCACTCAGCTTATAATAAATAAAAATATATCAATTTAATTATGGGAAAAAAACAGAAAAATACAAAAAAGGAAAAAAAATTACAAAAATACTTTGGGCCGGCCCATTAAACATTTATACAGTCCACATATAAATATTTACAAAAATACCACATGCACTAAGTCTTCAGCTGTACAGAGCGAACCATGAAGGTGAAAATACCGCGATCGTTTCAAAACTGGAAAACAACCAAAATGAAACCAAAACGATAAAAATATAACTATTAATTCTGGCGAAATAAACTGGAAAAGAAGACCTGCAATGATCTAAACAGAAAATGACGAAAAAAAATCAAAAAAACTGTATGATGTGAAAATTTAAAAAAAAAAACCTCATGAATAATACATGTACGTTATATACAGTTGCATTTTGATTGATTACTGGTTTCCAATATAAATATATTTTTTTAGAAACACAATAAGAAGAGTAAATTCGAATTAAGGTACAACCAGTTACGTATAAGTCTGTTTATTTTTTGTTTTGGTTGCCTTATAGTTGCATTATCGTTTTATTACAGTTTATATATTATACATGAATTTAATTTAACGGGGACCAAAAAATAGTAGTTATAATGAAATAGTTGCATATTAGTTTTATAATGAAATAACATATGCAAGTAGCAAAACTATAATAAAACTACTAAACAACTGTATACAAACTAAAATACAGGAAAAACTCTTTGAACATCAACATCCATGATAAATCTCATTGTTACCCATTGATGATATAAAAATGGACAAGAAACAACTAGACAAAAAACATATTTAAAAAAAATACATACAGAAGGTGTTTACACTATTAAAAAACTATTAAAAATGAGAAATAATTAAATGAAGAAACTGAAATGAAAAACAATAAAACATCTGAAAAAACAAAAACAGAAAAAAAAACAAAAAAAAAACAGAAATTAAGACTAAACAAACGAAAATGAAAAACTCATAAAAAGAACAAATAAATTAAACTAAAAAATAAAAGCCCTAAAAAACTAAACAAAACTAAAAGAAATGTTAAAATGAAAAACCTAAAATAGTAAAATCGATAAACACAAAACACAACAATGTCAAATACGAAAAAAATTTCAAAAAGGGGGGAAACGAAAAAGAAACCGAAAACAAACCTGAGATCGAAGACCAGCTCCATCTTAATCATTTTTTGAGCATCATCTTGATGAATTTTTTCCTGAGCATCATCTTAATCATTACAGTTATGGGATTCGGTAATGGGAGTTGAAAAAAAATTAAAGAACAAAAAGAAGTGGGAAATCGAGTTGGGATTGTGGAGGGGGAAGTGTTTAGCTATGGAGGTTAATATTTAAAAAAAAAAAACTGAAAAAGAAATGAAAAATAAAAAGAAAAAAGAAGAGAAAAAAAAAAGAGAGAAATGATACATAGAAAGATTGATGTGGTACATCAATCTCACGTGTCAATCAAGAAAGTATTTATTGTGTGTGCATGTGGTACAAATGTAAAAAATTAAAAGAAAAAGGTATAAATGTTTGGGTAACCGTGTAGTGGTTTTTTGGTAATAAAATTAATATTTTGTATTTTTAATGTAAAAATTTCTTTAATTATTTCCAATTAACGAAAAAATTACATTATTTAAGTACTTTTAATTTATAACCTTATGTCTAGAGTACTGTTATTGACCCCGAATCACCTCTAGAATTAAAAGAAGAAAGAGGAGCAATAAACTTTTATTGAAGTAAGATTATAATCTTACTTAAGCTAATTGTGTGATAATTTGTGTAAATTTAATATATGATTAAATAAAGCATAATTTATTAATTACAGAGATTTTATCAAATTATGTGAGTATTATAAATACCTTTTTTTTAAATAATATATTTTCAGGCTCTGCGGCCGTGGAAACTCGACCGGTTGGTCTGCAGGGGAAAATCTTAGTTTGCTTCGAGGTTGGTTCTTGGCTCGGGGTGATTTCCAATACCTAGTTTGGGGTATTTAGGTGTTGTGTAGCCTATTTTGGAGCTAATGAAAGTGAGAGTTTGTCCGGTTTTGGTTTTAGGGTTTGTGTCGAAATTTGGTTACATTTTTATCAGATTTTGTTGTCATGACATAGGACCCAGAATCGTCGAGCATGGTTCCACCTAGGTCGGCCCGCACACCTTATACTGGTTTAAGGTAAGAAAAGCTGCAAGTACTGCTAGGCATGTAATGTGAGAAACGATCATTATCGTTTGTGACTCGATTATGATTGAGGTATCGATTATTATCATTTGTGACTCGATTATAATCGGGGTAACGATTATTATCATTTGTGACTCGATTATGATCAAGGTAAGATGAGAAACGATTATTATCGTTTGTGACTCAATTATGATCGAGGGAAAGATACGTTCATTATCGTTATTGAGAATGAATAAAGATACAATCATTACTGTTAATGAAAATGAGTAATTACTCCCTTGAAACCGCATATAGGTTTCTTACTTATCAGGTGTTTTATCGGGCAATGATAGTGACATACATAACTCGTGGACAACGAGTGTGTAATGCCCTAACAATTAGGCACGCTATGACGACCAATATTAAAACCCTAATCCCGCTAATCCGGGATTACTAAAAATATAAGAGCGGGAAAATTTAAACTTTAATTGCAATGGAATAAAAATATAACTTGTAATAATTTTAAACTTTACAAACAACCAAAAGATAACATATTTTGGGATCCCACAAAACTTTTACAAAATATTACAAGTTGATTCATGTGCCGACCTAAGCGGGGAAATCTAAGATTACAAAATACGATCATTGGTAGACCCTACCCGCTTGGTTTAGTGTGGCCTGAACATGTACAAGCATCGCTCAGCTCTCAAACTCATGGCTGATTATAGACAAATTTACCCTTTCTTACACAGTAGAGCACCCGTGAGCCAAGCCCAGCAAGACAATATAAATATCAATAAACACAATTAACGTTTCACATACATAATGATGCCATTACACTTATTGTCTACTTGACATAGACCTGCGTGTTACGCTCACACACATATTTACATCTGTGTGGCATAGACCCACGTATTACGCTCACACGTCTAATTACAATAAGGCCTAATTAGAACAGTTTATCTTGGTTCTAATTACCGAGTCTAATCTAATTATGCCTGGAATGCATAATTCTTTACTCAATATACGTAGCATTGCATAATATTTAAAATCATTAATCACTAGGGTAATAACCAATGCCTTATAACCGCTCACTTTAGGGTTATAACACTAATCCCATTTCTCATTTAATCACCATTATAATATCAAATATGAGCGCCACTGCGCGTAACTCTACATGCTAACTACTATCTTACCTGATGTCCCGTATACGTGGAGATTCCAAATCCTCAAGTGTTCCTAACCAAGTGCAAGTGCCGGTAATTCTAGTCACAATATTCGGGATTAACAAATAGGGTTAATCCCTAAACCCACTTCCAAATAATTACAAAATTGGTATTCAAATTTAGATAAACATATAGCGCTCAAAATAAACTTTCCAACGATATTCAGAACACCCAAAACGGAGTCCGAATTAAAAAGTTATGAACAATTGAATATGGCATTCGAATCTGCCCAAAAACACAAGACGAGTCGCAGCTCTCCTCAAGTGGGTCGCGGCACCTAGGTTGAAAACCCAGGATTTCCAAGAGGGCAGGTCGCAGCGCCCAATGAGTGGGGTCGCGACGCCTGGGTTCTGAACCTATAAAACCCTATACAACCACACGATTTCAGCCCAAACATGCACCAAAATCTCAACAAAAACATGCTCAAACACAAACTTATTTCTCACAAATTAAAGCCACCACAACATAGAAATTATTGTTGGAAATTATTTTTACCAAGATCTTATATCTACTCACAAGTATGTTTATTAACATCCTAAATAAGAACTTTCTAAAACGATAAATTAAACACATATAAAGTTTAAGAAACCTTACATTGGGTGCAGCGGAATTAAATGACTCATTCCGTTCAGATCTCTAACCCTTGTATCCTTTCTCAGAAGAAAGTATTATCAAGATCTGAACCTGGATCTCTTTCTCTGAATCCTTGATGCTGAATCTCCTTTGCTGATGATCTTTCTTCACGATCTTCCTCACTAGGATTGAGGTATTGCTTGCTGTGTGTGGGCACTACTCTAATCACTAAGGTAGGTTCGAAATAAGAAGGAAGAATAGAGAGAGAGAGTGGCGGCTAGAGAAGAGAGAGGAGGCTCAGGTTTTTCTGATTCAGAAAGTGTGAAGTGTAATTTTCCTGAAGCCTTCACTATCTATTTATAGCATTCCACTAGGGTTAGGTTTGAATTATTTGGCATTAAAATAATGAAAATATCAACTTAAAAAGCCTACAAAGGTGGCCGGCCATGGCTTAGTGGATTGGGCCTTGCTTTTTGCAATTTTGCAATTTTAACACCTTTTGTATCTGATTTTCTCAAAAATGCCAATTTCCTAATTCAATCATTTAAATGCCAATTCTAACTATTTAATAACTATAAATAATTATTAAATAATATTGTCATTTATCATATTTATTAATTGAACCATACAAAGTATCATAATTAACAAATATGCCCCTATTAACTCTTTCTTTACAATTTCGCCCTTACTTAGTGAAAATTTCACAAATAGACATAGTCTAATTTGTGAATTATAATTGATTAATCAAAACCAATTACATGAGTCTTACAAACAATATTATCCCAACTAGTGGGGGGACCATGGGTCTATATAACCGAGCTTCCAATAAGTAGATCAAGAATTTAGCACTAAAATTCACTAACTTATTAATTCTTCGTTGAATCCACGCATAGAACTTAGAATTGCACTCTCAGTATATAGAATGCTCTATATGTTCCACCATATAGACACATCATTAGTTATCCATTGTTATAATCCTAATTTGATCAATGATCCTCTATATGAATGATCTACACTGTAAAGGGATTAGATTACCGTAACACCCTACTATGTATTTTATCCTTAAAACACTTGAACCCGTATAAATGATATTTCAGCTTATGTGAAATGAGATCTCCACCATTTATTTTCGTTTGGTCAAGCTCGAAGGAGATCATCCTTTGCTTACTATTCGCCAGATAGAAGCTATAGATTCCATGTTTATGCTAGCGCTCCCACTCAATTGCACTACCGTGTTCCCAAAATGTACGTATCACCCTGACCTAAAAGTAGGCTTAACTAACAAATCAAAGAACACGAATAGCCTTTCAAGATTGAGCCTAATCATAACAGGATTAAGATCATTTGATCTAGGATAAACTTGGCGATATTGACTTGAATAGATTTTACGGTAAGTTTAATTAAATCTAAGTCAAAGTTCAATATCGGTCCCTTCCGATGCATACTCCATGCATCCAACCTGAGCTTTACTTTAACCAATGTTCTGGAAAGAACATAGTATTTCTCCTAATACAAGTAAACTCTTGTTGTAGATTATCATATCAGTAAAACCATGTGTCTGATAAATCTAGGAAACTTTATTCACATAGTCATGTTTACTTTCCAATGTGATGACAGCACAATAAACATGATCAAGTATGTGAAAAGTGTTTAAGATGAATTTATAAATCAAATAGACAAGCAATTGATAAAGTGAACCAAAACATACACAAATGAATGAAAAATACTTCTGTTTCTTTATTGATGTTGAATAAAATAGATTACATTGAAATAGAGTTTTATTTAGGGCATAAAACCTAACAATTATAAACACATAATTCAAGCTCTTTCCAACATCAAAATGTGCATTAAAGTCATAACATCAATAATCACTAATAAGCTCCAAACTTGAGCTAAAATTAACATAATTCCCCATTCAAAAGCTTGATCACCAAAGCCATAAACTTAAGCTTGAAAACAACAATAAATTTAGAGCGGAAATAAGATTTTAAACACCAACACAACCCTAAAATTCTCTCTAAAATATACCCAAAAAAAATATCCACTAATTATCAACACAGTCAAGCACAACATCAAAATTAAACCAATTCACACACACATGCATCTCAGGAACACTAACAACCTAAAAGCATGCTTTTCAACATGAAGGACAAAACAAGTTCGGTCCGAAATACCCGATTGTGACTATACCGCGCTGACTTGTCAGAAAATACCTGCAGAAGGACAAAACAAATATATTATATAATAATATAGTCCATAAGCACGCTATAACATTAAAATTATAGTTTTACCTTTCTCGGGTCAAAATTACAAAAATAGTCCTGACTCACCAACAAGGTCTTAACATATCATTTACCAGTATAATTCACATATATTAAATTATATAATAATATAATTCCATATTAATACGCATTTAACTAGTTGGGGTTTGCTAATCTGATTCTTTAATCTTGGGTATTACAAAGTGGCAAGGATGATTTATGATGCATCAAAGTCGGGTTGTCTTATAAGACAATTAATTGGTTGTGTAATGCGTGGTTATGTATAAGGTAAATATCTATTTATTATGATGATGAAGTTGTTGGCTATGAATTTCTATGATTTTCTCGTATTGCATAATGTATGTGTTTGTATCTACTTACTTTTCTTGTTGAGTCTTTGTAACTCATGGGTGCTTCGTGGTGCAGGTAAGGGGGAAAGAAATTGTGGTTCAGCCATGAGTTAGAGGTCTTCCAGCAATGTACATATCAACTGTTATGCCTCAGCTTCTAGTGGACAGGATCAACCCTTTTGATTGTATTTTGAAAATATAATCTTATGTTGTAATACTAATTTTGGAATAGAATGTAAATGTTTTATACATGGGATCCATGAACTTAACAGTGGTTTTCCTTTTATAAAAGTTATGTTTTTATTTTAACTAAAAGTTTTAATTAAATCGCACTTTTCTCAAACTAATAGAATAGATTAAAAATAAATTTGTAAAAGCACACACACGTGGCGTCCCTGTGGGACAGGGCGTTACATCATGGTGTCAGAACCACCAAGGTTTAAAGATCATAAAGACTGGTTCGATATGTACATTGACTGTGAAGACTCGTTCGACTCATGGTTTAGTAAGTGTCAATTGTTAGTTATTTAATAGACTATTTGTTAATTGTTTGAATTTCCTGCTTATTTGAGATATGTAAGCTGTTAGAGGAGCATGATTAGTTTTGATAAAGATTGATAAATATGTATATGCATGTGCGGTAATGCTTTTTAGCATTAATTATGGTTTGAAAATTTAATTGATAGAAAGACATGGTCATGAGTGTACTAGAATATGTACCCGAGGCGATCTAATAGGGTTAATTGTGAGCTTACCAGGCTCGGAGTTGGTGTTGTGAGTGTGAATCCTCCACCACCAAAAGATTAGGAGCAAATGTATGTTGTGATGCAAGAGACCATCTGAGTTGTAAAGATAGAAGAATTTCACGGTTAACTCAGGTCAGCATGGTGACAGAGTGTGATACCAAATTGGACCGATTGGCAAAGTTTGCCTTTAATATAGTGGCCGCTAAGACTGCTAGGAAAGTTAAATTCATTAAGAGGTTGGAAGACCATATCACGCGAGATGTGGTTATAATTGCCAAATAACCTGGGTTTATTCAAACCTATGCTCAGGTGATTGAGTTGGCCATTGCTGCTGAGGGTGCAAAAGACCAGATTCGTAAGAGAAATACTATGAGAAGAGATTCATCGAAGAAAATATCTAATGTTGGTCTCAATAAGGGTGTTGACCCTAGTGATTGCACAAAAAGGCCTAATGAACCGTCAGCTACGGGACCGAATAAGAGATTCTAAGGTAACCAAGGTTTTTGACGTGGTTGAAACAAAAATTGGCAAACTTATCTAGAGTGTCTGATGTGTAAGATATGCCATCAGGGCGAATGTCAAGCTAGAACCTGCTTCCAGTGTGGGGTAGCGGGTCATCTGAAAAGAAACTATCGTAGCTACAATGACCGAACCAAAAGAAGGATGACACTTTAGCTCCTGCTTGGGTATTTGCCTTGACCTAGGGAGATGTCGATGCTGGCCCTTCCATTGTGAGAGTTCAACTTACTATTGTTGGTACTTTATTGACCATTTTAATTGATTTCGGTGCGACGCATTCCTATATTTCAAGTAGAGTGATTGGAAATTTCCATAGACCTAGTGATGTTTTACCGAGTGGTTTTGGTACCTTGCAAGCTACTGGAGAACTGGTAATTTCTAGCAAGTGGGTTAGGTCCCTTCTAGTGTTTGTGGAAGGAAGGAATTGTCAGTTTATTTGGTTGAACCGAATCTAGAGGATTTTGACATTATGCTAGGAATGAACTGGCTTGCAAAGTATAATGCAACTATAGATTGTAAAAGAAAGACGGTAACTTTTGAACCACAGGGTGAGAACCCATTTGTGTTTGTGGGCAAGGTTCAAGGATCCTGAAGACCATTAATCTCGGTGCTTAAGGCAAGAGATTTGTTATGGAACGAATGTATTGGTTTCGTAGCCAGTGTGGTGGATACTACAAAGGAAACACCATTGGGACCGGAACATGTTCCAGTGGTTCGAAAATTTCTGGATGCCTTTCCAGAAGAGTTACCAAGGTTACCACCAAAGCGGGAGATTGATTTTGAAATTGATCTGATACTAGGGGTAGAGCATGTATCTAAGGCTCTGTGTCGAATGTCACATGCAGAGTTGAAAAAGTTCAAAGTTCAGTTACAGGGAAAGTTCAGTTCGGGAACACAAGCTTTATGCCAAATTCGAGGAATGTGAATTTTGGCTATCTTAGGTGTCTTTCTTAGGGCACATTGTTAGCAAGGATGGGATCAAGGTGGATCCAGGAAAAATAGAATCCGTCAGGGATTGGCCTAGACCGAAAAAAGTGACAGAAATTAGAAGTTTCTTGGGTCTAGCTGGTTATTATCGCCGGTTCGTAGAAGGGTTCTCTAAAATCTCAACACCCTTAACCGAGCTTACAAAAAAGAATCAGCGCTTTATATGGTCAGATAAATGCGAAGCTAGTTTTCAGGAGCTGAAACAGAGATTGATTACAGCTCCAGTGCTAGCTTTGCCTACTGACAAGGAAAAGTTCGTGGTGTATTGTGATGCATCCAGACAGGGTCTAGGGTGTAAACTGATGCAAGCCGACCGGGTTATCGCTTATGCCTCCCGTCAGTTGAAGGATTATGAACAGCGATACCCGACACATGACTTAGAATTGGCCGCAGTAGTATTTGCTTTGAAGATCTGGCGGCATTACCTTTATGGAGAAAGGTGTGAAATTTATACCGACCACAAAAGTCTCAAATACTTCTTTACTCAGAAAGATTTGAATATGAGACAGAGGCGTCGGATGGAGTTAGTAAAGGATTACAATTGTGAGATTCTTTATCACCCCGGAAGGCCAATGTAGTGGTCGATGCCCTGAGCAGGAAGGGTCCCGGGCAGGTAGCTAGCATGATTCAAATCTCACCTCAGTTAGCAGAGGACATGGTCAGGTCTAGCATTGAGTTTGTGGTAGGCAAGCTGTTGGATATTATTTTACCAAGATCTTAGATCTACTCACAAGTATGTTGTTTAACACCCTAAATATGAACTTTCTAAAACGATAAAATAAACACATATAAAGTTAAGAAAACCTGAAAAATGTTGTATAAGTTTTTTTCCCGCTCCTTCTCTCTCTTCTGGTGATCTCACCGGAGCTATGGCAAAAAGAGCGAAAATGGCCGGGAAAGGCAAAGCGAAGGGCAAGAAAGCTGGTCCCTCATCCTCTGATAGAGTCATTAAGACTAGATCTATGGATGCTGTCTTGGGGATACAAGAATTGGAAGTCAAAGATGCTGAAGAATCAATCGAACAGTACCAAGAACCAATGGAACAATACATTGAGAAGGTTTTTTCACCGGAGGAATCGGAGGCAATTATTTTCAGGCAAAGTGAGATTCGACAGGATTTTTCGGAGTGGCTCACGATTGTAAATCGTGCTTCCCAGGATGTCAACACTGGGAAGAGGGTTTCTCCCCCGATTCTCAGATCTAGCATTGTGAGAAATCTGGAGACTTCTTTTGTTAAATCAGGGCTGGAAAAAGAGAAAACAGAAGTGAAGAAGAAAATTAAGATTGAATTTGAGGATATTGCAGATGAGGTTAACTACTGGCAGCCATCTTTGGTCTGTTATGTTATTGGAGCTAACCCTCCAATTAGCATTTTGGAAGGATTTGTGAGGAGATTATGGAAAGATGATGTGGTGAAAGTAGGTTTGCTGGCCAAAGGTATATTCATCATTCGATTTCAGAATTTAGAGCAACGAGACAAAGTCATGGAACAGGGATATGTATTCTTTGATCGCAAGCCAATGGTTATGAAGCCTTGGAATCCTATAGATGATTTTACTAAGGAAGAGGTATCTAAGGTTCCTACGTGGGTACAACTCAAAGGCCTAGACATCAAGTATTGGGGAGAGTCTTCCCTATTCAAGATTGTAGGCCAGCTGGGGGAACCTCTGCAAGTTGATAATGTGACAAGGAATCGAGACAGGCTGCAGTATCCCAGAGTTCTCATTCAGGTAAGTCTTCAGCAGGATTTTCCTGAAAGAGTTTCTTTTATTGATGAATTCGATCATGAAGTGTCTTTGGATGTTAAATATGAATGGTTGCCACTAGTATGCTATAATTGTTCTGGCATTGGGCATAAAACTTCAGAATGCAGGAAGAAAGAAGGGACAAAAGAACCTGTCAAACAGGTTTGGATGCCAAAGAAACCATCAAAAGAAAAAGAGATTTTAAAAGATGCAAATGGTTTTCAGAAAGTCATCAAGGGCAAGAAATTTAATGCAGGGAAGGAGGTTGAACAGACAACTGTTAGAAATATGTTTGATTCTCTTACTGTAGAACCTGGAAATATAGATGATGTTGAGATTGAAATGGAGGAAACAGAGGTCGGAAGTGGGAAGAACACAGGAGGGGAGGGAGATCCCTCTTCCTCAAATGGATAGGTTTCTTTGTTGGAATGTAAGAGGGGTGAACAGCCAGCATAAACACAATGAAATCAAGCAATTGATTCACTTGAAATAAGCTGGGTTTGTGAGCCTCTTAGAAACAAAAGTACAGAATAAGAATATGGGAGCATTGTATTCAAGTCTCTTTCAAGGTTGGTGTTTTTCTACTAACAATCCTTGGATAGATAAAGGTAGAATAGTTGTAGCTTGGCAGCCAAGTGTATATAATGTAGATATTCAATATTGCTCTAGCCAAATTATGCATTGTTATGTCCAGTCTCAACAACAAGCAGGGAAGTTTCATGTGTCAATGATCTATGCTTTCAATGAAGAGAGGAAAAAAGAGGAATTATGGGTTGAGTTAGAAGAATTGGCAAAGAGAATCAAGGAACCATGGATGTTAATGGGAGATTTTAATGAGATTATGAATGGTGATGAGAGAGTTGGGAGGAGAGCTCACTGTTGCCCATCTCAGAGACTTAGAGATTGTATGGAAAATTGCAATATGGTTGATTTGAAACATTCAGGGTCATTCTTCACTTGGAACAATAAGCAGAAGCCTGAGGAAAGGATTTTTTCCAAAATAGATCGAGTCATTGTCAATTCACACTGGATAAACACTTTTCCTTACTCTGAAGCTGTATTCTTACCTGAACTGAGCTTTGACCATACTCCTATCTTAGTAACCATTTATGAGGATAGGAGTTATGGGAGGAAGCCGTTTAGGTACTTCAACATGTGGAAGAAAGCGCCTAATTATGATGCATTAGTAACAAGCTCCTGGAATGAGGTATGTAGGGGAACCAAAATGTTCTGTATTGTACAGAAACTAAAAAAGCTGAAGACAGTTTTGAAACGCATTAATCACACAGGTTTCTCTGAAATTCAGAAGACAGAAAGTATCACAAGAGAGATGTTGGCTGAGCTGCAATCTAAGCTGAATCTTGATCCTCAAAATACAGAGATTATGCACCAGGAGCAGGAAGCAAGAACCAAGTTTGCTGAAGTGAGTAAGGCCCTAGCTAGCTTCATGGCATAAAAAGCAAAGGTAAGTTGGGCTAAATTTGGGGATGACAACTCTCACATTTTTCATGCTTCTCTAAAATTGAGAAGAATTCATAATAGAATTTTCTCGATTGAGGATGAGTATGGAAATTGGTGTGACACCCCAGATAAAGTTCAACATGCTTTCTTGGATTATTACAAAAAGCTGCTTGGAACTACAATTCAGCCAAGAAGGAAGGTAATTCAAGCAATTGTGGATTTGGGTCCTAAGATAAACAATATTCACAAGGAAATTTTAATGGCAGAGTACACAAAGAATGAAGTTGAAGAAGCAATATTTGCCATTGACAAAAATAAAGCTCCTGGGCCAGATGGTTATGGGAGTGCCTTCTTTCAAGATAACTGGAAGATAGTGGGGAATGACATTGTAGAGGCTGCGTTGTCTTTTCTAAACTCAGGGAAGATTTTAAAGGAGATTAATGCCACTACTATAACTCTGATTCCAAAGTCAAAATGCCCTAAGAGTGTAGTAGACTTCAGACCCATTTCTTGTTGTAATGTCATCTACAAGGCTGCTACTAAAGTGATTTGCAATCAGTTGAGAAGGATTTTACCTGATCTTATAGCAGAGAATCAAGGTGGATTTGTCCATGGGAGGTTCATTGCTCACAATGTGCTTGTTTGCCAAGACTTAGTCAGATTATATGGGAGGAAAAATTGCAAGCCAAGTAGTATGATCAAGATTGATCTGAGGAAAGCATATGATACCATAGAATGGGGCTTTATTGAGGAGATGATGAGAGCACTTGGTTTTCCTAGTAAGTTCATTAATCTCATTATGGAATGCATATGTGCACCTAAGTTTTCCTTATTATTGAATGGTACTATGTGTGGATTCTTCAATTCCAAGAGAGGGTTAAGACAAGGAGACCCGATGTCTCCCTTGCTCTTTGTTCTGGGAATGGAGTACCTTTCGAGAATTTTTAAGAAGGTTGGTGAATGGCCTGGTTTTAAATACCATGATAAATGCAGTCAAATGAAACTGAATCACTTATGCTTTGCAGATGATCTGTTAGTGTTTTGTAATGGAGATTTCATCTCTATCATGTTGCTGCTTAAGGGATTGAAGTTGTTTTCCTCTACTTCTGGCTTGATGCCAAATGAACAAAAAACAGCAATATACTGCTCTGGCGTGCCTGAAGATGTAGTAAATAGAATTCTAGAGGCATCTAACTACAAGAGAAGCTCTCTTCCTTTCAGGTACCTAGGTATTCCAATTTGCTCTAAGAAGATATCTAGAGTTGAATGTCAATGTTTGTTAGAAAAAATGACTAGCAGGATTCGATGTTGGAGTTCAAGGAATCTATCATACATGGGTAGGGTCACCTTGATAAACTCGGTTTTGCTTGCCATACACACATATTGGGCTCAGATTTTTGTATTGCCCAAGCAACTATTGAAGGACATAGAGGCAACATGCAGGTCTTTTCTTTGGAAAGGAATACAGGAGGCAGCAGGGCCTGGTTTAGTGGCATGGGAGTACATTTGCAGACCAAAAGCTGCTGGGGGGCTGGGATTTAGGAACATTCAGCAATGGAACATAGCCGCTTTAGGGAGATATGTTTGGGACATAGCAAGCAAGAAGGACTGTCTTTTTGTCAAATGGATTCACATGGTATATCTGAAAGAACAGAGCTGGTGGAGTTATGTTGCTCCACAGGATTGCAGTTGGGCTTGGAAAAAAATTGTTGCTGTTAAGAACAAGTTTCAGCAAAAAGGAGACATGGAGAGCTTTGTACAGCAGAGATACCGAGTTAAGCAAGGGTACCTTGATCTTTTCCCAGAGCATCCTAAACTTCCATGGTGCAATCTGGTTTGGGATAGATTAATTATTCCCAAGCATAGATTCATTCTATGGTTAGTTCTTTGGAAAAGACTGAACACAAAGGAAAGAGTAAGTAAATATAACCCTACCATAGACACTACTTGTGTTTTATGTGGGAAAGGAGATGAAAACATTGAACACTTGTTCTTTCAATGTGAATATAGTTCAGAATGTTTGCAGGCAATCAAAGTATCTCTGCAATGGAATACACCAGCAACTGATATTCCCAAACTGCTGCAAACCTGCCATAAAACAAAGAGATTTCCTGCAGCTAAGAAGAGCATGATAAATACAATGTTGGCTAGTCTTGTGTATCATATATGGAAGACAAGAAATGACATCCTCTGGAATCAGCAAAGGGGTCTCACGAGCAGAACACTTCAGCAAGCTAAGCAAACCAACAAGCTGAGAATTCAAGCTTGGCCGCCTAAGAAAGCAAAGAAGGAAGATATAGATTGGATACTAGAAACTTAATTGTACATGATGATTAAAGTGTTATAAGTTGTTGTAATCAGTGTTGAAAACATGGCATAAGCTGTAATGTAAAGTTTGGTATAGAGCAATAAAACTTTCTTATTCATCAAAAAAAAAAGTTAAGAAAACCTTACATTGATGCAGCAGAATTAATGTCTCCTTCCACTCAGATTTCTAACCCTTGTATCCTTTCTGTCACAGAGTATTATCAAGATCTGAGCCCGAGTGTCCTTCTCTTTGTGTGTGATCCTTCACAGTCTTCCAATCTATGATTGAGTTACCACTTGCTGTGTGTGGGAACTTACTCTATCACTAAGGTTCGAAATCTTAGAAGAAGAAAAGAGAGGGAGTGATTTCGGCCAAAGAATAGAAAGGGAACTACTAGGTTTAGGTTAGGGAAGGCTCAGTTTTTCTGAAGAGAGACTTTTCTGACAGAAAAGGTTATTCAAAACATGTGATTTGACTGAGCCATCACTTTCTATTTATAGGCAACTACTAGGTTTAGGTTAGGAATTATTTGGCATTAAAATAATGAAAATATCAATTTGAAAAACCTAAATAAGTGGCCGGCCATGGTGTGTAGAATGGGCCCCACTTAGTTTTGCAGTTTTCACAAATTTTATTTCATTTTCTCAAAAACGTCAATTTTCCAATTCTAACCATTTAAATGCCAAAACTAATTATTTAATAACTAAAATAGATTATTAAATAATATTGTCATTTAATTTAATTATTAACTAGACATATAAAGACTATTAATAAATAAATAAACCTAGAATCTCTTTTCTTTACAATTTCGCCCTTACTTAGTGAAAATTCACAAATTAGACATAGTCTAACTTTAGAATTATAATTGATTAATCACAAATCAATTATTGAGTCTTACAAGCAGTATGTTCTCAACTAGAATGGGGACCATGGATCTATATGCTGAGCTTCCAATAAGTGAACCGAATTTACTAAGTAAATTCCTACTTATTAATTCTTCGTTAAATCCACTCTTAGAACTTAGAATTGCACTCTCAGACTTATATAGAGCATATTATATGTTCCACGATATAGATATGCTATCTCATTTAACCATTGTTATAATCTTATTGTGATCAAAGATCCTCTATATAGATGATTTACATCGAGATGGGATAATTTTACCGTTCTCACCCCTCAATGTATTTTGCCACTGAAAACACTTAGCTACCTGTAAATGATGTTTAGTGATCTAAGTATTAGTCACTTAAACAAGAGCTCATCCATTTACTTCTATTTGCTGAGCTCGAAGGGAATCATTACTTGACATCTATACACCAGTAGAAGCTATAGATTCCATATTTATGTTCAGCATTCCCACTCAATCATACTATCATGTTCCCAAAATATACGTATCACCCTGACCCAAAAGTAGGCTTAACTAATAAATCAAAGAACATGAATAGTACTCCTGAGTTGAGCCTAAGCATATCAGGATTTAGATTCTTTTAATCTTAAGATCAACTACTGATATTGACTTGGAAAGATATAACGGTAAGTTTATAATATCTTAACTAAGTTGCAATATCGGTCCAGTCCAATGTATACTCCATGCATTCGAAACTAGTATACTTTTCTAATGTCCTGGAAAGAACATAACACTTACTCCAAGTGTAAGTACACATCATCGCTGATTATCACATTAGTGTAAATCCAAAACACTGATGAAACAGGGACTTAGTCTTTTGATTCATATGATCACAATCACATTCCACTGTGTTGACGATACTGTAATTGTGAATAAACATATGATCAGGATTTAACTGATTTTGTGTGTAAATGTAATAAACATATTAAACCATTAGCATGAAAATTCATGCAAACATAAATCACTTCAAATTTCTTATATTGATTACTAATCAGATTGTAAAGAGTTTTATTTAGGGCATAAAACCCAAAAAACTCCCACTTGCACTAACATAAAACAAAGTGTGCAAATAAGTCAATCTGATTTCTTGATCTTTAGATCAAGTGTAGTATATTTGAATCCACCCAAACATCTGAAAACTAGTTCATAAAAACATTTATGAAACATCCTTTACTATATGCTTTAGTCATCAAGGGATACTGAAATCTTACTGTTTTAAAGTACATCTGAATGAACAGAAGACATATCTCTCATATTTTAAAATATGAAATTGAGATAATACAGTGTAGACTTTTCTTCAGCAATATAACTTTCTGGTAATTTCGAATTTACAAAGTTATAATTCTTCTCTGGTAGAGCTTGAATTATTATAGAATAATTCCTCCACCCCCAAAGTAACAACCATCTCAAGAATTTCGAAATGAGTTGGTGAGATACAAGGATAACTGATATACAGTTCCTTAATATCTAACATATAGATCACTTTCATAAATCTTTCTTGAATATCTTCTAATGCTCCTTATTTGATTACATCTCAGATAGCTCCCACTCAATAGTAGATGTCTGGCTAAATAATACTTTTAACCTCTTTCTTGTTTGGAGAGTTATCTAGTTGTGACTTATTAGTTTGAAACTTTAAGTTAAGACTAAGTCATCAACATAGCAGACTAGTATTTGAAGTGGAAAATACATGCCAGAGATTAGGTAATCAAAATTAAGATACCATAAAATGTTATGAGGATTAAGAATTCGTAGTTCAAGTCATTCAAATAGACTGAACTAGAGATCTTTTATCTTATTCTCATAATTCTGATAAGTTATATCTATCCACATGAATGGTCAGATTTGCTTTTCAGTAGTGTTCTTAAGTTCCTATCACAAGTATCAACCTAATGAAGATGGGTAAAGAATTTTAAAATTCTCCCACACAATTAAGGTAGTGTGAAACATTATCAAAGAACTTTTATAGGCATCAATTTGTACTACAACAGTAAAACGAATTGGAACATACAATCAAAATCAAGGATTTATATTGATAATAGCTAAGTCATTATATTACTTCCATGTTTAAAGAAAATATGTGTTACATAAGGTATTATGGAGTAAGCTCCACCCCTAAGTATATACATTTAGGGTATTGTGGATAAACATCACCTTAAGTATATAGAGATTATGATCCACCCCTAAAGGTTGTAAAGATCATGATTCTCTAAGTGTGATAGAGTTTATGTGGAGTTGAAAACATTCTAGAGTTCATTAGATATAAAAGATCTTTGAACTGCATAGTTTTCTTAACTTTTCTCCACCCCTATCAGATCAAAAGATCCTTTTATTAAACAAATTCTTAATAATTTTATTAGGATTAACAATTATTAATAAACATAGAAGTAATTTCTAGTGTTTATTTAATATAATTCTATGAAGAGTTGTAAATATTATAGAATTTGCATCAATAATTAAAACATATAAATATAATGTGGTAATTGTTGATTAAGATAAAGTAAATGAAG
This sequence comes from Cannabis sativa, assembly GCF_029168945.1. Classification (NCBI taxonomy): domain Eukaryota; kingdom Viridiplantae; phylum Streptophyta; class Magnoliopsida; order Rosales; family Cannabaceae; genus Cannabis; species Cannabis sativa. The sequence goes on along the minus strand of NC_083604.1, from coordinate 65,034,062 downwards.
CTTAATCTCATAAATTGTAATTGGTTTGAATTAAAAAAAAAATAAACTTTATTAATAATAAAAAAAATATATTGCAACAATATGAGAAAAACAGGGATAAAATCCCTAACTAAAATTCGAAATCCAAATTGTCTTTAAACTAAAACAATTAATTCAAAAAATAGATAAAAGAGCTTCATCTTCATCTTGGACGACTTCACCCTTTGTCCAGCTTTCCGATCCAACTCTTTTGAGTTCAAGTAGCTTGACCTATAAGAAGAAGAAACAAATAAACAAAGTTAGTCCAGAATCATAAATCCAATTGGATAATAATTGACTAAAACTCTTAAAGTTTATAGAAATAAATACCTTGTTTCTTTGCAAGAAGTTTAGGACATTGGGGTTTCCAATGACCTTTCTCATTGCAGTAGAAACACTTTCCTTTGAGTGTAGCATCACCAGAAGCAGCAGCCTTTTTGTTTTTCATGGCTTTTGCAAGCTTCTTGGTGTTTTTCCACTTCTTCTTTGATTTGGGTTTTGAAGCAGAGGCAACATTTGCTTCAGGTTTGATCGTCCCATTACCATTCCCAGAATTTTGAAGCTTACTCCCTTTCTTCTTGGGTCCTCCAATCAAATTTTCATAAGTCTGAAGGTCATTGACTAATTCATGAAAGTTTATGTCCTTCTTATTCATGACATAATTTGATGTATAGGGCAGAAATGCTGGAGTCAGACTATTCAAGATAAGGCTTACTTTAGTAGTATGATCCATTTCAGCACCATGATCCTGGGCTTCTTGGAAATAACTTGCCATGAGGAGAACATGATCACACACGTTTTGATGGGGTTCCATCCGTGCATTGATGTACTTCTTAGTCGCGTCGAAGCGAGACTGAAGAGATGCCCTACCGAATAGCTCAGTTAACTTCGTCATTACTTCAGCAGCCTTTTCGGTTTTAGAAAATCGAGTTTTGAGGGTGTCAACCATGCTGGAAAGCATAAAGTATAGAGCTTTGTCATTTGCTTTCTGCCAACGTTCATACTTTTCTTTCACAGCTTTGGATGCATTATCCCCCGGCACTTCAGGAGACGGCTCAGTTAACACAAACAAGGCACTTTCTCCTATGAGAGCAATATTAATGTTTTCATTCCATTTAGGAAAGTTAGATCCATTTAGCTTATTTTCAGTCAACAGTGATAACATGGAATTCATCATGGTTATACAGGATACTACAAAAATAATAAATAGAAATCAATAATGGTTTAACACAAAATCAATTCAGAAATTATAAGCACATAGCATGCAGGAATGATAAGAGAAAATTCTAAAAAATACAATCCTATAAATTTCCAAGGTTTTTCAACAAACTGATATCAGTGTCCCGTTTAGGCGAGAGTCAAAGCTACCATCTATTGAATAGAGTTATCAGCTCATCTAAAATGTTAAACATTCTAGCAATCTTTTATTCGATCAAGATTGGAATCCAGCGTTGTCCCGTTTAGGTGAGAGTCAAGGCTATTCTATCTTATGAGCTTCTACTATTGTTTCATAATTTGCAAGTCAAATATGGTCGCCACCATTAGGGTGATCCATACCATATAAAACACTTACAAACTACTTATCTTTCGAGATTAAACGGTGCGAAATTGTTAATGAACGTTCCTCCATTAGGGAGGATTACTCACTAAAACAAACGCGATGTAAAACCAACAACGGAGATCGAATATCTTAATAATAATAAAGCTCATTCTTTAAAATGTATTTTCTTTATTATTCTAATAAAATATATTCATTAAATTCGAATTTAGAATAAAAAAAATTCCAAATTAGAGTTTAATTTAATATTTATAAAATTATACTTAGATGATGATTGAAATAAAATTAATTATTTCCATCATAGTAGTAATGTTGAATATAAATATTAAGAAAATTAATTTAAGTTGTATTAATTTAAATTAATTAGCAACTTAAAATAAATTTTCATAAGAATATATTTATTGTATTTTGAAAAATAAAGTATAAAACTATACAAATTTTCGAAAATACTAAATAATAAATACTTAAAAAAAATACTTCAAGCAAAAATATCACCTATCTAGATTTTCCTTTGACTAATTAATTCAATTTCTAATAATATACTTTTAATTCATTTATTTTAAATTAATCAATAAATGAAAAAATCATTGATTTAAGTTGGTCCAAGAATTAATTAAAATAAATAATTAATTTACAACTTAATCTATTTTTCAAGATAAATTCAAAATTATCTTGCATAATTAAAATGCAATTTCGAAATGATTAATAAAATAAAGAAAAATATATTTTGGAGATTATTTTAATTTAAGTTGAAAAATTAAATTTCAACAAAAAAAAAAATTCTATTTAATTAAGTGTCATGAAAAATAAATATTTAAGTATCATGATGAGAATCAACTTAGATATTTAAATTTTTCAATTTAATTAAATGTATTAAATGCAAGAAATAAATAATTAAGTGTAGAGAAAGCTTAATTATTAATTTCTAGTTTAATACTAAGAAAAAATATACTTAAATAAATTGTACTAAAATTAATTATTTAAATAATTAATTTCACAATGTATAATATTTTCCTATTTAAATATTAGAAATAATAAATAGTCTAGAAATAACTATCTAGAAAATATCTTATTTGACTAAGTATCTTTTCAACAAAAATTTGAAAAAGTATCTTATTTAAGTTGTTATAGAAAAAGTCTAGAACTTAAATATTTTCAAATTTAAATTTAATTAAATATCAAAAATTAAGTTGTAACCACTTAATTTGAAAAATATTCTATTTTAAGTTTAAAACTAACTTAAAAAATATCTTAAGAATCTTTAATAACTAATGCCTAGGATTCCTCAACTTAATTTTAAATTTAAATAAAATATTCAAATTTAAGTTAGATAAGAAAAACTAGTTAAAATAACTAATTTATAACTTAAATAGGAATATTTAATTAAATAAGCTCCAGAAAGAATCTAGTTAGTTAAAATTCTTTATTTAATTAAATACAAGAAAAATACAAATATTTTGTCTAGAAATAATATCTAAAACTAAAAGTGTTTTTCTTAAAATTAACTTTAAAATATTAAAATGAAAATAAATTTCATATATTTTAAAAGTTAATTATGTTGCTAATTCAATTTTATTAGGTTAAACTAATTTAATTAACCTAGCACAGTTATTCAAATCAGGCAAATGGGCCTTCACAATTGGGGTAGTTCATGTGAGGGGGTGCTGGGTTCAGTATGTCGTACCCACTTCTATGGCTCCCAACTCTCACACAAGGCCAAAAAGAGAGGAATTTAACCTTAAAATAAATAATTGTTATTAATTGAATAAGTCCAAAAACTAAATGAACCTAAATAAAATCTATTATGGTGTGACATTTTATTTAACAACAACCTATATGCATCTATATAATAAAATAAACATATACACAGACACACATTTGGATGGATCCTATCATGTTGCGAGGTCATACACAGATGAAAGAAGATTGTTAAAATAACCTGTTACAAATTATTTACTTGACCAAGGGAGCTATGAGTTAAAATCAGATCATTGGATCTGTCAACAAGTTAACCATGGCTATTTGCAATCAAGCAATAATAGGTTTCAAAAACTTACAAACAAGCTAAAACACATACTCCTGCAACAAGGTTAGCTGGATAGTTGAATGTAGGATTTATTTAATCTTAAATTAATAAATTTCAAAAATTAAATAAATAATAAAAAAAATATTTATTTTGAAATTAAAATATATATATATATTGTAATATCTAGTTTAAAATAGTATTTAATTTTTCGTTTGGATATTAATTGTGCGAGGATAATTATTTCATTTATTTGTGTTGTTAGTGAGTTGATATTATTGCTTAGAGTAGTTGTACCAATTTTTTAAAGAAAGTTAAAGTTGTATTAACTACGAAAGTAAAATATTATGATATTTTCATAAGTGGGTAACCGTTTAGCTGATATGCAAGTCAATTAGGATTTTTATAATATATCTATTAGATTTAATTAATTGTATAAGTGGTATTAAATAATATTATTATTTGATTAAGGTTAGAAAAATCGTAAGTTTAGAGAAATTTGTAGGTTTAGAAACTGTTTTACTAAAATGACCATATCTGGAGTTTTATAACTCCGATTGAGGTGATTCTAGTGGCGTTGGAAAGATAATTCAAAGATCTATAAATTTTGTAGAAATAGCTATATCATCATTCGTAATTTTTCTAGTGAAAACTAACCCCTAAAGTTACGAGATTGAAAGCTTACAATTTAAATTTAAAAGTAAGATATTTGTTTATTTAATAATTTATCATATTATTATTGCTATTATGTTAATATTATTATTATTCATAAAACTAAACCTAATAAGAGTTAGAATAGTATAGGTTTCATTAACCCTAAAATTATATCGTTCTATTCTTCTCACCTATCTGAGCAAGACTAACCCTAAAAGTTTTCAAGTCATCGCCAAATCTATAGCACTCTTCACTCTCATCTTTGATCACCATCATCTCATGTCTATTAATCCAAGCAGCTTGAAGTATTTGAGGTAAGAAACTCTACATTTACTCATTTATTGATCACAATAGGAGAATATTCGTAGGTCTCCTTTTCTCATTTTTTTTTTCAGAATGAAACATGTCTCAGTAAAACTGTCATATCTCTTAAAATACGCATTCGATTCTCACAATCTTGGTGCCTATAGAAAGCTTATTAAATTTCCCATAATTCTTATGAAGAAAGGTTTTACCGAGTCGAAATTTATCTATGTCAAAAATTAGTATTTCTACGTTGTTTATTGTAAATCATTTCTTCATGTTTTCTATATAAGTTGTCTCAGTAAAATCCAAATATCTCTTTGAATAATGATCTGATTCTAGCGATCTTAGTATCGTTGAAAAGATAATTCGATTTTCTAATTGTTTTATGAAGAAATTATTCACCAATTATTGATTATTCTAAGTCGAAATTATTGTTTTATTTCTGTAGTCCGAAATCCATTTGCTTCAGGATTTCTAAAAAACTGATTCGGTAAAATATTTATATCTCTTACATTATAACTCCGATTTTAAAGATTTTAGTGTCATTAGAAAGGAAATTCGATTTTCTAAAACTTTTATGAAGAGAGTATTCTCTGATTTAGAATATTTCAGTATTAAAACTTTGTATTTCCGATGTCTACTGTGATTCATTACTCCATATTCTTTTTCATAAATAGTTTCAGTAAAACTATCATAACTCCCTCAGTTTTAATTCATTTTTAGTGATCTTTATATCATTGGAAAGATAATTGAATTTCCTATAATTTTTATGAAGGAAACTTTCACTGAATTCGTGTAGTTATTCATCAAAAATAGTATTCTTTCTGCTATACTGTAAGAGTGCGAATTTTAATGTTAGGGCCTTGACCAATGTGTTATTATAGGTAGTAGTGACGAGATAACAAGTTTAAGCAGCAGGATTTGAGGTAAGGAAATTAGATAGTTTTGTGTGTGTTTATCCGCATAAATTTAAATTCTCTATGTATTGAAATATGATTTATGATTTGTTATTATGAATATGTATATGGTACTGATAATGTGTGGTATGGACACAATATGACTTTGTGAATTGATACATAGATTATGGTTGTATGACTAGTATATGTTGTATGTTGTATTTGTATGTTTTAGGCTGTATGTTGTATGTTGTATTTGTATGTTTTAGGCTGTATGTTGTATGTTGTATTTGTATGTTGCATGTTGTATGTTGTATGCTAACGTCTCAGGTAAAGTGGGGGACCCTGGTGGGGTATGATACGGGATAAGGTCGTTGAATGTAGAGATACCCTACCCTGCATTTTACCGAGTCGTGTATGAGATTGTTATGGTGGGTATGATACGGTGATGTTACTGTTGAATATAGAGATACCCTATCCTATAACAATGGTAGGGTTGTATAGGCCCAGGATATTGTAGGGCCAGGCTAGGCCTGGGTTATGTATGTAATGGCTATGATATGCCAATGTTATGGTAATGACATTATTATTTATAGTAATTCTATGATTATGTTATGAGTATGATATTGGAGTTATAATCTCTGGATATGTGTATGGTGTGAACAATTAGTATGGACCTATATGATAAAGGTTTTCATGTGTACAGTTATTTGGCTATAGTTATAAAATAAGGTGTATGATATTGCTAAAACTTAATAAATACATTAATGGTATGTGTGATATTATATGGTATTGTATGATAAGCATTTCCTTACTGGGCTTTTAGCTCACCCCTTACTTTCCCCCTATAAGCAATAGACAGGGAACATTGAATGTAAGTTTGATGAGTTGGGTCAGTTATGGTATGTATACTACGAGGGGCTATGGACGAGCAAACGGTCTAGAACGCCGGTGGAGCCTTGGTTTTGTTTTTTTTATAGTAAAGTAATCTGAGCTCAGTGGGATGTTACAAATTTATTTTTTTTGCACTCAACTACTTATTTTGTTTTTAATATGAATGATCATTCACCTTTTTGCATATTTATTGTAAAACCCACTGTGTATTTCCAAACAACTTTGAATCTTTTTAATTAATGCATCAAAATTAGTATTTTGTAAAATAAGGTAAAATATTGGGGCGTTACAGTTGGTATTAGAGCCGATCATTCCTTAGCCCGAAGGATACTCACAGTATACATACAGAAGACTGAAAAGATCCCTCTCACTATAACGTAAGTGTTAGTTTTAATATGCTTAGTATTGCTATTAATAGTTTTATATGTGATACATAGATTTTTGTTAAAATATGTTTCCTAGAATTAGAGCCTCATCTGTAGTGGGTGCTTAGAGAAATTAAGAGTATATTACCTCTTATGATTGATTACACATTTTACGAAGAAGATGAATAGGTTTTATATTTCTTTATTGCTTTGAATTGAAACTAGGAAGGACAGTGTTCCTTTCTTGAAAATTTAGAATAAATTATATTAGGAATTCATAAGACTTTGTTTGATAAATAGAATATTACTAGTTAAGCTTGACAGCATTAAGTTTAGATATGTTCATGGAATCTTCTCTCCCTATAATTGAACTCTTTTGTTTCTATTAAATCAACCTTTCTTGTAAGATCTCACACATGCAACTAGAAGATCAGTTAGAATCAATTTGAAAGGAACGACCAGTAGAGGTGGGGGCTAAGGATGTGTGTTCCGCTGACCCACAAATGGTTGATGTTCCAGATCGAACCCAATAGTAGTTAAGGCTAACGATCTAATAGAGGCATTGGAAGGAATGTAAGCATGACAAAGACGATTTGTTGAAGAGTTTTCACAGGCTCAGCGCAATAGATCACCAACACTAGTAGTGGAACTTGAAGCACATAATGAAATGTACCAATAGCCAACTAAGTATCGATGCATAGAATTGCACCTGTTTACAAATGGTATCAGAGCCTTGACCCAGCCGGAAGTGTGGTCGATGAGGACGTCGGACCCCGTAAGGGGGGGTGATTGTGACAGTCAGTAGTCCCGTGATCCGTAAGGGGAAATATTGGGTAAGCTGTGCAATCCCACATCGCCTGGGGAAGGTCAAGTGGGATGATTCTGAGAATGTGTAGGTATGGGACTACACAGTTGAAGACAGCCTAAATGGATTGATTGGTACTACCTATGTCAACAAGGTGCATCTTGTTTTTCGGTAGCCCATCACGAAAAAACTCCATAGTTAAGCGTGCTTGGCTTGGAGAAATTTTAAGGATGGGTGACCTCTTGGGAAGTTTTCCCAGGATGCGTGTGAGTGAGGACAAAGCACGCTGGAAACACTCGTGTTGGTCTGTAGGGTCAGTCATCAATCCAGGAAGCAGCCAGAGTGGCGTACTCGTGTATAAGAGCCATTAGTCCGTAGGTGTAAGGGCCCAATGGAGGCTTGAAGCGGGGACGTTACATATATATATTTCGAAAATAATTAAAAATAAATATTTAAAGTTAAACCTACAATTTTGAAAAATTAGGTTTCAACTAACCTAAATATCATTTCAAAAAATTAAATGTTATTTTATAAATAAAAATAAATAAAAATTAAAAAAAATAAATAAATATCTTTTTCAGATTTTAAATTTAATTTAAATAAATAAAATAACAAAATATTTAATTTAAAAAATTTAATATCTCACCTTAAATTTAAAAATAAGATAGGATATAATTAAATTTAAAAATAAGATAGATAATTAAGTAAAAAGATAGATATTTACTATTTTCAAATTCAAATTACACTAATATCATGAATTAAATTAAAAAAAAATATTAATTAATTTAATTATGATAATTAGAATTGAAATAGGAATAGTAAATGTTTAAATATAAAACTACACAAAAAATCGGAAGTTAAATCCATGAAAAAGCATGAAAAATCGAAGAAAAACGGAAAAAAAATGCGAGCTGTACGGACAAGCATACTGTCCGCGCGCGCTCACTGGGGTTGCCTGCCGAGAAACCTCGGCGCAAGGGGGGATTTGCATGATTTCCGCGGGCGGATAGGGTGTGTTCAGACAGGCGCTCAGTCGAGCACTTGTCTGAACGCGTGTTGTCCGAGCGTGACACCCTCGTCCGCGCGCGTATGTAAGTGCATCACCCCTGATTTTTTTTTTTTTTTGAATCTTCCAAAAATCATAACTAATTCAAATTAAATCGAAATTGAGTTCTGTAAAAAAAGTAACTTGCTTAATTTTTTCCATACTATCCAATAAAAATAATTCCAGAAACAAAATTTCAATTATTTTTCACGAAAATTTACAAACATCAATCAATCATCATATAACACTCAATACAACATGAAACCATCCAAATAACAAACAATCATTTTAAAGTCCAAATTTCTTGTAAGAAAATCAATTACCATGGCTTTGAGGCCAGTTGTTGGATATTATTTTACCATGATCTTAGATCTACTCACAAGTATGTTGTTTAACACCCTAAATATGAACTTTCTAAAACGATAAAATAAACACATATAAAGTTAAGAAAACCTTACATTGATGCAGCGGAATTAATGTCTCCTTCCACTCAGATCTCTAACCCTTGTATCCTTTCTATCGCAGAATATTATCAAGATCTGAGCCCGAATGTCCTTCTCTTTGTGTGTGATCCTTCACAGTCTTCCAATCTATGATTGAGTTACCACTTGCTGTGTGTGGGCACTTACTCTATCACTAAGGTTCGAAATTTTAGAAGAAGAAAAGAGAGAGAGTGATTTCGGCCAAAGAATAGAAAGGGAACGCTCAGTTTTTCTGAAGAGAGAATTTTCTGACAGAAAATGTTATTCAAAACATGTGATTTGACTGAGCCATCACTTTCTATTTATAGGCAACTACTAGGTTTAGGTTAGGAATTATTTGGCATTAAAATAATGAAAATATCAATTTGAAAAACCTAAAAAAGTGGCCGGCCATGGTGTGTAGAATGGGCCCCACTTGGTTTTGCAGTTTTCACAAATTTTATTTCAATTTTCTCAAAAACGCCAATTTTCTAATTCTAACCGTTTAAATGCCAAAACTAATTATTTAATAACTAAAATAGATTATTAAATAATATTGTCATTTAATTTAATTATTAACTAGACATATAAAGTCTATTAATAAATAAATAAACTTAGAATCTCTTTTCTTTACAATTTCGCCCTTACTTAGTGAAAATTCACAAATTAGACATAGTCTAACTTTAGAATTATAATTAATTAATTACAAATAAATTATTGAGTCTTACAAGCAGTATGTTCTCAACTAGAATGGGGACCATGGATCTATATGCTGAGCTTCCAATAAGTGAACCGAATTTACTAAGTAAATTCCTACTTATTAATTCTTCGTTGAATCCACTCTTAGAACTTAGAATTGCACTCTCAGACTTATATAGAGCATATTATATGTTCCACGATATAGATATGCTATCTCATTTAACCATTGTTATAATCTTATTGTGATCAAAGATCCTCTATATAGATGATTTACATCGAGATGGGATAATTTTACCATTCTCACCCCTCAATGTATTTTACCCCTTAAAACACTTAGCTACCTGTAAATGATGTTTAGTGATCTAAGTATTAGTCACTTAAATAAGAGCTCATCCATTTACTTCTATTTGCTAAGCTCGAAGGGAATCATCACTTGACATCTATACACCAGTAGAAGCTATAGATTCCATATTTATGTTCAGCACTCCCACTCAATCATACTATCATGTTCCCAAAATAAACGTATCACCCTGACCCAAAAGTAGGCTTAACTAATAAATCAAAGAACATGAATAGTACTCCTGAGTTGAGCCTAAGCATATCAAGATTTAGATTCTTTTAATCTTAAGATCAACTACTGATATTGACTTGGAAAGATATAACGGTAAGTTTATAATATCTTAACTAAGTTGCAATATCGGTCCAGTCCAATGTATACTCCATACATTCAAAACTAGTATACTTTACTAATGTCCTGGAAAGAACATAACACTTACTCCAAGTGTAAGTACACATCATCGCTGATTATCACATTAGTGTAAATCCAAAACACTGATGAAACGGGGACTTAGTCTTTTGATTCATATGATCACAATCACATTCCACTGTGTTGACGATACTGTAATTGTGAATAAACATATGATCTAAATTTAACTGATTTTGTGTGTAAATGTAATAAACATATTAATTCATTAGCATGAAAATTCATGCAAACATAAATCACTTCAAATTTCTTATATTGACTACTAATCAGATTGTAAAGAGTTTTCTTTAGGGAATAAAACTCAACACAAACTTCACAACTTGACGCTGCAATCTGATCTGTTAGAAAGAATTAAAGTTGCTCAAATCACTGATCCAGAGTTAGTAAAAATTAGAGAAGAAGTTTCAGCTGGTCAAGCCAGGGATTTTTCAGTGTCAGACAACGGGATGCTATTATTTAAAGCTAGGGTTTGTGTTCCAAATAGTGTGGAACTCAGGAATGAAATCTTTGAAGAGGCTCATACTACTCCATATTCCCTACATCCCGGCACCACCAAGATGTATCAAGATGTTAAACCTTACTTTTGGTGGAGCGGTATGAAGAAGAATTTGGTAGAATTCGTATCGAGATGCCTAACCTGTCAGCAGATTAAGGTTGAACATCAGAGACCAGCAGGATTGTTACAGCCTCTAACCCTACCTGAATGGAAGTGGGAGGACATCACGATGGACTTTGTGGTTGGGTTGCCTAGAACCACAGGGTTATGCGATTCTATTTGGGTTGTGGTGGATCGATTCACGAAGTCTGCTCATTTTCTGCCAGTTAAAACAACCTACTCAGTGGATCAGTTGGCAGAGTTATATGTTAAAGAAATAGTAAGGCTTCACGGGGTACCAAAGTCTATAGTCTCAGATAGAAATCCGAAGTTCACCTCCAAGTTTTGGCAGAGTTTGCAACGAGCAATGGGTACAAAACTAAAATTCAGTACAACATTCCATCCTCAGACAGATGGGCAGTCCGAAAGGACGATTCAGATATTAGAGGATATGTTACGAGCCTGTGTTATGGATTTTGAAGGCTCTTAGAGTAAATATCTACCGTTGATAGAATTTTCATACAACAACAGTTATCAGAGTACGATAGGGATGGCTCCCTATGAGTTGTTATACGGTAGGAAGTGTAGGTCTCCCATTCATTGGGATGAGACAGGGGAAAAGAAATACCTAGGTCCAGAATCAGTGCAGCGGACCAATGAGGCAATTGAGAAAATTAAAGCTAGAATGCTTGCCTCTCAGAGTAGACAGAAGAGTTATGCAGATCCGAAACGCAGAGATGTTGAGTTTCAAGTAGGGGACCATGTGTTTTTACGAGTATCTCCAATGAAGGGGATCAAACATTTCGGGAAAAGAGGCAAGCTATGCCCTAGGTTTACAGGACCTTTCGAGATTCTCGAGAAGGTTGGTCAAGTGGCATATCGGTTAGCTTTGCCTCCAGCTCTTTCAGCAGTTCACAACGTATTCCATATCTCTATGTTGAGAAAATACGTTTCAGACCCTACTCATATACTTAGTTATGAGAACTTTGAGCTGCAGCCAAACATGTCCTATGAGGAACAGCCAGTTCAGATCCTTGATAGAAAGGATAAAGTCCTTCGGAATAAGACCATAGCCTTGGTCAAAGTTCTCTGGAGAAACAGCAAGGTGGAGGAAGCCACTTGGGAATTAGAATCAGATATGAGAGCCCAGTATCCGGAGTTGTTCAGGTTAGATTTCGAGCACGAAATCCTTCTAAGGGGGGATAGTTGTAAAGATCGCTTAGTTTAATTTGGAAATTAGCAGATAATTAGTGTTAATTATGAAAATTATTTATGTATATTTAAATAATTATTTATATTGTTATATTTGAGTTCATAATGCATTTTTATGTCATATAGTATAATTTCATAATTTTGTATTTTTGGTGCCCGGCAACATGGAACGCAGTGTATGGCTTAGTAGAATCACAATTTAGTATTTTAGTATAGCACGGCAGTTTTTTTAGACATTGGGAATGTCGGGATTGGTCAAAAATTTAGAATCTCCCAAAATACCCTTTTGTACCCCTTTTATGCCATTTTAGTGTGTGAGGTCAAAATGGTCATTTTTGCCCATTTGTAATTTGTCTTTTATGGATTTTTTAAAATATGTTAGTGATATGATTTTTTAATTTGGTTTGGTTGAAGAAAATAAGGAAAAATCAATTTTATAATTCATTTTATTCAAAAAATTGAAAAAGGAAGCAAAGTCTCATTTCTTCCTCTCAAACTCTCTTTCTCTCTCTCGAAAATCCTAGGGCTGCTAGGGTTTGTTTTTGTTCACCAAATTCAGCAAGTTTTCATCAATCTTAGAGTAATTCAAGTTGAGGCAATCTTTGTTCAAGCTTCTCTTTGTTTTCTTGAAGTTTTAAAAAAAAATGAATTATTGCATGTTTGATGAATTTGTGGCTGTGGCTATTGTTATTGTTTATTGTTGTTTTCTAAAGTTTGAATATGTTTAATTGAGTAGATTAGAACAGGTTTTGATTCATGTTAGTTGATTTTAAGCAAGTATGGAGTTTTGAACTCAAACTTTGGTTTTTATGAGTGATATGTTGTTTTAGCTTGTTGTAGCTCCTGTGGTTGTTGTTGTTGTGTTCTGCAGTTTAGATATGAGTTTTTATGTGGTTTAATGCATGATTTAGGGGTTATTTGAAGGGTTAGTCAAGTTTTAAGTTTTTGAACTCAATCTTGAACCTTCAATGGTGAAACTCGTTTCTGTGATTGAAGCTTTGTTTTATCACTTGGAATATGTTCACTGGGTCTAATTAGCAGGTCTGGAAGGTTGCATGAAGTTTGGGGATGAATTGGTTGAGAAATGGAATTTTGAAAAATTCCTGCATTGAACCGGAATTCCGGTTCAGGGAGGCCTGTAGGAACCGGTCAACCGGTTGGGGCTTCCAGGAATTTTACCCAGAACCGAAATTCCGGTTGAGGAACCGGTTTACCGGTTGGGGCAAATTTGGGAACCCTAGTTCTTCCCATTTTTGTGTTGTTTAGGGTATTGCCATGCTATTTATCGATAGGGAAACTTTTAGTTTTTAGTTTAAGTCCCTGGAATGTGATTTAGCGTGTCACTTATCAGTGTTGTGATTATATTGATTTATTAGCCTGTAATTCGCCGAGCAGTTCGTTCCACTCAGGTTGACCAGCACACCTAAATTCAGAATCGAGGTAAGATTAGTATAATGTCTTGCATATGCTTATACATGTTTAGCGTACATGTCAGTTGCCATCAGATTAACATATTAGATATATGTTAGGCAAATTTTATATAGCCGTCAGATTAGCATATAAGGGCAACAGTGTGGTGTACATAGAGTTGCACCGAGATGCCAACAGATATATGCTAGGCTATCAATTAGTATGGATTAACTGCTACCACATCGGTACGACTAGAGTACCGAGTATAGGTTGGATTTGTGGTTACTCATACGTTGTCATGGACATTCCTGATTCAGTTAGGGTTATGGTCAGGTGTATGGGCGCTTGGTTATAACTCGGGATTTAGTATGTTTATGTGTAGGTAAGGGCAAGGCCAAAGCTGAGGAACCGTGAGGACGAGCCAATGAAGATTGTACATGTCGGGGCGATTAGGCCTAGAGCGTACGATCTTCAGGACGACAACGCTTTTGTAGTTAGTCGCTGGGCGACAAATATTTTGTAAAGGACTAATAAACTTTTGTAAACTGTTTTGTAATCGGGATCCCGAAATATTTTGTATGTAATATATAAGTTTTAATTAAAAAGCAAAATTTTAATTAATCACGATTTCCATAAATCTCGTTGATTAGCAACGAGCTGCACAGTACGTTTAAAAATCACGTTAACACGCCTATGCTAGTTAGGGTGTTACAATTTGGTATCAGAGCCGCCAGGTTGTCTTCCGAAGATCGTCACGACATGTACAATCATCATCAGCAGTTAGCTCGTTCTACGGTTCAATAAGCTTTTATTGCTTTAGTAGTTTATTTATATAGTATGAATTAAGAAAAGCCTGTTAGGAAGCAGGTTAGTAGCCTGATAGTAGAATAGGCGCATGTTTTTAATGTCCAAATTAAGCGGCATTAGTAAGCTCTCGTTGATCATGATCTGATATGCCAACTCTTGGTTACGCAGGCTGTTCAGACTAGATGGACGCCATGCGAAATACCAGGAGTCAGGGCAATTCGGTTGGGTCAAATGAAGGTCAGGGAGCTCAGTTTCCCCCAAATGCTCGGGGTCGAGGTAGAGGTCCCAGGGGCAGGGCTCGTGGCCGGGGTGATGTTAACCCGCCACAGGCTGCCCAAGCTACTCAGGAAGCCCAGAATTGGGAAAATAGGTTTGCAGAAATGCAAGCCAGAATTGAGGAGCAAGATAGTGAAATCCAGCGATTGAGACAGCAGGGTGCTCCTGCAAAGGCTCGTTCCAGAATTTCGCTGGCAATCGCCCCTATCATCTGTGCCGAACCAGTGATAGCGGTGAATCGGATGGAACCTCTGCATGAAAGGTTCTGCAAGCAGGCACCTCCGGTTTTTCTGGGAGGACCGGATGTTATGAAAGCCAAGCAATGACTGACTGTGATTACCAAGATATTGAATTTCATGGGCATCACCGGGAATGATAGAGTGGTATGTGCCACTTTTCAATTTCAAGAAGACGCATTAGTATGGTGGGACATGGTGTCCATGATACACGATGTCACAACGATGACCTGGGAAAAGGATGCTTTATTGAGAATGGATAAAAATATGATCATTACTGTTAATGAAAATGAGTAATTACACCCTTAAAACTGTAGATATGTTTCTTACTTATTGGGTGCTTTATCGGGCAACGATATTGACATACATAGCTCGTGGACAACGAGTGGTAAGGATGCTTTATGAAGCATCAAAGTCGAGTTGTGTTATAAGACAATTAATTGATTGTGTAATGCCACTACAAGAAATGTCACTTTTGCCAGCACATTTTTGTGCTGGAAAAAGTTGGTATTGTGCTAGTAAAATAGAATATACTTGTGATGTGTTGGCAAAAGGGGGTTGACAAATCAATGTTGGTATTAGAAATTTTGCCAGCATAAAATGAAAAGAGCTTGCAAAAATGACTTTTCCCAGCGCATAAATGGGATGGTAAAAGTTAGATTTTAACCACTGCAAATGTACGCTGGTAAAACTTGGCCAGCGCAGTTTGCAAAATGCGCTAGTAAAAGTTACTTTTACCAGCGAAGTAGCGAACTGTGTTGGTAAAAGTGACATTTCTTGTAGTGTGCGTGATTATGTATAGGGTGAATATCTATTTATTATGATGATGAAGTTGTTGGCTATGAATTGCTATGATTTTCTCGTATTGCATAATGTATGTGTTTGTATCTACTTACTTTTCTTATTGAGTCTTTGTGACTCACAGGTGCTTAGTAGTGCAGATAAGGGGAAAATAAATTGTGGTTCAACCATGAGTCAGAGGTCCTCCATCGATATACATATCAACCGCGGTGCCTCTGTTTTCAGTGGACAGGGTTCACCCTTTTAATTGTATTTTGAAAATGTAATTTTATGTTGTAATACTTTCAGAATAAAATGTAAAAGTTTTATACAGGGGATCTTCCTACTTAATCAGTAATTTTCCTTTTATAAAAGTTATGTTTTTATTTAAATTACACTTTTTTAAAACTAATAGATTAGATTAAGCAAAGTTAATTATGAGTATTGCCAAAAAAAAATGGTGATTTTTCACCAACCGATTGTGAATTTCTTTTATTGCCACATTTGGTAGTTTAGTACAGCTTTGTTCATCAACCAAAAAGTGAATATGACAACCTAAAGCGACCTCATTTCATAACTTTTAATTTTAAATATATAGCCCAAAAAGAAAAACCTTAAAGATTATCTTCACAACATTACCTTATTTTACAACCAAAAAATAAAATAAAACAAGTATTATAATATATAGTGAACTCCCAATATATGTTAACACCTTGCATCTATTATACACAAAAACAAACTAATAGATTTAAATACATAAAGACATAAAAACAAAGGCTAATTAGTCGTAGAAAGAAAAAAAACTTAAGTATATAACTAAATAGAAAAATATTAAACAAGGGAAAGTACTTAAAAACAAATACCTTTACTCAGCTTTGCTCCAATTTCTTTAATTCATATTATTCCTTCAAATACTTTTGAGAAGAAGCAAAAACATATATGTTTTTGGCGAATAATTAGAAAAGAAAAAAGTATACTAATAATAATTTAAAGAAAAAACAAAGTATAATAAATGAATTGAAAAAACAAAAGAAATGTATAAATCAATGGTCAATTTTCACATCAAGGGAGGTGGCGTGTACGTACGAACGTGGATGGCGATAGTATGGGGTCGATAAATTCGGAAAGTTGAGAGGGACGTGGCAATTCAGGACAAAAACCCACGAGACTCACTCACACTAATATTATATTTTATTTTTCTATTTATTTATTTATTTACGCTATGATATTTATTATCTATGTTTATAAGCAAAGAGAAAAATGAAAGATAGGTTATAATATTTTGGCGTGTGCATATGGGGACAGGTTTAATTTACCCACTACTACAATCAATCACACAGTCAATTTCTTTGACTTCTTAACTTAGGCATCTTTAATGGGGGACCTACATGTTTATGTCACTTTGATTGGTCTTTGTGGACCACTCTTCTGTTTACACCTAAGCTTCCTCACTTTTATTAATTATTATTTTCTTTTTTTTTTTGGTATTATATATGCCCCCCCTGTATATAGATGACATACAATATGTGTATTTATTCTTTGTTTAGATATACATATTTTTGACTTTTTCTCGTAGTTTCCATCCAAACTTTCACAATTAACACTGTTTCTAGTCTTAATTGGATTCAGTTATAATATATGGAAAATGTACGGCCACTTATATGTTTTTATTTAGTAAATAAACCAAGCATTTAGTAATTTACAAACAAGGTCTATCAATGTTAATAAAGTATAAATATATTACAGATTACTTGAACATATATACATTATATATTCATATATACAGAGAGAATCATAAAAGAAAATTAATAAGTGTTTACGAGGAAATCTTCAAAGATTTACACACACTTATTTTAAAAGTATAGAATTATTTTATAAATTGCACCATGGCCGGCACCAACCTAATAAGTAGACATTTTCAATACCTTAATAATATGATGGAGTTAATTTATTAGCAGAGAACATATATACTACGTAACATTAATTAATTATTTAATTAATATGTACAAATATATATTATATAATAATGTGAAAATGAGACAAAATCCAAGGAAAAACACTGTTTTTTTTTATTCTCAATGTTTATGAGGGAGGTGCTCGATCTTTATAGTTTATACCGTAAAAACTGTGTGAACATTCTTTCTGTTTCAACAACTTTGTGATAAACTTAACTATAGCTAGAAAGATAGGTACATCCCTTTTTGTTAGCTATTGACAAAAATAATGTTTGTTCATTTCGAATTTATTACTATAATAATAACAATAAAAAAAATTAATTAAGTAGGTAATAAATGTAGGCCTATATATAATATTATCTTTTAGCAAGCTTATTAACATATAATAATCATGTAAAAAGAAGAACAGTGCTTAGCGGGACTGTTTGGTGTACTATAATTTTAGCATAGGGAGCTTGAATTCAAAATATATATATATATATATTTATGTTATGTTTAGCCAAAATCATATATATTATTATTTTTTGAAAATTATATTATATATATTAGGCATGGAGGATGTGTCCGTAACCTCGTCAAAACTTGTGGGTGTAATTATATATCTTACTTTCATCAATTATGTTTAAATAATGACAATGTGGTATATATTCACTTATTATTGAACCTAAGTTCATCAATTTGCTATTTAAATTTATGCTCATGTGAGTTGCTATACAATTATCTATTATTAAGCATTAGAAGAAAAATTAAACAATAATATTAACAAAATTTATGAAGAAAAAAAAATAACAACACAAAAAAGATTAATATTATATATATGTTTTCTACATTATTATATATTTACTAATAAAAAATAAGATGAAAAATTAAAAAAAAAAAGTAAAATACACAAGAGAAAAAAATAATTAAAAAAATTTAAAATATATATTTTAAAAGAGAAATGGAGTAAAAAAAAGAGAGATTTTTTGAGAAAAATTAGGGAAAAAAGTGTGAGGTTTAAAAAAAGATCAAAAATATTAATAAATGGTACAAATAAAATAAAGCACAAATTACTATAAGATAATCTTATTTAATTTGAGAAAATACAAAAAAGTAAGGACTATAAGAAAATTTCACCTAAGTGGTGCATAACAAGTAAAAAAAAAACTTACAAAGTTATGTATAATTGGAAAAAAAGAAGTTAAAATTTTAATTGAAGTAAATAAGGATATGTAGATATTAACATCTCCAATGAAGAGCTAAAAGTGTGGTGTATGCGTATATTTTAGCCCCCATATATGTTCATAAAAGTAAATTATAATGTGTATAAAGTAGTCAAAATTTAGCACTGCTAAAAGTTGTACTAATTTTGGCACAAAATATAGCATGATGAGCTAAATTTCATACCATAATAAATATTTTTTTATTTACTCTTTTGCCACTTATTGATGTAATTAATCAGTTTTTGACATTTCATTTATATATTTAATAGGATTTTTATATACTTTCAATAAAAATTTAATATTTTTGTTGACTTTCTTTTCACATTTCTATCAAAAAATAGTTAATTTTACCCTAAATGTGTTAAAGAACTATTATAAAATTTAGGTCAAATATAATATTAACTCATTTTTGTAGCTCATATTATACATTAACAATTGGAGATGATAAGAAAAATGATAAGGGAAGTGTTAAACAGCATAAATAGTAGCATACCGTTATTAGTGTATTTCTATATCGACTCTCAAAAATTTTGATTTACTGAATAGAAACTGCTAACCAATTATTAATTATGTGTCAGATTTGTATAATGATGAGCATTTTAAGGTGCCAAATAATAATATTCTATTTGTTATAAATATTATTAATTATGTGGATGTCCAAATCTTTTATTTATTACCATTAATTGTAATTAACATTACTCTTTTCTTAGTTTCCCTTTTTCTTAGTTTCTTAATATCTCACTCTTGTATTTGTATAAATAGGGGTTCACCCCATTAGAATAAAGAACTCAGAAATTCTCATTCACTTTCTCTTTCTCTCTTCATCTTCTTCTTCTTTCTTCTCATCTACTTTATATTATTTTATATTATTTTATAACACGTTACCAGCACGAGTCTCTGCCCAAGCTTCAAGCATGAGTCTCTTCCTAAGACCCAATGTAAGTATTTTGTTAAAATTCTTGAATTGTTTCAAAGTCACGATACACTAAATATATATTTATATATATACTTATGTGACTGAAACAATTTCAAGAATCCTTTGTTTTCTTTTTTTCTTTTTATCTATATATATCTATATATTACATATGTATGTATATATTTTTATATATTTATTATTGATTCATATATATATATACATATTATGTACTTATCATTCATAATATTTACAATATGTGTGTGCCTATGATATGATAGAGAAAATCTATATAAATTATACATATATCCAGAAGATTATGTATCATCGATAAAATATTGCATGTATCCTAAAGATTATGCATCATCGATAAAATATTGCATATATCCTGAAGATTATGCATCCTCGATAAAATATTGCATATATCCTGATGATTATGCGTCCTCAATAAAATCTTGCATATATCCTGAAGATTATGCAAACGTAATATTCATTATATAGTTGATGGATATATAATGAAAGATATGAATACATATTTATATATATGTTATTGTATTCTTTGAGGACAATGAAAAGTAATCTAATATCGATATAAATTTTGACAAACATTTCCTGAAGTAAATGTTTTATTTTTGTCAAAAAAAAAATGATTGTATTTATGTGAATACTACTAAAGAATCATTAAAAATGATTATTATTGATGCAATTTTATAGTGGGTTTTGAATACCTAAAAAGAATATTAAGAAAATTGCATTGAAACATCAAAGTATAAGAATAACAGTGAGCATGACTAATGTTATTTAAATACATGAGGCATGTATTTATTGTTCATCATTCCCTGCAGAGAATGATACGAATTGAAGTCAACTACTTTTAAAGATTGTTTGTATTAGTCATGTTATTATACACTGTTATTGCTTGCAATGTTGAAAATTATTGCATGTGACATATATTAAAGATCAAATTTTGCATCCATCTTGGAGATTATGCAAAAATTGTATTCATATATTCTTTGAAATATCGTAAAAGAAATTGTTGAATAATTTCTTATATTTTTTATGGATGAACAAGTAATAAATTTTTAAGAAATTTATAATAATGTTCTACTTGTTCAACGTCATTCCCCGAAGTGAATGTAATGATTTTAAATAATCAATGGCATTGTTTGCTACTCAAATATTTTAAGAAATTGGAAATAACCAAAAGATGAGATACCACACACAATCAAAGTGCATGAAATCTATATATCATGTGTGGAATTGAATAATAGTGGTCGCGTACCTGTAGTACGGACACACTTATAGTCAAGATAAAAGTATACTTGATTATTTAATAGAATGTGAATTGTACAAACTTATTGTACATTTAGAATATTTAAATATCATTACCTAAAGAGAATGAATAGACATGAAATTCTATTTCAAAGAATATAGATTTCACATATATTGGTAATGCCAGAAGCAAATTAATATATACATATTTTATTATTTCTTGAAATCAATAGTTTCAAACTATTGTTGGTACATGATATGTAAATATATAGTTACCATATAATTCAGTTTGCATATTCCCAAAAGTGGATATATAATTTACTAATATTTGTTAGTGATCCAATATAATCAAAGTGATAAAGAATCACAAAATGATTAGTTGAAAAGCTTCCTGAAGAAGTCTTACATACAATTGCTACTTTGAGCAGTAAAATGTCTTTGTATGTACCTAGATGTGTAACTTTTATCTAGTTATGAAAGTGATAATAAATAACTTATTATATGTACTTGTTGTACATTTAAATATATAATATATCAAGTCATGATAATTAGACTGATGAATAGTCTATTAATAAATTAGACGGCTTGTTAAAAAGTTATCAGGAAAAATGAATGATATGTTATGGTTATATCTATTTGACCATTACAATAACATGATGAAGTTGTCATGTATCTTTTAAATTATACACATCATTGAATTGATGATAGTGATTCCTGAAGAGTGTATATGTTTTGGAGAATAATATAATTATATTATTCGTGTATATAAAAATGAAACTTGTAATGATTATGTTGTAATGAATTTACATTACATTTTGAAAGTTTTATTGAAATACAAATTATAGTGAACCTGAAGTTCATGAATTGAATTATTTTGACATGATCAATCATATGCAATAAATTGTCAAAGAATTTGACTAAATTTTGTTGAAGAACCAGAAGATTCTTCTCATTGTTATTTATAAGGCTCAAAAGAAGAATGTGCATATATTTGCACATAGAAAATATTTAAATTATATTTTCTTAACAATCTTGAGCCATTGTTAGATTTTTATTGCATAGTTTCTTATCGATGTGATAAGATTATATAATCATGCATTTACAAAATGTGTAAATTTATGTATTTCTAATTATACACGTATGACTCATTCTTAGAAATGAATTAAGTTCATAAGTATTGAACTTGAAACTGAAGTTATTGAACCTGAAGTTCAATGTCACATAATATATATGAGTTTAAATAGATATTGATTCATTGTGATATATTGAAATCCCTACAGGTGTATTAATATTATTAGATATCACAATTTCTTAAAATTCTCTCGATCAGGGGGAGAGAAGCAGTTGGGATCGATGATAATTTTTAAAAAATGATCCTTGCACAAAGTATATAAGAACGATATAGTTCAAAATGATATATACCAACTGCAAATCAATATTATTCAAAGTTGAGATAGAATGAGTTGAAAACGCCTGAAGCGTAAATGAACAATGTAGAAATTATTAATAAATGTTCATTTGATTTGCCCTGAAGTTGTTAAATCTAGAGGTACTCATGGAGATACCTTAATGTTATAAAGTATTAAAATGATAACCGTGATGAAAACTAAGTACTCGAAAAAGACTCCCAAGAGAAGTTAGACATAACACATTTCATCATAATTGAATCCCTGAAGTGATTCGTTATAGGTACCTATAAATGATAAACATATTTGAAAAATATGTAATTTAAAGAGATCTCTATAAGTTATGTCAATATGGGAGGAAATTATCATTTATTGAAATTTTGTCGACAATAAATATTGAATGTTTGCATATGCAATAAACTAACATGAGATAGCAAGGATCATGGTATTAGATTTGTCGAGAATCATCGACTTACATTTTGATTTTTGGCCAAAATATTATGACGCAATCCAGGCAAATTTACTCACATAAAGTGAAGTAAGACCCGTAGGTGTGCAAATAAATATTTCTAATGAGAAATTTGCATATATGTATTTGTACATAATGAATTGTTGTACAAAGTTTGCATAGACATGAGATTGATTGAAGTAAGGCTTAAATATTGAGAAAATATAATCATTATTTGATTATAGCCTGGAATATATTTTATGAGGATTTATAAGCGTCACATAAATGTTGCAACAAAAGATTATTTATTTGGAGCTCCTAATATAGTGAGAATTTGAAATAAACCTTATCTAAAAATTCTAGAAGAATTTAATACATGTCTTAAGTGATATAAATTCTAAGTCGCGCGCACTATATGACAAAGATCTTTGTATGAAATAAAGACATGTAAGTAAATTATTGTTTGAAAAATACGTATGGTTGTCTATGCAGTATAAATACGTAAATTATACGTTGTGATAGACTCTTGAAGAGTTTTTGATTAATTGCAAAACAAACTTTTATTTCTTTTGTATATCGAGAAATATTAAATGTATAAAGTTTGTTCATTAGTATTGAAGTCCTGAAGTACTTCATATGTATTAAGAATTATAGATATATGATCATTTGATATGAAAATTAAGATCATACAACAAGATGGAACAAATATATGGTATTGGAGTACCATCATTGTCACAAATGAAATTTATATTATCATTAATGTGTTATGTTCATATCTACTTGAAATGTTAAATTTTAGTATGAACAAGATTGTATATACACATGAATGATACAATTAGTTGGATAAAGACTAATGTTCCACGAACCCCTCATCTATAATTTAGAAGTCCATACATACTCTGGAAGAGTTATAGAAAATATATGATCAAAGATTATATATGGTGATATTTTAAAAGTGATAACAATAATCTTATGAGATTTATTATCACCAAAAGAATTATGGATCATATGTGCATGAGGGGGAGACATATTCATGTTGCACTCTTTTTCCCTTAGCTCAGGTTTTGTCCCACTGGGTTTTCCTGGCAAGGTTTTTAACGAGGCAACTTGCAAATAGTTATGAATATGAAATATATATTGTACTCTTTTTCCCTTAGCTCAGATTTTGTCCCACTGGGTTTTTCTGGCAAGGTTTTTAACGAGGCAACTATATATCATGTTAACATACTTGCATTTTATGAAGCAAGTAGAGAATGTGTGTGAGTGAGATCATTGGCATAGCATATTTGGGAAACATATGGATTGCACTCAATAAAGAAGTATCAACCCAAACAGTTCTCTATGAAGATAATACTGCTTGCATCGCTCAACTAAAAGGAGGGTACATTGAAGGAGATAGAGTTAGAACACATTTCACCAAATTCTTCTTTATACGCTTCAAGAAAATGCATATTGGTGTTCAACATATTCAATCAAGTGTCAATCTTACAAACTTATTCACAAAGTTATTACCAACATCAACATTTGAGAAGACGGCAGACAAGATCAAAATTCGTCGATTAGAAGATCTCCACAAATGCCTAAATGAGGGGGAGTTAGTTTACACTATACTCTTTTTCCTTTGATCAAGTTTTCAGCAAGATTTTTAATAAGGCAGTTATTATGGACATCCAAGGGGGAGTGTTATAAATATTATTAATTATGTGGATGTCCAAATCTTTTATTTATTACCATTAATTGTAATTAACATTACTCTTTTCTTAGTTTCCCTTTTTCTTAGTTTCTTAATATCTCACTCTTGTATTTGTATAAATAGGGGTTCACCCCATTAGAATAAAGAACTCAGAAATTCTCATTCACTTTCTCTTTCTCTCTTCATCTTCTTCTTCTTTCTTCTCATCTACTTTATATTATTTTATATTATTTTATAACACTATTAATAATAAAAAAATAATTCACCAAAAAAATATTGTATAAAAATTTATATATAAAAAATTATTTATAAGAAAAAAAATAAGATCATTAAAAGCAACTCACAAAGTTGTTGTAAAAAAATTATCATCATAAAGATATGAAAAAAAAACAAAAAAAAAAATCACTAAAAAACTCACATAAGTAATTGAAAAAAAAAATTAAAATTGTAAACAAAAAAAAACTGTATAAAAAGAATTATTAAAAAAAAATTCACAAAAAGACAAAAACAATTTTTTTTTTTTTTATCTTTTTAGATGCAGTCTTCTTCTTTTTTTTTTTTTTTTGAAACAGTATGCAGTCTTCTATATGTGGTAAGATATGTTAATGTCACTTTAAAATAAAGAAAACCTAAACCCCAAGTTAAGAGGTAAAGCCCCTAATATATTTTACTTTTACTTTTTTTTTTTTATGGGGATATTTTACTTTTACTTTTTTTTTTTTAATTTTTGAACGACAATGGAAATGGAAGATTCCATCAATATTAGACATATAAGCAATTAAAATTGTTAACAATTAAAAAAAAAAAAGACAACCCTATAACATCAACTTCATCTAAAAGTCCAATAAAGCATGAACAATTAAGCATTCAATGACTGCGAAGAGGTTGTTTTGGCTTCATAATTTAAAAATTATTTTTTATTTTTTAAAACTGATAATAGTTTTTAAAAACTAATAGGAATCGTTTGTCAAAAATTTTTAAAAACAGTTTTTTAAAATTGAGTTTTAAAAAACTAGAAAACAGAAAACATCAAAATATTGTTTTCAATTTTCAAAAGTAATTTTTTATGTCTAACATATTATATTTTATATTTTGCTTGCATACTCGGATCCTAGACCCGAAACCATACCCGAACCCGGATGGGTTCATGTCATGGTATGGTGTTAAAATATTATTTTTTTTAGTAAGAAAAAATCTAAACATAGTTTTAAAAAATTTGTGTCAAACACCATTAAATTTTTAAAGTGACAAACCCACCAATAATAATCCACTCATATTCTTAAAGTGATAAAAACTATGTTTTCTATACTTAAAATATTATAGATATTTTTAAGGGGAATTACCCCATATACTATTTTTTTAACTTTTTTTTCAAATTTACAGTTTGGGTTTCTAAAGTGGCTGCAGCGCTAGTTGCAGTAGGGGTTTATGTACGATTTTTTATTGCAATAAGTTGCAGCGCTAGTTGTAATAGTGGTTTTTATGCCTAATTTCGTAATGATAATGCAAAAAAAAAAAACTGTTTTAAAGTGTAAAAATGAAAAAGCCCCTATTTTTACTCATATTTGTAAATTTATTATTTTAACTTTCAATTAAAATAAAAAGAAAAACTATGTAAATATTTTATATAAAGAAATTTAAATTTATAATATTATAAATATTTTTAACTTTATTATTATTTATTTTATATTTTAAATTGAAATAGTTGTAATAAGGAATTGATTGCTTTCTATTTTAATTATGGTATTCACACGCTATATTTTTCGTAAAATTTAGTAATAAAAAAATTTTATATCAAATTTACGAATCCAATCTATATATAGACATACTCAAATTTGGTTATGTGAGTTTTGGTTAAGAATATAATAAATTACAATATATACATTATCAGATATATTACCTAATTAAAAAAAAATTAAAAATTTAAAAAATATGTATACATAATCACGACACAATAATGTAGCAGTAGCTTTTTTTTAAGATCAAAATTTCAAACTCCATTTCAAAAATTAAAAAAATTACATTACCTAATTAAAAAAAATTAAATATACATGGATCTTATACTTAACATCACCTAATTGAACCTAATTATACGTGCATCGCACGTAACAATCAACCTAATATATATAAGATATATCTATAGTAGGGATTATTATTTTGTCCTTAGGTGAGGAAGTTTTTATAGCCATTGATAATAGATCTCATGGTTATAAATAGGTAAGTGTATAATAATACCTAACACTGGCACTGTATTGTATAATTTCTTATATTATTTTAATAATATTTAATAGATAAAAAATGTATTAAAAGAAGACTAATTAGAATTTTTGCCCCTGAACTTTGACATGTATCAAATCATACCTCCTGAATTTTTAAGGTCGTTAAAAATGTCCCCTGAACTATTGAGATTGTTGGATTTAAGGACTTTTTTCTAATTTTAGTAAAAAAGTCTAACATGGATGAAAGTTCAGGGACCATAATTTAGTACATGTCAAAGTTCGAGAGGCATAATTTGGTAGATATCAAAGTCTGGGGAGCACGGTTTAGTACATAAACAATTATTGAAATAGTAAAATTGAATGAAATTAGACAAAAGTCCTTAAATCTAACAATCTGAATAGGTCATGAGCATTTTTAACAACCTTAAAAGTTCAAGGGCATGATTTGGTACATGTCAAAGTTCAGGGGGCAAAAATCATAATTAGCCTTAAAAGAATAATAAAATATCATATTCTCTTTTCGAGGTTTTATCTTTCTCTCTCCTTAGTCTCATTCTTCCCAAATAGTCATCATTGTTCACGCTATTGTCCCAAGTCATTCTCTCAGCTAACTAATAATCTTAATTCAGAATCATGATTATGATTAAGAATATTGTAATTGAACACAAAGTACAAATAAGCACAACACCAACCACTAACGACTGAAGCTTTTTTTCTTTCTCAATTTTAGTATATTAATTAAGCTTACAAGCCAGGTAAGATTTTGAAGCTAATGTACCCCATGCTCATTAAAAGAGTAAAATAAAATAATGTTACATTTACTCTGACAATCAAGGATATATATGCAAAAATGTACAAGTATTATGTAGGTTACAGTAAAATTACAAATCATTCTCTTCAACTAACTAATCTTAATTCAGAATAGTTGATAATGATTAGTACAGTTAAGAATGCTGGCTACTAAGGAAAGCTCAAACAAGCCATACAACATGGAGATTTTTATTATTGGTTATTTAGGTAAAACCCACAAGCTAAATAAGAACATGATGAGTTAAAATTGGGAAGCCATATTTTAAAATCTCATTAATTAATAGTTAGCTGAGACTCTTCTAAAATCACTCTCTTCGATGTTATTTAAGCAACCAAGCAAGCAAATCAAAAATTTAAAATTTATTATAGACATACCGAAAATGCAGAATATTAACACTCTCAAATTCTTAGAAAGAGTCAAAACTCTAGTTCTTCTCTGTTTAATATTTTATATTATTTTATTATTAGCTTTTATAAATATTTTATATTATTTTGTTTTCTGTAGTTTCATCTTTTTTAAAGTTTTTAATATAATATACGTCAAAAACAAGTTTTTAATATAATAGAGGCAAGTATATGTTAGGTTTACTTACTATACAAATTTTCTATATTTATATATATAGTGAAATTTTGGTGTGAATCCAAATTGATAAGATTGTATGGGTTCGTTTGGTACGCCGTATTATATTGTATAGTATTATATTGAATTGTATTTCATGCAATATTATTATGTAAAATAATATGTGGTATTAACTTTTATAGACACCTAAATATATAATATTTTAGTATAAATTAAAATTTAATATAATATTATATAAAAATATGATATATAATTTAATTCAATATAATACAATATAATACCTAATAGAAACGTAAGCCAGTTTGGTACAGCTGTGCTGTGGGAAAAAGTAGCTGTAGCTGTGCTGTGAGAAAAGCAGTTGTAGCTGTGCTGTGAGGAAAAGCTACTGAGTGTTTGGTAAATATAATTTTTAAACAGTTGTGAGTTGAAAAAGTTATATATAAGTATTTGGTAAGCTAAATAATTAAATAGCTGTTAAATATATAATTACTAAAACAGGTATGACATTTGTTATCTAATTTATTTAAATAATTTTATACATATTAATATATTTGTAAATATTATTTATTATATTATAAATTACGATAATTTTTTCCTTATAATATTTAATTCTTTTAAATATTTATATAATAAAATAATAAATTAGACTTTTAATAATAATAATAATAATAATAATAATAATAATAATAATAATAATAATAATAATAATAAGATGACTATTGAGTAGTTTTTGATTTTTTTTTTTTTTTTTGAATAAGGATAAGATTGAAAAAATGTAAGAAGCCCTAAAATTAATCGGTAAATGGAGAATTTTAAAATTAGATGAGGGCAATTGAGTCAAGTGAAAAATTCATTAAACTAAAATTGTAACTTCCCTTAAAAGCTAAAATCCCAAAACTATGGTGGACTATCTTTTCCTAAAAGCTATAAATTTCACATAAATTTTTGAAAAAACTATCTTTTAAATTTTACCAAACACATATTAACGTATAATTTTTTCCAAAAGTGATTTTAGCTTTTTAAAAAGCTCCCCGAAAGGGGGCCTTATGAGCCCGGTTTATAGAAAGAGAAACTTACAAAAATACTGGAATTTAGGTTAACTTTTACAAAAATACTGTCACACGGAAATTTTTTCAAAAATACTGTGTTATTATAAAACACTAGTAAAACACAAAACAGAACAACTCAAAACAACAGTAAAACACTAGTAAAACACCATTAGAACACCAGTGAAAACTTAACACAGTATATTGCAATATGAAACTTATAAAAAAATACAATAAAAAAGTAAAAAATACCGCCTGAAAGTATTTTTGTAAAAAAATAGCAAAACTTAGTATATTATGTAAATTTCCCTATAGAAATGGGTGTGAATTGTTGATAACGTGATCATAGAAGTATGCGTAGTACACCTACATATGCTTACGACTTACCTTTTGGACCACGCTATATATAGATATACAAATGGCCATATAATAAAGTTGCATATTATTCATTAATTGTTTCATCATTTTCCTAATCAGACCTTATGCTATGCCCTAGACTAGACTAGACTAACGTACCTGCCTAACTCATCATACCAAATTTGTCCGTTAGCTAGGTAATAGTATTAATCCTAACACCATTATAAAAAAAAAAAATTACTTTTATTTATAATTAAAAAATTTGTGACCAAATATAAATTATTATTATGTTATAATTAAAAAATTTATCTTTAAAAGTATTAGTCACAAAAATTATAATTTATTATTATAAAATATATTTTTAGTCACAACACTTATTAAAATAAATTAATAACAACTTGTATTAAAATATTATATTTTAGTGATAAGTAATGATATTTAATTACAAAAAATGTATATTGTGATTAAAATATTATCACTAAAAGTAATATTTTTTGTAGTGTAGTATGTTCGATTGGGACTGGCCTTGAAGTGAGAAGAGTAGAGTGAGAGGTAATTTGCTTAGAATGATAACTTGAAAGTTAAGAATTTCAATCATAGCAACTTCAGTTTTTGTACATAGACCTCAATTTTTAAATGTCTTTAAAGGTACTATTGTATTTTTCCCATTTAAAATTTACATGCTTAGAATTTGATAGTTCAAAACTTCGAAGCACATCAGTTCTATATTTAATGCTCTGACTATTCTTTTCTTGTACAGTTCCTATCTGTTTGATCAGATTTCATTCGATCAAATAGTTACCACATTTTAGGTATAAATTTGAAACTGTGTATTATATTCGCCATTTTCAATCCACGAACCTTCAAACTTCAAAAAAATCTCAACAAACCTCTCATTTGAATTTGCATGCCCTCTTTGTCTCTCACATTTTTCCTGCGATTTTCATCCAATCGCATTCCTTTTCCTCAAAATCATCAAGACCCAATTTTTTGATCGTTGGAATTTCCGTCGCGAGGCTCTTCTTTATCCAGAATATCCCATCAAAATAGTAAGTGACACTTTCTCTTATTTATTTTTCCTCTGTGCTTTCAATTTTAACTTCTTGGTATGTATTTCTTTTTTGCAATGTTTTGCTGTTTGGGTAAACTGAATTTGAATGCTTATGTAATCTAGGGCTAGAAAATTTAAGGTTATGTGATTCATAGATTTTGGATTTTGTTTGTGCTCTATTTCTCTAGGAATTAGGGCATTATTATCTATAATTATATTCCAATTTATCCTAGAATTTACAATCCCAAAACTCCTAGAATCAGTTTGTCCTCAATTTTCTGCCATAGAATTTAAACCCAAACCATACTTGAAATAAATGATGAAAAAATTAAGAACCACCTCATTAAATCTGGTCAGGAAGAAACCTCTAACCATTATAGGCGATTCTTACAAGAGGTTATTACGGGTAGGCATCATTATTTGCGAGAAGCAGCTTGGCCTGAACCTTCCAATTTAGTTGATATCTCCTTAGCGAGGCCCATGTTTTTAGCTCCAATCACTGTTGCTTTTTCACCAGGTGACTTAAACTTTGAACTAATGGCTCAGACAGTTCGTAAATCAAAGACCCCCATGATCCCACTATCACCTTTGAAGCTGAGTTAATAGAATCCAAAGTTAGGTCCATTGGACCAAATGTTGGGGACGTCTTAAGGTCATGCGGCATCAAGAATGAGCAAGGAAGTCACATTAGGTATGTTGCTCAGGGGGAATTCAACTGTTATCCCCCTGAACGTCTTGTCCAAGATGACGGTTGCAGCACCAGTGAGCTTTCCAGAATAGGCGTTTGGAGCCTTGAACATATAAGAGCTAGAGCATTCCTTCCTCTCAAGGAATACTTTTAAGACTTCGGTAACTACCTCGACATTGCCCCGTTTTAGGTAGCACCAAATTCATACAGGATCCTGGCCTATTTAAAACATCTCTACCACATTCTGAAGTGGGAATGTCCGACCCCACTAGAAAGTTATATTTTTATTCTATCAAAGCTTGCCCTGCAAGGAAGCGCGGTGCAGGAGGCTTCCATTACCTCGAGACCCACACCAATGATTACAAGATTATTGTGAGGCTATCCAGCAAAAAGGAAGTTCAAGGATGACTTCTTTTGGACCTCTGGTCTTTTCCCAATCAACACAACCAAGTTTCAAATTATACGTAAGTTCAAAACCCTTATCAAATTCTTGGTTTTGAATTTTTCCTTTTTTTTATACTTTACTAAATGTAAGCTAAACTAATTTTCTCTGCTATTATCTACTAATAAGTAAAGTTTAGAAATAAAATAAAATAATAACTAACAAAAATTTATGAAAAAAAGAAGATTAACAATACAAAAAAGATTAATATCACATATACACATGCTCGTATAGTCTTTTACATTATTATATATCTAATAATAAATAAATAAATAAATAAGAAGAAAAATTAAAAAAAAAAAAAGTAAATAAAATTCATTAAAAAGATTAAATATATTCAATTTTGCATCAAGTTATTATTTTTATAATTGTAATAAAAATATTAAATTTTGCATCAAGTTTTGTAATTGTGCATTGGAGCATAATATTAAAAAATTGATGCAATTATATAACGAAGTCTTTTTTTTTTTTTACCAAATATAGTATAATTTTTACATATTTCATTGGAGATGTTCTTATAAACTTATGTATAAGTAAAAAAAAAAAAATCTATTTGAAGTTAATAAAGATATGTATATATTAATAACGAAAATGTTAAGGGACACATTAAGATGTCAAGTACCACAAAAAGTAGCATACTTTTATTGGTGCATTTTAATATCAACTCTCATAAATTTTAATTTAATAAATGATTTAAAAAATTTCTAATCAACTATTGGGTACCACATCAATATGGTATTGAGTACCTTAAAAAAAAATTAAATTTTAATCAAAGTTAATAAAAAAAAAATACATATTAATAACGAAAATGTTAAGGGGCACATTAAGATGTCAAGCACCGCAAAAGGTAGCATGCTGTTATTTGTGTATTTTAATATCAGCTCCCACAAATTTAAATTTGATAAATGATTTGGAAAATTATTAATTAATTATTAAGTACCACATCGATATACTATTGAGCACCTTAAGGAAAAAATTTAAAATTCTAAACGAAGTTAATAAAGATATGTACATATTAATAACGAAAATATTAAGGGTCGCATTAAGGTGTCAAGCACCATAATATGTAGCATACCGTTATTAATGATGCATTTCAATATCAACTCTCATAAATTTTAATTTAATAAATAATTTAGAAATGAGTACTACATTAGTATAATATTAAGCACTTTAAATATCACATAATAATAATATAAAAAATTATTTGGAACAAGTCATCACTGCCTTTTCTAAACCGATATAGGGGTGTTTTAGAAGTGAAAGCTCCTTTCCACAGCATCAACTGGGCTAACCAACTCCAAATTCCAATTACTAATGTTGTAACTGATGCTCTAAGAGTCTCAATGGCTCTCTCAACCACATATGCAAATTTATTTAGTTTTTTAGATTTAATTTCAGATGTTCGTTGTCTTTTATCATTTTTCCCTAGGGGCCCGTTTGGTATGCATGATTGGATTGGATTAGACAGGCTGATTTGTCCAATCCAGTGTTTGGGCATGTTAGAAGTCTGGATAACTAATCCGATTAATCTCATCTGTCTGGGATTATATATCCCACCCTGCTAGATGGGATAATTTTTTTATCCCATCTAGTAGGGTGGGGTAAATAATCCCATGCATGTGGGATTTTTTTTTTATCGTTTTTTTAATTTTAATTTTATTAATATATTTTAAATTTAATAAGAATTTAAAGGAAATAATTATCACACATTTATTTATGTATTTTTTTTATTAAAAACTTATTCAATAATATTAGTGAAATGTATAATTTTGAATTATTATACATAAGTTTTCAAAATTTAGAATACTATTAATTAAAAAATAGTTACTTAAATTGATTCTAAGAAAAATAATATGACAATAAAATAGTTACTTAAGTTTAAGTAACTATTAATTTTTGATGTATATATGGCACCTCGACAGTAACATCAATAAATAGTATCAAGACCTCAATTTTTATTATTTCTTCATAATTTGGAGACATACAGACCTTTTTTCTTTATGTCGACAACTTCACAATCATCGATGTCTTCACATTATTCATGATTTACTCATTAGTATGAATTATTTGATGTAAAAAAGTAATTTTTTAATGATAAATTCATAAAAAGTGATGAAAAGACTATTATAACTTTTTCTTCCTCATTCTCATATGATACTCTCTATTCTTCATTATATTTCTATAGCATTTTATATTATTATTTTTAGTACTTTTTTCTCAAAAAAATATTTTAAATCAAACCTTATATCTATTCTATATAAAGTGTGCTCATATAACAGAATTCTTGGTTTATGAGAAATTCATGGGTGACTTTTTATTTATATTAAAAATAAAATGGTTTATTATTAAAAATAAAATGGTTTATGAGAAATTCATGGGTCACTTTTTATTTATATATAATAAAATAAAAATAAAATAAATCCCATTAAATCTAAAAAAAAAATAGGGTTTTAGATTTTCTTTAATTACCGTATTTCTAACCCTATTTGATTATTTATGCCTCTTTTATAAACCCTATTTGATTAAAGTTAGGATTATAAGATTAATTTAAATTATTGTTCATATATTGATTAATCTCATTAATCAATATATGAACAATAATTTAAATTAATCTTATAATCTTAACTTTTTAATTCAATTAATAATTATTTGTCACGTAATTATTAAGTCTTTTCCCTTTAATTTTTCTTTTATTGATGATGCTAATTTATTCATATTTTAATTTCTACAATTTTTGTGTTCAGACCATTAAGGTAGTGTTCCACTAAGGGATCTAACGAGTTTCGCTAATAGCCTCTAAGAGTTCAAATTTCAGTATTGTATAAATCTTCAATTTGTTCTATTTCTTATATTAACTGAAATTTTGCTACTTTTTTTTTTAATTTACAACTTTATTGTTTATATCTTATTAGAGACATTCATGGAAATTTAGGTTTCTTTGAAATATACAATTAATGAGCATTACTTTTTGATCATAATGTGTTTTCCATGGCTGAAAACCTCAATAATCTCTATCATTTGATATCAAATAAAGTAAAATTGTCATGATGTATACATTATGGTTTATTTAATGAGTAATTAGTGTGTTGAAATTGTCAAGCTGATATTTAGAATTATTTATAATTGAATTGTTTCTTTGTCAAAATTAATATTAAGTATATTTATATGTTTATAGGTTTATCTATTTTCTCTTAGATCAATCATGCTCGTATAGCAAAAAAATCATACTCGCATATAGACATGTTATTTTCATTTTGTAATTTAGATCTTCTTAGTCATTATTTAGTTCACTTAAACCTTTTCCGATTATGCTAACTGAAGTTTTGTTTCTTTTAGGTACTCTATTACAAAGATCTGTATTACATGTATTATTTATTTTTGATTATGAGGAGGTGGATTTCTTTATTGGGAAACATATAGCGTGACAAATTATTGTTCATATATTGAATAATTATTTTTGATTAATGGGATTCATATATATAACTGTGCATACTGAATTCTTTATTCAAATAATTATTCTTGATTTTTACGTGATTATTTATTGTTCATATATTTAGAACCCTATTTGATTAAAGTTAAGATTATAAGATTAATTAATTTGTAATTTCTTCCTATAATAATAATCTCACCTAATAATTAATAATATTTTTTCTTTAATTTTTAATTGTATCACTTTCAAATGACATAGAAAAAAAAACTAGCATAAAATTTAGTATACGTGCCTCGCACGTAGTTTTTTGCTAGTATTTATGATATATACTTAATTATATAGGATATATTATTTTATTTTATAATTTATTTATTTTTATTTTTTTGCTGCGAATTATTCATTTTTATTTATTATTATATATTATAATTTTAATTTATTATTATATATTTTTATTTTAATTTAAGGTTTTTTTTTAAAGGAAATAGATAAAATAGTCCAGTCTATTCTTAAACCAAACACAGGATTAGTTTCAGCATAATTCAATCTTATCCAGTCCAGTCTAATCTTTTCAGTCCAATCCTGGGTATCAAACGGGCCCCAGAGTTATAGTTACACATGTCCGTAAACATGCTAATCAAGGTGCTCATAGACTGGCTAAATATACTCTAGAGTTGGATGAATATATTTGTTAGATGGGTAAAATCTCTCATCCTATTTTCACTGTAAATGACCTTATTTTCAATAATAGTGATATCTAAACAAAAGTTATTTTTTATTTGTCTTGTAGTGAAATCCCATTTTTCTATTGATGTTATTGTTATTTGATAAAGTTACATTAAAATTTATTAATGGCGTCCAACCTTGAAAAATGACATTTCAAAAAAAAAAAAAAAAAAAAAAAAACTTTGAAAAAATGCCACATGTTTAACTTAGCTTACAAAGAGACAAACATTTGGTGGGATTGTCTCTGAAATGGGTTGGAATTGTTGAGTTTTTATGGTGCTTACATGTGCCGCTTCTTCGAGATGTCGGTTAATATTATAAACATTCTTTTTCTTTCATATTAAAACTGGTTGTTATTGACATTGTTTATTATTCATTATTATTTTGTGAAATGGAAAACTTGTTGTTATTGAGTGTTTTTTTTTTTATTATTATTGCAGATTGTTATTGAGTTAAAAATAATGTCTATATTTCTAATGCCGCAATTCTTTTTATTTAATATATTTTACAACTCAATTTCAATTTTTCTTCTTATACATAAAGTAATGAAAAACTAAAAAAAATATATAATTTTATATATGTTATATAATTTCATTACAATATGTATATAGATAATAATTTATTTATATTTTTTTTAGCTTGTACCGAAAGAGGGAATCTAACCAATAAATGAGCAGCATTATTAGCAGATCTATACACATGAGAAATCTGAGCTCCAAAAAAATTAGAAACTAAAAGAAAAATATTGTTTGACAAACAATGAAAATTAGAAACAAGCTCTTTAGAAGAATGTAATCCTTTAACTACTAAGAGAGAATTTGTTTCGATGAAATGCACTGGTAGTTGAAGGTCTTTAAGCCATTGTAGACTATGCATAAGAGCTAAAGCTTCCATAATATCTGGTGTGAAACATCCATGAAAAGGACTAGACATGGCAGCAACAATTTCTCCTGTACAATTAAAACCAAAAATTTGATTCATTGTGTCAACGGCTGCATCCGTCTTCAGTTTCAGGTGGCCTGAAGGGGGGTTCATCCAAAGATCTTCACGTGAGGTTGCTGGACTTGAAGTTGCTACTGGTGCAATGGTAACATCAAGCCTTTTTTTCCCTAGCAGCGTGGTATTCTTCCAAGTAAGAGAGTGCATAATATAGAATAACATCATGGGGCTTTGGTTTGGTACCATGTCTCTCTTTGTTCCTTTTAGTCCAAATACTTCAGAGAATTGTAGCAAATCGCTCAAGTTGTAAAGATGACCATATAGTAGAGACATGAAGTAGAAATTCCTTCAAATTCATGTGGTGTGTGAGTAAATCTTGTATCTCAAAAGCAGAGCAATGTTACACATGTCTAGCACACTTACAGTAAAAAAGTGCATGAGTAATTGTTTGCTCTATTACATAAAAAACATGTGGCTGTATCTGAAATGTGTCGATTGTGGAGAATATCAGCGACAAGAAGACAATCATGGATGGCACGCCACAAAAAAATAAGAATTTTTGAAGGGAATCTCAATGTCCAAAATTGTTTCCACCACTATAGAAATTGGATGCTACTTACAGTAGGCTTGTGCTCATCGAGTTTAGTTACTAAGGAGTAACCTGATTTAACAGTATAAACATCTTTCAATTCGTGATGCCACATTAAAAGGTCTTGGTGTTCAAATAGTGTTAACGATATGCTTTGAATTTTAGCAACATCCAAAGTAAGATACAGATTTACAAGTTGGTCATAATCCCATTGGCAAGAATCTAAAATGAGATCTGAGACTTTCATAGCTAAGTCATAACCCCTAAAAACTAATGGTTTAAAGGAGGTGATAGCCAAGGGTCCGAAGCACAAAGGATATTAGCACCATTACCAACTTTCCATCGAAGACCTTTTAATAGCAATTCTTTGCCCCAAAAAATACCTTTCCAAGTTAACGAAGGGTAAGAACCCAAGTCTACATTTAATAAAGAAGAATGCTCGAAGTACCTTGGCTTGAGTATTCGGCTAAAAAGAGAGTTTGGATTGGAGAAAATTAGCCATGCTTGCTTCGCTAAAAGCGCCTGGTTGAGATGGACGAAACTTTTAAAACCCATCCCTCCTTCGACTTTCGATTAAGTAAGAGCTTTCCAAGCTTTCCAGTTAATGCTAGATGACAATGAGTTAGATCCCCACCAGAATTTATTGCACATTATCTCTATTTGGTTAATAAGAGATTTAGAAAGTCGAAAGTAACTCATTGCATAAGTTGGTATGGATTGAGCAACCGCTTTGAGGAGTATTTCTTTGCCACCAATCGAAAATAATTTTTCTTGCCAAGGAGAAAGGAGATTCCATAATTTTTCTTTGATTTCACCAAACAATACATTCTCATCCCAGCCCGAGTAAGAGGGTAACCCCAAGTATCTTTCATGGCAAGGCTTTGTAGTCATTTGCAAGATCTGTTGTAGACTGGTTTGGATGACACGTAATGTATTTGGAGAGAAAAAGAGAACTGACTTTGCAGTATTTAGGCTCTGACCTGACGCACGTCAATAGTAGTCAAGGAAATGTTTGATAGCCATAGCTGACCTCCTATTAGCACGGCAAAGAACAAGACTGCCATCTATGAAAAATAAATGAGAGACCATAGGAGCACCACGAGCAATTCAAAGACCATGAAGGTTACCATGTTGTTCTTCATGCTGAAATAGTCTAGACAGACCTTTAGCGCAGATAATAAAGAGAAAAGGGGACAACAAATCACCTTGGCAAATACCACGGGTAGGAGTAACTTGACCTTGAACGAAACCATTAACAGTAAATGAGTAATAAACACTGCTAATGCAATGAATAATGAGGTCCACAACTGCTGAATCAAAACCCATAGTAGTCATCATACTTTGAATAAAATGTCATTTAACCCTATCAAAGGCTTTACTCATATCAACTTTTATGGCAGCATAACCTTCTTCCCCCCTCTTCAAATGTTTTAAAGAATGCAATAGTTCAAAGGCAACCAACACATTGTCAGTGATAAACCTTGATTGAAGGAAAGCACTCTGAGATTTTGAAATTACCAATGAGAGAAAAGGCTTCAAGCCGAGGACAATAACTTTAGAAACCAACTTATATAGGACAGTGCAGAGGCTAATGGGATGCAATTGAGACATAGAAGTAGGCTTCTTGGCTTTAGGTATCAAGGTGATCAAAGTTTGATTAAAATAAGATGGGTCTCCTCTGTCATTAAGAACTCTCAAAATTGCTTTATAAACTAAATCTCCAACTATATGCCAATAACTAGTGTAAAACATTACGAATATACCATCCGAACCTGAGCTGTT
The DNA here is from genome assembly GCF_029168945.1 of Cannabis sativa. Taxonomy (NCBI): domain Eukaryota; kingdom Viridiplantae; phylum Streptophyta; class Magnoliopsida; order Rosales; family Cannabaceae; genus Cannabis; species Cannabis sativa. The sequence goes on along the minus strand of NC_083604.1, from coordinate 64,994,714 downwards.
GTCATCACTCATAGAGGAAAGAACATTGAAAATATCATCTACAATGTACGGTAGAGTAAGAATTTGGTTAAATTCAGCAGTGATAGTACATAGGACAGTGAGTAAGACTTGTTGCAGAGCTTCTAAATCGACCCCAGCTGTAGCATAAATGTTCAAAAAATAACTCTCTATGATGTGTCCAATTTCAGCTTGTGTAGTTTGCATAACACCTTGATCATCAAGAAGGGAATTAATTGTATCACTGTTATGTCTGCTATTAGCTCTTTGATGAAAGAACTTGGTGTTGGAGTCTCCTGATTTTAGCCATGAAATTTTAGCACGCTCCTGTTAATAATCTTCTTATTGTGCCAATAGTTCATCTAGGATATTTTCACTTAATTTAAACTCTTCAAAGTGGGAGCGACTAACATCCATCGAGTTGTGAAGTGCTTCTACCTTCTTCTGGGAAATCTTAATTTTCTTAGGAAGGTCTCCAAATTTATTCCTATGCCACGTTTGTAATTGGAGAGAGCAAGCTGTCAAATTGTGGAGTATTTGAGTAGTTGGATCAGCAGTGGTGGAGTTCCAATTCCTAGCAGATGATGTCAGTACAAGCATCTTCTTGCAGCCAAAGCTTTTCAAACCTAAATCATGATTTAAATTTCTAGGTTGGAGCAGGCATATGAGGAGAAATTGATACCTTAAGAGCCTTGTGATCCGACTGAAAGAAATCCAAATGCGAGATAGTTGGGACTTTAGAATGGGATTTCTTGGAAGAAATGTTACAAGCTTTTAATTTTTTGATAAATTTGTTAAGCTAGTAATGACATGTGTTTGTACTCCTAGATTCTCACTTATGTTCAATGACACATTGCATGGTTATTTTGAGGGGAAAAGGGGGTTACGATAAGGAGATCATATATCTCTATTTCTTTTTGTCCTTAGAATGGAGTATTTGTCAAGAATCATGCTACGAATAGGAGCCAAACCAGAGTTCAAATTTCATGATAGGTGTGTGGAGTTAAAACTGAATCAATTGATGTTTGTACGTAGATGATGTTATCTTATTCTGTCATGGTGATTTCAAAAGTATTCATTATGTCTTGTAAGGCTTGATGTTATTTTCATGTTCTTCTGGATTGCAACCTAATCCTTCAAAGTCAACAATCTAATGCTATAGAATGAAGAACAGAGAAATCCAGCGCATTATTGATATTTCAGGTTTTTGCAAGAAAGATGTACCATTCAAATACTTATGTATTCCTATTTGTGCCAAACAAATTTCAAGCAAGAAACGTAATATTTTAGCTGACAAAATGATAGCTAGAATAAAAGTTTGGAGTTCTCAAAATTTATCATGTCCAGGTGGAGCAGTGCTAATTAATTCAGTATATTTTTCTGTTCATTTATATTAGAGCCAAATCATGATTTTACCGAAGAAAGTTACCAAGAGCATAGAAGCTATATGTCGAGCTTATCTATGGAAGGGCTAACACATGTTTCAAGGCTCAGGACCTATAGCTTGGATAATATTTGTCAACCTAAGGTAGCAAGGGGAATTGGTTTTAAGAAAATAGCAGATTAGAGCACATCATCCATTACTAAGTATGTTTGGGCAAAGCGAACAAAGAAGATAACTTGTGAATTAGGTGGATTAATTGTGTCTACATCAATGGAGAAAATTGGTGGAGCTATCAAGCTCCAACACAAGGAAGCTAGTATTGAAGAAGGTTGATTAGTGTCAAGAACCAAATCAAGAGTCTTATTGATATTCAGCAGTTTTCTAATGATCAATATACGATTTCTAACGGTTACAAGCTTCTTTGTCCTATTTAAAATAAGGTCAGATGGAGCCAAGAAGTACGGGTATACATAATATTCCAAGACACAATTTTGTCTTGTGGATAGCTATTCAAGATAGATTACAAACAAGGGAGAGGCTTGAGAAACACAATATTATTCTTGATGGTTGCTGTCTGTTCTGCAGATCACAAACAGAGACAATGGAGCATCGTTTCCTTACTTGTTCATTCCCTTTGGTTTATCTAAAACAGATGAAATGTTGCTTGGATTGGGGAGCTGAATCGAGCTCATTGTGTAAGCTCATGAGGTGGGTCGATCGGGCAAAAATCAGTAGATTCGGGAAGCTAGTTTTAGCTGCTGCTACTGCAACCCTTGTGTATCATCTTTGGCATGCCAGAAATGACATTCTTTAGAATTCAGCTGAGAGAAAAGAAGATCAATTAGTGTGTAAGATCAAAGAGAAAGTTAAGAGAAGAATTAGTTATGTTTGGCCTAAAAGTGTTAGTATAGCAGATACGAATTGGTTTGCAACATTGTAAATTTATTGAGGAAAGTAAAAGAAAAACCAGTAGAAGGACTATAATAGGGAATTTTTCTATAAACAATCATTATACTGTATAGTTGGAGATGTCTAGGTCTTCAAATTGAAGATGCTATTAGGATGTAAAGTTGATGTTTAGAGTGATAAATTTCTTGCTGATTTACTAAAAAAAATTAGAAAAATAAAAATATTTTTCAAAATCATATTCTATAAAACTATTTTTACTTTATAGTTTTTTAATTGAGAATCAAAATTTTTAAAATTTTGAGAACAAAAAAAAAGTGACTTTCAAATTTTTTTAAAACATATTTTTTTTATCAATATTTTAAACTTCCACCCCAACCTAGACCTTGGAACCCAGACCCGACTTAAATAAAATCAACAAATAAAAATGAAATTTACAGTACACACTTTTATTTTTTATTTTTAAAATTAAAAAACAAAAGTGGTTATAAAACATACTTTTATTTTTCAAAAACACAATTTTAAAAACAAAAGTTTACTTTTAATTTTGTGATTAAAAAAATTTAAAAATAAAAGTGTGACCAAAAACCACGTTAATATATAGTTTTAATTCTATATTTTTTTAATAAATTTAATTAAAGAATTAAAATATTAAGTATTATATTTAAAATTTATTATTACTTTAATTTATCTATAATTGATAAATTCAATGAATAATAATAATATTATTAAATTATAGTATTTTTTAATGTGTCATGTCGTGTTTTTTTAAGTTTGTCTTGTGTCGTGTTTTTTTGACTAATATTTATTTGTGCTTACATATTATGTTATTCGTATTTATCGTATAAATGTGCAACTCGAATTTTTGAGATCGTGCTAATGTGTAGCATGTCCAAGTCCATGTTTTTTCATACCTGGTTGTGTACGTGCCACTCGAGCTCATACCGATTTCGTGGTGTAAAAAAACTCACCCATATTTAGAGTAGTGCTTTCGGGCGTACTCTTATTAAAATATGTACCTATTTATCTAGCTAGCAATATTTAAATAAAAGGTTGCGACTACTATTATTTTTTGGTTTTGAACAGATTGACATATTATTATTCATATATACAAATGACAGTATATCATGTATTCTCCCTTAAAGTAGACAGCACTAATAATTTTTTTAATAAAAAAAGAAATATCATGACCAAAGAGGTGTCAAGCTATAGTATAATTTATTCTAATTGAGAAAAATAAAAATCTACAGAATCACGTATAAGATATTGTGTTTTGTCTTGGACTTGGACACAATATTAAATCAAACTTAATTAGTATAAAATATAAATATCGGTTTCTAGTATAGTTGGATGGAGCATGTTGGGTAAATTGTAGAAAATTGTTTAGTCTTAATATTCTGAGACACACCCATATAAATCTATATATATTTATATATTTCAGGGCAGCTGATCCTAGGATTATTCCATAGAATTTTATACTGCATCATGTGAAAACTACTTTGTTATTCTTTGGGGTTCGGTATTGTGTGACAACTAAACAAGGTTCTCTTGACTAACATGCTACAATATATATTAATGGTATTGTTTGGCATTTCAAACTTTAATTAATTTAATACGATGAGATGAATTTTCTTTTATCTGACACTGTATATTTATTTTTTTTCTTGATTTAAATTTTGTCCTAAATTTAACTAAAATTCTGAACACTAGAACCACCTGGATCACTTATATACATGAGTAATAATTAATTATATTATAATATTAAATAGAAGAAAAGTAAAGAAATCACTGTTATTTTAAGTGTCCCTTTTATACATGGTTGGGAAGTAGCGGAATATTTCATTTTCTGGTAGTACACAACAAAGAGGTTGTTTTCAAGCGTGGGGTCAATAATGGGCCCATGTTCCACAACAAATTAGACAGCATGGCCCAATGAGGATGCGAAAGCAGATCTTAATTGGGCCTCGGCCCACAAGAGATGCTAAAGTACGTATGTAAATGGAGTGAGAGAGTGTGTTACACTTCTTGTTGCCTTCCAGGATGTCTTTTCTTGTTTTCTTCTTCCCTGTCTACAGGAACTAGGCTAATGATCCAATATTTGGAGTTTTAAAAATAAAAATGAATAAATATTATCATTATTAGAGAAGAAAATGACAGAAAGTGACTATGTATACCCTACTTATTGATCGATACAATATTAATATTTAATCCAAGTTGCTCCTTTTGACAAAGTATTATGATTTTATTGGATTAATTTTATTAGAAAAAAATAAAAAAGCATTTTGAAATTCAGATTATGTTAGGCTTTGTTTTATAGAAGAAAAGAACAATCGCATCACATGAAAAGAAGTTCTCCATTTCTAGACTAATCTCCTTATATAGATATAATTTAAATATAAATTTTAGTGCAACTTGAAATATAATGACGAAAATGAAAAATGAGAATAGTTAATAAATGGATTGTGGCAAAGGCACCACGTCGTAGTCGTAGACATGAAATATTATTAAGTCACATCAAGAACATTATTACCTGTTTGTGGTCGTGCACCTATTCCTTCCTATACTATTACTATATTTACATCATTAATGTCATGAAACTGAAACCCAACAGTTACTGGCTTTTCGATTCTCCAAGTATCCTCTCCCATGTGGATAATATATATGGTCCCTCCTCATTCCAAATATTTGGAGTAGACTACATATATTTCATACTCAACCTAAAGATTCATCAATTTTTTTTCACTTTTTTTTCCTTTATTTTTTGTCACTGAGATAGATGTAAATCTTATTACAAGACCATTAAAGCACTCTTACTAATCACTATAATACATCATTCTCTATATTGATAATTTATGGCAAAAACACACCATTCCACTAACTCATTTATTCTCTATTTACTTTTGTTTTTATTTTGTATGAATTAAATTGAGAAATTGATATATATAATTTTGTATAAATTAGATAAAAAAAAAATTGATATTGATATAGATTGATTGAGTTTTTTGGTAACTAATAATTAAAATTATATGAAGTATGTAATAAAAGTTAGAAGAGAAAATATATACGTGGTTAGGACATTAATGAGTTTTACTTTAGGAGTCACTGTATTTATGAGAATATTGATCACTATTTCTGTTTATCATTGGAGTATTTATAGGCTCATAATGGTGGTAAAATACCACTATTGTTGTGTTTGTGTACGTCGGTCGGTTTGGTCAGTTTACGTTACATTTTATTTAACCCAATGAAAAGATCGGGTTAGAAAAATCTAATTAGTGCAATCCACCCAATTAAGAAAAAAAAAGTTTCAGTCCGCCCAATGAATTGGTCAGTTTAGTCGGGTTAACCCGTCTAAACTGAGCACTAATGTTTATTTTTTTTTTCACATTCAATTGTTATACTTTAGTTATTGTGATAATGAGATAAATATAAAGATTGAATTTAAAGTTCAAATCATCCACCATAAAAAAAAATATAGTTGTTTGAACATTTTATTTTTATAAATATGTATATAAATTATATAATATATAGATTATATATAATAAAAACATATATATATATATAAAAACACTCTTAATCGGGTTGGTTGGGTTAATTCGGGTTGATTGGGCAGGTTGGTATTATTTTTAACCCACCCAATATAAAGATTGGGCGGTTATATTTCCGTCGGGTTATCTCGGTTTGGTTTGAGGGAGTTGTTTGGGTTGGGCAATTTACAAAAATTTATGTACAGCCCTAGTTTGCACCATACTTGGCACAAATTTCCTAATCTAATTCAGGGCATAGTTGACTATATTTATGGTAGATTTTGGATTGTCTATAGGTGTTTGGTAGGAATTAACTTATCCCTTATTTATGACTTGACGACTCATTTATACAGTCGTCGTTTGATGTATGGGGTCTCGTAAAATCAGAAAATGATGGGCTTAAACTCTTAAACACGCTTGTCAAAGTAAGGCGTCTGATGCTCTTCCCCCATACCGCATTAAATGCATGTATAGTGTCTTGGTCCTTGAGTAACATGTCACATTTCATTAGTCCTCTCGTATTACCCTCCAGATATACTTCACTCTTGGAGGGTAAAAGACGAAAGATGCTCGCGGTCTAGCTGGACTCTCCCGAAGATGACTAATTTGTCATTACTCATTTGAAATAATAGACTCTGAGAGTAATTAAGGCGACATGTCCTATAATGTGGGTCCCGTTATTGCCACCTAGCTTATCCTGAACTGCAATGTATTTTAAAAGAAATTCTAGGCAACATTAACCCCAAAGTCTTTTTTTGCAATTTCACAAGATGGGACTTGCGATATGCCTCCAAGAGTACTGACGTCATGTTGCGCGTGATCATTTTAAATACTGCTCATTAATTTTCCTCATTTTTGATAAAAATAATTTGATTTCTTTATCGATTCTGATGCCATAAATTTCAGGATGTCAGAAGGACGCTTGAGTAGTGTAACCGTCCTTTTTATGCTTGTCCATATGCCAGCTACCACTCTAACTGTTGGATGGTGAGGCTTTTAATCATTGAATGAGGGTTGTTGGATAACTGACAATCCATGTCGCCTTAGTTGGTATATCAAAATCCCTAATCTCTTCTTTGAGATTTTACTATCGTATCTTTTAGAATCTTCAAACCAGTCAAAACTTTTAGTAGCCCAGATTTCCTTTTAATTTTTCTTTGACGTCGTCAAGCTCAATTTCACCGACGTTTTGCACTAGCATCCACAACTACTCGACTTTCCCCTATTTGTAAGAACTAGCTTTACGAGCTTCTTTTTATTTTATTTTTGCAACTTCATTTGATGCTTGCATGAATGTGTTGTTGGTACTGTATCCATGATTCTTGGCCATTTTCCTAATTCGTCTTTAGTTTTCATCTTTAGGCAAGAGATTCTTATATTACGGATAATAGGATTCGCCTTTTTTCTTTCCCATCCCCTGCACCATCATTTTTCATCATGGTGCAGTTTGCACCCGATGCATAGAACACAAAATTTTTGTTTCTAGTTCTGCTTGCATCCAAAGAGGGCCTCTTCTCAGCGGTTAGGGGACTCGCATTCCCTTTTGTTTAAGATTTGATATAGGGGCTAACTGCTTTCTTGACTTTTCAAATGAGTGACATCTTAAGGGATTTTCACAAACACAAATTCTGCACTTTCGAAAAAGAGATTTAGAACATCATTCACAAACTAGGATGTTAAACCCTGAAGCTCCTGCCCAAACTTCTTCACAAGCTGTATTACTACAGTATCCTGTGGTGTCACTATTTATGGTGATGCAGGGTCCAATCCCGATCCCTAACTATGTACACCGAGCTACCAGTTGGGAATCTAAGGAGCTGCACTTGTCCATGGGTTGCATCCACCACCTGGGAACCATTATGTGTGAGAATGGAATCATACCCTTGGACTAGGGGTGTTTCACCGTGTGGCCCGGGAGACAAAGACTCCTAACCACAACTATTAAGGGTTTGGGGCATGGAGCCAAGCACACCTCATTTCCAGCGTGATGCTTCTGCTCCAAACATTATTTTGTAAATTTTTTGGTTTTCGTAGGACTCGCTCCATATCAGTTGATACCCCAAGGATACCGCCTATTGTCAGGCTTATTTATTTTTTATACTTTAAGGAGTTGGTCTGCTCCCATCCCCACTAATATTTTATACTGTTATGAACTTTTTTCGATCCCCAAGAAGGGAGACAGACGGAAGGATGGTTTCTACTCCCTCCATGTTCATCTGGCCAACGAGATGATCGTCCCGTTCAACTTCCAAAAGAACGTCAAGGACTGTCGTCATTGAGTCTTCTTTTCTTTCAGTTTCAAAGCCTTTGAACATCCTGATCTCTTAACTGAGTGGACTCAGGAAGAGTTACAAAGACGGCAGCATGGCTCAGGAAGAGCTTGGTTGGAGCTTATCTGACTAGGTCTCCCACATTAAGCTCTTCCCTGGTAAGAGTTACAAAGATGGCAGCATGGCTCAAGAAGAGCTTGGTTGGAGCTTATCTGACTAGGTCTCCCACATTAAGCTCCTCCCTGGGAAGAGTTACAAAGACGGCAGCATGGCTCAGGTAGAGCTTGGTTGGAGCTTATCTGACTAGGTCTCCCACACATTAAGCTCCTCCCTGGTAAGAGTTACAAAGACGGCAGCATGGCTCAGGAAGAGCTTGGTTGGAGCTTATTTATTCTGCCAATAAAAAATTATTAATTAATTCGCATTAATCTCTTATTTTACAAGGATTAAAATAAATATTATTTTCTCTAAAATAAAAATTAAAATATTTCTCTCTTTAATATTATTTAAAAATAATATTATATTTAACTAATTAATATAGTTTTATCTAATAAAACTAAATTGTTAAATACTATTAATTATACGATTCATAATTGTTATAATTAATCAAAACTATAATTTCATAAATTATTATTTTACCCTTAAGAATTTATTTCTCATAGAAATAAACTCTCACTCAAATTTACTCATCAAATAAAACTTTCCCCTATACAGTGTTATTTAGAGGTGGCTCGGAGACCATGGACCTATATTTTGAAGCTCTAATAAACACTTGATTATTATTGATCTCATCAGTAGAATAATCTAGTTTATTAATTCTATTATTACTCCACTATAAATATAAAATTACACTTTTGACAATATAAAATTATATTTACATAATTCTTACTTGTAGTCCATTGATATAATTAATACAAGTAGTTTGTCCTCCAATAATTAGTTCATAATTAGAGTTGATTAAAATTACCGTTTTACCCTTCTAATTGCCTCTTGACTCCTTATGTGCCATTAATTCAATATAAATAGTTAATCTATAGCTCATTATAGATTTGGATCCAACTGTTAGCACTCCTAAAAAATTAACACTATAAGGGAACTAATATTTGATCTGTTAGGAAAGCTTACATTTTACTGTATAACATGTTCCCAACCACTCATGTTATTAAGCTCTCAAAAACAGAAGTTGTAAGAATCATCTTCTCTGAGAAACTTTAATGAGTAAATCAAAGAACTCAATGGACACAAGCATGAGTTCATGTATACTTAGGATTCAGGTTGATCTACTAATGTCATCATTATAATATGAATAACTCTTTCATGGTAAACGACACATTAATGAAAGATTTTTATTATATATTGACCTAGCCATGCATTATCGAATTATACTTAAGACACTTCCTACATGTCTATCTACATATGTGATTCGAATAAAAATTATAGTGTATAGTATACCGTACTTAGCAGTTCCGTATTAAACATTCTAAATACTTTAATATACTACTGACTTATTTTATTCATATCGTATAATCTTAATTCTCTTGTATGTCCTTACAAGATTATACTTTCTCTATATAAATAAGGAATTTTCAGATATTTAATATTTATAACATTATAATTATTGTATCATTTATCTTATAATTGTATTTTATATGTTCTCTAACATATTATCCATTAATGACTTATTTTTAGGGCATAAATCCAAACAGTGAGCATCAGAGCGAACATTGCTCATGCTCTAAGCATCCTAAACCAGTTCATATCCAATCCGAGCATTAAACATTGAAAGGTCCTCAAATGGTTATTAAGGTACTTGAAGGGCACATGGAATTATGGTCTGGCCTATGAGAAATCAAATGGGGAACTAAAATTGAAAGGGTTCGTGGATGCCAATTTTACATCAAACAAAGATACCAATTAATCAACCATGACCTACATGTTCATGATAAACTGGAACTATATTTCCTAGAAAGCTCAGTTACAATCCATGGTCGGCCCTTTCCACAACAGAAGCAGAGTTTATGGCTACCACGAAAGTGTTCAAAGAAGCATTTTGGCTTCGAGGGATTTTGTATGAAATAAATAAAAGGAGGAGTAATAGTGTACTCGGATAGCCAATCATCAATCCATCTTTATAAGAACTCGTTTTATCATGAAAAGAGCAAGCATATAAATATAAGTATTTATTGGATTAGAGAAAAGATAGAAGAATGACTAGTTGATTTGGAGAAGGTCAAAGTAGAAGATAATATCTCTGATGTTAGGACTAATTAAGGTCCTAACAGTTAACAAGTTCCAGTACTGCCTGAACTTAATCAATCTCAAAAATTAGTATACTGAGATACCTCGAACACCAATCATGATGGTTGCATTCTTTCTTCATCACCATGACTTTTAATTTAAAGGAATTATGTGGAATTTGTGGTATAGTTCATCTGAATGAAAAGGTCTCAAGTCAAGTCTTGTGGAAAGTTATTTTGTTGAAATTATTTTACCAAGATCTAGATTTACTACTATGTATGATTTTAACATCCTAAATATGAATTTCTAAAACAATGTAAATAAACACATATAAAGTTTGAGAAACCTTACAGTGGGTGCAGCGGAATTAAATGACTCATTTCACTCAGATCTCTAACCCTTGTATCCTTTCTGTAGCAGAGTATCACCAAGATCTGAGCCCGAAACTCCTTCCTTGTGTTTGGATTCTTCACAGTCTTACATACTATGATTGAGGACCAACTTGATGTGTGTGGGCACTCACTCTATTACTCAAGGTATGAAAATATGAAGAAAAAAAGAGAAGGGCTGGTTCGAAATTAATAGAAGTGAAGGCACAGGAAAATTTGACTGAAGGTGAATTTTCATCATCTTTAAGTGTGAACCATCACTATCTATTTATAGGTAACCACCTAGGTTTAGGTTAGGATTTATTAGGCATTAAAATAATGGAAAAATTAAATAGAAAATACCCTGCAAGTGACCGGCCATGGATATGTGGGCCCCCAGTTGGAATTTTGCCACTTTTAACAATTTTTTCTTATTTTCTCAAAAATGTCATTTTTCTAATTTGAACCACTTAAATGCCAAAACTATTTATTTAATAATTAAAATTAATTATCAAATAAAATTCCCATTTAACATATTTATTAATTAGACTTAATAAAATCTCTTAATTAATAAATAAACCCTAGAATCTCTTTTCTTCACATTTAAGTCCTTGCTTAGTGAAAATTCATAAACTAGACATAGTCTAAATTTAGAATTATAATTGATTAACTAAAATCAATTAACTGAGTCTTACAAGCAGTTTGTCTCAACTAGTTTGGGGACCATGGGCCTAGATAACCGAGCTTCCAATAAGCAGATCTAGAATTTACCAAGTAAATTCACTAACTTATTAATTCCTCATTGCATCCACCATAGAACTTGGAATTGCACTCTCAGTTACATAGAACGCTCTATATGTTCCACGATATAGATACGCTATTAATTATCCATTGTTATAATCCCAATAATCAATGATCCTCTATAGATGATCTACATTGCATAGGGATAAAATTACCGTTACACCCTTTCAATGTATTTTATCCGTAAAACACTTGGCCACCTATAAATTATATTTTAGTGAACTAATATAATCACTAAAATGAGATCTCAATTATTTATCTCTATTCAGCCAAACTCGAAGGAAATCATCGTTTCACTTCTAAATACCTATAGAAGTTATAGATTCTATATCTATGTTTAGCGCTCCCACTCAACTGTACTATCATGTTCCCGAAATGTACGTATCACCCTGACCAAAAAGTAGGCTTAACAAATCAAAGAACACGAATAACACTCTTGAGATCGAACCTAACCATGTCAGGATTAAGATCATTTAATCTAGGATCAACTAGGTGATATTGAATTTAATAGATATTACGGTAAATTTATCATATCTGATCCAAGTTCAATATCGGTCCCTTCCAATGTATACTCCATACATCCGATACTGGTAAACTTTGCCAATGCCCTGGAAAGGACATAACACTTATCCAAGGTGTAAGTATACCTATCGCTGATTATCATGCCAGTCTAAATCCAGTGAACTGACAAATCAGGGAATTAAACTTTTGAACATATAATCATGATTATATTCCACTGTTTTGACAATAGTATAATCATGAACAAATACATATGTTCTGGACTTAATAGAATTTATACATTAAAGATAATCATGAAATAAATCATGTGAACCATGCAACATATAATGATTTTTGATCTTTATTAATTAGTAAATCTGATTATATTGAAATGGGTTTTATTTAGGGCACAAAACCCAACATATTTATCAATCAAAAAGGAGTTCCGAAAGGCTAGCTTTTCCATCCAGATAAAGTCTACAGGGAAGCTAGTTGTCCTTCAAAAAGGAGTTCTAGAAGACTATAGTTGTCCCTTCCAGAAGGGGGTCTCGAATAGCTTGTTCCAGTTTGCTTTGTGCTTATCCGAGACGTCCTTCCAGAATATGCTTTGTCAACTTGAGACATTCTTCTAGAAAGCAGGAAGCGTAGTTCATATCTAGAGAGCTCTTTGCTAGAGCTGACTTGGAGATCTCACTGTAAGGAGCTAGTTAAATCGGTTAAGTCGTAATTGAATTAACTACTTAGTCGTTACAGCCACTGCCTTTAGGATTAGATAACCTCATCCTATAAATACCACCATTATCATCCTTTGTAAAGTAAGACTAAGAATACGATTGAGAGAGAGTTTTGAATGAGAGGTAGAGAGAGAGAGAGAGAGAGAGAGAGAGAGAGAGAGAGAGAGAGAGAGAGAGAGAGAGAGAGAGAGAGAGAGAGAGAGAGAGAGAGAGATTAGGTTTTGGGTTTCGTCAGAAGAAGCTTTTGTAGATGAAGAAGCTTCTTGGGTAAGAGTCATAGAGAGATAAACACTTTGAGAGAAACCAAACAAAGAATCCTATCAACTGTATTGTACCTGTGTTCTTGCTCAACCGATAAAGAAGTTTACGGTGGTGTCCCAGAACTAAAGTAGAGATAAATCACATCGATATATCGAACTTGAACCTGTATAATTCTTTGTGTTGTTTTTTAATAATTTTCTTGCTTTGTTTAATTTCCCTGTGATACTCTGTTTTCTCCTCAATTCTTTTATTGTGTTTTGTTGATATTTTCATTATTAATTGTTTCTTGATTTGAATTTAAGTTAATTTGAATGCACATTAGTTTAAATTTTTCCACATCCTAAAATACTCTTGACAAACATTTTTCTTCAAAGCATTACTATTTTGTAATTATAAATTTTTTATTAAAAAAGAATATATATATATATATAAGATTTTATTATATGCTTGGGCCTTTTTAGCACAACTTTGAAAAAAAAATTAAAAGTTGCTTTTTCAAAAATTTCTATGTTATAAAGGTATTTGGTAAAAAGTCAAAAATCAGTATATTAAAGAATTTATGAAGAAACTACAACTAAAAGTTAAAATTGGTAGAACTCAATCTATATAAAAAAGTTGTATTTAAAATAAATAATATTTAAGTCTTTAATTATTTCATTTTGTTTAAAAACATTTTATATTTATTAGATATTTTTTATTTTCAATATTTTATGTTAACAAACCACGTAAAATAAGTTTTTTTTAACAACCTTGAGTTTTTTATATACTCATATTTATTTTTTTACATGTGATAAAAAATAATTTAGAAAAGAAAATAAAGCAAAATCAAAATCAAAATTTCAGTCCAATCAAAACACACATAATATGATAAAATGGCAGACCAGAATCATAATAAAATGAGATAAAAATAAGAAATAATTAAAAATGAAACCAAATTAATATGCTCTCTCACGAGAAGAGCCTCCCTGAAATGCTGGAAAAGCCTTTGAACATGGAATCATCGGACATCACCATGGATGATCTATTGCCCAAACAACAAACCTATCTAATCTGGAAGAGGAAGGATGGGAAGTTATTGGGGCTGGAGGGTCGGAAGTTGTGACATTGTGCGCGATGGGACGATGGTGCTCCAATCGACCGATTAGTCGATCGCTTTTGAAGACCATCTTTGGACGAGTCTGGGGGATTGCTGAAAGGAACTGGGGCGTCGAAATCAAAGGCAAGACGACATCTGCAAGTTTCTTGGTGTTTTCATTCAAATCTACCCAAGATTTGAATAGAATTCTGGCCAAAAATCCATGGTTCTTGAACAATGGTATCTTAATAATGGAGAAATTTGAAGGAATGTCGTGCGATTGGAACAAGGTCCTCACCAGATTTCCATTAAGTGGGCGTATCTTGAATCTTCCTAACCGCTCGATTACGAAGGGGAACATGGATCGACTGGCTGGCTATGCAGGACAATTGATCTCTGTCCAAAATGCAGATATCCCCAAGATTGCATCAAAGGGCTACTTCACCTTCAAAGTCTGGCATGACATTGCTACTCCTCTCTGCCCAGGCTTCCTATTTCCGTATGAGGGTCGGAAAATCTGGCTTCCTTACAGGTAAGATCGATTACCTTTTATGTGTTTTAAATGTGGTTTTGTGGGACATGATACTCGGATTTGTGCAGAACCAATTAAATTCTTTGATGATGGATCGGGGAAGCTACAACCGAGCTATGGTTCTTTGCTCAAAGTGAATGAACGATACGAGTGTAATCCTTCCTTCATTCAAGACCCGTGTGGTAATTCAACTCCGAATAAAGGTCCTCCTAGTTTTCCTGAAAAGCAGAATGTTTCTTCAAGGTTATTGCCGACTGGATCCAATTTGGGAGCTAAGGGTGCAAGTGGTGAATCTTCACACACCATAATCTCGAATCCGTCTAAGGTGCCACTGGTGAGTTCTTATCCTTCCTTTAATATTAATTCTGGAATATTGGGGAAGGGTAAAAACATTGAGAAAGTTCACAAGGCGGAGAGGTTCTGTATTGATTTGGAAGCCCCTAATTACACAAAGAATTCTGGTATTGACTTGGGTTTGGGAGTGAATATTACTGGGCAGGGAAGTTCAAAAAGGGATGGTTCTTGGAGGGAAGAAAGCTTTCTAGATATGGTTGAAATTCTGCAACAGCAACAAACTAATTATACTTTTAAGTGTCAACCGAGTCCTCTCAATAATCACACTGATCCAATGCCGAAGTTAATAGATTTTCCCATAAGTTATGATCATAGTTTTGCCTCGTTGAAAAAAATGGAGGGCCCATCAAAGAGAAGAAAGGTGATTGCTAAACGATCCAAGAATAAAGGGGGTAATGGTACTAAGGAGGTGATGATGGAGGACGAGCACATTGAAGGTACGGGTTGTGATACAAAGGCCATTTCGAAGATCTCTGATTTGACCTTTGGGACAGATTTGCAAGCGGCGAACTCAGTGAAACTGAGTCGCCGAGAGCAATGAACGCCCTATTTTGGAATGTCCAAGGGCTTGGGAACCCTTGGACATTAAACACCCTCAAATCCCATGTTAAAGATTATCATCCCGGGATAATTTTCTTGTCGGAAACGCGACTGAATAGTGTTCGAATGGAGCACATTAGAATCCAATTGGGTTTTGTTGGTTGTTTTTCAGTCGATGCTAAGGGTAAAAGTGGTGGTTTGGCGCTTCTTTTGTCGGATGAATACATGGTTCAGATTAAATCTTTCACGAGGTCTCATATTGATGCCCTTGTGGAAAATGACTTGGGGTTTACGTGGCGTTTTACAGGCTTCTATGGCAGCCCCGACCCGGGGGGAAGACTAGAAAGTTGGAAGCTATTACAAAGGCTTAAACCGATGTTCAATGGTGCTTGGGTATGTGGTGGCGACTTTAATGAAATTCTTCATAGAAACGAAAAGAAGGGAGGGGGCCCAAACCCGACTATCTTATGAGGAATTTTCGAACAGCTATCTCGGATTGTTGGTTGAGAGAAATTAAGCCGGAAGAGGATGGTTTTACTTGGTGCAATGGGAGGGCCGCAAATTTGATTTTCGAGAAACTTGATAGAGTTTTTTGTAATCCCGATTGGAAGGACAGATTTCGAAAGAAGAAAGTTTCCCTCTTAAGTTGGTGGAATTCGGATCATAGACCACTTTTGATTCAAGCAAGTCCGGGAAAGATGGTGGACACTTTCAACAAAAAATGGGGCACTAGATTTCACTTTGAACAAGCTTGGGCGAACAACAAAGAATGTCAAAAGATCATTGCAAAGGTGTGGGAAAATAAATTTAGGAGGGAACCGGTGCTTCACATATGTCGGCTGTTACAGAATTGTGGAAAACATTTAAATACTTGGAACATACAACAGAAAAAGGAAATGTTTGCCAAGTCCAAAGAACTCAAAGGAAAGATTGAAAGCCTTGCCAACTCAACTAGTACGGAAGATTGGCTCACTAAACGCAAGCTTGAAATGGATCTAAATTGTGTGGAGGAAAAAAGAGAGATCTATTGGAAACAACGGAGCCGTGCTCTGTGGCTAAAGCATGGAGACCGAAATACAAAGTATTTTCATTTCAAGGCTTCACATAGAAGAAAGAAAACCACTATTCAGGGGCTGTTCGATGAAGCAAACAAATGGCGAACCAATGAGAAAGAGATTGCAGCTATCGCCATTAAATATTTTCAGCGCCTTTTTACCAAAGCAAATAGAGGCTCGGATCTGCTGAATATTCTCCATAGATGTGTTCCTCATCGCCTAAGTAATGCTGAAAATGATTATTTGATGGAGCCTTTTACTAGTGATGAAGTAAAGACAGCCATCTTCCAAGTAAATCCTCTTAAAGCACCGGGTAAAGATGGTCTTCCGGTCTATTTTTCCAAAAAAACTAGGAGGTAGTAGGCGAAGAGGTCATTTCGGCCTGCTTGGATGTATTGAATAATGATGCCGATTGTAAACTGCTCAATGAAACTCTGATCTGCCTTATACTGAAGGTTCAACAGCCCACTGTGATGTCCGAATTCCGTCCAATTAGCCTATGTAATGTCATATACAAAGTGATCTCGAAGTGTTTAGCGAATAGAATGAAGCAAAGCATGAGTTCTGTTATTTCAGCAAACCAAAGTGCATTCATTGGAGGTCGGATTATTCAAGATAATGCCATTATTGGATTTGAAAGCCTCCATTGTATGAGAAAAAGTCGATTTGGAAATGGAAAGAAAATGGTCGTCAAGCTTGACATGTCAAAGGCGTACGATAGAGTTGAGTGGGACTTCTTGGAAACTATGATGATTTGCTTGGGGTATGAGAAGAAGTGGATTACAAAAATTATGAATTGTATCCAATCGGTCTCCTTTTCAATACTTATAAACGGCTCTATCAAAGGCTATTTCACTCCCGAAAGAGGTCTACGAAAAGGTGATCCTCTCTCGCCCTTTCTTTTCCTATTATGTTCTGAAGGTCTTTCTTGCTTAATTTTTGAAGCTGAACGGGCTGGGAGAATACATGGCTTACGGTTTGGTTCCATGGAGCAGAAATTATCTCACCTCTTATTCGCGGATGACAGTCTCATCTTCCTTGATGCAAATATAGAGGAGAGCATTACCTTAAAAGAAATTCTTGAGACGTATTCCTCCTTATCTGGGCAATGTATCAACTTGGAGAAGACCGAATTGTGTGTGGGAAACAAGATCAATGACTCTCTGGCAAATCAAATAGCTTCAAAATTAGGAGTAACCCTTGTCAAGAACCATACCAAGTATCTAGGGATGCCTTCCTTTGTGGGTAAAAACAAAAAACAGATTTTTGGTAAAATAAGGGAAAAAGTGGAAGCAAAGCTCCAAGGTCGGAAGATGGGTCTCTTCTCTCAAGCCGAAAAAGAAATTTTAATCAAAGCGGTAATCCAAGCTATTCCTTGCTATGTAATGAGTTGTTTTCGGATCACTAAAGGCATTCTTCATGAAATCGAAAGCTTAATCGCTCGTTTTTGGTGGGGATCAACTTCCAACAAACACAAGATACATTGGGGGAATTGGCAAAAGCTGTGTAAACTTAAGGAGCAAGGAGGCATGGGATTCCGAGACTTAGAAGACTTCAATCAATCTCTTTTGGCTAAACAAGGTTGGAAGGTAATTACTGAACCTGAAAGTCTCCTCAGCCGAGTTTTGAAAGCCCTTTACTTTCCAAATGAAACCTTTTTTGAAGCCAAATTGGGTCACTTTGGGTCTTCGGTTTGGAAAGGGTTGTTATGGGGTCGTGATCTTCTAACTAAAGGGTATAGATGGTGTGTTGGAGATGGTCGCAAAATTCGAATTAATGAAGACCCGTGGCTGCCTAGACAAATTCCTTTCCAGCTAAGAACTAAGGTTCCAATTCCCCAAGATGTCACTCTTAATTCATTACTAACTACTAATGGAGATTGGAAGATCAATGAAGTGAGTAGTTGGTTTCATAATGATGATATTCCTTGGGTTCTTGGCATCATTCCATCTACTCACCAACCGGATTGGATTACATGGGGGTTAAATAACAATGGGCATTACTCGGTCGCTAGTGGGTATAAGTTAAGATTTCTTAATCCGGAGTGGGCGGCCTGTTCTAACAACTCCAAATTAAAAGCATGGTGGAAGTTTATTTGGGGGTCAAGATTAACTCCGAAAATGAAAAATTTCATTTGGAAAGTGTTTAACCATTGGATCCCAACTAAGATGCAATTGAGAAAGAGAGGAATGTCTTTATTAGCCAACTGTGACAGGTGCTTGCAACAAGAGGAGGATATACCTCATGCATTATGGGGCTGTCCTAAGGTTCAAAAAATATGGAAGCAACTGGGTTATTCCAAGTTTACAGATCTCATTGGCCTTAATGCCTCGGCCTTCCTTTGGTGGCAATGGGAACATCTCTCAAAGGAGGAGTTCATCCGTTTTGTGGGTTATACTTGGTTGATTTGGCAACGACGAAACCAGTTCATTTTTCAACATAGGGACCCGGACATTAACTTCTGGATTCCTTGATAGAGACCATAGAACATCAATTGGGACAGCAAAAAACCAGTCCAGGCCCTCCTCCTTCAAAGCCTATTATTCTCTGGCAGCCCCCTCCCAAGGATTTTTTTCATAATCAATACGGATGCTTCACTGGTTCACGGGCAGGAAGGCTGTGGAATAAGTGCGATAATTCGTAACGAAGCTGGCGGATTAATTGTTGCTGAAACTGTATACACACCTGGTTGTATGGCTGTCAACTTAGCCGAAGCTGCTGCTATTCTTTTGGGACTTAAGCTAGCCATTAAATGGTCCATCTCAAACGTGTGGGTAGCCTCGGACAGCAAAACAATGATTTCTGCTATTATTAATGGTGCTTCTTCTCCAACCGATTGGGGGCATTTGGTGCAAACAATCATTCAATTGAAGACCCATTTTCAGTCGATTCATTTTTTATTTTTTTACCAGAAATTGTAATAAAGTTGCTAACAGTTTAGCTAAGTGGAGTCGTATGACTCAAAAGTGCGAAGTATGGACTGATAGTTTACCTTCTTGTGCTGTGCTTTTTTAATAGCAGATGTGCCTAGTGTTGTTTAGTAATAAAATTTCTATTTCAAAAAAAAATAATAATAATTTAAAAAATACTAAATACATGTAAATTCATATTTTAGAAGACAAACAATAACAAATAACAACATAAAAAATAAAATTGTGCATAAGTTTTATATATTTATAATTATAATACATTAATTTATAAAATACTTATTATTATCATTATAATTAAAATATTAATAATTCATTGTAATTATAATAAATTAATATACTAATTTATAATATATTTTATAATTTATCAAACACTCAATCTAATTTTTTTCCACACTATTTTTCCTCACAATACAGGTATAACTCTATTTTCCTTACAGTACCAAACTGGCCCTAAATAGATTGATGAGCTAGTTTATATTTAAGGATTAACATTAGAAATTTCCTTACAAGCCTAAGGAGATTTTATTATTAGCTAAATGGGTTGATGAGCTGGTCTATTGCCTCTTCCTTGTCTATGTTCCTTAGCTCAGTGTTGACTGCAACGTGCATTGATTTCCTATAGATTCTAATGTAGCCCATATTATTGCCAGAGTCTATCTAATGTTTGTTCTAGTTTTTTGAAGTTTTGGGAGGTGAATCCAATGTGATCATCACTATTTTATCTGTTTAATGAAGTTTCTCTGAGATTTTTTTTTTTTAAAAAAAAAAAACACAGTAGGGTAAAAATTTTATCAATTAATATTTATTTATACATTTTCCAAACATGTGGAGCAAAGTGCCTTTCCATTAAAATAAAAGAAAAAAAATGTAAGAGCATGTAGAGAAAGAAATCCCTCTTTGCAGCAGATTGACTATATATTATACATTATTTGGTTCCAGTCGTACGTGCGCGCTTTGAAATTGCATCAGTAATAGACTAAGACACAATATAAATTGCATTATTGTACCTACCAAACTTGAAGAAAAACATGTTTCAATTTCACTATATGTATATATCGTTTTAGAAGATTAAAAAAATTACTGTAGATATATATATATTAATGACAAGAAAACAATTGACACCTCCTAATTATAAGACGGTGCCGATTTAAGGTTAATTATTATTTATTACATATCTTGCATTGTAAAATATCCTATCTCAAACTTTATATTATTAAAAGTTAAAACCAACAGTGACATATATGACATATAAATGCCATGGCTGGGAGTTAATTTATATAAATATATTTATATATATAATATATGCCATGAAGATTGAAGAGTCACTGCTCGTATGGACCCATCCTTTGGAGGGGTGATAATGTGGACTTTAAAGATTGAAAGCTCCTTCACTTGGAGTTGTATATATATATATATATATATATATATATATATAAATAGATTTATAGAGTGACAGAGCATTGAAAGCAAGGATATTTCTAAGAGGAGAATTCTCATGGATGGGAATAACTGGGAGAAAACAGATGAAAAGGCAGGCAGCCCACTTGTTTGTGATAGGACACTTTACCTACCTCATTAATATATTAAGAAAGTGCTAAGAGTATTTCTATCGCGCATTAAATTTAGCGTCACACTATCATTAAATACTAAATTTGATGTCAAAAATTATTTCTACTTCAACTATAATACTAAAATTATACTAATAAAAGAGTCATACATGTAATAGACAAATTGAATTTTATTTTTCAGCGTGTTAAATTCTTTTAAATTTTTTGAAATTTTACAGAATGTCTTAAATAACTATATATAATGTGCAATCATTGCACTACTTTTAAAGAAGTACATTATTTTCGTATTAAATTTTTTTAAATTTTTCAAAATTTTATATGTTGTCCTAAATAACTATGATATACACGACAATGAAAAAAAAATAGACTAAAAAAGTCTCTCAAATAGCGAAACAGATAGAGGTACATCAACACCACTTTTAAAAAAGTGTATTATAATTCCATAAATACAATTAATAATATATATAAACATTAATTAAATATACTTATAAAAAAAAGTGTATGTCGTGTGCTACAGTGCACGATATATATGTCGTGGACGTAGCAAATTTGTAACTTTTGTAACATTTATTTAATCAATCAAAAAATATTATATCAAAATATAACATTCCCCCACTTTGATTGACTAAATACACACTTTTATGGCGCGTTTACTAAACTGTAATTGAAATCAGAATAATCAATGGGAGAAATGTATCGGTTTAAAATAGAAAATAATCGGAATCAATATTTTATTATGCTGTTTACTAAACTGCCCGGAAAGAAAACCAGAATCATATTATTTTATTTACATAACTAGGAAAGGTAATCGGAATGCTTTAATTTAACAAAATTGCCATTATTAGAATATGTAATTATTTTTTTGTTTATAGATTTTTAAAGGGCATATTTGTCTTTTTTATTTTTAATTAATAAAATTAAAATTAGAATGAATTAAGCTAGGAAAGGGAAAGGTATTCCCTATAAAAATGGGGGGAGAACCTTTCCCTTTGTTTTCTCCTAAATTTGTGTGGGTCCTACTACTTTCTCCCTTTCCAAAATTTAGTAAACAATTGTATGGGAATCAATACCATACCATTCATTCCCATATTTCCCTTTAAGTAAACATGCCATTAAAGAAATCTTGCTTAGGTGCATTAGGTAAAATGTCTTTCGACTTGAATTTTACCTTAGTGTAATTATCACAAAGTTTGATGAAATTTCGGTTGCCGTAACATTGAGCTACTATTTCTTTAGTACAAACCGGTGATAACACACACACCCTCGCTAATGCTCACTTGAGACTACATGTCTCGCTCTTGCACCATTAATGGCCATGTGCAAAATTCCAATTCATGGACTCTCTAGAGAATAACTCCCAATTCTCATAAGAGGCGGCATCACCTCTAGTCCATATAGGTGGAAATTAGTGTCTCACAACTTCTCTTTAGACACATCATTCCATTAAAAAACCCTTCGGATTTAACCCTCAATTTTCACCACATGTACTCATCCATAGATGGGACAATTGAGTACCATATTCACTCTATTGACTTGTTATTACCTATTGAACTTAAGACTAGATGTTTACTAGTGTTAAGATAGGTTACCATCAATGAGCAAAACACTAAGGGAGTTTAGGTCTCATCCCTCTAAAATTCATGCTTTAATCTTGTACGGAGATTAAGCGATTTGTTATAACCTCTCACTATTGATTCCATGTGAATCATGCATGCTAAAATATAGTGTTCACTTTGTGATCACTTTTCTCCTTAAGTACTTAAGCTTTAAAAATTTAATCATAAAAGATTAATTTTCACACAACTCAAATTCTCAATAATTTGATACCAAGTATATCAAAAATACACTAATTTAGACACCAAATATGTCTAAATTGCACTTTATTTTAAGACACCAAACATGTCTTAAACTTTTCACATTAGAGTATCACCCCCACATTTTCACATTTCACTATCAAGACAATATCTTGATTTTAAAATATAGAAGACCACTTTGTTTCTATAATTTCTCTTAAATTTTAATTTCTTTCTTGAAATTATTTTCACCAAAATTTGACACCAAAATATGTCAAAATTTTATATATGCACATATAGCCAAATTTGATTTAGAATTTGAATTCAAAATCAAATAAATTAATTAACAATGTCTCAACACATTTGATTAAATTTGTGGCTCACCCCCACATTTTTAGCATAAAGTGTATATAAAATATCACTTTTCTCTTGAAATGACTTCTAAAGATCACCTTAAAAAATACCATTTGACATTTTTAGTTTTCTCAGCAAAACTAAATTATCAAACTCACATTACTACTCATAAAATGATGTGATTATTTTTACACGTTATTTTAAAGTTATCTCCTCAATGAGATTAACCCAAATATTATATCAAAGTTAACAAAATTCTCATCAATTTTGTTCACAATTTTGATTATTTAAGATTCAAAATTGCTTCTCCAATTTTGTTATCTTTTCATAATTTTTAAATTCACATTGATTCACTTTATTTGAGTTTAAAATTGCTCTTCCAATTTTATGACTCATTTTACAAGTTTGGATCCACTTTTGATCCATTTGTGATTGTTATGACAAAACAAGTCCAATAAAAGTATAACTCTCATAGTCCACTTTTTCTAATCTCAAATATGAGATGACTATCTCTTATAATCCAATAAAAGATGTAACTTTTCAAAATCGATCTATCTTTTATTATCTCATAAAGTGAGATGTTCACCACTAAATTGAAAAAGAATTTAAAATATTCTTTATTCACAAAATAAATGATAATAATTCTCACAATAATAATAAAGACTATTTTATTATTATCAACATTATTATCATGCTATGTAACTCATATATTAATATAATATGTATGTTACTAATCAACATCTCATATGTAACATACACATAATATCAATATTAAATTCACAAATACATATGTTACATATCTCATTTGTATATAACATATATACTATAATATACTTATATATCATATACACATAATATATACATTAATTACACAACTATATATGTTACATATCTCACACATATATATACTTTAATACACATGCATGATATATACGATATACACATATATATATTATATGCGTGTCTCATATAAATACATAGAAATAATTATTTCTACATATTTAATCTCACAATATATATATGTATATTATATTAATTATATCTCATCATATATATAACACACATAACTTATATTCATGCTATATATATTATATATCTCATATATATACATATAATAACATGATATAAATTCAAATATCATATTATATATCACTATATATAATAATATGATGCAAACACATAATCACATATATATAACCCATATATATCATATATATTACTATCATATAAAATAGTAAATTACATAATATACACCATCATGCTCACCCATGAATGGTTGTTACAAAATCTCTTATCCTTGTATTCTCCCAATCTTGATTTATCTCCTCTTCCATTGAAAAGGGATAAGCTTTTGATTGTTAAAAATTGTTGTACTCCAATAGAAGTATCAAACCAACAAGATTACAACTCAATGATAAATACTCCAATAGAGTCACGCCAGGAGAGACTAGGAAAGCGTGTCCCCACATGTCTGGCGTGTCACTATATGTACTCAACCCTAATTTAACAAAATACATATATTATTAATTTTTTATTAATTTTTTTTAAGAATACTCTTATACGTTGGAAAAAAAAAGCACATATAAAATACAATATTAAGGTTTACAATAACCTTGAATTATTATTTTTTAAAAAAAATACTAAATTTCATTAAAATAAATATGTACATTGCTGAGTTTTAATTATTCTCTCTCTATTTCTCATTTAATCTCTCATTATTTCTCTTTCCTTATAAATAAAAAATCCTAAATTTTCTAAACACATAATACTCATCCCCTTTTTCTTCTCAGCTGCACCCCTTCTTCTTCTCACTTCTCAGCCGCACCTTCTATCTCTCTCAATCGCACATTCTCTCTTCCCAGCACGGTGGGGCTCTGACCACCGTCGACCACCCTTCTCCTCCCCAGTTCTCTCAATCGCACACTCCTCAGCTCACTCAGTCGCCTTCTCTCATTCTCCTTCGCGCACAAACCTCCGCCAGGCCGCCTTTGTTTCCCATCAGCTAAAGTTTTGAGATCGCCCAAGGTAGATAGGTTTTTTTTCTATTTCGTGCGTCTCTCTCTCGCTCTCTCTTGTGGTGACAGTGTTTATTTTTCTGTGCAGCGATCTCAGTTCGTGGTGACAGCGTTTGAAGCTCGCCACAGCTCGGGGTTTGTTTGAATCACGCTATGGATCTCGCCTCGTGGTTCGTTTGAAGCTCGCCATGGATCTAATTTGTTTAGGTTTTTGTTGGTTCTGTCAATTTCTAGGCTATATTTCTTTTTTCTAAATATTGTAGTAAAAATGTGTATTTTATGAATGTAATAGGTTGTGGGTGGCTGCTGCTGTTGTTGTTTTCAGCTACTGCCGTGTGATGTTGGCCTTGTGCCTTGTTTGTATTAGCTTATATTTTTGTATAATGTTTCCCTTTTTTTAAAAAAAAAATATTGTCTGTAAAAAAAAAATTGGATTAATATTTAGGTACTTACTAATAATGTAATTTATTTTAGTAATGTTTGTTGTTGAATTAGTGAGTAATAATGTAAATATTGTGTTTGTAAAAAAAATTGGGTAAATATTTTGTTTAGTAACAGATAGGTTTATTAGAATTATGATAATGGTGTAATTTATATTTTTTTGGTTAATTAGAATTATTATTGTTAAATATAAATTATTATTTATAATATATAAAATTTGAATTAAAATAATTAAATATTATTTTTTTTGTAGAAAAATATTTAATATAGTTGCACTTTTAGTGTGTCACTATATCTCAAAAAATATTAATAAAAAATAATAAAAAAAAAGATATAGTGACACTTCATGTGTGTGGCTGTTACCGCCTATAGTGACGCGCAAAAAATGAATGTAAAAAGGTTCAGTGACATGTGTGAAGTGTCACTAAAAACTATCTTTCCAGTCACCCTCATTAGTGACGCGCGTTGAAGTGTCACTATATAGTTTTAGAGTTACTCAATGTGTGTCACTAAAATCTATTTTTCTAGTAGTGCATACACCACTAGTGTATAATAGGAGAATCATCAAACTTGAATAAGGTCTTACACCTTTGTCCAAAAGCTTATTTCCCCCTTACTACAAGCACTTAGGGAAAAAAAAGAATAGAAATAGCTTTCTGGAATTATCAAGCCTAAAGTGTTTCTAGCAATATGCTCTCTTGATAGAAACTTGTTCACTCCCAAAGTGAGCACAAGACCTCTATTTATAGTGTTTAGGATATCACCATTTGAAATTCAAACTCACAACTCCCATAGATGTTATGGACTCAAATGTAACTCCTACACACACTATAACTCCTATAGCATTAAGAATTTTAAATTAAGATGTGTAACATCTTTTTACACTCTTAATATTGGTGATAATGGTGGAGGTTACTCATAGTAACAAGTAACTCCACAAATATTACAAAAAGATGACAACTAATATATATTGTCATATGTTACATATTATTAGTTTATTACACATATTTAATCTATATATTATATTATTATAAATAATACAACAATGTCCGTGTCAACACATGTATTACAAGTATATACTGAACACAATTCGTTTAGTATTGTGTCAAAAAATAAAATTCAAATATGACCCATGTAACCTTATTTATAAATAGTATAGTGATATACGATGATGACAATAATGATTTTGAATATAACTATAAGTGAGATACGGTGATGACAACGGTGTTGAATTAACGTAGTCCCGACGACTACAAGACAATGATACAATTATTTTTGAGATTATATTTATGATCGTTTTTCTATAGATTTTTTGATTATTTTTTTTAGGACTCAATTGTAAAGTCCTTTTTTGGCAAGTTAGGTGACAAAATAATTTTTCCATTTATGGTAAGATTGCTATGCATTCATTTTCGATTTCTTACCTTTTAAATTCGGTTTTTAGTTGCCATTTTCCTTGTTTGGAAAGTTGCACTTTCAGCTGAACTTTCCTTTGTTGAAAACTTCTCAAAAGAGAAGGAATTCTCTTTTGGAAAGTTGTCTTTTTTAGGGAAACTTTGTTTATTGCCTTTTCCTTATTGATTTCGATTGTATCTTGATACAATCAGAATATCTAATCTGTTTTTGGCAGAAATCAAGCATTGATAGAAGATCGGACCCGATTTTAGTAAGTTTCCCATTTCTGGTCAGATCTGCTGCGTCAGCATCCGAATCTGATGTAGCAGATCGTGTTTCTTTTGGAAAGTTTTTGTACAGCTGCTAATTCGAACTTGTGGTTGCCTCTTTGGTTTCTATCTTCTATAAATAGAGCCTAGAGAGCAACCATTCGAATTACCTCTTCCATTATTCATTTTTTGCATTTATCTTTTGAGAGAAGAGAGTCTTTCTTTGTTTTGTGAGAGCCTAGTTGTTCATCTAGGTTCTAGTTGTTCTATTTCTGTTCTTACTCTATCCTAGAGGTTATGAAGAACTACTTGACTGAACAAGAGATTGGTCTTCGGGAGAAGACTTGATAAAGCCTTACTTCGGGAGGAAGTAAGCACTTGGTCTTCGGGAGAAGACTTGTTGGAGCCTTACTTCGGGAGGAAGTAAGCACTCACGCTTCAAAGACGAAGGGAGTTCGGGCTTGAAGGTGTTTCAAGAAGTCAGATTCATAAAGTGGATTACAAAGGATTGCGGCAATACTTTAGAGGGAGTCTAAACTTGTTTAAGTCAATTGTCTTTGTAATTTTGATACTTTATTAATTGATTTCATTCTCTGGGCGTGGCCCCGTGGACTAGGAGTGTTCGGGAGAACACTGATACCACGTATAAATCTCTTGTGTCAAGTTATTTATTTTTCTGCAAATATTTTATATTACTTTGTTCGTTCTTTATGCCGAGAATTACTTCTAACTGCTGCAAACGCTTACAGTTTTTATATTTTCTTATATACAACTGACATTTGCAAAAACACGGTTTTTCATCAATTTTGTGTAAGGGTTCTACAATTTTGTTTTTCAATATAATATTTGAAGATATATCTTTATTCTTTTATTTATCAAATAAAAAGTTATATGATGATTTTTATTTTATTTTTATATTTTTAAATAAAAAAATTAGTAAATATAACCACGCTCGAGTTATTTCTTAATTTAATATATAAAAAAAACACTAACATTGATATAAATATATATATAAAAATTATTGTCTCTACAAACCTTTAAGTTTAAGTCTATTATATTAAGGTTAATTATGATTTTTGTCCCCTAAATTTTAACATGTACCGAATCATGCCCCTGAACATTTTTGGCTGTAAAAATTCCCCCCTAAACTATTGAGATTGTTAGATTTAAGAACTTTTGTCTAATTTCATTCAATTTTACTATTTCAGTGATTGTTTATGTACTAAACCATGCTCCCCAGACTTTGATATCTACCAAATCATGCCCCTCGAACTTTTACATATACTAAATCATGTCCCCTGAACTTTCATCCATGTTAGACTTTTTTTTACTAAAATTGGACAAAAGTCCTTAAATATAACAATCTCAATAGTTCAGGGAGCATTTTTAACGACCTTAAAATTTCAAGGAGCATGATTTAGTACATATCAACGTTAAAGGATAAAAATCTTAATTTCAGTGAATAAATGATGTATATGTATATAATAATAATAAGGGATAATTACATAAGGCACTATTTTTTGTAAAAAAAATTTACATTTTTACGTTTAATTTTTTTTTTTTTACATTTTTACGGATTTCCATAAAAAAACAATGAAAACAACAAGAAAATTACATAAAAATAACATTTAAATAATATCAAAATAACAACAAAAAATAACATACAGATAACAAAAAATCAACAACAAATTAACAAGAGTACAATATAAAAAGACCGTAATTTCGGTAAATAAAATTAAAAAAATCGTAAAAATATTTAAAATTCCGTAATTTTAGTAATTTTTTTCTTGTTTTTGTGTATTTGTGAAATTATCCCTAATAATAAGGGATGAGTTGAGGAATACCTCTTTTTTGTATCAATTAATCAAAAATACCGTCATATTATATTTCATTAAAATCTACCCACTTTTATGAATAGGTTGCTTAATATACCCTTGCCATCTACTTAAGTGTAGCATATGATTTATATTAATCTAAGGAGTATAATGGGGACATTATTTATAAAAGTGTGTATATTTTAAAGAATATGAAAATAAAGGTAAAAATAAAAACAAAAATTACTACTCATAATAATCTATGATTTGGTTTTGGTAGTGTGGGCATGAATTAGATCTGAGTGCACGGCCCATAAGACAGAGCATTAAATTCAGCCCACTAGTACGTCTCACTTAGTAAACTGTAAAGCCTCACGCTCTAGCCTCTTCGACCAACAAAACAAGCCCTATTCATTTAAAAAGGATAAATTTATACAAATTATTATTGTTTTTTTAAATTTTTTTTTTTTACATTTTTACCTTCAATAATATATTTTTTTATATTATATTATTGTATAAAAAAAATAAAAAATAACAACAAAAATTATACAAAAATAACAGAAAAATAATATCTAAACAATATAAAAATAATATACAAAATAATAATAAAATAATAAAAGTATAATATAAAAATATCATGAAAACATAAAAAAAAAAAAAATCATATTTTGCAAAATTTAAATATTATTTTGAGTTTTAGGCTAAAAAATAAAAACACCATTTTTATGTTTTTTATGTTTTAAAATCATAGAATCCAAAAACTCTCCAATTATTTTCTTACTTTTTTATTTTGAGATTCTCAACCAACTACATTTTCAATTTTTTAAAACTCAAAAATATTAAATCACACTACAACCAATCACCTAATAAGAAACAATTTTTCACTTATAAAATTTAAATTTTTGTTTCCAAAATACATTTTTAAAAAATACAATTTTTGAATCACAAACCAATCAACCCCTAAAATTTCGTACAGCTGTATTTTTGTAATTTTTTTTGGGTTGCTTTTGTATATTTCTGAATGTAAAATTTACATGGTATTCTAACTTTTGCTAATTTTTTACAAAAATACTGTCAGGCGGTATTTTTTACTTTTTTACTGTGTTTTTTATAAGTTTCATACTGCAGATACTGTGTTAAGTTTTCACTGGTGTTTTGTAGTTGTTCTACTGTTGTTTTGAGTTGTTCTGCTTTGTGTTTTACTGGTGTTTTATAAAAACACAATATTTTTGAAAAAATTTCCGTGTGACAGTATTTTTGTAAAAAAATAACCCAAATTACAGTATTTTTGTAAATTTCCCTTTCTGAATTAATCCTTAAAAAAAAAAAGAAGCCCAATACACAGGCCCAATAATAAAACCTAGGTTTCAGTTTCACCATTTCTCATTCTAGAGAAAAATAAAAAAAATAAAATAAAAAAACCATTGCAGAGTAATCTCGTCTCTGCCACTCTCATCGCCGCCAACCCTGGCCCCTTTTTTTTTTTTTTTCTTTAATTAGTAATTACGAAGTAATGAAGCTGTAAGTTTGGATGGTTTAAGGTATGTATACCCACAAACTTTACTTGAATTGATTGTTTGATTTTTGTTTTGGTTCCCTGTAAAGTCTAAACCACTTCAGTTCACCTTCTTCTTCTTCTTCTTCAGAGTTTGGGCCTTAGTGAGAAACAATCCATTCCTGAGTTGATATAGAAGAAGAAGAAGAAGAAGAGAGCACCCATTGCCGTACCAGAGGGTAGTCCAATAAGTAACCTTTTAATCTCAGCTCTCTCTTTCATTTATAGGGTTTTTGATATGGCGATGGCTGAGATTTTATTTATGTATTTATTTGTTCATTAAATTTGATTTGTGTATGTTTATTACTCTAATATTTGTGCATTTCAGGTTTGAAAATGGGACTGGGATTGATTACGGGATTGGGAAGAATAATGAGGAGAAAAAGGACTTCTTCCCTTGATATTCTTTCTTCAAAGAGGGCACCAAGGGATTATTACAAGGGAAAGAACTGCAAACCAACTGGGTTTCATACTCGTAAAGGTTATACCTTTCTTCTTATTTCAATCTATTCATCTGTTAAGTTTATGCTATGTTTGTGGTTTGTAGCCATATAATTTTTGGGGAAGAAAGGAAAATCCCGTTTGTTCCTCAAAACTATGTTGAGGAACTTGAGTAGATTCTGCATTCATTACTAGCTTAGCCAGTGATTATGTCTTCAAAAGTGTATGTAATTGTAACCATGTTGCCGGCCTTCAACGAGGCATTAATACTAAAAGCATTACTAACATGGTATTCATGCTGTGATTAATATAACGCAAAATAAACATAAGAAATGATCATGTTCTTTGTGAAGAAAATAAAAAATGGGGTGGGAGTGGGAGTGGGGTGTGTCCTGAAAGATTAAAAAGATAAATTCTTAAAGATTGTTTTCTTAAGGCTTTTAAGGATTTAAAGGATGTAGATTTTTCCTGCTGAGAATTTTTCTGCAAAACAAGATACTGAGACAATTCCTGTGAAATAATTTTTCATAGCATCTTTAGAGCTATTATTACCTTGAACTGGGAATGTTTAGCGGTTTGATGGGAGTTCAACATGGTTTATTGTGGTTTGAAATTCTTATCTATTGAAAATAATTACTTTGCATGGGAAATGTTTGGCAGTTTGATGGAGGGTGAACTTGGTTTATTATGGATTGAAAGTCTTATCTATTGAAAATAATTACCTTGAATGAGAATGTTTGGCACTTAGATAGGAGTTGAACATGGTTAATGGTTCATTATGGACTGAGCTATAAAATGTAATCACTTGTATACCCATGAATAATTATGTAGAACCAAGTGGGTAAGAATAACAGACAAGAAAAAAGAAGAGAAGAATTCAAAGAGAGAATTGGAGTAGGGAAAACTGAGTAGTTTGTACTTTCTTTACAAGTTGGAAATTGATTAAAATCACTAAATAGTTAGGTGAATAAAAGGACATTAGGTCTAGGAATCCAAATTCGGCTAAATTTTAAATTACTCACAATTAAATAAAGTCCAATAAAAATAAAGAAATGCTTTAATATTTTGGGTCTATATATACACCTATAACACGAATGTAAACTATAACTGTGAATTCCTCGCATTATGCAGTTTCATTATACATATGTTGCCTTGCAATTAATATAGAAGGAATTTTGCTGCAGGTGGGTATGTTGTTGTGCACGAAAAGCTGCCAAACTATGTTGTCCCTGATCTAACTGACTTCAAGGTACCGTCATTTCTTCTTATCACAAAATTTACAGTGGCATCATTCTGTTGCTTGATGCCTATACTTGGACGAAGAGTATCTCAACAAGAATAATAACTTGAAAGAAATATCATTATTGTTTTTACTGAGAACAACTTCTGCTAAAAAAATAAGCAAGATTTCATGGAGAGGATAAGATATCGTCAAAGAACAAATATAAGAAAATAAATTGCATGACACCTTGAATATTAAGTTTAAAAGCAACTTAAACAAATGTTTCTACAGATGAGAATAATCAAGAATAGTGGAAAATGCATAAAACTTCTTTGCTGCCTAAGATTAAACCTAAGAATAAAAAATTGGCATGGATTACATGTTTAGATGTCTTGAAAATTCTTTCCCAAATATGCGTTGTGTTAATATCTCTGTTTAGCTTTATATATTTGTAGTCTGGCTAGGTACTCACTTTTGTTTGCTTGTTTAGCCTGAATTAATGGGAAAGACATGATTTTTATACTCTGTTTTTTATGTTTGAACTCTGGTTATGTATGCAATCTATTATTGCATGCTTACTTATTCCAAGGTAAAGTCATTTATAGTTAAGTTAGGTTTTTTATCTTCAAAGAACTGTGAGCGTTGTCGAATCTTGTGATCGGGAATATATATGTATACAGGTAGTTAACAAGCAATGCACAGACCCACATTATTTGGCTAGCCCCCACCCCTCAACTTGCTATGTAATTAAGATCGCAGATTATGAGTTGATTTTGGGTTGAGTAGTGCTAGAGACACAAAATTTACACATTTGATGTTTTTTTAATAAAAGTTTAAAATGATGAGGTCCCACTTGGAAATATTGATTTTTTAAAATAATAATGCATGTGCAATGTGTAATTTGTTTTTTGTGTAATATACGAGTGTTCTTAGCTTTATTCTTTTGGCTTACCTGTTTCTAAAATCACAAACCCAAAATTAAACTACAAAACTTTGCTACTAGTACTAAACCACCAAATAAACCAGTAAACTGTTATGTATCACTCTTTGAAATCCGCATTTTTGAGTTTGTAACGTAATACATAGAAGTTGAATTGTGGATAAAAAACTATTTGATATGTATTATTAATTTATAACACAAATTTTAATTATTGTAATTTTGAAGATAAGTTATATTTCTATTATTGTCTAGTTTTAAGTATGTTTAATTTTTTATAAGTTTATTCTTTAAATTCTGAATGAATAACTTTACTCTTGTCTTCTTAAATTTGAGAATTTATACTGACGCTTTTAACACTGTAAAAATTCAAATGAAACCATTTATATTGTTTTTATAAAACGTGTACACTTTTCACCATCCAAACACCCCGTACAAAAACCGTCCAACTCTCCACATTAAAAAAAATGCACAGCCTGTGGTTGTGCACACTCATAACTGGTTGTACTTATATGTCTTTCATTTTTCTTCCTGTATTTCATTTCCTACTAAGAACTCATGTAATCCCCTTTTCATCGCAGCTAAAAGCATATGTCTCGCAGTGCCCATTAGAAGCTCAAACTGCCGAGGCAAGTGATGCAGCAAAGTAAGCCAATGGTTTCAACGCCAAGTTCTGTTACTTGATGTAACTTTCAGGCCTAGGAGTAGTCATGAGGAACGTTCAGTAATATTTAGTCAAATAATAAAAAACTATGGGACACTTTTTGAAAACCGAAGAAACATGTTAGTGCCTGTTCTTCGATTTTGCTTTCCTTCCGAGCATTGACTTTTTTATGTTGAAGGGAAATTTTTCATGGGGGATCTGAAAAGGGTTCTCCTAATTCTATAGAACATAGGTAATGGTGTACATTGTTGGTCTGGAGCCCCGGCATGAGGGGTAGGTTTTGGGTTCCGAGTGATTATTGATTTGGATTTTGCCAAATTGTTGTTGGGAATGAAGATGGTCCAAGTTATGAGGGGGATTTTGGAGACACGAGCTCCCATGAAAGGGGCTCCTGCACCTTGTTATGTGCAGTCAGAAAGTATGGATTTTGGAATTTGAAGATTTATCCAATCCCATCTGTTTCTATTATATTATTTTCTATGGTTTGGTTGGAATTGTGTTGAATATGCTGTGTAGATCAGTGCTCCAAATAGATTCACTTTCCCCTACTGCCTTAGGATACACGGGTGTATACCAATGTTTAGTTTTTTTAAAATATAATAAAATCTCAAAATTAATTGAATTTACTTCAAATTTCGGCTTTTAGTAACATAGCTAAGTAAAGGCTTAGCCTAATGTCTCCCCCATCTCTATTCTCTCTTATGTCCAAATAAATAAATATGATGGCTAAACTTTACTCTATACTAGGGTTTTTTTTAAAAGAAAAATAAAAAATTTACGATCATTATAAATTTGCAAGCAAATAAAATAAAAAGGCAATCTAATTTAAGATGTAATGGAAACTCATTTGGAACATTTCCAATGGTTACACTAATTTAGTGTAGAATTTTTTACTTTTAGTATAACTAACAACTCTAACAATTCACACTAAATATTTCACTAAATAAATATATTTTACTTAAAATATTCATATTTTATACTATTTACATCAATAATCCAAAATAATTAAAAAAATATATCAGAAAAAGAGCAAATCTTATTCAAAAATTTAGATTCTATAGTTGATCTTAATATACATAACTATTTTCAAAATGAGCAAACAAGAATTAAGTAAAAAAGGGCTCACCAACTATATCAAGCATCTCAAGAATATTAAATTTA
Source organism: Cannabis sativa (assembly GCF_029168945.1). Classification (NCBI taxonomy): domain Eukaryota; kingdom Viridiplantae; phylum Streptophyta; class Magnoliopsida; order Rosales; family Cannabaceae; genus Cannabis; species Cannabis sativa. The sequence goes on along the minus strand of NC_083604.1, from coordinate 64,959,615 downwards.
TCAAAATACATCAAGTCTATATAGCCAATATTTTGATATTCTTCAAGGCTAAGATTTTTTTTTTTAAGATGAAATATTAGCATTCAGAGTACACGAGAGCTTTTAAGTCAGCCCAAACATTATGCTCAAAAATACTATGACTAGGGAAAGATCGAGAGTGTCTTGTCACAGCATGAGCAACTCGATTTGTTGATCGTCTGATAAAATAGAAATTTACATTTTGTAGAGAGGATAGTAAGAGTTGGCAATCCTGAATAACAAGTCTGAAAGTGGAGTTCATCTTTTGATTACTGCGAATACTTTGGATAGTAAGCATGCTATCCGTCTCGATCTGTACATTTTGCCATTGTTTATTTTTCACCCACCTGAGAGCCTCCTTGATACCAATGGCTTCGATAGTTTTTGCAGGATACTCACCTCCTTGGTAACAAGATTTAGCCTCAATTAACTTTCCATGGCTGTCACGAGCTACAATTTCAAATCCATAAGAATTTTCCTGTGCAAATAGGGCAGCATCGACATTGACATTGATGTTGTTGGAGTCCGGTTTAGTCCAAAGCTCAGCGCCATCACCTTTTCTTTCAAAAAACAAAGAGAATAGACAAGTGTTACCCTGAGCTTTTCGCCAATGATCAAGAGTTGTACTAGCCGACGCCAGAATCTCAGTGTGAGAAGACAATTTTTTATTCCAAAAAGTAGCATTTCGGGCCTTCCACAAAGCCCAACACAACATTGCAGCATGACCTACTTGATTCTCATCAAACTTGTGAAAAACTTCTTCTAGCCAACTGCCGAAAGAGGATGGTAATGCCATAATGTTGACCAACAATGCGAAGCAAGATGGCAGTTTTGTAAAGCATGAACAATAATTTCAGGTTGGGAAAGTAGATGAGATTCTCACGTGTTTTAACACAAGTTGGAAGGCATTCAGAAGTAGCATACCACAAAAAATTCTTAACCTTGGGGGGGATCTTTAAATGCCACAGTTTGTGCCAGAAACCAGAGTTATCAGCTCCCGCACGCTTAGATTTACCATTTTGCAAAAGAGTGTAGGCACTTTTAACAGAGAAAGTGCCTGAGCGATCTCCCGGCCAGGACCAAAAATCAACATCTGCTAGTATCAAAGTAGCATCTTGATGATTGAACAAATCATAGACAATTTCAGCATCCCATCTTCGATCCTCGATTGAGAAAAGAGAGTCAACTGTTTTTCCATATAAGGCAGAATGAGTTGATGAGACAAACATATTTGACATATGTGTAAGCCAAGGGCGGGAAAGTATGTTTGTGGTGAGACCGTTCCCAATAGTTCGAATAGCACCAGCTCAGACCACACTTTGGGCGCCCCAAATGCTACGCCATACAAAACTGGAATTGTTACCAAGGTCGGCCGAGAGATAATCAGTATAGGGAAAATATTTTTCCTTGAAAACACGCCCCACTAAGGACTCGGGGTGACATAATAATCTCTAGCCCTATTTAGCAAGCATAGGAAGGTTGAAATCTTGAAGGTGTTGAAAACCCATACCACCCTCATCTTTTGAAACTGTCATTCACTCCCAAGACATCTAGGTGATACCACGGCCTTTGCTTGAGGAAGTCTTCCACCAAATCCATCCATAAGCTTCTTAATGTCCTCACAAATGCTTACAGGGATTAAAAAAACACTCATTGCATATGTAGGCAGAGATTGGATCACTGTTTTGAGTAGAATTTCTTTACTGGCACTAGAAAGAAACTTGCCATCCCAGCTGTTGATACGGGCAAGAACTTTATTTTTCAAAAATCCAAAGATGGATGATTTGTTGTGCCCAATGATATTGGGCAAGCTTAGATAGAGGCTGCCATCAGAAGCTTCAGACATACCAAGAATGGAGCAGATTTGTGACCGAGTTTGAGCATCAGAGTTGGGGCTGAAAAATATAGATGACTTAGAAATGTTAACCTTTTGTCCAGATGCAAGTTCAAACTCATGAAGGAGTTTAATAACACCCTGCTTGCACCTCTCGAAGCTTGACAAAAGAGATAGTTGTCATTTGAAAAAGCATGTGTGTAATGGAATGGGCTCCACAGGCAACCCGACAGCCTTGGATGACACGATTTGTTTCAGCTTTGTTGATGAGAGTTGATAAACCTTCGGCATATATGATAAAAAGATAAGTAGATAAGGGGTCGCATTGACGGATACCTCGGGACGGGGTAATAGGACCCACAACATGACCACCATGAATGATGTTATACCGAACTGAGGTAAGACAAGACATAACAAGAGTAATCCACTTATCATGAAAGCCCATGCGACTCATAATGGCCTGAAGATAGTCCAACTCGACTTGGTCATAGGCTTTACTCATATCGAGCTTTATATGAAACCTTTTTACTCATATTTTATTTATATATGAGGTTGTGGCTTATATTGTACAAAGAATTAAGATCACTTAGCTATAAATAGAATAGTAGCAACATATTAAAGTTATGAAAGCTTTAATTAACGGTGTCTAGTATGGTTCATTGATTCCTGTTCTTTGATGCAAGCAATCTCGATTCGAATTTCTTGTAATATCCACTTTAAAATAGTATTTAATTTTTTGTTTGGATATTAATTGTACGAGGATAATTATCTCATTTATTTGTGTTGTTAGTGGGTTGATATTATTGCTTAGAGTAGTTGTACCATTTTTTAAAGAAAGTTAAAGTTGTATTAACTACGAAAGTAAAATATTATGATATTTTCATAAGTAGGTAATCGTTTAATTAAAGCCCGATATGAAAGTCCATTAGGTTTTAATAATATATTTATTAGATTTAATTAATTGTATAAGTGGTATTAAATAATATTATTATTTGATTAATGTTAGAAAAATCGTAAGTTTAGAGAAATTCGCAGGGTTAGAAACTGTTTTACGAAAATGACCATATCTGGAGTTTTATAACTCCGATTGAGGTGATTCTAGTGGCGTTGGAAAGATAATTCAAAGATCTATAAATTTTGTAGAAATAACCATATCATAATTCGTAATTTTTTTAGGTAAAAACTAAGCCCTAAAGTTACAAGATTTAGAGGTTACAATTTAAATTTAAAAGTAAGATATTTATTTATTTAATAATTTATCATATTGTTATTGCTATTATGTTAATATTATTATTATTCATAAAACTAAACCTAATAAGAGTCAGAATAGTATAGGTTTCATTAACCCTAAAATTATATCGTTCTATTCTTCCCACCTATCTGAGCAAGACTAACCCTAAAATTTTCAAATCATCTTTCCATTACATCCTTAGCCAAATCTATACCACTCTTCACTCTCATCTTTGATCACCATCATCTTATGTCTATCGATCCAAGCAGCTCGATATATTTGAGGTAAGAAACTCTACATTTACTTATTTATTGATCACAATAGGAGAATATTCGTAGGTCTCCTTTTCTTATTTTTCAGAATGAAACATGTCTCAGTAAAACTGTCATATCTCTTTAAATACTCATCCGATTCTCGCAATCTTGGTGCGTATAGAAAGTTTATTGAATTTCCCATAATTCTTATGAAGAAAAGTTTTACTGAATCGAAATTTATCTATATCAAAAATTAGTATTTCTACGCTGTTTGTTGTAAATCGTTTTTTTTATATTTTCTATATAAGTTGTCTCAGTAAAATTCAAATATCTCTCTGAGTAATGATCTGATTCTAGCTATCTTGGTACCGTTGAAAAGATAATTCAATTTTCTAAATATTTTATGAAGAAACCATTCACTAATTATTGAATATTCTAAGTCAAAATTATTGTTTTATTGCTGTAGTTCGAAATCCATTTGTTTCAGGATTTCTAGAAAACTGTTTCGGTATAATATCTATATCTCTTACGTTATAACTCCGATTTTAAAGATTTTAGTGTCATTAGAAAGGGAATTCGATCTTCTAAAACTTTTATGAAGAGAGTATTCTCTGATTTGGAATATTTCAGTATTAAAACTTTGGATTCCCGATGTCTACTGTGATTCGTTACTCCATATTTCTTCTCAGAAATAGTTTCAGTAAAACTATCATAACTCTCTCAATTTTAATCCATTTTTAGTGATCTTTATATCATTGGAAAGATAATTGAATTTCCTATAATTTTTATGAAGGAAACTTCCACTGAATTCGTGTAGTTATTAGTCAAAAATAGTATTCTTTCTGCTGTACTATAAGAGTGCGAATTTTAATGTTAGAGCCTTGACCCATGTGTTATTATAGGTAGTAGTGACGAGATAACAAGTTTAAGCAGCGGGATTTGAGGTAAGGAAATTAGATAGTTTTGTATGTGTTTATATGCATAAATTTAAATTCTTTATGTATTGAAATATGATTTATGACTTGTTATTATGAATATGTATATGGTACTGAGAATGTGTGGTATGGACACAATATTCGTAAATTGATATATAAATTATGGTTGTTATGACTTGTATATGTTGTATGTTGTATGTTGTGTATTGTATGTTGTATGGTGTATGGTTTATGTTGTATGTTATATGTTGTATGCTAACGTCTCAGGTAAAGTGAGGGACCATGGTGGGGTATGATACGGGATAAGGCCGTTGAATGTAGAGATACCCTACCCTACATTTTACTGAGTCGTGTATGAGATTGTTATGGTGGGTATGATACAGTGATGTTACTGTTGAATATAGAGATACCCTATCCTATAACAATGGTAGGGCTGCATAGGCCCAGGTTATTATATGGGCAGATTAGGCCCAGGATACTTGTAGGGCTGTGCTAGGCCGGGTTATGTAAGTAATGGCTATGATATGTCAATGTTATGGTAATTACATTATTATTTATAGTATTGATATGATTATGTTATGAATATGATACTGGAGTTATGATCTCTGTATATATGTATGGTGTGAACAATTAGTATGGACCTATATGATAAAGGTTTTCATGTGTACAGTTATTTGGCTATAGTTATAAAATAAGGTGTATGATATTGCTAAAACTTAATCAATAAATTAATGATATGTGTGATATTATATGGTATTGTATGATAAGCATTTCCTTACTGGGCTTTTAGCTCACCCCCTTACTTTCCCCCTACAGGCAATAGACAGGGAATATTGAATGTAAGTTTGATGAGTTGGGTCAGTTCTGGTATGTATACTGCGAGGGGCTATGGACGAGCAAACGGTCTAGAACGCCGGTGGAGCCTTGGTTTTGTTTTTTTTTTTTTTTGCACTCAACTACTTATTTTGTTTTTAATATGAATGATCATTCACTTTTTGCATATTTATTATAAAACCCACTGTATATTTCCAAACAGCTTTGAATCTTTTTAATTAATGCATCAAAATTAGTATTTTGTAAAATAAGGCAAAATATTGGGGCGTTACATTTCTGATGTAGTATGACATCTAAGTAAATGTGTTGTGTATAATAGAGATTATATATGACATGGACGGATGTGTAATTAAGTTTTATTTATCAAACGTGTCATTTACTATAAAGACCTAATACAAATCACAATGATGATCAATAGTAAATTGGCCTGAATCCTGAGTAATTATGAACTCTTGTTCATGTTATTAATTTTTTGATTCACTGGGAATTTGATGTACAATTATGGAATCCTAACTTTCTTAACATATCGAATGTTGGTTCTAAGTGTTAATTCTAGAACTAAAAAGTTGTGTACAAATATAGATTGAATCTAAATTATACTTTCACTAGTCAATTAACGGTACTAAAAGATAAAGAAATAATTAGAATGATATAACAATAATTTGACCACAACTAATTACAAAGAGGACTAATTACTAAAATTAACTATATCAATGGGCACACTAAACTTCTCATATTAATTTTTTTTTATATTCAAAATTCACTCAAAAAAGTTACACCACATAAACCCTTGAAAATACTCCTAAAAAAGTTAGTATTAAGGTGTCCAAATTATTATTCATGTTACATCTCAAAATCTATTATTTTTTTCAAAATCCAACATTTATGGAATCCTAACTTTCTCAACAGATCGAATGTTGGTTCTAAGTGTTAATTCTGGAAATGAGAAGTTGTGTCCAAATATAGATTGGATCTAAATTATACTTTCACTAGTCAATTAACGGTGCTAAAAAAAAGAAGTAATTAGAATGGTAAAACAGTAATTTGACCAAAACTAATTATAAAAAGGACTAATTACTGAAATTGACTATATCAATGGGCAAACTAAACTTCTCTTATTAATTTTTTTATAATCAAAATTCACTCAAAAGTTGCACCACATAAACTCTTGAAAATACTCCTAAAAAAGTTAGTATTAATGTGTCCCAATTATTATTCATGTTCCATCTCAAAATTCATTCTTTTTTTCCTAAACTAAATCCCAAAATCCAACATTTAGAGCTTGTTTGATTTCATAACTTAAAACTGTTTTTTGTTTTTTAAAATTGAAAACAGATTTTAAAAACTAATAGGGGTCGTAATAGTTTTTTAAAAATTAAATTTTTAAAAATTTAAAACAGAAAACATCAAAATGTTGTTTTCAATTTTCAAAAATAATTTTTTTTGTTTAACATATTATATTTTATATTTTTGCTCACATACTCGGCTCTTAGGCCCGGAACTAAATCTAAATTCGGACCCGAATAAGTTCATGTGATGGTATGGTATTAAAATATTAATTTTTTTAGTAAGAGAAAATTAAAAAATAGTTTTAAAAAAATTGTACAAAATACAATTAAATTTTTAAAAGATTAAAAACTATTTTATATTCTCACTTTAGAAAATAAAATTTTAAAAATTAAAAATTGAAAAAACAGCCAAATAAATTATTTTATTATTTTTCCATTTTCTTTTAAAAGAGAATACAATGCTTCAATTAAAGCTTTTATATTATATCCAGCTGTATTTGTGTTCAATATTTTACATTTCCAAAAATTATAGGAAGAGAAAAACTCAAATGAAAACTATGATACGACGTTAGAGTCAAATTTATGTTATTAAATGACCTAAGGATAAATTTAATTTAATTTAATTTTAAGAAAATAATATGATACATAGAAGAAGAGGAGTATCGGGGAGCAGTAGCGGGCCATATCGATCCCGCTAATTCTGGTATTCAGATTAGGCGACACTCCCCACGTGTGCACAAAATAACAAATTCCCAAGTCGCACACCATGCAGTCGTGGGTCCCACTCGCCCGCCGCACGTAGTCCGATGTGGCATTTTTCTCGAATACACGTGCGCATTTCATTGGCTTTTGTCCTACGTGCCTCCAGACCGTGTTTTCATTATTTTCACGTGCACCCATATTAGTCTCGCACACGTACTGATGGAAGCCTCGGTACAATCACAGCCGTCCTTTATGTTGACCTTTCCTCAAAACCGACCTCGCTTCGCATGAAATCCGGATTCTGAAAATGGCTGTCACCCTCCTTATCAACACAAAATACCTCACACGTGTAACTGATTCACGTGGCTTTGTTTAATAGAAACTCAATTTATTTATACTTTCAAATTAAGGAAAGACTGTTACTTGACCACCACCAATTAGTTGGAGAGTCAATATTAGGTCTATAAATAAATAATAATAATAATAATAATTACAAATTTTGTTTTCTCATGTACCTATGATATTGTAATCATCCTAACCAGTATAAATGATTTGGTTTTGTATTCTTCATATGAACAGACTAAATAATAATTTTTTTTAAAGCAATAAACAAATTCATTAAAAATATAATAATATCACACAGGCTAACTATAAATACAATACATTTGATATTCATCAAATAAATACTAAACATATCCTGTTTCAAGAAAAAAAAAATACTAAACATGTCAGATTTATCAAAATAATACTATATACATTCCACAAAAATATGAATAGTTATCTAACTCAACAAGTTGTTTATTCATCCCTAATTAAGTTATAGAGATTATAGACAATCTTAAAAATTTGGATAATAAAAATTTGGATAACAAACTTGCAAAAAGTACTCCTAACATCATAAGATCGTTATAATAGAGAACTCTCATAGTAAAAATAAAACACAATTGTTAAATCCTTGTAATAATTTTAATCCAATATCATCATCAATATCACGCAATTTAGTTTAAAAACTTATTATTTTTTCTCTCAAAGCTTGAAGAGACATAAAAATATTTTAACTTCACATATACAAATTATATATTAGTGTGATTAAAAAATAAAATAAATAAATAAATAAATATTATTACAAATGTTATACATCATTTGCACTAAAAACAAATAAACAAATAAAACTAAGTATGGCTGGATAAAAATTATAGAAAGTAATCACAAAAGTGACTAAAGAAATTGTTTTCAGTGAAAAAAACAAATATATATTTCTATAGTAATAAATAAATAAATATATATATATAAAAAAAAACAAAGTGAAGTGATTTATCTTGTCAAATACATCTGTACTAGATTTATAAATACTAATTCAATAATCTATAACTTTAAAAGTTGTATAACATTAACTAATAACAGTATATACCGAAACTATAATCGCAAAAACAAGAGCACAACCTACATAAATTCAACAAGAGCTAGAGATATAATTTACTATGTAAAAATTAAAGATATAAAAAATTAATTCTTTTTTGAATATAAACACTACAAAAAAATGTTTACATTTAATGACAATTTTTTAATCACAACATAATTTTTTTATGACTAAAAATGTGACTTTTAATCACAACAAAATGTTACTTGTGATTAAAACATAGTCTTTAAATACAAGTTGACTAATTTAGTTTTAATCACAACAAATATTGTGACTAAAAATACATTCAGTAGTAAAAAAGTAAAAAATACCACCTAGTAATGTTTTTATAAAAAAATAGTAAAAGTTAATTAGTATACCATGTAAATTTCACATAAATTATAATTTTTGTGACCAATACTTTTTGCCACGGACCTTTTAGTCACAACATTGGAAAAATAATTTATAATTAGTCACAACTTTTTCACTTTTAGTCACAATAAAAATAAGATTTTTTGTAGTGAAATATATATGTAATTGTAATTTAATTAAAACAAAAATAAATAACCAAATAGATTAGAACTATTGTAGTAAAAAGTAAAACATGCATAATATATAAAGTTTGTAAATTGTAAGAGAGAAATATATTAATATGAAAAATGAAAAGTTTGAGAATATATAAACAAAATTTTTAAACTATCACTTAAGATTCACACATTATATGCCTATATGTACACAACTATTTGAAAGACAACAAAAAAGAAAAAAAAAATAATAAAGAAATTGTATATATATACACACACAACTATTTAAAAACAAAAAAAAATATTTAAAAAATATCAAAAAGAAAAAGAACATAAAGTAATTGTACATATATAGACACACAACTATTTAAAAGATACTAAAAAAGACAAGAAAATAAAGAAATTAATAAATTATAATTTTTATAATTATTAATTATTAATTATTTTTTTATGAATATAAATTAATAAAAATATGAAATTTTTACATGAAAAAAAAAGGGTAAATACTATTTTGAACTCTGTGTTTTGTAAAAATTATTAATTGGACCCTCTGTTTTGTTAAATGACAAAATGGATTCTATATTTTCTAAAATGGTAAAAACACGACCTTGAACTTAATTTTCAACTATTTTATTTTTTAATATAACCAACTTTAAGATAATTTCTAACACGAACAGATACAAAAATTATAATTAATTTTGTTGCAGCGCTAGTTGCAATAGGAGTTTCTATACGATTTTTTATTACAATTTAAGTTGCAGCGCTAGTTGCAATAGAAATTTCTATGTAAAATTCTGTAAAAATGCAAAAAAAAATTATTTTGAAGTGTAAAAATAAAAAAGCCCCAATAGTATAGTAATAGTGAAACGGGCCCTATACTAGTAGTAGTAGTGAATCTAAAATGAGTTCAAGCTTTTTATAAATATGAACTAGAATTCCATATGATATATGTGATTACATATTTGGATAATTTTAAGAAGTTGTTAATTTAATTATTAGTGTCTGTGATTAAATAGAAACAGTACAAATGTCGGTGACGTTAGAATGAGTGAGTCTGACAGGTCCCTTAAAAAGAGAAGTTTCGTGGAACCACGTTCGGTGGCCACACTATATAACTACCTTCCACACCCAACCCCTCACCTCAACTTCTCTCTCTCTTTCTCTATAAATAAAATATGACCCAATTTTCTCACATCAAAATCTAACCATTTAAGACCAAATAAAAGAAACCCTTTCACTTGTACAAAAACTCATCAATCACAGTAATCTTTACAAATACATATATATATATATATAAATAATGGGTTGGTCTGAATCGGAGCGAGGATGCAAGAGGCACCCAACGACGAAGCTGACGCCAGGGGTTTGTTCGGATTGTCTAAGAGAGAGACTCTCTCAACTCTCAGATTCCTTCAATAGAAGAACGACGTCGTTTGGTCCCGCCTCGGCCGCTGGATATTCTTTCTTCTCTTCTTCTTCTACTGCTTTTTCGTCTCACTATTCATCCCGCGGCGCGTCACCGGCGCGTGGGGGAAAACACCACCGGAATGCGTCGGAGATGATGGGGTCGATTGCTTTATTTTTCAGCGTCGGCGGCGGCGGTGGTGGACTGAAGAAGAGTAGGTCGATTGCGTTTATTCCGAAGAGGAGCAGTGCAGGTGGTTTGGATGATCATCATGGTTTTCATGCTGAGGGTAAAAATGGAAAAAAGAAAAGTGGGTTTTGGTCTAAATTGCTTGGAAATACGGGGAAGAAGAACAAGGAGGCTAGGAATTTTAGAGAAAGTTTTAGATTTTAATATAAAAAATAATATATTTTTTTATACTTTCTTTATTTCAATTTTCATGTTGTAATTAAAGTTAATTACTTCCTGTATATTTGCTGAACCAGAAGAAAAAATTAAGTCAATTTTGAACGGAGATTTTATGTTGGTTTCTTTTCTGGATTGGTTTATGGAAATTTAAAGCTCAAGTAGACGGCAAAATAAGAATATTATAAATTATGACGTCAAGTTTACTTTTTTTTTTAATTTAAAATTTTAATAAAAAAGGCAATACATATAGAAAGTTAATATGAGAATTTAGAGGGCATGTATAAGTTGTTGAAATTTCAACAATAAATTTAACCTAATTGGTAGGAAAAATTAGGCTCATCCATGCAGTTGACTTGGAAAATGGAAAAGGAAAGAGTCGTGTGACCCTTCGACACGTAACAAATTTATTTCGTTCTTTCTAATGAAAACAAAGTTTTATTGTTGGGTTGCTTGCATAAAAATTTAACTGTTGGGTTACTATCATCATTGTACACTTAAAATGACTCGAAAATGTGATTAGACTTTCAGTCATCTTTGAATCCTTGGATAAAATTGGAAACTTGATTTGATATTTCTAGTTTTATTTTCTGTGTGCCTAAGATTTTGGTCTATAAAATGCTTATTTTTAATTTTTGAATAATTTAAGAAAAACGAAGATAATGACCATACCTTCGAAGTAGTCAATTTAGAATTTGTTCCAATTCGACAACAACATTATCTTTTAGAAATTCCAAATTCTAAGTGGAAGACGTAATATAGGCTGGAAACCTTGTGGAGTTAGACAAAATAATAAATTTTTTTAAGGAAAACGATTGTAATCAAAAGCCCAAGTGCCTTTCATTGATAACTATAAGAGAAATCGTCAAAACTAAAGCAACAAAATAAATTGAACAATGCCCTTCTACCGAGGATAATAATAATAATAACGAACGGAAAATTGGTCCATGATTTTATTGTATAAAGTATAAACAAGGCAAAAACAGTAATAGTTTCTGAATCTTGAAAAGTTAGGTGTAACAATATTCAGAGGTCATTAGTATAGTAGATTAATAAATTTAAGATGCCTTGAATGTGTTTAACTGCACTCACCAGTCACCACCACCTGGTTTATTATGTGTATATATATATATATATAGATGTACACTTCTATGAAAAGCACGTCAGTTGACAACCCCTGAGTTGCCTCTTTTTATGGACACACTATAATTGTTATAGAAAAGTAAACTCAATCCTCAAAAAACGTTACATGAATTTGGTGTAATACAAAATAATTGCCATTGTGGTCACATGTTTACAGTTCTTGAGTTTCCAGCCGGGGAAGAGAATCAAATTACCAAAATATGCTTCTGCTCTATAAATCAATTACAAAATTCCCCAACTAAAGAGGGTTTTTTTTTTTTTGTTCTTTCTAAACTTTTCCACCTATATTACACATCAGAATATTCCTACTTTTTCCTGTCAAAGTATTGTTTCTGAGAAAACTAATTATTAGCTGGTTCCAAACCTGCGTAGTTACACAATTGGATACCCTCCCAACACTTGTATAATATTCAGAGCCCGAGGGCCTACAAGAACACGGTATAAGTCCTCACTCAGGACCTGTACATTCTAAGACTTAAATTCTGACTTGTAACAGTGACAAACTTACCTCCGATGTTGAATATCATCTAGAAGAGCCAGAATTCTTAATTTCAATCTCATCTTCGTCATCCTCATCACTGTAACTCCTATGATCTGACACTGATGGCTGTTTCAGTCTCTGAAATATTTCATCAAGAGACTCGGAAGAGGAAACATGAGAGATGAGATTAGTATCTTGAATTTGGCGCAATGGTTGGAACTTTTTGGATCCTAAGTTTGCTTTGAAATTTTGAAAACCAGATTTCATAGATTCCCACTTTAAGGCCAGACCTGAAGATGAAACTCCAGTTTGGTTATTAGGGTGAGGTTTGTCAGCATCAAGCAACGAGACCTTGGCAGATGCAATACTCTGCTGCTCTACTGGCTTCTTTGAATTAGCTGAGACTTGTTTGTTTTGCTCTCTCATAGCTGAGTACTTGTTGCTCATGGCTTCTCTGTTGGAGCCATATTTACGGGTTTCCTCTTTCAGATGTTTTGATGCACTTCCTTTTGCACCATCATTGATTAGACTGGTTGATGTTTTCATTTCAACGGAGGTATTTTCCTAAAACATTTTACTTTCAAGTAAGAAAAAGTAACTATCTCATTGAATCTTCACCACTTTTTTGTGAAGATAAATTAAAGAGGAAGGGGAAAAAAATTACAATCAAGGTTGGAACGTATGTATGCGTAAGATCAAAAAACAAAATAAGAGACTGACAAATTACATACCGTGCTATTGCTGCCAATCTCAACATCATTGTTGAAATTCCTTGCCAATGGGATAACATGCTCACCAACTGCACTGCCTTGTTCAAGCCAAGATCTTTCTGAGAAATTTTGAATGACTTTAGTTGAAGCATTAAAATTAAGATTATCGATTCTTATATTCACAACAATACAGTCTCTAACTGGAATTGTCATACACTAATACATAATAAATTGTAAAAGTTAACGTTAGATATACCTTTCTGCAGGATAATTACTCCAGAAGGATCAAAGCCATCCATATCATCTGCCTCGGTCTGAAATCTAAATCTCTTCCAGCTCCCAAAAAAGTTTTTTACACGGTCAAAGAAATTGCTAGCAACCAAAAGCGTGTATATAACCATAATAAGTGGATAGATTCTGTTAAACTCACTCCCAAAGAAAGGAACAGCTTCATCAATATTTCCCATTCGCTGCAGTACGTAAACAAAAGTAGATTATAAATTATAACCAAGGAGAAAAATATTCCACAGTTGGTAAAAAAAAAAAAAAGACTATTGTATTTGTACATATAATTCAATCAATTGAATGGCCAAAATTGAAGTTGTTACCCTAAAATCCATCCCTTCAGAAATCTTATATTAATTAGAAAAAAGGATCCCGTAGTTTATGAGAGCACATCCATGATAATTTATTTTTAGTTCACGAAAAACAATAATTATAAATTGTCCGGAAAGTAAAAGAATTACCTTCTCAAATATAGTTACCCTCATTTTATCAAGGCGAATAAGATTTAGAAAGTTGTACGAAACTGGAGGAGCATACCGAGCAACCATACTAGCAAAAGAAAAAGAAAAAAAACAAGAAGTGAATACTGCGTAATATAAAATGAGTTAGCCTAGCTTCATGTCATTAGAATAGTGTAATGAGCAAACTTACGAGCATATCATAAGCAAGTTGACCGAACTTGTTTGTCTTGGTGTTAGAGAGTAAAATGTAAACATGCCAATTTTGAACAAGGAATAATATGTGCAAATGCACATGTACATCAGAGGAATAAAAGCAAATACCTGAAAAAAGAACAAAAGTAATTAGTTAATGGATGTGGAAGAGCAAAGAAACAGACCTTTTTAAAAAAATATATGTATCAAACCTAAGAAAAAGCAAGATAATTTCAATTTATGAGCAAAATACAACAAATAAGTGCTCTATTTTATAAGAGTGCAAATATAAGAGTACGCAGATCTTATAAGTAGCACAGAAATAAAAGCATACCTGAACAAGAACTTCTTGTCCCTGAACAGAATTTATAATAATCGAGAAAAGAGATAAATTAAATTTTGGAAGTAGGGTTGCCTCTGCTAAAAGAATAGCAGCTGACATGATACCAAGCATAATAGCCAAGACTTTCTTAAATTGTTTGCTTAGTATGCAGCGCCAAAGAAATTCTACAAAAAAAAAAATAACAATTGAATTTCAGAACTTCAGGATAAAGTGACCGACATTCAATAATTCACATATAATTGAGATACTGAATAAAGTTGTGGCCAAAAAAAAGATGGAAGAATCAATCAAAAGCTAGTTCACTAATTAATTTACCCATAGTATCAATAAATGAGCCTAACTTTCCACTCCGAGTAGGCCTGAAGCTTGAAATATATTTCCTGAACAAACATACAAGAACATATAAAAATAGAGAAAACAACATATAGACCGTAAGAGAACAAGGATGCGTAGTAGAGGCACACCATCCAGTAGAACTTCGCCTTTCGTAGTTCTTTATAGTATCTTCCAGTTCAAGGGCCTCCATGACATAGGTCATATACTCACTGAAAATAGATATAAGTATACATTAATATTATTTCTACAGTAGGGGCGTGTGTCGTGCCTTTTGCCCCCACCCTCTTTTTTGGCAATTGGAGAATTTGTAATTAATTTTTTTTAAAATGTTGCGGTACATTGTAGTTATTTGGGACATTACACCAATTTTCAAGATATTCCAAATAATTTACATTGTTGAAAACCAGCTTAAAACAACTTATTTCACGAATGTATAAAATAGGAATTCAATGCAACCTTTCACATATTTTGGGCACTATAAATTATTTGAAATTTTCTAAAACTTTGTGGGAAGTTTCAAATAACTACAATATACATTGTCATATTTTTTTAAAAAAAGTTGGATTGTTACATATCCATGTGCCAAAAACACGAAAACAAGTTGTTTTAAAGTATGTTTTATGCGCATAGAACGCATTATCTTAAATTCTATATTTGGCAATTTAAATTATTCAACATTTTATGAAAACTTCCTTAAACTTGTGAGAGGTCCTAAATAACTAAACTGCACACCGTAAAATAAAAAATGTTTGGACTATAATTTTTTTAGGAGTTAATTACAGAGACACTCCTACAGGTGGTGCCAAACGATATGCCCCTACCAAATGATTTTCCTATATATAAATAATAAAGCTAACCATTGCCTGTATATAAATGACTAAAGAATCGTTTTCATGCACAAGATCAAATATGAAGGTTTAAAAAAAACAAAGGCAAAATTAAAAGGTTCTTTTATAAATTAATCTTCTTTTTAAAACCAAAAAAAAAAAAACGGTCAGTGCATAAAGAAATTAAGTAAAGAAAGAATAACTACAACATATACTCAAATTGTATAATAAATATTAGAAAATTTCTGAAACAGATACTAAAGATAAATAACCATCTCTTTCTTTATGCAGAACTTCTTAGTAAAAATCCATACATTCAGTCAAGAGTCAAGACAGGCTGAGATCTTTCCCAACCAATAGAAATGAAGGAAAGAGGTTGTGTTACAATGGAGTCAAAGCAATTTTCCAAAGGACAAACAAAATATCAGAAGTTGCCTAATTAGCTAATTAGCCATAAAAGATATATCCTTGATAAAGTGGACATGAGGTTGAACAAGAAATCACTAAGGAATGCATGCAATTTCTGAACACTGTAAGTAGAGATGTTTGACTAAGAGACCAGATCAGCTAACCTTTTGTATCGGTAATACTCTTCTCGAGCTCCCCGAAGATGACGCCTTAATGTCGCCATGGACTTCTCATCAGTGTCATAGTCCATATCATTTTCTCCTAATCGACCGCCTTGTGGTTTAAAGGATGGGTCTTCCCTGAACTGAGGAATATATCATTCAACATGTTTAAAGAGAACCTTTATCCAACAAAGAAATTGAAGTATAAAAAAATAAATACATACCATTTGAGATAACATTTTATCAATAACATCCATGTAGGGCCTCAAAGGATCACGCTTCGACATCTGAGTGGATGTTGCTTGAGCAACCTATTAAGGAAGAGATCATTAAGATTTCATAAAATCAGCTATACCACATACAGTTACAGCCATACAACATGAACTTTCACAAGCTATTACATCCTTGATAGAATAAATATTTCAAATAATAGATCAAAGATTGTTCTCAAAAAATATATATATATAACATCTACTTAGTATCACTTATTCTAGGGACTGAATCCTGTTGAATAATGGACAAATAAATGATGATCTCAGTGTCCTAAACTTACTTGATCCTTTCTCTTAGTTTCTCAATGTTAATGACTTGAACTCTCCCATTTCATATGTGTTCACTCTGAAAACTCTATTTTACAAATATGTGTATTTATTTTATTTCTGTCCTCACAATACCGATACTACAAACTGGATCTTTCACTCAAAAGACTGAGAAACAGAACCCATAAAACGTAGTCTTTTCCACTGTCAATTTACCAGAGTTGCAAAAGATTATTTTAAATATCTCTAATACATTGTGAAAAATCTCTATTTTCTATGAAGACAAAAAAACTGAAGTATCAATACAAAACTGTTCCAAAGTTCAAATTCAAATGTTCACATTACATTATGACCCATGACCCATCACTGGTCTCAAGCATCCAGCAACTATCAAGTATCACCTCAAATGAATATCTGATTGCAGATAATCATAGCAAAAAGAAAAGGTACAACAAACCCAACAGGTCTAGATTTTTCTTTTTTCTTTAAACAAAAACAGGAATTGTTTGCATTATTTTTAAATAATAATATAATAATTTAAAGAAACAAAAAGAGAAGTACCACAATAGCGTTTGAAAGATCTTGATGAGCATCATCAAGCTTCACGGCCATTTTAGCAATTTTATGGGAAAGGACTTTCTGGCGGGTTGTCCAATCTGCATTTCTCCAAATGTTCCTGGGAATTTCACTCAAACCAAAGCCAAGGAGAAAAGCACCAGTAACCAGTCCAAAAGTATTTGAGCAGGCCATTGCAAAACCCAGAACACTTCCTTTCCTGTTTACACATATTGATAAGCATAAGAAGAATAGCTCCAAGTGCTAAAATATGGTATATCAACTTTACAAAAGTGAGATACAAACCAATTCTTGTGCATCATAATGAGAAGAATAAGTCCAAAAAGACCAATCAATCCAACAATCAGGTAGAAGACTAGATTAACATGAACACTAGTCTTCAATCTCTCCTTCATAGTGAAATCTCCAGCATCTTCAAAACCCTGAATAAGGGGCACCACAGCCCTGCTTAGACATAGCATAACTCAATTTTATGAGGAAATTTACACATATTACAAAAGGTCATCTGCGCTGCGCACCTACATAAGCAGCCAAAGATGAACCACAAAGAGAAACGATATCTTAAGCAGAATGTGAAACTAACCAGACATAGATCATAGTAATAATATACCACCTAACATTTGAGAGAATAAACTCCACCATAGCCACCATAAACAATATGCACATGAAAGTTAATAACTTTTAAATCAAAATCCTGAAAAAATATATAAATCAAGGCATTTCAATAGAAAATGCCTTCCTAGAATTCTATAAAAAAAAATGGAATATCTTCTCAAATCTAATATTATAAATTCTATTAAATTGGACGTTTATTTTCCTAGAAAAATGAGTTCATAAATGTATATAACTATATATACATATATATGACAGGTAATGCCAACTATAGAGCATATGTATCCGACGATGACTTGATTGAAATGTGATTAAAAATACTAGAGCATGTAGTATCCATTTAAAGCTTTGCAACTTATATGTACAAAGCGGGTTGGAAGATAGAAGAGTTATAGTTTGGAAGCGTACCAAGTTAATAAAAACGTGCTCCAATATGACCAGCTCCAAAAGAAAGAAATGCCTCCATTCTTGATCTCGTGTATTGTCTGTATACATTTTTTAAAAGAAAAAAATAAGAAATACAAGTAAAGCAAATTAATCCTTAGAGAACGCATGCTTCAATCAACCATTACATCCAATTTAAATATGCTTTAAAAGAAGTGAAATTTCTTCAATTGCACTGCACTTTGTGAATAATGAAAGTAAGCAAATCACCTCGACACAATTAGAGAACTGAAGTGATAGCTTTCAAAAATATGAAATATCAGCTATAGCCTATAGCTATTGTTACGTCAAAACAACAGGATAAAATGAAAATCAATACAGGAAAATCTAAAGCTGCCCCAAAATGTTTCCTGTCAAAGATCCAAAAGAGAAACACTTGCCACAAAGTAATAAAGAGTAAAAGTAAATCCGTAATGCTTACTGCGGGCATACTCTGAAACTACAATAAACTTCCCAGTTTTATTGGACAGAAAAGCAGCTTAATTAAGAAGTGCACACGGTATATATACAGACGTATGCGTAATATTGAACTTGTATATATATAACTAAACCTATCACATTGCATTGCCCCAAAATTCAGACAAAATGAGCAATTGAGCTCTGCGGCGATGAGATGTTAACAACTAGAAAAAGAAATCCAAAGCTACAAACAAGCAATCAAATCAAAACTATCATTCATCTGAATCACCTCTGCCGTTAAAAAATAAAAAAGATCAATAAAATTATGTCCATAATCATAAATTCTACAATGTCGAACCTAAATTAGGGTTATGATGACTCAAGAATGGGCGACCTAATTTATCAAACAATGAAGATCAGGAAAAATGAAAATATAAATAATGAAGACATGGGAAACATACGGTCCAGATATCGGCAGGGACAAGGATGATGATGGAAAGAGAGCAAAACCAGGTGTATCCGACGGTGAGAAGAACATAGCGAGGTACCTCAGGTCCATGGAAGTATTTAAGCGTCAAAATTACCATCCCCACCGTCAACGGCAGGGAGATCAGGTAGAACACCCACATCTCTGCTTCTCTTTCTCTCCGAAGGTAAAGAGTTAGGTGGATCCGAGGACCCGATCGCTGGGAATTTGAGGCACCGGAGCCGACGTTTTTGTCCACTGCTGCCTTGCTTTTCGGGACATACGAAAATCAGAAAGCACTAAATCCAGGAGACGAGAAGAACTAATTATTTTTTATTATTTACTTTTTTTTTTCGCTTAAAGAGAGATAATTAGTTTTTCACAACAACATATTCCATTTGCCCACGCGCCCTTCTTTAGAGTTGGTTTTTATTTTTTTCTTTCTTATAATGAAAAGCTTTCATTAAAGAAGATCAACAGAACTTAAAAAATGTTAGCTCACTACAAGATAGGGGAGAGCATAAAATTAAAAAAAAACCGAAAAAACCCCTAATGGTTAAAATCGTCATTGAACAGTCGGTTTTTCTTTTTTTTTTTTTGTAATAAACCGACCGAAAAAATTGAAACCGAACGTTATACATATATATATTAATTTATTAAGTTTTTTTTTGCATGTATTATAGTTACTAATAATATATAAAAATAATATATTATTTTTTCATTAATATTAAAGTTAAAAGAATAAAATAATTAGTTTTTAAATAATTAATTTATATGTTTGTGGTTGTAAAATATAGAAGAATGTATTTATAGAATAAATTGGATCATTTTTTTAAAAAAAAAAAAAAAGTTCGGTTTAGGCAGTTTAAACCGACCAAACCGAGGTTCAAAACGGTCAGTTTTAAGATAGGTTCTGGATTAGTCGGTCAGTTTTCGAATTGCACCAATCTAGACCGAAAACTGAATTTTGGATTTTTATATAAAAAAAAAACCGACCAAACCGATCGATGCTCAGCCCTACTACAAGAATCATCACCGATAGTTGTTAATAAAGAAATTACATCATAAATAATGTGTTGAAAAACATTGGGGACTATAAACCTAGCCAACCACTATAGCAAAATCACACTCAACCGTTGAGATAGCAAACCCGAGTCTTTAAGATAATAGAAGACCCATCTGCAAAGCCAATAACTCGACCACAAAGACTTGGAACTCACCTGTCGCACCAACTGCCAGCATGACCACACAACCCCCTTTTCATCACGAATCACACCCCTCATCCTGATAAAACTCCTGCCAGGAACAACTTAAGCATCAGTACACAACAAGAAGCTTTTCTCCCCTACCAGACAACACCACTTTCCATATCTCACCAACCCCAAAGCCACTGGAAAAGAATCAGTCTGGCGATGCTCCTTAAACTCACACAACCCTTTATGTGCCAACTCCGGAATCACCTCCAATCTCGATGAGCACCACCAAACAACATTGTTTACGATCGAACCAAATCTACCACAAGACCATGACAAAAACTTCCAATACATCACTGTCCAACTCTTCAAACAAGACCCTCAGTAGCTCTAGAACTAGACTAAAATAATAATGTCGTAGAAGAGACCAAACACTCAATCGAGACCACACTGGTGTTAACTGAGAATAGAAAAACAGAGCATGTTCAGTAGTTTTTGTTTCCTCACAACACTTGAAGCAGCTCAATGGTTCATAAATATTTCAGCAAACTGAGAAGTCATTGTTAACTTCGAGTGAAACAACTGTCAAATAAACACCTTCACTCTTGGTGAGATGGTGATATTCCACAAACCATTCCATCACTCCACCATCCCCTAAGAATCAGCCACACCCTGCTCAAATTTAAGTGACCACGCAAGGGTGTAGCCATTCTTAACATTACACCACATTCCTCTCGAAATGCCAACACCAGTGATCACACGTTACCCCCATAAACAATAAAATCGACAAAATAACATCCACATCCATAGCCAAAAATGAGTGATGTAGCTTTCTGCATCTCGTATTCTCTATTGTGAAATGGAATTACTCACCAAACTTACATCATGTACCCTGGGAGTAATAGGGTTAAACAATAATGGCCTTGGATGTTAGGGTTTATGCCCTGAAAGCCTGTAAATATATTTTTATTATTAAATAAAGAGTTGAACATTTTGATGTGTGTATGTGTTGGACTTTGTACCCTAAATAAAACTATATTTCAATGTAATCTTTTCTATTCAATTATCAATAAAGAAACAGATTTATTCTCATTACTTATTTAGTATGTCATTTGGTTCATGCGATCATTTATATGTTTATTTGATTTATAAATTCATCCAAATCCTTATCACATTGATATTCTTATTTATTGTGTCGTCACCACAATGGAAAGTAATCAAGATTATGTGATTAAATATATTCCTATGATTTATCAGTACACCAGGTTTAACTGATAGGATAATCTACAATGTAGTTTACTTGCACCTTGGATAAGTGTTATGTCCTTTCCAGAGCATTGGTTAAAGTAAGCTTGGGTTGGATGCATGGAGTATGCATTGGAAGGGACCGATATTGAACTTGAACTAGATATGATAAACTTACTGTAATATCTATTCAATTCAATATCACCTAGTTGATCCTAAATCAAATGATCTCAATCCTGAGATGGTTAGGTTCTAGTTCAGTTGCATTATTTGTGTTCTTAAATCTGTTCGTTAAAGTCGACCAAATGGTTCTTCTCGTGACATATAGGTTAAGGACATGATAGTTCAATTGAGTGGGAGCGCTAATCATAGATACGAAATCTATAGCTTCTATTCGGATATAGAAGTCAAATGATGATTCCTTCGAGCTTGGTTTAATAGAGATAAATGGTTGAGTACTCATTTCAGTGATTATATTAGTTCACTAGAATATCATTTATAGTTAGCTACGTGTTTTAAAGATAAAATACACTGAAGGGTGTAACGGTAAATTAATCCCTATTTAATGTAAATCATCTATAGAGGATCATTGATTATTGGGATAATAACAAATGGATAATCTCATAGCGTATCTATATCGTGGAACATTTAGAGCGTTCTATATAATTGAGAGTGCAATTCTAAATCTATAGTGGTGCAAGGATGAATTAATAAGTTAGAGAATTTACTTGGTAAATTCTAGACCTACTTATTGGAAGCTCGGTTATATAGGATCATGGTCCCCTTACTAGTTGAGACAAACTGCTTGTAAGACTCAGTTAATTGATTTTAATTAATCAATTGTAATTCTAAAATTAGACTTTATCTTGTTTATGAATTTTCACTAAGTTATGACTTGATTGTGAAGAAATAGGATTTTAGGGTTTATTTATTAATTAAGAGACTTCATGGAGTCTAATTAATATACAATATAAATGACAATTTTATTTGATAATTATTTTAATTATTAAATAAATAGTTTTGACATTTATAGGATTGAAATTTGAAAGTGCAAAAAGTGGTATTTGTGAAAAATAGATAAATGGTTAATAAAAATGGCAAAAATCTAACTAGTGTTGGGTCCACTTCATGGTCGGCCACTAGAGCCTATTTTTGCTCTATTTTTATCATTTTTTATTCCATATAAATCAATCATAACCCTATGTGAATTAGTATAAAAGGAAAAGAATGGTCTCATTATCCAACTAATGTTTCTAATAACTCTTGACCTAGTTTCATTCAATCTGACAACTAGAGAGTTTGAGACCTCTTCTTCTTCCTTTCTCTTCTTCTAATATGAAATCCTATAGTCTTCTTCACTATCAAATTTGAGCCCTAGTGATTGAGTGCATGCCCACCCATAGCAAGTTAGTCATCAATCATAGTGTGTAAGACTGTGAAGAATCCAAACAACAGAAGGAGTGTCGGGCTCAAATCTTGGTGATACTCTGCTACAGAAAAGATACAAGGGTTAGAGATCTGAGCAAAATGAGTCATTTAATTCTAATGCAACCAATGTAAGGTTTTTCATACCTTTTATGTGTTTATTTTATATCATTTTAGAATTTCATGTTTAGGATGTTAAAAACATACTTGTTAGTAAGTCTAGGTTATGGTAAAATATACTCCAACAGTATGAATATTAAGTTATTAATATTATTATTGAATAATTTATATTAAATATCAAAAAATTACTTATTTATATATGAGATTATGGCTTGTAGTTGTACAAAGAACTAAGATCACTTAGCTATGAATAAAATAGTCAGCAACATATTAAAGTTATGGAATCTTTAATTAACGGTTGCTAGTACGGTTCACTGATGCCCGTTCTTTAGTGCAATTAATAGTGGTTCAAATTACGGTTGTAGTGTGACATCAAAGGGAATGTGTTTTATATAATAGAGATTATATATGACAATGGCCGATATGAATAGATTTATCTTTATTAACACGTCGTTTATCATAAAGACCTAATTCATATCATAACAATGATCAATAGTAGATCGACTTAAATCCTGAGCTATCATGAACTCATGTTCATGTTATTAGTTTTTTTGATTCACTCGTTAAAGTTTCTAAAAGAAGATAATTTTTACAACTTCTGTTTTGGAAATCTAATAATATGGATGTCTAGGAACATGATTTAAAATTATGGCATCCTAACTTTCCTAACGGACTGAATGTTGGTTCCCTTTAAGTGTTAATTCTAGAACTGGAATGTTGTGCACAAATTTAGATTGGATCTAAATTATACTTCCACTAGTGAATTAATGGTACTAAAAAATAAAGAAGTAATTAAAAAGGCAAAACGGTAAATTGACCAAAACTAATTATGAACCAACACATGAAGCACTAATCACTATAATTGATTATATCAATGGACACTGCAGTATAACTCATTAAATATAATTCTATAATTACTAAGAGTTGAATTTGTGACAGTCAGTAGTCCCGTGATCCGTAAGGGGAAATACCGGGTAAGCTGTGCAATCCCACATCGCCTGGGGAAGGTCAAGTAGGATGATTCTGAGACTGTGTAGGTATGGGACTGCACAGTTGAAGAGAGCTTAAATGGATTGATTGGTACTACCTATGTCAACAAGGTGCATCTTGTTTTTCGGTAGCCCATCTCGAAAGAACTCCACAGTTAAGCGTGCTTGGCCTGGAGCAATTTCAAGGATGGGTGACCTCCTGGGAAGTTTTCCCAGGATGCGTGTGAGTGAGGACAAAGCACGCTGAAAACACTCGTGTTGGTCTTTAGGGTCAGTCATCAGTCCATGAAGCAGCCAGAGTGACGCACTCGTGTATAAGAGCCATTCATTCCATGGGTGTAAGGGCCCAATGGAGGCTTGAAGCGAGGACGTTACAAATGGTATCAGAGCCTTGGCCCAGCCGGAAGTGTGGTCGACGAGGACGTCGGACCCCGTAAGGGGGGGTGATTGTGACAGTCAGTAGTCCCGTGATCCGTAAGGGGAAATACCGGGTGAGCTGTGCAATCCCACATCGCCTGGGGAAGGTCAAGTAGGATGATTCTGAGACTGTGTAGGTATGGGACTGCACAGTTGAAGAGAGCTTAAATGGATTGATTGGTACTACCTATGTCAACAAGGTGCATCTTGTTTTTCGGTAGCCCATCTCGAAAGAACTCCACAGTTAAGCGTGCTTGGCCTGGAGCAATTTCAAGGATGGGTGACCTCCTGGGAAGTTTTCCCAGGATGCGTGTGAGTGAGGACAAAGCACGCTGAAAACACTCGTGTTGGTCTTTAGGGTCAGTCATCAGTCCATGAAGCAGCCAGAGTGACGCACTCGTGTATAAGAGCCATTCATTCCATGGGTGTAAGGGCCCAATGGAGGCTTGAAGCGAGGACGTTACAAATGGTATCAGAGCCATTCATTCCATGGGTGTAAGGGCCCAATGGAGGCTTGAAGCGAGGACGTTACAGAATTCTATATTTTTAGTGGAGTAATCATGGAATTAATAAACAAGAGTTATTTAGTTGATGAGACTCAATAAATAATAGTTTATTGGAGCTTAGAATTATAGGTCCATTGTCTATGAATCACCACCTTGAAACACTATCAAGAATAGGGATAAAAAGTAGTATAATGATGTTCGGAAAAATCTATTTTGAATTGGCAAAATAGTAATTATTTATTTTTGTAATAAATAAATAATTTTTTCAAATTAATTAAATAAAGAAAAAGATAAAAATTGTTAAGACAAGATTTGTCAAGAATAAAGTTATCAGGACAAAGGACACCATTCTTGTCCTAAACAACAAGGTTAGGTGCCTAGCATATCCTGTCCCTATGAAGTTTTCTTTTGGATTAATTAATTATTTAATTAATTTAATTAAGTCAAAATCTAATTTGAAAAGTGGTCATAGATATTTCAAGATTGTTGAAATATTTTTTCAAGTAGTTGAGAGATTTCCTCATAAATATCAGTAACCGAATTTGGTTATAGATATTTATTTTTTTTAAAAAAATAAATATGATTTAATTAATGGGATTTAACTACTATAAATAGAAGTCTGATTGAAGAAATCAGAACATCACTTTACACTATAATTTTTGAAATTAAGAGAGAAAAAGAAAACAGTTTTCTCTCTCAAAGTGTTCTTGCTCATGTGTTGAGAAATCAATAAGAACAAAGCTATACACTTTATCCTAATATCCCACACTATTCTTTGTGTGTGGTGAAACCTAGATTAAGGGATACAACATACGAGAAGTTTCGAGAATACCCTGATAAGCTTCAAGAGGTCTATATTCTAAACTTACTATTTTTTTATTTTAATTTAATGTGGGAAGATATGGAGATCCTTTGGGGTGTGGTACAATGATAATAAGATAATATGAAACTCTTCCGCTACGTACCTGATTTAGTGCCATAAAATCAATAATTGATATCAGAGCAATTCTATGAATGTGTATACATTAATTGTTGTGTGGATTTTATGCATTTATATATGTGTGTGTGATATATATATATACAAATATATATATATATGTGAATGGATGGTAATTTTATTGTGAATGTATGAGAGGTGAGGAATATATAGTATAATTGGGTGTAGGTTTTGTTGTTATTATTTTTAAAAAATAATGTAAGCTAATTTGAGGGATAGAAATTTTATGTAATTTATTCTATGTAATTATTTTACATAAAAAAAATTGTAGAAAACCCTAAATATGAATTTTAAAATCTAGATTTACTAATATGTATGTTTGATTATATTTTATAATCTAACACTCTAAATATGAATTTTCTAAAATAATAAAATAAATACATATAAAGTTGTAGAAAATCTTACATTGGGGCAGCGGAATATTATGGTTCCTTCCGTTCAGATCTCTAACCCTTGTTTCTTTCTGTCGTAGAGTATGCCAAAATCTAAACATGGATCTCCTTTAGTAATGGAATTTTTCGCAATCTTCTACATTATGATTTAGTATTGACTTGATATTAGTGGGCATCTACTCTTTCACTATAGGGCACAATTTCAAGAGGGAAGAAGAGAAGAAGAATTCAAATTTCTAGAAAGGCTCTTTGTTTCTCAATTATTTGACAGAATAGTCTGATGTAGGTTATGATAATGAGAGCCATCTTATTCTTTATATAGTATTTCATTTATGGTTAGGATTTAAATTATATAGAATTAAAAAGGATAAAAGAATGGCTTAAAATCCCCTTCAGTGGCCGGCCATCTATGTCGACCTCACATATTTCAATTTTGTCATTTTATTTAACAAATTATCTTTTATTTCATAAATGTCATATTTTAATTTCAATCCTATAAATGTCAAATCTATTTATTTAATAATTATAATTAATTATCAAATAAAATTGTCATTTGACTTATGTATTAATTAGACCTTACAAAGTCTCTTAATTAATAAATAAACCCTAAATCTTATTTCCTTCTCAATTAAGCTCTCGCTTAGTGAAAATCATAAATAAGACATAGTTTAATTTAGGATTCTAATTGATTAATTAAAACTAATAAACTGAGTCTACAAGCTAATATTATCTCAACTAGTGCGGGGACCATGGACCTATATAATCAAGCTTCCAATAAGTAGTTTTAGAATTTACCAAGTAAATTTTCTATCTTATTAATTCCTCCTGACTCCACTATAGATTTGGAATTGCACTCTTGATTATATAGAATGCTTTATATATTCCAAATATATATATATGCTATTAATTAGCCATTGTTTCAATCTAAATAATCAATGATCCTCTATAGATGATCTATATCGAGTAGGGACAAATTTATCGTTCTACCCTTCAATGTATTTTTATCTTTAAAACACTTAGCTCCTTGTAAATGATATTTCAGTAAACTAATATAATTCCTGAAATGAGTACTCTACCATTTAATCTTGTTTAGCCAAGCTCGAAGGAAATCATCGTTTTACTTCTATGTATTTATAGAAACTATAGATTTCGCATATATGATTAGCGCTTGTTGTGAAAAATTGCATACGCAAGTGCACGCAATCGTAACAAGTAATAAAGTGATTAATCGAGTATCGTCTCCACAGGGATTGAAAATTTGAAATTAATTTATAAAACTAATTACTCACAAATTGATTTAAACAAGAATAAAATAAAGTGTTGAAAATATGTAAAAATTAATAAACACAAACTATGAGAAAAAAAAACAAGCTAGAAATATTAAATTGACCTAAAAATGCAAAGTTAATATAATTGTGCAAATGAGTTTGTTGTAAATTGATGATGTCAACTAGGAGTTTAAAATATCATAATCCTTTTTCTAAAGTATTTATGGCTTGATTCTCTAATTAATTAACATATTCATATGCCAATTAATTTTAAGAATACCAATTTAAGCACAATTCCTTCAAGTCATACAAGGTAAATAACATATTCCTATGCCATTTACAAACCACATTTTTCCAAAGTGATATTCATGCATCATTCAAGAAATTCCACTAATCCTATTTTTTCCAAAATTAAGATTAGCTAGTACCTACTAATGGTGATCAAGCAAAAGTAAGCAATTGCACAATAAACACCATTGAATGAACAAAACCAATTCACTAAAACATAGCAATAAAATATCAAATCACAATTCAAGTCAATAAAATAATTCTAGCAAAAAGTAAATTAACTCATGATGGATTGTGCAAAAATTACAAAGTTTTTTTAAAAAAAAGAGATAGAAATAAAAACTCATTTGGAGCTATACTCCAAGTTCCTCTTCCAAATTTCTCTTCTTCTTCCTCTTAATTTTTGCCAATTTTTAAATAAAAATGCTAAATTAAAACTCTAAATAAAACTCTCTCTCTCTCCCTTTTTTTTCTTCTGTTTCTTTTTCTTCATTTTCTTCACTGTAAACGTTAGGAGGAGTAGCAGCCGCCTGCTTCAATCTTCAAGTCTCCACGCTTCTCCCTTTTTTTTCTTCATCACATATATGTATTTTTATCATATATGACAATTGTCTTTGCAACCATTTTCACCTAGGCCCAATTACAAAAGTAAAACAAAGAATCATGTTCAGTTCAATTTTCTCTCATATATAATACATGCCTTTATTTATTTTTTTTTTTTTTTGTCTTTTTCAATTAAAAAAGCATTTGCCCAATAAAAATGATAATTTTGGGCCTTTATGAATCTATAACCATTATACACAAAGTAGTGGGCTTTAATAAGTACATTGACTTTTATGAAACATTTTTCATATAATTTTTTTTTAATTTTGATAACTAGTCCAAAATATCCAATTAAGCTCTTACAAAAATAAATAATATTGAGAATAATATTTTTAAAATAGGAAACTAAATAAAATTAATAAAATATTACAAAAATTGACCAAAACTAATTTATAAATACTAAAACTAATATTTATGTAAATGTAGTAAAACCAAATAAAAGTCACTAAAATAAACTAAAAATACTTGAGAACAAAACTAATTTAATACCCAAAAAGATAAAAATAACTCTATTTTCATAGAGTTATTAGCGCTCTCACTCAACTACCATGTTCCCAAGATGTAAGTATTGGGAAGAATCAATTGGTCAACTTTAACGAACAAGTCAAAGAACATAAATAGTATAATTGAACCAGAACCTAACCATCTTAGGATTGAGATCATTGATCTAAGATCAATTAAGTGATATCCACTTAGAAAGATATTACAGACGGTAAGTTTATGATATTTTTTCTATGTGAATATCTGTCCATTCTAATGTATAACAATACATCCAATACAAGCTTACTTTACCAATACCTTGGAAAATATATACAAGTATCTAAGTGTAAGTAAACCATATTATTGATTATCATATCAGTAGAAATCATGTGTAATGATAAATCATGAGACTAATATTTAATCACATAATCTTGATTACTTTCTACTATGTAAATAACACAATAATCGTGAATAATAATGTGATAAGAATCTAAAAGAATTTATAAATCAAATAAATGACCATGAAGCAAACATGTGAACCAAGCAATATATCAAATAAGTAATAAAATAATTTTGTTCATTTATTGATAGATGAATATTCAAGATTACATTGAAATAGAGTTTTAGTTTGGGTATGAAACTCAACAAACTCTCACTTGCACTAACATAAAACAATCAGTACATTTCAATTAATCTTAAATTCTTTCTGTGCTTTTCAAATATGGTATGTGTCAAAGTCTTGGTGAATGGATCGGCTACGTTGTCTTCAGTATCAACCTTTTCGACTAGTACGTCTTCTTTTGCCACATATTCTCTGATGATTTGGCATTTTCTCTCAATGTGTTTACTCCTCTTGTGGCTTCGAGGCTCTTTACTGTTGGCTATAGCACCATTGTTGTCACAGAGTAACACTAGTGGTTTTTCCATATCTGGAACAACACCAAGCTCTGTGAAGAACTTTCTTAGCCAGACTAGTTCCTTAGCAGCCTCAGTGGCAGCTATGTATTCGACCTCCATGGTAGAGTCAAATATTTCTGATTGCTTGACACTTCTCCAAACAACTGCTCCACCCCCAAGAGTGAATACCATCCTAGATATAGACTTCTTGTCATCAAGACAAGGCTGGAAATCTGAGTTAGTATAGCCTAAGAGATTTAAAGCACCACCCTTGTAGACTAACACATAATCCATTGTCCTCTTTAAGTATTTCAGAATCTGCTTAACTGTTGTCAAATGTTCCTTTCATGTATTTGACTGATACCTGCTCACAATTCTCACTACATAACAAATGTCTAGTCTAGTGCGCATCATAGCATACATTAGACTTCCAACTGCTGAAGCATAAGGAAATTTTCTCATATATTCTATCTCTTAGAAGTCAGTGGGACACTATTCCTTAGATAGTCGCAAGCCATGTCTAGAAGGCATAACTGCCCCTTTGGCATTGCTCACTGAGAAACGCTCTAGCACCTTAACAATGTAAGTTGCTTGTGAGAGAGCAAGTGATCTGTTCTTCTAATTTCTAATAATTTTGATTCTGAGAACATAATTAGCTTCACCCAAGTCTTTCATTTCGAATTAGGTATTAAGCCATTCAGTCATTTTCTAAACATTATTGCCAATGATTAAAATGTCATTAATATAAAGGACCAGGAATGCTACCACTTGATTATCCTTGAGTTGGTAAACGCAAGGTTCATCTTCATTTTGGTAAAAGTCGTAGGTTTTGATTATCTCATCAAACCTTTCGTTCCAAGAGCGAGAAGCCTACTTAA
Source organism: Cannabis sativa (assembly GCF_029168945.1). NCBI lineage: Eukaryota > Viridiplantae > Streptophyta > Magnoliopsida > Rosales > Cannabaceae > Cannabis > Cannabis sativa. The sequence continues at coordinate 64,928,704 of NC_083604.1, read as the reverse complement.
GTCTATAAATGGATGTATATAGCTTGCAAACTTTATTTTATTGTCCTAAAAGTTTATATCTTTCTAGTTGCTCCATATAGATTGTCTCGTCAAGAATTCTGTTAAGGAAAGTTGTCTTAACATCTATTTGCCAAATTTCATAATCAAAAGTGGCTGCTATGGAGAGAAGTATTTTGATGGATTTAAGCAAGGCAACTGGACAAAAAGTTTCCTCATAGTCAACACCTTCTCTTTGGGTATAACCCTTTGCTACAAGTCTAGCTTTAAAAATTTCAACTTTTCCACCAGCACCTCTTTTCTTCTTGTAGATCCATTTACACCCAATTGGATGATAATCATCAGCTGCATCTACATATTATCAGACTTTGTTTTTCTTCATGGAATCCATCTTTGAATCCATGCCGACTGACCATTGTTTCTGTTATGGACTTGCCATTATCTGTTTATAAGTTAATGGATCATCATCAATACCGTCACTAATAACCATATTGATTTCACCATACAAGCCATAACAAGATGTCTTTGTAGAGGAGCCGTGATCTTTTGAATAAGAACATTAGTGGTAGTTTCCTTGATTGTGTTAACTTGCATTGGCTCAACCGAGGGAGTGGGATTATCCTTTAATTGAGTAAAAGATGATGGAACATTTGTTGGAGTTAATTTCGAAAGCATTTCCTCCAATACTACTTTGCTTTGTGGCTTGAAGTTTTTAATATAGTCATCTTCAAGGAATGTGGCATTTGTAGAAACAAACACTTTATTATTCTTGTGACTATAAAATAGTCCACCCCTAGTCTCTTTAGAATTGCCTAAAAACATGCAAACCTCAGTTCGCATTTCTAACTTGTCTTCTTTCTTACGTAAGACATGAGCAGGGCACCCCTAGATTCTGTAATAATGTAAACTAGGTATACGACCATTCTCTAATTCTATAGGTGTCTTAGGGATTGATTTAATAATTATAATTAATTACTAAATATATTAATTAGTGATAACTCTATGAAAATAGAGTTATTTATATCTTTTTGAGCATTAAATTAGCTTTGTTCTCAAGTATTTTTAGTTTATTTTAGTGACTTTTATTTGGTTTTATTTAGTTTTGCATAAATATTAGTTTTAGTTTTTATAAATTAGTTTTGGTTAATTTTTGTAATATTTTATCAATTTTATTTAGTTTCCCATTTTAAAAATATTATTCTCAATATTGTTTATTTTTGTAAGAGCTTAATTGTATATTTTGGGCTAGCTATCAAAATTTTAAAAAAAATTATAAAAGGTGTTTCATAAAAGTCAATGTACTTATTAAAGCCCACTAGTGTGTATAATGGTTATAGATTCATAAAGGCCCAAAATTATCATTTTTATTGGACAAATGCTTTTTTAATTGAAAAAGGAAAAAAAATGAAATAAAGGCATGTATTATATATGAGAGAAAATTGGGCTGAACATGATTCTTTGTTTTCTTTTGTAATTGGGCTTAGGTGAAAATGGTTGTGAAGATAATTGTGATATATGATATAAATGCATATATGTGAATGACAAAGAAGGAGAGAGTGATTGGAATTGAAGAAGGAGGCGGCTGGTGGAGCTCCTCACACAGTGAAGAAATGAAGAAAAAGAAAAAGAAGAAAAAGAAAAAAAAAAGAGAGAGAGAGAGAGAGAGAGAGTTTTATTTAGGGTTTTAATCTAGCATTTTTATTTTGGAGATTGGCAATTATTCAAAGGAAGAAGAAGAGAAATTTGGAAGAGGAACTTGGAGTATTGTGACAAGCTCCAAATGGGTTGTTATTTCTATCTCTCTTTTCTTTTAAACTTTGTAATTTTTGCACAATTATGAGTTAATTTTTATTTTGCTAGAATTATTTTGTTGACTTAAATTGTAATTTGGTATTTTGTTGCTATGTTTAGTAAATTGGTTTTGTTCATTCAAGTGTGTTTATTGTGCAATTGCTTACTTTTGCTTGATCACCATTAGTAAGTAGTAGCTAATCTTGATTTTGGAAAAAATAGGGTTAGTGGAATTGCTTGAATGATGCATGAATATCACTTTGGAAAAATGTGGTTTGTAAATGGCATAGGAATATGTTATTTACCATGTATGGCTTGAAGGAATTGTGCTTAAATTGGTATTCTTAAAATTAATTGGGCATAGGAATATGTTAATTAATTAGAGAATTAAACCATAAACCCTTTGGAAAAAGGATTATGACATTTTAAATTCCTAGTTGACATTATCAATTTACAACAATACTCCTTAGCACCATTATATCAACTTTGCATTTTTAGGCCAATTTAATAATTCTAGCTTGCTTTCCTCGTAGTTTGTGTTTGTTAATTTTTTACATATTCTCATCACTTTATTTTATTATTGTTGAAACCAATTTGTGAGTAATTAGTTTTATAAATCAATTTCCAATTTTCAATCCCTGTGGAGACGATACTCGATTTATCACTTTATTACTTGTTACGATTGCGTATACTTGCGTACACAAATTTTCACAACAAGTTTTTGGCGCCGTTGCCGGGGATTGATTTAGTGAAATTTTATTTTTAGAACTTAATTACTATCAATTATTTTTTTTTTTAGTTTTTCATTTGTTTATTCTATTTTCCTTGTTCTATTTTACGCTTTGTTTGTCTTGTTTTGGTTTCTTTTGCAAGGTCTTGAGATGTCTCATCTACAAGTCCTTATGAATTTTGTTCAACATGACTTGGAGCCCTTGTATGAAGCATGGTGGAGATACAAGGCATTTCTAGTGAGGTTTCCATATCATGGGTTGTCCAAAGAGTGTCAATTAGAAATCTTCCTAAATGGGTTGAATCCAAGCACACGAAAATGGGTAGAAAGAGGAGATGGTACCACCAATTTCTACGAATTATCAATCGATGAAGCCTATTGGATGTTGGAAGACATGGCGGAGTACAATGAGTGGTGTTGTAATTGTCCAAACAATGATCATGTTTGGGAGGACAACTACAACAATTTGGAGCCAAATTTTGACACTTACACTCAAGTACCAAATGATGAGAAATTGAAGGATTTTCAAGAGTTCAACATAAAAGAAGAGTCTCATCAAATGGTTCAACCAAGCTCACTTGAGGCATTGATGATGGAGTTCATGGCGAAAAATGATGCCTTAATTCAAAGCCAAGCTTCATCCTTGAAGAAATTGGAGAATCAATTTGAGCTTTTGGTCAATGAGTTGTATGCTAAACCCCATGAAACTTTGGGTGTTGATATGGAAAATTCAAGGGAGGAAGAAGAAAATGAAAATGTCATTTTGAGGAGTGGTGATGAGTTGGAGACACTTGGGGAAAATTTTAAGCAATTACAAGAGCTCACTTCAATCCAAAATAGTGAAAAAAAAGATAAGGAAGCAAGCATTCCAAGTTGGTCAACATTTGTTGCTGCTCATAATGCTGTAGCATTATCACAACAAAACTGTCCAGTTTTTAAAAAAATTCAGCAAGAACATTTTTGCATTCCTCAAGTCAAAGAACTCATGGTAATAGAATATTATGTTTATGAAGATCCTTTTTTGCCACCACCTCCTCCTCCACCATTGGCATGGTACCTTGGCATCCATCATGTGCATCCATCAAATTCAAGTCAAGTTGAGCATTTTGCCTTTTCAATTCCATATCTCGCCAAGCTTGAGGGCGTTCATGACAAAGACCCATTTGTGAGGGCATATGCCACTCTCTATGGGCGGAAGCCGCTCTTTGATGAGTGTTTCTCAAAAAGTCAAGCCGACGACTTTAAATCAAGCGTTTCTTGGGAGGCAACCCAAGTTTTCTAAACTTTGTCTTTGTTTTGTTTTAAATTCAATAAATATGCAATGTTAAATGATTTTGACAAGTGCATTGTAGTTTTTTTTTTTTCTCTCTTTCTTTTCTCTTTCTCTCTTGTAGGTGCAAGTATAAAGTCAAATGGAATTGGGCACACTTACGGAGGTTGACACTAGCGAGTTTGCACATCATTGAAAGGGGAGTTCTTCTTTAACTCTTCTTTATTAATTTTAAACTTGCTCACACATATTTGAGAATTTTGTGCATACAATGGTTTGGGAATCTAAATATATATTTTTTTTTCTTTTCTTTTCTTTTGCTAGTTTGAAAAAAAAAAAATTGAGGCATATGTGCTTTGGTTTGGTGATTTTCCACATTCTAATACATGATTGATAGTGTGCATAGCTTGTTGAAAAATGTAAATATTGCTTGAGCTTGTGACTAATTCTTGTGCTAGTTTCATTTTGATTGAGATATGTCTAATTTTGAGCATAAATGCCTTGATCATTTAACTGCGTGTGATTTGGTAAAAGTTTGTGTAAATATATGATTTTGTGATCTCACAAGTCTTAGAATTTGTTTGATTCTCTCTTGAGGCGAAATCTTAGACGACACTTAACCAAAGACATGATTTAGGCCATTTTTGGACTGTTTGAGCCTTTTGAGCCAACCATAGTATTATTTCATCCCTAGGCACCCCCTTTGAGCATAATTGATCTCTTTATTTTTTTTTTTTACCACATGTAAGCCTAGCCAAATACAAATATCTTTACCATATACCCATTGAACACCTTATTATTCTAAGATATTTGTTAGTTGGGTCATGAAAGGGATGAGAGGAGTGTAATTTTGGTTGAGTGGTAATTGGGTGAGTGTTTTCATTGTACTACTTTATTATTCTCACCATTGGGGATAATGTTGAATTTTAAGTTGAGGGAGAGTTACCATATTTTGTGTATATTGCCATTATTATATTTGTATTGTTAGTTATTCAAAAAAAAAAAAAAAGAATGTTTAAAATTAAGTTTGGGGTGTGCCACCCCTTGAAAAAAAAAAAGAAAGAGTGTTCAAACTTAAGTTTGGGGTGTGCCACCCCTTGAGAAAAAAAAAATGTGTTTAAAATTAAGTTTGGGGTGTGCCACCCCTATTTTTTTTTTTTTAGAAGCTTGAAGTCCCAGGTGTTATAGCATTGCTTCAGCATTCTGGAGCAGAGACACAAAAAAAAAATGCTATGCTAAGGCATTGCTATAACTCCTGGGAGCACGTTATTTTGAAAAATTTTGGGGCAATAAATAATGGCAATATTATATTCAAATTTTTTGTGGGATATTATTTGAGGAAGTAAGTGTGAGGTCTCATTTTGGTCTTAGAAAAATTAAGGTGCTTTTAGGGTGATTTGAGCCAAAAAATGACTTCTCTTAACTACCTTCACCTAAGCCTTTCATTACAAGCTTGAAAAAGTCCTTTTGATCTTTGGTTTTGTGTTTGTCTACATTAGTGGAGAGAGAGATGAAAAATAAACCTATGAGACTTTGTCATTTTAGAGATTTTGTGCTTAATTCATATTTACATAAATTGATCTAAATTGCAAGTAATATTTTGAGAAAAGGCATCACACACACTAGGAGTAATCAAAATTGGAATGAAACTTGTGCTTGAATTTTTCACAATCATTGGACAATCTTTTTATTTTTTTCTAAGCTATGTTCACTTATCAATCTCTAAGGAAATTTTGGAAATCACCAACTTTAGTATCATATTGCCTCTTGTTTTATTTTCTTTATTTTTCTTTTTGCTTGAGGACAAACAAAGTTTTAAGTTTGGGGTGTGATAACTCTATGAAAATAGAGTTATTTATATCTTTTTGAGCATTAAATTAGCTTTGTTCTCAAGTATTTTTAGTTTATTTTAGTGACTTTTATTTGGTTTTATTTAGTTTTGCATAAATATTAGTTTTAGTTTTTATAAATTAGTTTTGGTTAATTTTTGTAATATTTTATCAATTTTATTTAGTTTCCCATTTTAAAAATATTATTCTCAATATTGTTTATTTTTGTAAGAGCTTAATTGTATATTTTGGGCTAGCTATCAAAATTTGAAAAAAAATTATAAAAGGTGTTTCATAAAAGTCAATGTACTTATTAAAGCCCACTAGTGTGTATAATGGTTATAGATTCGTGATAAAGGCCCAAAATTATCATTTTTATTGGACAAATGCTTTTTTAATTGAAAAAGAAAAAAAAATGAAATAAAGGCATGTATTATATATGAGAGAAAATTGGGCTGAACATGATTCTTTGTTTTCTTTTGTAATTGGGCTTAGGTGAAAATGGTTGTGAAGATAATTGTGATATATGATATAAATGCATATATGTGAATGACAAAGAAGGAGAGAGTGATTGGAATTGAAGAAGGAGGCGGCTGGTGGAGCTCCTCACACAGTGAAGAAATGAAGAAAAAGAAAAAGAAGAAAAAGAAAAAAAAAAAGAGAGAGAGAGAGAGAGAGAGAGTTTTATTTAGGGTTTTAATCTAGCATTTTTATTTTGGAGATTGGCAATTATTCAAAGGAAGAAGAAGAGAAATTTGGAAGAGGAACTTGGAGTATTGTGACAAGCTCCAAATGGGTTGTTATTTCTATCTCTCTTTTCTTTTAAACTTTGTAATTTTTGCACAATTATGAGTTAATTTTTATTTTGCTAGAATTATTTTGTTGACTTAAATTGTAATTTGGTATTTTGTTGCTATGTTTAGTAAATTGGTTTTGTTCATTCAAGTGTGTTTATTGTGCAATTGCTTACTTTTGCTTGATCACCATTAGTAAGTAGTAGCTAATCTTGATTTTGGAAAAAATAGGGTTAGTGGAATTGCTTGAATGATGCATGAATATCACTTTGGAAAAATGTGGTTTGTAAATGGCATAGGAATATGTTTTTTACCATGTATGGCTTGAAGGAATTGTGCTTAAATTGGTATTCTTAAAATTAATTGGGCATAGGAATATGTTAATTAATTAGAGAATTAAACCATAAACCCTTTGGAAAAAGGATTATGACATTTTAAATTCCTAGTTGACATTATCAATTTACAACAATACTCCTTAGCACCATTATATCAACTTTGCATTTTTAGGCCAATTTAATAATTCTAGCTTGCTTTCCTCGTAGTTTGTGTTTGTTAATTTTTTACATATTCTCATCACTTTATTTTATTATTGTTGAAACCAATTTGTGAGTAATTAGTTTTATAAATCAATTTCCAATTTTCAATCCCTGTGGAGACGATACTCGATTTATCACTTTATTACTTGTTACGATTGCGTATACTTGCGTACACAAATTTTCACAACAATTAGACCATGTAAAGTCTCTTAATTAACAAATTGACCCCAAAACCTCTTTTCTTGACAATTAAGCCCTTGCTTAGTGAAAATTCATAAATAAGACATAGTCTAATTTTAGAATTGTAATTGATTAATTAAAATCAATTAACTGAGTTTGCAAATAGTATTATCTCAACTAGTGAGGGGACCATGTGTTGGAAATTAATTTACCAGGATCTTAGATCTACTCACAAGTATGTTGTTTAACACCCTAAATATGAACTTTCTAAAACGATAAAATAAACACATATAAAGTTAAGAAAACCTTACATTGATGCAGCGGAATTAATGTCTCCTTCCACTCAGATCTCTAACCCTTGTATCCTTTCTGTCGCAGAGTATAATCAAGATCTGAGCCCGAATGTCCTTCTCTTTGAGTTTGATCCTTCACAGTCTTCCAATCTATGATTGAGTTACTGCTTGCTGTGTGTGGGTACTCACTCTTTCACTAGGGTCGAAATATAGAAGAGGAAAAGAGAAGAGAGGGGTTCGGCCAAGGTATAGAAAAAGGGAAGGCTCAGTTTTTCTGAAGAGAGAAATTTCTGTCAGAAGATTAATGAATGTATTTTTGACTGAGCCATCACTTTTTATTTATAGGCAACTACTAGGTTTAGGTTAGAAATTATTTGGCATTAAAATAATGAAAATATCAATTTGAAATTCCACAATAAGTGGCCGGCCAAGGTGTAGATAATGGGCCCACTTAATTTTGCAGTTTTAACAAATTTTATTTCTATTTTCTCAAAAACGCCAATTTTCCAATTCTAACCATTTAAATGCCAAAACTAATTATTTAATAACTAAAATAGATTATTAAATAATATTGTCATTTAATTTAATTATTAACTAGACATATAAAGTCCATTAATAAATAAATAAATCTAGAATTTCTTTTCTTTACAATTTCACCCCTGCTTAGTGAAAATTCATAAATTAGACATAGTCTAACTTTAGAATTATAATTGACTAATCACGAATCAATTATTGAGTCTTACAAGCAGAATGTTCTCAACTAGAATGGGAACCATGGATCTATATGCTGAGCTTCCAATAAGTGAACCAAATTTACCAAGTAAATTTCTACTTATTAATTCTTCGTTGAATCCACTCTTAGAACTTAGAATTGCACTCTCAGACTTATATAGAGCATATTATATGTTCCACGATATCAATATGCTATCTCATTTAACCATTGTTATAATCTTATTGTGATTTAAAGATCCTCTATATAGATGATTTACATCGAGATGGGATAATTTTACCGTTCTCACCCCTCAATGTATTTTGCCCCTTAAAACACTTAGCTACCTGTAAATGGTGTTTAGTGATCTAATAATTAGTCAGTTAAACAAGAGCTCATCCATTTACTTCTATTTGCTAAGCTCGAAGGGAATCATCACTTGACTTCTATACACCAGTAGAAGCTATAGATTCCATATTTATGTTCAGCACTCCCACTCAATCATACTATCATGTTCCCAAAATATACGTATCACCCTGACCCAAAAGTAGGCTTAACTAATAAATTAAAGAACATGAATAACACTCCTGAGTTGAGCCTAAGCATATCAGGATTTAGATTCTTTTAATCTTAAGATCAACTACTGATATTGACTTGGAAAGATATATATAACGGTAAGTTTGTAATATCTTAACTTAGTTACAATATCGGTCCAGTCCAATGTATACTCCATACATTCGAAACTAGTATACTTTACTAATGTCCTGGAAAGAACATAACACTTACTCCAAGTGTAAGTACACATCATCGCTGATTATCACATTAGTGTAAATCCAAAACACTGATGAAACAGGGACTTATTCTTTTGATTCATATGATCACAATCACATTCCACTGTGTTGACGATACTGTAATTGTGAATAAACATATGATATGGATTTAACTGATTTTGTGTGTGTGAATGTAATAAACATATTAAACCATTAGCATGTAAAATTCATGCAAACATTAATCACTTCAAATTTCTTATATTGATAACTAATCAGATTGTAAAGAGTTTTATTTAGAGCATAAAACCCAACACCATGAGCCTATATAACCGAGCTTTCAATAAGTAGATCTAGAATTCACCAAGTAAATTCTCTAACTTATTAATTCTGCCTTGCGCCACTATAGATTTGAAATCAAATACACTCTCAGTTATATAGAACATTCTATATGTACCACGATATAGATATTGTTGCCCTTAATTTTGCATGAAATACGTGGACCAGTATAAAGACGACACGTGGAGCTGAGAGGATCAGCTCTTAAAGAAATCAACCAAGTCTTGGGCAACAAAGGAGTGCCTCTGAGAGGATAACTCTCGGAGAAGATATGAGAAGGATCTTTGTATTCCGGGAGGCCAGGGCCATGCTAAGGCAGCTTTGGGAGGTACTGAACTCTAATTGAACAATCACCTCGCATTTAATGCCGCATGGGAGAAAACATATTGGAACCACCATAAACGATATGACTGACGACGTAACCCCTCTTTTGCAGCTATTACGCTGTGATTAATAAGGCTAGTGACGACTACTTTATGAGGAATCACATCAATCAAGAGAGGATAAAAGATTATATCTGCCTAACCCCTAAGATACCTACGGTATAGGTCATGTATTTCCTATTTTGTATCTGCTAGGAGTATGTGCCCCTATCGAACCTGCACAGAAAGACAAGTGATTCAGTTCTAGGGATCACCCCAGAAAAATATTATAAATACCCCACAAACACACTGAGACGGGGGGGGGGGAGATTTCTGGGTTCATAGGAATTAAAGAGAGTAAATAGGAGAGATATTCACCAAGAACATTCTCTGTAATAAATACTCTCATAAATAACAAAAACTCGTGGACTAAGGCTCGTTAATGCTCCAACCACGTAAAAATTCCATGCATTAAACCTCCTACAGCTTTCTTATATATATTATTTAATTGGTTGCCGAAAACCTCGGTCAACAGATACGTTATGATTATCCATTATTACAATCTTAATAGTCAAAGATCCTCTATAGATGATCTACATTGAATAGCGATAAATTTACCGTTCTACCTGTCAATGTATTTTATCCTTAAAACACTTAGCTACCTATAAATGATACTTCCGTAAACTAATATAATTATTGAAATGAGGCCTCAATCATTTATCTCTATTCAGCCAAGCTCGAAGGAAATCATCAAATCACTTCTATATACTTATAGAAGCTATAGATTCTATATCTATGATCAGCGCGCCCACTCAATTAAACTACTATGTCCTTAATCTGTATGTCACGAGAAGATCCAATTGGTCGACTTTAACGAACAAATTGAAAAATATTAATAATACAGCTAAGTTGAACCTAACCATATCAGGATTAAGATCCATAGACCTAAGATCAATCATTGATATTGATTTAGAAAGATATAACAGTAAGTTTATGATATCTTATTCAAGATCAATATCGACCCCTTCCAATGTATACTCCATACATCTAATACTGGTAAACTTTACCAATGCCCTGGAAATGACATAACACTTATCCAAGGTGTAAGTATACCTTATTGCTGATTATCTTGTCAGTCTAAATCCAGTGAACTGACAAATCATGGGAATTAAACTTTTGAACAGATAATCATGAACAAATATATATCTGTATATTTATATATGTTCTGGACTTAATAGAATTTATACATTAAACATAATCATGAAATAAATCATGTGAACTGTAAAGTCTTTTTTTGGCAAGTTAGTTGACAAAATAATTTTTCCATTTATGGTAAGATTGGTGTGCATTCATATTCGATTTCTTACCTTATAAATTCGGATTGTAGTTGCCCTTTTCCTTGTTTGGAAAGTTGCACTTTCAAATTTGAACTTTCCTTTGTTGAAAACTTCTCAAAAGAGAAGGAATTCTCTTTTGGAAAGTTGTCTTTTTTAGGGAAACTTTGATTATTGCCTTTTCCTTATTAATTTCGATTGTATCTTGATACAATCAGAATATCTAATCTGTTTTTTGCAGGAATCAAGCATTGATAGAGGATCGGACCCGATTTTAGTAAGTTTCCCGTTTCTGGTCAGATCTGCTGCGTCAGCATCCGAATCTGATGTAGCAGATCGTGTTTGTTTTTGGAAAGTTTTTGTACAGCTGCTAATTCGAACTTGTGGTTGCCTCTTTGGTTTCTATGATCTATAAATAGAGCCTAGAGAGCAACCATTCGAATTACCTCTTCCATTATTCATTTTCTACATTTACCTTTTGAGAGAAGAGAGTCTTTCTTTGTTTTGTGAGAGCCTAGTTGTTCACCTAGGTTCTAGTTGTTCTATTTCTGTTCTTACTCTATCCTAGAGGTTGTGAAGAACTACTTGACTGAACAAGAGATTGGTCTTCGGGAGAAGACTTGATAAAGCCTTACTTCGGGAGGAAGTAAGCACTTGGTCTTCGGGAGAAGACTTGTTAAAGCCTTACTTCGGGAGGAAGTAAGCACTCACACTTCAAAGACGAAGGGAGTTCGGGCTTGAAGGTGTTTCAAGAAGTCAGATTCATAAAGTGGATTACAAAGGATTGCGGCAATACTTTAGAGGGAGTCTAAACTTGTTTAAGTCAATTGTCTTTGTAATTTTGATACTTTATTAATTGATTTCATTCTCTGGGCGTGGCCCCGTGGATTAGGAGTGTTCGTGAGAACACTGATACCACGTATAAATCTCTTGTGTCAAGTTATTTATTTTTCTGCAAATATTTTATATTACGCCCTTTGTTCGGTTTTCTTTGTAGCGAGAATTACTTTTCGTCGCAAACACTTACAGTTTTTATATTTTCGTATATACAACTGACATTTGCAAAAACACGGTTTTTCATGAACCATGCAATATTAAAGCGATTTCTGATCTTATATTAATTAGTAAATCTGATTATATTGAAATGAATTTTATTTATGGCACAAAACCCAACAAGAACACCCACTAATGAATTTAGGGGTGTTCATTGGACCACATTCAATATTTTTAGGTCTATCCAGATCTGATTTAATTATATATTTGATGTTAGATTTTATCATCCGATCTGATCCAATTAATTTCAGTCATCCAATCGATCCAACATCCAATAGATGTTGAATTAGATCGGTTCTATCCATTGGATGTATGTCATATATATCCATTAGTTTAATTCAAGTTTATCCAATATCTTAGACCTAGTATTTATTAGATTGGATCAGATCCATCTAATATTTTATGTATAATATCTATTAGATTGAATTAGATCTATCCAACCTACAAAAAAAAAAGTAAAATTTTAATATTAATTTTCATATATACGTGTATTTTTTTTTTACGCATAACAACCTAAAATATAGTTACTTAGGTGTGTTCATTGGATCACATTTAATGTTTTTAGGCCTATCCAGATTCGATCCAATTATTATTGGATGTTAATTTTACCATCCAATCCGATCCAATTAATTTCAGTCATCCAATCGATCTAACATCCATTGGATGTTGGATTGAATCAGTTCTATCTGTTTGATGTATTTCATATATATATTTATTGGTTTAATTTATATTTATTCAATATTTTAAACCTAGTATTTTTTGGATCGGATTGGATCCATCCAATATTTTAGGTCAAGTATGTATTGGATTGGATTGGATCTGTTTAATCCATAAAAAAGAGTAAAATTTTATTATTAACTTTTATATATATTTTATGTATAACTATATAAAATCTAATTACTCATCCAAACTAAATGAAAATACTAATTAGTTCGATTGGATGTTGGATGTATTGGATTTTTGGACACCTCATCTAACATCCGATCCGATCCAATTGAATATTCAAAAATAACATCTAATCCGATCCGATCATAATTGGATACCCGATGTTTGGCGATCGGTTGTAATTGGATCGGTCGATTGTCATTGGATTGGATGATTTATGCACACCCCTATCTCATTTAAACTAAATGAAAATATTAATTAGTTCGATTGAATGTTGGATGTATTAGATTTTTAGATACCTCATTTCTGATTTGATCCAATTAGATATTCAAAAACAACATCCAATTCAATCTGATCACAATTGGATATCAAATATCTAACAATCGATTGTTATTGAATAAGATTGATTTATATACACACCCCTATTAAGGATATAGAGGGAAAAGGGATAGAGAGAAAGGCACACAATTAAAAAGATATAACACAACCTAAGCCACTTGTCCATAAGACTTCAGAGAACAATCAAACTTCAAAGTGATGATCCAATAAAATTAAACCTGGCAATTCATATTTTTGGGTCAACACGATTTTGACATACCATAATTATACTTAACACAAACATGACATGTCACAAAATGTAAATACGAATAGACATGATTATAGACATGAAAACATGTGACACGACACAAACATTAACATTATTAATCTATTTCATACCTATTTTATCCACATAAATAATAATAATAATAATAAAAGAAGTAAGTTCAAATTTGTAATTTTTACCTGTATTACCTATTATAGTTCATTAATAGATTAATATTTTGTTAATTTGATGGTAATATCAATAATTTGATTATTAATATGTGTTTAATCATGTTAAGCATGTCAATTTTAGAGTTAATAAGTTTATTTGTGTTTAATTTAAAATTTAATCGTCTCTAATGGTGTTTAACTTATTTTGACACGTATATGTTTATGCTGAATTAATTTTGTATCATTTTCGAGTTGTATTTATTGTTAAAAAAAAAAAATAATGAAATTGATCGGTACTAAAACTAGTGAAAAATTACACTAAAATAATATATACCTTAGAAATGGTCTAACAATGTGAGATTATGTGCCACTATTTTTATATTGAAGCAAATGTTTGCCATTGCGTAAGTTGTGAAAAAAAAATCAATTTTGGTAATAATGTAATTTTGTACAAAGACTCATATATTAAGATATGATTTTGCCACTTATAAAACTATATATAGGAGGCATCTAATCAATAAATGTAGACATATCAAATTAAATTATTTGAAAGATATACATACCAACTCCATATTAATTATTGATTCTATTGCTATACTGTCTTGCAATATATGATTGGCTTTCTAACATATTCATAGTATATAAATAAATGAGGTGGATATATCTAATTTTCGATTTTTGTGTACACAATATGGTTGGGTATTAGTTAGCCTTAATCAATATATGAAAATAAAAAGTAAAACACATTTTTATAATATGGTGTATATTGTGTTTGCCTTTAATTCAAAAAAGATTAAACAAAAGCAAGAGTTAACATACCATCATTTTCACAAAGGATTTACTTTGTCCTATTCCCAACCCCCAAACCAATTAGATAAACAAATATTTTTTTTTAAGAAAAAAAAAAAGAATAAACAGAAAAAATATATAAATACATAATTTTTTGAAAAGGACGACACTAAATGCCGAATATATAAGCCAAACTAAAGTCAGGTTATAATTTGCTCTAATATACAATATACCATATGATATGATTATGGAGCCTAGTTGTTTGTGGTGAAATCAACACAGCCTGGTTCCATCATTTCATTAAACTTTGGACTGGTCTTTGGTACAAACTACTACATTATTCTAAAATAATACTAGTGCTCACAAAGTCTTAATCATAATCAAATAATGTCCATTATTAATTTTTTTCTTTAACCTAATAAATAATTTATATTATATGAATAGTAGTTAAATAATGTCTTCAGTGGCTGATTCAATACAGCCTTTGTAACTTGAATAATTGTAATATGTAGTATGTAACGCATTGACCAATAGGAAAATAATTATCTATGTGATTAGGCACATTTTGCACAATATTCCATTCCATGCCCTTTTAGGCTTTTTCACACATAAAATAAAATAAAGTAATTTAATTTTAATAAATATGAAATTCATTCTATATTCCCTTTTAAAAAAAATGTCATGTCCTTGCATGTTCATATAATATCCCTAAAAATTACAATTATTAAGGCTAACAACAACACCCAACAATAATAGTTTTACTTATTTATTCACAATAATTATTTGGACAAAATTTAATCTCATAAAAACATAATTATTATTTTGCTAATTAAAAAGTTGTCCTTTGGGTTTGGGTGCATTTAATCAGTTTATCTATTATATTTATATATGTTTTTTTTTTTTGTATGAAAGTCATAAATCTTGGTAGAACAAAACAAACAAAGAGGGCCCAGAGAAATTGTTCAAAAAAAAAAAGAAGGCCCAGAAAAACTAAACCATGGCAGAAACTTCAGAGTGCTTTACAGAGCAGAGAAGGACCAGACTCACTATAATTTAACCATTTTCTTACTTACCCCATTTTGACAACTGAAGCATATTTTTAGGAAAATAGTTTTTATTCTTTTTTTTAAAAAAAAAAAAAATAATATAAATGTTCCTTCAAAGAAAGTGATTTGACATATTAGTTAGAATAAAAATATGCATATACTGTAGCTGTACAGATTCTCTTTTATAGTCAAGGTTTTTGTTGGAAGCTGTCCTTTTTTATTTACAACAATAATATTTTATGTATAAGCCGGTTGGTTAGTTAGACCAAACTTTTGTTAATTCAGCTAAAACGCACCGTTTAATCTCTGCTTTATAGAGTAAGAAAAGAATCAAATCCTCGTAGGAAGGGCGTAAGTATATATAAAATAAATGAGAATTATTGTCAGCCTATAGTATAGACTATAGATATGACCATATGATATGAGTAAGACTTCCACAGCTAAAGAAGTAAGAAAAATCAAAGTCTCCCATGGCCATGAAGCTCGATGCTTTAACTTGCCCTTTTCTACATTAAAGTATTTCTTATTTCTTTTTCCTTTTTCTCTTTTTTTGACTTTAACATATGAATTGTTTTCATATGCAAATTAAGCCTAGGTAGCATATTGGAAGCTCAAATATTTACCACCCCAAGTTTTTTTTTTTTAATTCTATAAAAAAAAAAAAGAAGAATTTATTTTAATTTAACTTATTTAGGTAGATAAAGTTTTCGTATGATTTAAGCAAAGATGTGTGCATTTCGAAAACAAAAACCAAAACAACCTAACATGTGCGAAGAAAAATTACAGCAATTTAAATAAAGGTTGAAATGAATCAATACATTGAAAACAACAGCGTCACAAGTTCATAACTGAAAAAATACCAAACCAATGGAACACGTGTCAACAATCTAACGATCAATACAGTCAAATGTAGATGAATCCTAGGGTGGTTATTAAGAAAAGAAAAAGAAGACTAAATTCCAAACTTTCTTTATGAACTATAAGAACCGCCACTGTAACTCCTTACTGGGCGAACCCAGAAAGAAAATTAAAAAATTAAATAGCCAAATCCAAAAAGTAAATAATAATTAAAAAAAAGGAGAAATGGGTGATAATTATGACGCCACCATTGATAAACCTCTCAAATAAACGGAAAAAGTGCTTCGTTTTCTTTCTCTTTCTCTTTCTTCGAGCTTTAGCTTTAGAAGAAGCTACACATTTTCCGATGAGAGCCGGAGAATATAGTTATTCGTCGGAGAAGTGAGTTTTTTCTTTAGGGGATTCCGGCATGACCGAAAAGGACGTTGTTCCGAGGACGTTTCGGGCGTTGGTGGAGAGCGCGGACCGGAAGTTCGCTAGGGTTCGTGACGTGCCTGCGTACGGAAGGGTCCATAACCAGCACTACTTCCAGAAAGTGTTCAAGGCGTACATGCGGCTATGGAAGTACCAACAGGAGAACCGGTCCAGGCTCGTTGAGACAGGGCTTAACCGATGGGAAATCGGTGAGATCGCTAGCCGGATCGGCCAGCTCTACTTCGGTCAGTACATGAGGACCAGCGAGGCTAGGTTTCTCGTCGAGGCTTACGTTTTCTATGAGGCAATTCTCAACCGGAGGTACTTTGAGGGATCAAAAGGCTTGGGTAAGGATCTGGGTGTGAGGTTCA
Organism: Cannabis sativa; assembly: GCF_029168945.1. Taxonomy (NCBI): domain Eukaryota; kingdom Viridiplantae; phylum Streptophyta; class Magnoliopsida; order Rosales; family Cannabaceae; genus Cannabis; species Cannabis sativa. The sequence continues at coordinate 64,911,604 of NC_083604.1, read as the reverse complement.
AGGAATTGAGGTTCTACGCCAGGTTTTTGATGGTTTCTTTCATCTTGAGCCGTACGGATATGGTGAACCATCTTTTGGACCGGTTCAAAGCTCTCGTTGATGAGTGTAAAGCCAATTACAGGGTACTTAATTTTATTCAAATATTTATTTATTTTGTTTTATTGTTGAATGAATATCAATTGTTTGTGTTGATACTTAAATTTTCGAATTTCGATTCCTCCGTCTTCTTCTTTCTTCTCCTAAATTCACAGGCAGAGCATAGTTCTGATACCAAAGTTCTTGTAGTGATAGTTACTGTAATTAGATCGGTATAATTTTGTGTTTGTCTATAAACATTTCCTGGTTGATAGTTAACAGCATTTTATTTTATTTTACATTTTTCTACTAACTTATTTCTTTTTACGGGTAATTGTGATTTTTGATTTTTTTTTTCTTTTTTTTTTTTTTTTTTGAAAAATTTGATATTGGTCAATTTGTTATATAGTGATCGTTGAATAAAGTTAGTTCCAATTGTGAAGAGTTTTCATGAATTTACAATGCTATTATTAAACTGGTGGACTCAGCTAGTTAGGTGTGGAGTCATTATGCAGACATAAAAAGGAAAGAAACTGAAGAGACCCTAATCAATGTACTGACTCAGTTGGTTAATTTGGTGACCTGAAAGAAACAGTCGAACACTCAGTTGGTTCGAGTGTAATTTACATATCCCTGGTTAAGTCGAGTGATATAGTTTCATACTTACCAAAGACTGTAAAGTTTAGTAGGAGGGCAAGAATAAAAATTGTGATTCTTTAAACAGTTGACATTATGATGAAGTCGTAGGCCATTTAAGTGCCATTAGGTTTGCTTTACTGCCAGAGAGATTGGTTTAGGAGTTAATTTATAGAGAGACAGCTTTTGCTTTTATGTGTGTTGGGGATAAGGAAAACGTGTCAAGCTGGTCCAAAGCACTGTGTTGATTCTATTGTTTCTTAATCCTTCTCAATTATCTTGATGTGGCAATTTTAATCTGCTAATTAATTTGTATCTGTGAGACTATCTGATGATGTTTGCAATATAATTTTCTTAGCGTTATGTGCTGTGTTGTGCAATTTATGTGACTTAAATTACGTATTTAATAATAAAAGTAATATATGTTTGTATTTTGAAAAGACTTGGCTTCTTCTTTGCTTGTTGAATTTTAAGTATCTCTTGATATTTATAAATTAGCCCCTGTATGCTTTCATAGTTTCTCTTAATTTTTATTTTTTTGCTTTCATAGTTTCTCTTACTTGATTTAGGACATTTAAACTATCTCATTGCAGGATACTAATTTCAAAGAATGGAGGCAAGTGGTGCAAGAAATTGTTAGATTTATTAAAGTTGATACGTCCTTTATGAATGCTCGACCTTTGCGTTATTGTGCTACTTATGATTCTCATCCAGCATCTCTCCCGTATGTGACTCGATTTCATGCAAAGAAGGTCTTGAAATTTAAAGATGCGTTACTAACAAGCTATCACCGGAATGAGGTGAGATATTTATTTCATTATGATGGGCAATTTTAGTTTGCCTGGGGTTCTATCATCGTTAGAAATGCTTTGAGAAAAAAAATAATGTAAATATACTCTTACATGCAGGTTAAATTCGCTGAACTTACATTAGACACATTTAGAATGCTACAATCTTTAGAATGGGAGCCCACTGGATCCTTTTACCAGAAGCGTCCACTAGAATCAAAGGATAATGGTTCTTTTACTGATCATTCTGGGGCTTCTGGATTAATCGATATAAACTTGGCAGCAGACATGACTGATCCATCTTTACCTCCAAATCCAAGGAAAGCTATTCTCTATCGTCCTTCTGTGACCCATTTAATAGCGGTGAGTTAGAAAATATGGTTTTCTTAAGTCAATGATCAATGGTGTTTAATGCAGTTCCATGTTTGTTTCCATTGGGCTAATGTTTCCATCAAGCTAAGGGGCCCATCTTCCAAACTGTTTCCTCTGATTGAGGCTTTGTTGAGAATTGTTTATGAAACATAAATTTTAATATGCCTATGCCCGTCTTACTCTTCTGTTATTTATCTGCTGTTTGCAAAGCTTATGTTTATCTCCATGATGTGCTGGCAGGTTATGGCAACAATTTCTGAGGAGCTACCTCCAGATAGTGTTATGCTGGTGTACCTTTCAGCCTCAGGTTAGGTTGCTTTTATGTTGCTAAAAACTAAATTGTCTTATGTAGTTATCCAGGATAAGTAACCTTGGAGTTCACTTTTGCAGGGAAGGTTGGTCGTAATGTTGCCCCAACGGAATACATGGGAGGGTCTCAAAAATTATCAAGAAACAAAGTCCAGGAGCTTAGCAGTACTCTATCTCATTCTTGTGTAATTGACAAGGGAGAGTCTTCAAGTGGATATTATGATAAATATTTATGGTTCGGGCCTAGAGGACATGGTGGTAGGTACCCTTCAAATCATATCATATAAGCAAGAATTATTCTTATATGAGCATTTTTCAGTTTTAGTCTACTATTTCAGAGTGTCTTATTGCTCTACTAATGTTAGGTCTTTTGTTGAATTTCAGGTTCAAATAATTTATATCCTGGAGATATTATTCCATTTACACGTAGACCTCTTTTCTTGATTATTGACAGCGACAATAGCCATGCATTCAAGGCAGGTTTGTCAAAACTTGGGCATTGCTTTTTACAGGCTACAGCAAAAAGAACTTTGTAAAGTGGATTTTGTTCAATTTTCACTATACTTTTTTTTTCTTCTTTTTTTTTTTTCAAAAAAATATTTATTATTATTATGGTTTACAGTTCTCATGCGACTCATGTCTACTCGAGTAACTTCTGTGACATACTCACATGAGCAAGGAAAAGAAAAAATTAGATGTAGCTAACTACATTTGCCTAAGGTTTTGTCATATAAGTTGTTGGTACACATCTTTTATGTGGCTACAATAATCATATTTAGATTTTTGTAATTCAAGTGCTTTTAAAAGCGCGTGGTTGTGTTGATGCTTTTCTAGGAAGCTCAATACCTCAATAAGCTATTTAGTTTAGACAAAATGATTTTCTGGAGATTGTTTGGCTGTCTTGGTGCTCCCTAATTTAGGTGATAAATCATTAGCTAGATTTCAGTGTGGAGCATTGGTTCGTCTGAATGTGAATTCTTTGTAAAGCTACTTACATCGAAAATGTATGTATTTCAGGTTATACATGGTGCAGAAAGAGGGGAGCCAGCTGCACTACTTCTTTCACCTTTGAGACCATCGTTTAAAAACCCGTCTGATGCGGATATAGCACAAAATGGAAGTCAATTTACATTTTTCTTGACTGCTCCCCTGCCAGCATTTTGCCAATTGATCGGCTTCTCAAATCCAGCAGCTGAAAATGTAAGTTTATACAATAACAATGTTTCTGTACTTCCTGAAACTTAAAGAGTGTCTACAAGGATCTAATTTGTTTCACTCTGTAGGATGTTTATAATGAGGCTGAGGAAATACTCTCCTCCGCTTTCTCTGATTGGGAAGTTATTCTACTGAGATCTACAAATCTGGATTTGGTTTGGGCACAAGTTTTGTCTGATCCATTCATCCGACGACTTATTTTGAGGTACTTAAGCTTTCTTATCAAGAAAAACAACAAACATTTTGGTAAAATAATTCATAATTTATATATTCTGATAAATAAATTGGATCTATAAGCTAATAGCACACTTTTATTGTAAGATTACTTATCACATCCAGACTGCATTATTTACTGAACAACATCATAGAATTTCTTTTCCCCCTTTGTGATGGGAAAATGACATCATTAGATATCATAAGGTTACAGTCAGGCTTGATATATTTTGAATACTTTAACATAAATGGCAACAATTGTTTCCGAGCTTTACTTTAGTGTTTGAAGTTTGAACATTATTGTTTAGAACAAATGGAAGTGTTGATGATATACTTCTATTTCCAGATTCATATTCTGCAGATCAGTGCTCTCTTACTTCTGTTCTCCTGAAGATAACGAGCAATGTTTACCAACGTGCCTACCCTCATTTCCCAATTCAGTCTCCCCAGATTCTAAAGTTGTTCAGAGTGCTGTTATTCGGCTTGCAAAGCATTTAAAAGTTGCTGACTACTTTCACTTTAGCGACTCGTGATAAGAACCCAGAAAATGCAAATCCATGGACCATGGGTATTATTGACAGTGCATCAGAACAAAAAAAATGCAAATTCATGGACCATGGTTATAGTTGACAGTGCATCTTTTCTGGGGTGAATATTTCTTCAGTTCAAGCACGATCTATATCCCCGATCAACAATTCAGGAAATGCCATTGGTTGTTGATGGAGGAGATTATTAGGCCATCAACTGAGCAGGGTTGGTCCTGCTTGTTTTATATTTACTGCATACATACATCCCTGCTGTTTCTTCACTCTGCAACTCTTGTATTGTGGTGGCTAGTTGTTCTTTGCGGTTAGATTGGTATCTCGTATTTTGATAGGCTTTGGCGCCTTTCTTCAGGCATTTCTTTCTTTCATTTTTTTTTTTTAATTTATTAATTAAAATTGTTAATACACTCTGTAAAAGAAAATCAGGTAGTTAAAACCAATTTATGTTTTTCTGCTTTTTGAGTTGTATTTCACGTTTTTTTCTTGAAATGTTGCGTGTAATCTTAGGTCAGATTTTTTTTTTTTTTTGGATAAATTAGGTACCAAACTCTTGAGTTGTAACACCAAAATTAGACGGACTGCTGTAGGTCTTTCTCGTGTATATTTTGGATTTTGCAATTAAATTTTTTTTAGAGCTTCTTAAGTAATTAATGAAGCTTACTCTATTTGTTGTTGTCGAGGGTAATTGCTTGGAATTATGATGCTTGCGTTTATTATTTTCTAAACCATTATGGGCTTATAAAATGCAGCTATAATTCTTCTTTAGAACGGTAAGTTCTTTAAAACTAGAAGAAGAGCTTGAGATTCAGGGAAAAAATCCCTTCCCAAGGACATTCGTAAGAATTGAAACACCAGTTCTGGCTTGGTAAATCAATTCTGCCAATAGAATTAAAATTACAAATTGAAAACTTGGAACAAAGCTTAACAATGGGATAGAACGCCACTCTCCAATCCAGAATCTTTTTATGTGCATGAACAAACACCTTGTAATTTGAGAGAATAGTCACCTCAGACCACTGCAAAACAAGAGCCCAATCGAAGGCCATCACAATAGCTCTCAGCTCAGCTTCCAGGGCAAAGCCACTCTCTCCTCTAGCAGACTGCAGCCTCTGGGAATTCCCTTTGTAGTTCTCAGCCACCCCTATTAGACCATATTTGAAAGAATCATCCACAACTAGAGCATTTGAAATGTAATTATTATGCTTAGAATTACAATTCAGAACCAAGGAGACTAAGTGCATGTTTGACATCATAACTAAAAAATTATTTTTTGTTTTTAAAAACAAAAAATTGTTTTTTGTTTTTTGAAAACAATTTGACTTGTTTGGCCTTGTTTTTTGAAAACAGTTTTCAGAAAACAAAGTTACAAAAAACAAGTAATTTGAAAACAACAAAATGTTGTTTTCTGTTTTAAAAACCAATTTACTTTGGTCAATATTGTTTTTAAAAAACCTAACCAAACGTGACTTGTATTTTAAAACTTCAAAAACTATTTTTTGTTCTCATTTTTAAAAACAATTTTTTGAAAACAAAAAACAGAAAACAATACCAACCATGCTCTAAGGGTTGTTTGACATTGTTTTTTGTTTTCAAAATTGTGTTTTCATAAATGAGAACAAAAAAATAATTATTTGCAGTTTTTAAAATAGGGTAAATAGTGGCATAAGTACCCAAAGTTTTAAGTTTGTAAGTGGCATAAACCCAATGATTTTTTTTAGTGGCATAAGTACCCAATGTTTATAAAACTGTAATTTTCTTCTAGTTTCATCAGTACAGACTCTGTTATTGTCTTAAACAGGACACATATAAGACCCAAATTTTAGATTATTTGGTGTGGACAAAAAATATGTAGTATCAGTTACTTCCAAATCTTTTTTTAATAAATTTAAAACGGAGCATGTACTGACGAAAATAGAGAAAAATTACAGTTTTATAAACATTGGGTACTTATGCCACTAAAAAAAATCATTGGGTTTATGCCGCTTACAAACTCAAAACTTTGGGTACTTATGTCACTATTTACCCTTTAAAATACTACGCGTTTAGTTAATGTTTTTTAAAATACTATGTGTTTAGTTAATAATTTTTAAAGATTGTTTTTAGATTTTTTTTTTCACTAAAATAAGAAAAAGAACTCCAATATTTCACACCACACCACGACATAAATCCTACCCCACCCCGGCCCCAAAACCCGTGAACCTTGGCCCCGGACCCTAGCCCCAAACCCGAGTATGTGAGAGAAAATATAAAAAGAATGTTAGACAAAAAAAATTATTTTTGAAATAGAAAACAATATTTTTCATGTTTTCTTATTTTTTGTGTTTTTTAACTCAGTTTTTTTTTTTTAAAAAAAAAAAATTGGTCGAACACCCCCTTATTAGTTTTAAAAAGTAAAAACAGTTTTTAAGTTATGAAGTCAAACACCTGCTTAACTCTCTTCCATGGGAATTAGAACCGGTAAATTAAACGTATCTATCATGCAACTCTTTCTCTAGTTGCAAAGTGTTCATGTACTTTCAAATTACCTCAAAAATAGTTGTAGCACCCACTACTACTGACTTATGGTATGCACCAACAAGCCCGTTGTTGATGTTTTGCAAAGTTTCCATCAAACTGTCTCAATGTATCATGTAACGCCCTACTAGTTTAGGCATGTTATTGTGTTTTCTTAATTAGTGTGCTAATCTTTACTAACCAAAGGCTTTAATATAAAATTATGTTTAATTAAAACTTTATAATAATAAAATACTTTCATAAAATTACATCATAAATGCAAGTTGTTGGAAATTATTTTACCAGGATCTTAGATCTACTCACAAGTATGTTGATTAACACCTTAAATATGAACTTTCTAAAACGATGAAATAAACACATATAAAGTTTAGAAAACCTTACATTGGGTGCAGCGGAATTAAATGACTCCTTCCGTTCAGATATCTAGCCCTTGATTCCTTTCTGTAGCAGAGCATTATCAATATCTGAACCGGAATCTCTTTCTCTGAATCTTTGATGCTGAAAGTCTTTCTTCACGATCTTCCTCACTATGGTTGAGGTATCACTTGCTGTGTGTGGGCACTACTCTCACACTAAGAATTTCGAAATTGAAGAGGGAAGAGAGAGAAGAAGTGGCGGCTAAAGATAAGGAGAGAGAGAGGCTCAGTTTTTTCTGAATCAGAAGTGTAGAAAATTTAGTGTAAATTTCCTGAAGCATTCACTATCTATTTATAGCATTCCACTAGGGTTAGGTTTGAATTATTTGGCATTAAAATAATGAAAATGTCAGTTTAAATTCCCTACAAAAGTGGCCGACCATGCATAGTGGATTTGGGCCTCACTTTTTGCAATTTTGCAGTTTTATCTTTTCTGCATCTGATTTTCTCAAAAACGCCAATTATCAAATTCAACCATTTAAATGCCAATTCTAACTATTTAAGAATTATTAAATAATATTGTCATTTATCATATTTATTAATTGAACCATACAAAGTATCATAATTAACAAATATGCCCCTAAAACTCTTTCTTTACAATTTTGCCCTTACTTAGTGAAAAATTCACAAATAGACATAGTCTAACTTGAGAATTATAATTGATTAATCAAAACCAATTATATGAGTCTTACAAGCAATATTATCTCAACTAGTGCGGGAACCATAGGTCTATATAACCGAGCTTTCAATAAGTAGATCAAGAATTTATTACTAAAATTCACTAACTTATTAATTCTTCGTTGAATCCACGCATAAAACTTAGAATTGCACTCTCAGTATATAGAATGCTCTATATGTTCCACCATATAGACACATCATTAGTTATCCATTGTTATAATCCTAATTTGATCAATGATCCTCTATATGAATGATACTACCTTTGTAAAGGGATTAGATTACCGTTACACCCTACAATGTATTTAATCCTTAAAACACTTAACCCCGTATAAATGATATTTCAGCTTATGTGAAATGAGATCTCCACCATTTATTTTCGTTTGGTCAAGCTCGAAGGAGATCATCATTTACTTACTATTCGCCAGATAGAAGCTATAGATTCCATGTTTATGTTAGCGCTCCCACTCAATTGCACTACCGTGTTCCCAAAATGTACGTATCACCCTGACCTAAAAGTAGGCTTAACTAACAAATCAAAGAACACGAATAGCCTCCTGAGATTGAACCTAATCATAACAGGATTAAGATCATTTGATCTAGGATCAACTAGGCGATATTGACTTGAATAGATATTACGGTAAGTTTAATAAATCTAAGTCAAAGTTCAATATCGGTCCCTTCCGATGCATACTCCATGCATCCAACCTGAGCTTTACTTTAACCAATGCTCTGGAAAGAACATAGCACTTCTCCAAATGCAAGTAAACTCTGTTGTAGATTATCATATCAGTAAAACCTTATGTCTGATAAATCTAGGAAATTTTATTCACATAGTCATGTTTACTTTCCAATGTGTTGACAGCGCAATAAACAGGATCAAGTATGTGAAAAGGGTTTCAGATGAATTTATACATTATGTACATATAATCATGAAATAAATCATGTGAACCATGCAACATTAAATGTTATTTCTGATCTATATTAATAAGTAAATCTGATTATATTGAAATGAGTTTTATTTAGGGCATAAAACCCAACACAAGTTGTTTACAAAATACGGGATCCCGAATCTACTTTTCAAACATGAACATAATGCAATATAATAAAAGTGTCGCCAAGCGACTAATAAAACTGAGTTTATGTTGTCCTGAAGATCTGAACACTCTAGGTCTAACCATTTAGATATGTACAATTTTCACTAAGTTCCAAACTCATTGTTGTTCAGATTTAAACCTGCCTTTACCTACACATGAAAATATATTTGTGAGTCGACAGACTCAGTAAGAAAAATATAAAACATAATCATATATTCTGTAAGGGTCATTGTTTTGACAGATTATATTAATAGTGAGTCTAGTCGTATCTGTGGTTTTAATCTGTTATAACTGCATACTAATTTTTATGTGTATAACTTGTAATTAGATGCCCATACACCTAATTACCATGAGTCTATAACTTGCACCGAACGTGTATAACTGAGTCTCGAACATTCTTGATTATAGCATGATTGACCATAATATCAGTCAATAATGCAGCACTCTAGTCGTACTGATGTCATAGCATTAATCCATACTAAAAGTACAACTAGCTATAATACCACGTGCACTTAATACTCTAGTGTTGGTAGCACTAGTTTATACTCTATAAAAATTACTAAACATATATCCATCGATATCTAGGTGCAACTCTATGTACTCCAATATCGCTTTTACTGATATCTTATCTATGGCAAACATAAAACATATACAGTAAACATGTGCATTAAACTCATAATATGAAGTTTCCTTATTGATAAATAGCGTGGAAATACCCTAAATATTGAGAAAACACAAAAATTGAGGTACCCAAAAATCATCACAAAAGGTTAATCAGATCCCCAAAAGGTAACCCATTTACTGGGGTTTTGCCTGATGAAACTGTTCACTGTTTCTGTGCAAAAATCCTAAACTCGAACATCTCTTCCTCAATTATATCCCAAATTTGCTCAAACTTTTCAGAACACCCTAACATCATGTTCTAAACATATTCCAACACTTAAATGCATCAATAAACCCCTAAAATAAAATCCACCATTAAAGACCAAGTTTTAAGTTTCCAAACTTCAAAACTTGGTTCTGACAACTACATCTGCTACTATACTTAAAAACCAGCCAAAAATAATCAAAAATCAAGTTCCAAAAAACGTTCTAGCTTACTCAAACTCACACAGAATCAAAATTACAAAACATACAAAAACCTAGCTTCTTACTTCAAAACTATCAAAATAGAGAAATCTAAGGTTTACCTTGAATTAGCTACAAATTCCACCTCAATTCTAACTAAAATCCCTGTTAAAGATGAATTTGGTCTAAACTTATCTTGGTTTCTCTTGGTTCATTCTAGGCCGAGCAAGAGGGAGGGAGAATGTGATTTTAGTTTTTATTTTAAGTTATCTAATATCCTCTTGATTATTCTAATACTTTCAGCATATAACTCATATAATTCTACAGAAATCCACTAAAGACAAATATTAAAACTTAAATAGCATTTTACAAAAACACCCTTACTTCAACCTTAAGTAATCTTTACAACTAGGAGTAAAATAGTCATAACAAAATACTTCGCATAACCTTGATATTCTAACTGTCCATAAATCTTGTCTCGCTTAATCTAAGATACTAAATCGTATCAAGGTGACATTAATGGCCAAACCGCCAAATTTTAACTGTCATCATGCATAAAATATAAAAATATCATAATTCATAAATAACACGTATGACGCACTTAGAATTCAATAAAGTCTCCATAATTAAGAAATTATATCACTAATGCTTTTTCTAGGGCTTATTTTCATGTTAATGCACATATAATTATAAATAGTAATTTAATTACTAATAAGTTGCTAATTTATGTCTAATTATGTAGTCATTACAATTATCCTTTCGTTAAAAGAATTTCATCCTCGAAATCTAACTTGAACAATTCTATATATCGAGCCCTCATGATCGACTATAACTCTTAGGTGGCCTCCTCCATCTTGCTGTTTCTCTAGAGTACTTTGACCAAAACTATGGCCTTACTTTAGAGGGCCTTATCCTTCCTATCAAGGATTTGAACTGGTTGTTCCTCATAGAACAAATGTGCTTGGAGCTCTAAAACTTCATAACTTAAGACATGAGTTGGATCTAACACATACTTCATCAACAATGATATCTGAAAAACATTATGCATTGCTGACGATGCTGAAGGTAAAACTAGACGGTATGCTACCTGTCCAACTTTCTCGAGAATCACAAATGGACCTGTAAGCCTAGGACTCAACTTTCTATTCTTACAGAAGCGCTTCACACTTTCATTGGTGAAATATGAATACATGATTTCCTAGCTAAAATCCTATATTTATGCGCTTTGGATCTGCATAACTTTTCTGCCTGCTTTGGGAAGCAAGAATCCAAGCCTTGATATTTTCTATAGCATCACTGATCTTTCTGAACTGATTCTTGACCTAAATACTTTCTATCCCCAGTTTCATCTCAGTAAATCGGAGAACGACACTTCCTATTGGATGTTATTTTACCACGATCTAGATTTACTAACATGTATGTTTGATTATATTCTATAATCTAATATCCTAAACATGAATTTCCTAAAACAATAAATTAAACACATATAGAGTTCTAGAAAATCTTACATTGGTGGCAACAAAATATTATGGCTCCTTCCGTTCAGATCTCTAACCGTTGTTTCTTTCTGTCACAGAGTAATATTAAGATCCGAGCCTGATCTCCTTCAAATGTTAAAATTATTCACAATCTTTCATACTATGATTGATTACTAAATTGATATGAGTGGGCTAGGTACTCTTCACTATAGGACTTTGAAATTTTGAAGAGAGAAGAGAGAGAGACTTCAAAAATAGAGAGAGAGCCTCTTTATTTCAATTTTTTGACAGGATAGTCAAATGAAGAGTATCAGGTTATGAGCCTATCACTATCTATTTATATGATTTCATATAGGGTTAGGATTTAAATTATATGGAATTAAAAAAGATAAAATAATGGCTAAAAACTCCCTTAAGCGGCCGACCATATAATGGGCCCCACTAGTTTTAATTTTGCTATTTATTTAACAACTTATCTTTTTCTTTCAAAAATACCATATTTTAATTTTAAACCTTTAAATGTAAAATACATTTATTTAATAATTATAATTAATTATCAAATAAAATTGATATTTAACTTATTTATGCATTAGACCTTACAAAGTCTCTTAATTAACAAATAAACTCTAAAACCTCTTTTCTTCTCAATTAAGCTCTTGCTCAATGAAAATTCATAAATAAGACATAGTCTAATTTAGAATTCTACTTAGTTAATTAAAACTAATTGACAGAGTCTATAAGCCCATATTATCTCAACTAGTGCGGGAATCATGGGCCTATATAATCAATCTTCCAATAAGTAGCTCTAGAATTTACCGAGTAAATTCTTTATCTTATCAATTCCTCCTGACTCCACTATAGATTCGGAATTACACTCTTAATTATATAGAACACTCTAGATGTTCCAAATATAGATACGCTATAATTATTCATTATTATAATCAAAATAATCAAAGATCCTCTATAGACGATTTACATCGAGTAAGGATAAATTTATCGTTCTACCCTTCAATGTATTTTATCATTAAAATACTTAGCTTCCTATAAATGATATTTCAATAAACTAATATAATTATTAAAAATAAGTGTTGGAAATATTTTACCAGGATCTAGATTTACTAACCAGTATGTTTCATTAACATCCTAATATGAATTCTAAAACAATGAAATAAACACATATAAAGTTTAGGAAACCTTACATTGGGTGCAGCGGAATATAATGACTCATTCCGTTCAGATCTCTAGCCCTTGATTCCTTTCTGTAGCAGAGCATCACCAAGATCTGAACCTGGATCTCTTTCTCTCCTTCTTTGATGCTGATTCTCCTTCTTGTTGATTGGATTCTTCACAGTCTTACACACTATGATTGAGATACCACTTGATGTGTGTGGGAACTCACTCATTCACTCAAGGTTCGAAATAATTTAGAAGAAGAAAAGAGAAGGGAAATGGCGGCTTAGAATTTTCTCTGAAGGAATGAGATGCACCATCTTTTTCCTGAAGTCATCACTACCTATTTATAGGTAAACCTAGGTTTAGGTTAGATTTATTTGGCATTAAAATAATAGAAAAATAAATGGTAAAATACACTAAGTGTGGCCGGCCATAGGATGTGGATTGGGCCCCACTTTACAATTTTGCCATTTTGTCATTTTTTCCATTCCATTTTCTCAAAAACGCCAATTTTCCAATTCAACCACTTAAATGCCAATTCTAATTATTTAATAACTAAAAATTAATTATTAAATAATATTGTCATTTAATATATTTATTAATTAGACATATAAAGTCTCTTAATTAATAAATAAAACCTAGAATCTCTTTTCTTCACAATTTTGCCCTTGCTTAGTGAAAATTCATAAACTAGACATAGTCTAATTTTAGAATTATAATTGATTAATTAAAATCAATTAACTGAGTCTTACAAGCAGTATGGTCTCAACTAGTATGGGGATCATGGGCCTATATAACCGAGCTTCCAATAAGCAGATCAAGAATTTACCAAGTAAATTCACTGACTTATTAATTCCTTGTTGCATCCACGCATAGAACTTGGAATTGCACTCTCAGTCATATAGAACACTCTATATGTTCTACGATATAGATACGCTATTAATTATCCATTGTTATAATCCTAATTTGATCAATGATGCTCCAATAGATGATCTACATTGTATAGGGACCACATTACCGTTACACCCTTCAATGTATTTTATCCTTAAAACACTTAGCTCCGTATAAATGATATTTCAGCAAAGTGAAATGAGTACTCAACCATTTATCTCTGTTTAGCCAAGCTCGAAGGAAATCATCGTTTCACTTCTAAATACCAATAGAAGTTATAGATTCCATATCTATGTTTAGCGCTCCCACTCAATTATACTATCATGTTCCCAAAATGTACGTATCATCCTGACCCAAAAGTAGGCTTAACTAACAAATCAAAGAACATGAATAATACTCTTGAGATTGAACCTAACCATATCAGGATTAAGATCATTTGATATAGGATCAACTAGGTGATATTGAATTGAATAGATATTACGGTAAATTTAACATATCTAATCAAAGTTCAACATCGGTCCCTTCCAATGTATACTCCATACATTCGATACTGGTAAATTTTGCCAATGCCCTGGAAAGGACATAACACTTATCCAAGGTGTAAGCATACCTATCGCTGATTATCATGCCAGTCTAAATCCAGTGAACTGAAAAAATCAGGGAATGAAACTTTCGAACATATAATCAAGATTATATTCCACTGTGCTGACAACACTATAATCATTAACAAATACATATGTTCTGGACTTAATAGAATTTATACATATAATCAATAATCATGAAATAAATCATGTGAACCATGCAACATAAAATGTTATTTCTGATCTTTATTAACTAGTAAATCTAATTATATTGAAATGGGTTTTATTTAGAAAACAAAACCCAACAAACTCCCACTTGCACTAATATAAAACAAAAAAGTGCATTTCAAATGATCTCAACACCTTGATATACAAATCAAGTGTAGTATGTAGTATACTCTCCGTAATATGATCTGACAGGTTGTATTCAACACAACCTTTCCTCCACCATTACATTTCCTTAATCACAAAATACTTGATATTGTGAAATTTCTCTCTATATGTCTACTCCTCTAGGGATACTGGATTCTTTACTATTGGCAATTACTTTTTGTGTTTGTCAGGAAGTAACACTAGTATTTAAGAAATGTTGGAACAGTGCCAAAAATGTATAGAACTTTCCTTAGACTGAATAAGTACCTTTCCTGCAACTTTAACATTTAGTCTCTCTCTAGTAGACTTAGAGACTTCAAATAGGTTTTTACACTTCTCCAAAATCACTACTCCACCCCAGAGTAATCACCATCTCATCAGCAGACCTTCTAGCACTAAGGCAAGTCTAGAAATCTGATTTGGTGTAGTCTAAGAGTATTAAATACACCCTTATCGACTAACATATAGTTCCTCTTCTTAATCTTAAGATTTACTTGATTGTCTTCCAATGTTCCTTTCCTAGATTAATCTGATACCTACTCATTACTCCCACTTAACAGCAGGTGTCTGGTCTAAGGCATACTAAAGCATATCTGAGACCTCTCACTGTTGATTTAAGGAATTCTTTCATGGCTTTATCTTTTCTGGAATAGTTGAGACTTTTCCTTAGATAAATAAAATCTATGTCTAGAAGTCGAGAAGCTTCTATAGATTGCCATTAAAAAAGAAAATGCTTCAGCATCTTACTAAAGTAAGTTGCTTGCACTAGAGTAAGTAAATTACCAGGTATACCATAAGCCATAGGTTTAGATAAATTCAAACCTTTAATACCAGGAACAGGAAGTTTTGTTAAGTCCATTGAATAGACCTAGAAACGAAAATTTCCTTTCTTGTCCTTGTAATAGAAAACTTTTGGTTATTCCACATGAATGGTTTTAACCATAGTTCTCTTGGCTTTTCATCTTAGTTTCTTATTTTGACAATCCATTACTTGTTTAAACTCACAATGGATTTGAATCACTGGTGTCTTCCAAGTCATAATAGGGTGAGTTCTTTGAAACTCTCCCACTACGACAAGGTACCGTGAATTATGTTTAAGAAAACTAAATGGTATTGACCTCTTCGGTTGTGTTAAGACAACAAAGGCAGTGGGATCATCATATGTAGAATAAGATGATAGAACACTTTTGGAATCAAGAAAATTATCTCCTCTATTTGCTACTTTGTTTTCAGACTTAGTCATTTTCTTAGAAAAGTTGTATTTGTTTAAACAAACACTTTCTTATCTAATGACTATGGGATGGTCCACCCCTAATCACTTAGAATAGCTAATAAACATGCAAACCTTAGTTAACAGTTCTAGCCTTTCTTAAGATTACGATTAGGTCATCCATGAATCTAACAACCTTTCCATCATTCTGAAATTTTCCTTTCACTAGGGTATATCCCTAGAAGAAATTAGGCAACTACTAGTAACTAATCATCAATATGCAATTGAATTTCTGGGGAGGTAAATTTGGATATAATTCAAAAATCAACTTAATGATCTTTGAATTGCATATCTACTAACTATTTCTCCACCCCTATCAGTTCGCAAGATCTTTAACCACTTACCTTAAGGGTTTTCCACCATTGCTAGAAATTCATGAAACTTTTCAAACATTTCAAATTTCTGTGCTTAAGGTAAAATCTAGAGTGATCGTTTTAAGAATATAACGAAAAACTCATATCCACCCCTGAATGTACATCCATCTGCGAATGAGATGAACTTACTTTTAGTGGATATAGGCATATTGACTCTTTGCAGAGAATGATCTTGTCAAAACCACTATGAACAAGATACAAATGCCATAGATTTATCAGAATGTGGTTGTGTCTTTTGATGACTTGGGTTTAGTTACAATAAAGAGTTCTTAGAATAGTCCAAGTGAATCCTGGTCACAGAATACTAAACTCATATTCCATACTAACATACAGTTTAAATCCATTGATAGAAAATGGTTATTAAACACTTGTGAAAGTGTAACTGTATTGTATTCTGGAAATAGAAATATAAAATCTCTATTTGGAATCTAAAATTTAAAGTCAAAGACTTAAATTTATACCAAATATAATGAGTAATTCTTCTTTCTTGGACCACCACTACTAATTTAACTCTAAGTCTGATTTGCTTAAAGCAAGCATAAGCAAGTAGGAGATTTCTAAGATTGAGGATTTATATCAGTTCGGGATAGAATCACTACAAGAAATATAAGTTTTAGCTACTACAAAGTTGGTAGCAAATAATCTATATTTGGTAGCTAATACTTTTTTTGCTACCAAATTTTTTGGTAGCAAATTGGTAGTTGTATCTCGGTCGCTGAAAGTATTTTGCTACCAAATGTTTGGTAGTTGATACTATTTTTTTAGCTTCTAATTTTTTGGTAGCAAATAATATTTATTTTAGTAGCAAAATTATTAGCTTTTAATATTCAACATAATTATTTTGCTACCAAAAATTAGTAGCAAAACTAATAAATTATAATGTCCAACTATTTATTACCAGTTTTTGGTAGTAAATTATATAAAATAATTATATAATTAATAATGATATAATTAATAATGGTAATAATTTCTTTTTTCTTTATATAATGAAATATATATTATAGTACAATCTTTAAGTACGTACAACAAACTATTTTTTAAAAAAAAACAACAAATGGTTAAAGTTATTAAATTTGTACATGCATCAATTCATAAATATTGAGTCACATTTTTAAGTGCACACATGAGCAAATCTAGAAGTATAGCTGCATCTCTTTGGTTCACAACTTCCATAGCCATGTGTAGTTTGTTATTGTTGGGTGGGAAGTTAACAGTGGCAGGATCAAAACCTTTTGGTAGAGATAGAGCTTCTCTGCTCTTATACTTCTACTCCCATATTCCATCACATGAGATCCACCGTTGACGAAATCGTTGGCATTCGCAGTCCGTTCCTTGACCTACAGAGCAAAACACATTTGTTCATCAAACTCAGCATACAATCGAAGCAAAAATTAGCTGTTTTGAATGGCTTAGTTGTTCTCACATACCATTTCATATTTTTATGTTTAATATCATGAATCATGAGAGCCGTGGACCAAGATAGCAATACGCTTAGCACTGTCTGACCAAAGATTATCCCCTTTATATATATCCAATCTGGTAGGACAAACAACTTCCTAAGTACCTCAAAACTCTTACTTTACTCAATGATTAGATAACTCGAATTTGTAATTTGCTGTGGAGGCAGTTTCATGCATGCATAATATATGTATATGTATACAAGACAAGATTGTTACCTCACTCGGGCTATCTGGAGAAAACCACCGCAATAAGACCCCAAGATGAACAACGGCAGGAATCAACTTGAAGAGCAGTGGCGTTGTTACCAGACTGAGAGCTGTCGTTCCAAGAAGCAACAGATATAATTTTCCCTGCAAAAGAGCTTAATCCTTTAGAAAAATTGCAGCAGAAAAACTTGCAGTTTGGTTTAAATTTGATAAAGTTCCAATTTTGGATTTAGTACTGCTAGACCACCTGGTGGAAGCCTAGGTGCACCAGTGACAAACTGGCAGATGATGACTTACCTAGTGTCATGACATGTGCTAATTATCTGAAGCTTCCTCCTTACTCTACCAAGGAAATCATGTACAAGAAACTGGTCTATGCAATTAGTGAAGGGCAAGGATCCTTTGATTTGTCCTGATGAGATTTTGGACTAACTCATTTTACCTGTGTATATTACACCACAACAATCCGGGTCATTTCCCCCTTGTCTTTTGGGATAATTTTGATGTTGAAATTGGATAGTTGGAGAGTCCTACTTGCTAAATAATAAAAGGCTTCTTTTGGTGACCTTGTAAGCTCTAGTGCCTTTGTCAAGGTTAGTTTGGACAACAACCACATTCTTAAAAGAGGCTGTAAAGGAAAATCCACAAGAACTTTTTTCTTTTTTTTTCTTTTTCAAAAAAAAAAAAAAATTGATAAAGTTCACATTGGCAAAATTGACAATTTTTAAGAAAAATCCACTGAATGACCAAAATTTTTGTACCTCTCTACAAGCATTCACAAGAAAAGAGATGTATTCCTTTAAAAAAGTACAATAATAAACCAAACCCCTCTGTCACTCTATAGAACAAAATTGGGTGCAGGGTTCACGGATTAACTTTACTCTTTCTTTTTTTTTTCAAGAAGCGATACATTAGGGTACCAAACAATAAGCAAATGAGATAACAAAATTGAGGACCAGCAAATGGACGAGTTCACTTAAACAATACGATTCGAATACTTAAACAAATTGATACGTTATTTTCTTTTTTTTTTGAAAAAAAACAGCACAATGATTTCATTGCGAATTCAAGTCCAACCAAGAGTATTTCAGAAAAGGCATAACAAGCAGACGATCTCAAAGGAGTACATAGGCCTTTACAAACAAATTCATTTTATTGAACAGAATATAACAAAGACTACAGGACCATCACGCTTGGCTCTGTACAGAACCCAAAACCACATCATAGCACACATGCCCTTCCCAGTAATTACGTACGTGCCACCTGATTCCGATTAGGATGAATTTTCTAACTAACTAACCTATTTTAAAGCTAGATATTAGGATGAATTTGAATTTGAATAACAATAAAATTGCCAGATGAAAAAAAAAATAAGAATAAAAAAGAGATTATATATCATTAAAATATTTAAAATATTTATATTTAAAAATAATAAAACCCTAAATAAAACCTAAATATCTCCCCATATATAGTTCTGTCGATCTATTCTCCTTCTGTCAATTTATTTCTGCCAAAAAAAATAGAACTCATCCGAAACCTCAATATCTATATCTATATATTATTATGAAAAGTAAAGATTTTTGTATTGAAGAGCTTTGAAAAACAAGGACTGAAAGACAAAAAGGTATAATGTATATTTATATGTTTAGATTAGATATAGTAATGTATGTATGATATGTGTGGATACTGATTGAAATTTATGATGAATAACATAAATTTCTTTATAATAGGTGTGTGAGGCCATTTTTGAAGGAAAATTTCCAATTCGAGGCAATTGGAGGACTTGATCACAATAAGGTATATTGTTTGTTTATTTAAATGTTTTGATAAATGGATACTGTTTTTTTTTTTACTCTCAGCCTTTAATTCAAACGACAGCCCTTTTATTAAAGAGCTACAAGTCGTATTATAAACACATAAACACAGCCACTAAAGATTAACCCTAGCAGTTCTCCTTCTTTGTTCTTCTCTGAAGAACACAGAGACATCAACAAAAACAACCCAGAAATTAATCCTTGCTGCCCAATTCGAAATACCCCAAACAGAGCCTCCTTCTTCGTTGTTCTTCTTTGAAGAACACGAAGAACAACCCTCTTACAAACCCAGAAAATAAAACCCAGCAGCACCCCTTTCTAAACCGATTCTAACCCAGAAAATCCCAAGCAGAAAAATAAAAAACAGACAGCATCAACAAATTAATTTATATACAAATTAAGATTTAGATATTAATCAAATTATGAAAGTGAATAAAATACCTTTCTTAGAAATTCTCAATTAAGCAAATAGCTTCCTTTGCTCCTTTGACAGAAACTACCAATCTTTTTTCTTTGAGAGTACCAATCCAAGTGAAAGAAAGAAAACATCACAATCCATATAGCACCAAATATATCACTGCCATCAAGAAAAAAAAGAAACATGGTAAAATATTGAACCAAGCATATTATGAATAATTTCAAACCAGAAATATAACTGAAATCACAAAAATAAATTATAAAAGATATAGTAATTAAATTTGTTTACTATATCAATATAAGGGAACATCAGACACTTTTAATCTGTCGTAAAAGAGAGAATTAGAATCATTCATCAGAAAGCAATATTAAAATAATTCAGCATTGTATAATTCTAAGAGATAACAAGACACACCCAATTATTAAGTTTCTTCAAGTGTATAATTACACTAGCTTCTTTTTTTTTTTGAAGTAAAAATCAATTTCTGCAGTACATTCATGATTATGGAAATACATTTAACACATCACTAAATAAAGAAGGTATAATCATAAAATGTATCATCACATCACTTCAACTATTAGTTTGAATAAGTCTATGATTTTTGCTAATGTACATACCATAATATATATATATATACATACATATATATATATTCACAATATAGGTAGCATATGACACATCAAGATGACCTTTTGCATTTATTCTAATGCCCAAAAACCACCAAATATTTTCCAATTATTGATTATACTATCAGCCTCTAGAGTGTAGAGACCAAAGTTTCAAGCCAACTACCATGAGAAATTAATTACTTACAAAGCAACAATAAAGGAAAGAATTTTCCACATCAAAACCTTTCTGCTTGAAAATGGCAAAGCTACTTTTGACAATTCATTTGCACCCGTCGCCCAGAAGAGCATAATTTTCGACTTAAGTTTATAGGAGGGAGATTGATCAGGGTGTTGTAGCTGCCAGTTAATTATGTTAGCTGTTTAAGGAAACATTCCTTCAAGATATTCATCAAAGTGATCGTCATCGTCGACTTTATGATCAGAGACCGAAGCTGAAGCTTTCTTTCCTTTTTTCCTCTTTTCTTTGCTTTTCTCGTTATCAGTATCATTATCGTCATCACTACTCCTCGACCAATTCCTCTTTTTTGTATGCTCTGCCTTAGAAGCTTAAATTTGTTTATCTCTTAAACCTAATACATACGGGAAACAATCATTAATTGTTGTTTGATTTCTCAAAAAGAAACAATATTTTATTGAATTATTAAATTTCTTGTTCTTCCATACCATCTAAACCCCAGAAGCTGAGATCCAAAAAACCTCAAAAAGCAATTAAATTTACCATCTGGGTTGTGTTTGATTCTGGATTGGGGTGGCCCAAGAGAGGTAGATGGCGATTCTGAGAGATTTTGTTGTTTAGGCAGAAAGAGTTGATTGTGGTAGAGAATCAACGAGAAGTGTCGGACCTGGGGTTGTTCTATTGAAAACCCATAGAACAGTAAAGAAAAATCTCCCAACCCAATCAAGCAGAATAACCAAAAGTAGGGGAGAAGCTGCGCCATCATCGTCTGCGAGTGGGGGAGTTGGAGTCGTCTTCTTCGAGTCGTCTGTTGTCGTCGACTCTTGTGGGCTTGGTCAGAGATGAGCCGATAGAACTGGAGAGTGATCCCTGAGAGAGAGTGCGAGATCAGGAGAGGAAACGAGAGAGAGTGCGAGAAGGAGAGGAAACGAGAGAGAGCGACTGATCAGATTCGCACAAAGCTGCGGTTGAAGAAGCTTAGCTGGATCGAGTGATGAAATTAGGGTTTCTTTACCCAAATTAATGTAATGAGTTTTTGCCTATATTGGTACTGAAAAAAAATTAAAAAAAAATAAATAGTGTTTAATAATAAAATTTTATTAATATTTTATTTTATATAAAATTTATTTATTTAATTGTATTAAATTTTTTTAATTTTTTTTCTCAATTTATATTTTTAAAAAGACTTAAGTTTTTTTAATTTTTTTTTTCCAATTTATATTTTTAAAATACTTATTTATATATTTTTGAAAAATAATTCTAGTGAAAATTCTTTTTTTTTTAATTTTAATTAAAAATTAAAAAGTGTTAGTAGTTAATATTTGAATAAAAAAAATATAATTTTTTTTATAATATAATTACTTTTAAAAAATATTCATTAATATTATTTTTTTATTGTTTTTTTTAAATTTGGTCATATTGTTTCTTTGGATTTTTTTTTTCTAGTGTAACACATCATCCTCACACCTCTGAAAAGGAATAAACAAGCTATGGATAAGAGTTGGATTTCTAATAACAATAGATTGTCTGCCAAGTACAATAAGGGATTGCAAAAATTCATTAGATTATCAAGTAGTCATCTGAATGAGGAGAATAAGATTCGGTGCCCATGTGTTATGTGTATGAATTTATACTTTCATGACTTACAGACAATTGAGCGTCATATCTACGTAAAAGGGTTTTATACTCGATATGTTAACTGGGTACATCACGGGAAAGATATTTTAGAAGAAAGTGATCATGATAATAATGATGCTACTGATGTCGAAGATTTCAGTGATATTGGCGATAATAATAATGACATTGACCATGATGACAATGATGATATGATCCCAGCAATTGAAGACTTGGCTCAAGAAGTTCCTACACATAATGCTTCTGAGAATTTTGAGGATTCAAGTCATAAGGAGAAATGGAAAAACTTCCATAACTTATTTGATGAAGTAGAAAAAGAATTGTATCCTGGATGTACAAAGTTTTCAAGTTTGACTTTCATGGTTAAGCTAATGCATATAAAAGTATTGACTAGCTTGAGTATTAAAGGCTTCGACATGATTCTTGAGCTTCTTAAGGATGCATTTCCTGATGATAACAAAATCCCAAATTCTTATTATGAGGTTAAGAAAATATTGAGTGGTCTTGGTTTAGAGTGCGAAACAATAGATGTATGTAAGGATGATTGTTGTTTGTACTGGAAAAATAATAAAGATGCTACAAATTGTCCTATATGTGGTCATGAAAGATATGAGTACCAAGGAACTAAAGGAAAAAAAATACCACATAAAAAGATGCATTATTTTCCAATAACTCCCCGTTTACAACGACTTTTTATGTCAAGACACACCGCAGCAGATATGAGGTGGCACAAAGAAAAACGTGTGGATGCGAAGGTGTACTTAGACATCCGGCGGATGCGAGAGGCTTGGAAAGATTTCGATAAGCAATATCCTGATTTTGCCAAAGAGCCTCGAAACATTAGGTTGGGATTTGCAACAGATGGGTTTAATCCGTTTGGTGATTTATCAAACTCATACAGCATGTGGCCAGTAATACTAATGCCATATAATATGCCACCATGGATATGCATGAAACGAGAATCTTTAATGATGGCAGTACTTATTCCTGGACGTCGTGCTCCAGGTAAGGACATAGATGTCTATTTACAACCCTTAATTGAAGAACTAAAAGAATTATGGGAGAAAGGAGTAAGAACTTTTGATGTTGTTGATAAAACATATTTTACAATGCGTGCTGTTGTGTTATGGACAATTAATGATTTCCCTGCATATGGTACTGTGTCCGGCTATAGCACTCAAGGGTATAAGGCATGTCCAGTTTGTGAGGATGACACATCTTCATTTCGAGTTAGGGGTAAGATCTCTTACATGGGACATCGTCGATATTTGTGTGCTGAACATCAGTGGCGCAATGATAAGGAATACGATGGTACAATTGAAACACGAAATCCCCCTCAAGAGTTAACAAGTGATGAAATTTTAACTAAATTAGATGGTATGTGGAAATGTAGGCCGGGTAAAAATGTTGATATTGTAAAAGATGATCAGAATCAGATGAAGAATGCAGGCTATCAAAATAAAACAAATTGGAGGCGTAAAAGTATTTTGTGGGAGTTAGCATACTGGCCCAAACTTAAACTAAGGCATAATTTGGATGTGATGCATATTGAGAAAAATATATGTGACAGTGTGGTTGGAACAATGTTTAGCATCGACGGCAAGTGTAAGGATACCGATAAGGCACGACTTGACTTACAAGATTTGAAAATTCGTAAGCAATTGCAAATGAAGAAACGGGGAAACAAGTGGGTGAAACCTACGGCTTGTTATACATTATCGATGAAGGAACGACAAACTATTTGTAAGTTCTTGGAGTCTGTTAAATTTCCAGATGGATATGCAGCAAACTTGTCTCGAAATATAATTATGAAAGATGGGAAGATTACTGGTTTAAAAAGTCACGATTGTCATATATTATTACAGATATTGCTACCTATTTGTGTAAGGCCATACTTGAAAAAAAAGTGATGAGTGTAATTGCTGAATTATCCTTATTTTTTCAAAAACTATGTGCGAAGACATTGTATGTGAAAGACTTAAATGATTTGGAAGAAGGCATCGTGTTCACACTTTGTAAGATGGAAAGTATTTTCCCCCCTGCCTTTTTCGATGTGATGATTCATCTAGCGGTCCACTTGCCAAAGGAAGCCAAGTTAGGTGGTCCTGTCCAAATGCGATGGATGTATTCAATTGAAAGGTAACAAAATTTTTGTTACCTTAACAAATAATGAATTTTAAAAATGTGCACTAATGTATATATTAATTATATAACCTTTTATAGGGAAATGGGTCATTTGAAAAAATATGTAAAGAACAAAGCTCGGCCTGAAGGTTCCATTAAGGATATATAATTAGTGAGGCATTAAATTTTTGTTCTATGTATCTTCATGGGATAGAAACTCGTTTCAATCGTCCAGATCGAAATCCAGATGATGTCGGAGTAAGAAGAGAATCAACATTATCCATATTCAACTTACCAACTAGACCATTTGGGAAACAATCATCAATCAGAATAAGTGAAGATGAACGAAATATGGTTCATTGGTACATTCTGAATAATTGTCCTGAATTGGAGCCATATTTGGAGTAAGTTTTCTTTAATTCATCTTAAATATATCCTAAAAAATTTATGTTGTCGTAAATAAAATAATTCTTATCTGAGAGTTACTTACTTTGAATCAGAGAACACAGATTGTTTTTACAATCTAAAGGTGTTTTGGATATTGACGAATCGCAGAAAAAAAAATTTCCATCTTGGTTTGAAAATAAAGTAAGTTCGTAAATTTGTATATCTTTCAAATGGAATATGCATATTTATTCTCATTTTAACTATACAAATTATTATCTCAGGTTAAAAGAATGAATGAATGCTCATATTCTACAGCCCAAGATGATTTATATGCCATTGCAATTCAGCCTAATTTTTTAATTTGCAAGTATGCTGGTTGTATGGTTAATGGTGTTAGATATCACACAAAAACTCGAGATGAAAAACGAGTCACTCAAAATTATGGAATTCGAGTTGAGGCAGAATATAATGGGAACCTTTGTGATTTTTATGGTGTCATCGATGAAATATGGGAAGTACATTACATCTATTTCAATAAGGTGATATTGTTCAAATGTTCTTGGTATAACACCAGTGAGAGTCCACGTAGAATCTATACGGAATATCATATGACTAGTATAAATATTAGCTCATATTGGTTTGAAGACGACCCATTTCTTCTTGCAAATCAAGTTAATCCAGTATTCTATTTAGATGACATTAAAAAAGGAGAAAATTGGAAAGTGGTGCAAAAGGTAAACCATCGTCATATTTGGGAAATACCATCAGAGCCTGAAGTTGATGATGGAGAACGAGTTGTCCAGAATCGTGAAGCATATCAAGAAGATTCCTCAAACAACATTAATCTCACATTGGATTCTTCAAACAACATGGACGACGTTCTTATTCGAAAAGATATTGATGAAGTTGAAACTGATGAGTTATTGATTGACTCCCCAAAAGATCAAAATAATCAAGTTCAACACGAATTAAACATTGATGATATTGATGAAGAAGCACTACTTAGTGGTTCGCATTCGAAACTGACTGTGATGAAAGTGATTAATATAAAGGGTGTGTAAATAACTTTATTTTGTTAATGGGATAATTTAATATTAGCTACTAATAATTTATCATTTCAGATTTTATTATGTCAAGTAGTACGAGAAAAGGTAGTTCAAAACGGGGACGCACTGATACTTCAGATCAACCCTTGAGTAGTACGAGAAGATTTAGCTCTAAACGGGCACACAATGATACTCAATCACCATCAGATTCACCGCAATCCTTGACACCTTCTACTGATGACCCTTCAACAGTTCCATTACATGATGAACAACGTCAATCTTCAAAAGGTACAAAATTTTATCATCACTCTTATTTTGGAAAAAAATACATTTATAAATACTTATTAATTATATATTTTTCTTACAAAAAATAGAAATACAAAAGAATGTACGTGGTCCTACTCGTGGAGATCGCTTAAGCCGTGAACTGAAGAATGACAAAATAACTAATCTAACTATTACCTATAATAAGGGCGAGCTTCGAGTTTATGGTGATAATGCTTCTGATTTTACAACTAATGTTGGCGTAAATGTACGCCATCATGCTCCATTGCAATATAGTGGTTGGAGCAAAGTTCCACCCGCAGAAAAAAAAGCTGTATATGCTCGTATACAGGTACATTTGTTAATATATTCATTTTTCAATATTTTTTTTAATTAGGTAATTTTATATTTATTTATTCAAAACTTATGCAGGATGTATTCAAATTGGACTTTGCAAAAGATCCATATCTTGAGGTAATTTGTGATGAATATTGCAAAAATGCATACAGCAATCATCGTCATAATTGTCACCGACATTATAAAAAAATGATCGAGGAAGGAAAAAATCCATTAGAGCATCGACCTACGAGTTTGGTGATAAAAGAAGCTGACTGGAAATGGATGTGCACTGCATGTTTCTCCAGCGAAGAGTGGAAGGTATCATAATGTCTATTTCATCATATAAATTTTTAATTTTCTTAAAAAAGTATTAATGTCAATTACTTTTTTTTTTGCAGAAAAAGTCTGTGGCTGGCTCAAAAAATAGATCAAAAGTAAAATTTATGCATAGGGGTGGAAGTAAATCATTTACTCAACACTTACATGAGTCGGTAAAAATAATTTATTATTAATAATTAATTTTAAATTACTATGTATAAGTTTTAAAAAAAATTTCACTTAATTATTTCAGAAGTCTACACCGGTAATGGATGTAGATGAAGGACAATCAAAGTCTATTAAAGCTGGAGAGATTGAAACATTCAAAAAAACTCACTACACAGAAAAAAATGGATGGATCAACCAAATTGCTGAGGAAAAATATGTATGCAACACATTCACTATAAGTTAATAACATTTTCTCCACTATTTACATTTTATATAAATATATTACACAATTTTTTTATCTTTGTAGAAAGAGATGATTGAGTTACGTGAAGATCAACTTAATCAACTCGAAGCTGGTACATTAATAATGGTAGACGATGCTGCTATCTATAGACAAGTTTTAGGTGATGCTAAGTATGGGTGGCTAAGAGGGACTGGACCTGTAATAGGAAAAAAATTATCAATAGAGTTATCATCTAAATCCAAGGAGCTTCAAGAACAACGCATTGAAAAATTAGAAAAAATCATCAAAGATTTTACCAGTGAAAAAGATGGTGTTTTTGAAAAATATCTTCAAGAAAAAGTGGACAAGCGGGTTGAATCATTGGAAAGAAAATTCTTGGAAGGACATAAATTTCAATCATCATCAAATAAAGAGACAAATCCACCACAACAGTGGCCAACTCCACCAACAATGGTTTTTTCTTTTTTTTTTTTTTATTTAAAATAATATTGATTTTACTACTATTATAACTAATTCTTCTATGTTGTTTGTAGGATAAAACTTATAGATTAACTTTGGGAGACGGTGATGTAGTTGCTATTGGTGAAATTATTCCGGGAAAACAAGTTCATGGGAAAGATTTGGAAAAAGGCAATGTACGAGTATGCATAATTGAATGTTTGAATGAAAATGCTCGTCTTCCTGTCCATGTTCGTGATGATTTAATCTTCGTAAAAGATGCAGTCCAAAGCTTTGTTGCATGGTAGGAACACTTAATCATCTTTGGTGATTCTGAGGTAAAAGAAAATAGTTTGATTTGTATTTAGCCTTTCTATTATAATTATTTATTGTTTAATAATATTTTAGGCATTAAAAACTATGGAGAAAAATGAACATTTATCTCCACACATGCCAACTCAGAAAGCTTCAACAAGTTCGATGAATGTGAAAGACTCTCCTGTTCCATTTGTTATGCCCAAAATCATCCCAAGGAGCGTCAAAGCTATATTGTTAAGTGTTCAATATCGCAAAAGTAGAGAAGAGTATCGTATTGAAATGGATCCAAATATTTTTGGGTCTGATCAAGATTTGTATATTGAACCTAAAGATATAGTTCATCTTGGCACAAATGTTGAGATTGGAGCTGAGTGTATCGCATTTTATATAAGGTAAGAGATTTTTTTATCATATTTTTTAATCGCACACTTAATAACATTATTTAATTTGGTATTGTTATAATGTTTAGGATCTTACATGAAAGGTTAAAAAATTCAAAAAGAGAGAAGTATTTTCGTTTTATTCATCCAAGTTGGGCTTCTATAGTGGGATCCTATTTGCAGCAAAATGTAGAATTAATAGCAGATCGATTAGCAAGCGCAGGGGAGATGCAACTTTCATTGATCCCTATTAATTTAGGGTAAGATTAACTTAAATTATTATTTTAGCTATATAGTAATATATTTATATATTAAAATTTTTTCTTCCATCACTAGTTATCATTGGGTGCTAATAATAATTGATCCATCACGTGAGATGTGTTTCTGGCTCAATCCAACTGGAGAACTACCAAGTGATACCATTAAGAATTTTATCGCAATGTAAGTGAATAATATTTATCATTAGTATAATAAGCATCAAATTAAAATTTATATGTAATAGTGTTGATGTTAATTTGTTTATTATTTAGGATTTTTGACTATTACAATGCTTCAAAAAAGAAAACTCCAAGAGCAGCTGGTATTATATGGAAAATTATAAAAGTGAGTAGTCTTTATCTCTCAAAATATATAAAAAAATTTTGTATTTCACAAATATTTAATGATTTTACAACAAAATATTACTTTTAATTATTTATTTTAAGAGATTCTTACACATCTATATAAATGTGCAGTGTCCTCGACAACCCAAACACTTTGAATGTGGATATTATGTTATGAAATACATGCGGGATTTATGCATGGATTCAAGACCTCTCAATTGGTTAAATACTAATGTATATGAAATATACATCTTTTTCAATATATATATAAATAATATTTAAGTTCACTAATATTTATTAATATTTTTTTTTTCAGTGCAACAATAGAATGGAGAATTATTACACAAATGAAGAAATTGATGAAATTCGAATAGAGTGGGCCGATGCATTCATAGAATTGATTTAATATTTTATTATGTTTTTATTCATTTTTATTGAACAAATGAATCATACTATATTCATTAATTATTTAATTTAACATTATCATTTTATTTTATTTGTTTTTATTAATATTTCATATAACCTTTTTTCTCTTCTATTTTTCAACACTCTTTAGAAGTTTCAATAAAGCAACGATATAAGTTTTTATTTTGTGAGAAAATTATAATTCTACTCTTTAAAATTTTTTATTTTTAAAATAATATTTAGTAATACTGTTTGTATTAGGTGCGAACCTAATTATAATTAATTTTAATTTTTTTAAAAAATACATGCAAATTGTATATATTTACCAAATTAATAATTTAGGTAATAAATGCAATAAAGGATAAAAAAAAAAAAATTCACTAAAATTAATAAAAAAAATTACATAAATAACTTACGTTTGGAGAAACATTAAAAATAATATTTATATTTTCGTAAAAAAATCAATTATTTACTGTATTTTCTAATATTTAGTATAACAATTTTATAAATAATAATTATATTTTTACTCTAATAATTAATGAATTAGTAGGTAACAAAATATTATATTTTATTAAATATAAAATACAAAAGTGGTAAATAATATTTTTATACAAGAAAAAATAATTGCTGAGTATTGATTGCGAGAAGAAATATGTTTCTACTAAAAAATGCATATGGTAGCAAAAATTAGTAGCTGAAAATATTAGTTTGCTACTAAACACAATTGGTAGTAAAATTGGTAGCAAAAAATACAAAGATCTTTTGCTATTAAGAAATATGGTAGTTAAATTGGTAGCTAAACACAAAAATTTTGCTACCAAAATTTATTGGTAGCTAAAAATCACAATTGCCTACTAAATAATTTGGCAGTAGAAATATTTGGTCTTATTTGTTTGGTATTGGCTACTAAGAAATTTTACTACTAAAATTTGGTAGCAATAAGCTACATTTTGCTACCAATAAAATTTGGTAGCTAAAAGATATTTTTCTTGTAGTGATGTTAGGAATATAATCGTATGCGTCATTTAATTTCTTAAGAGGAAATAGAATGACATTTAATGATTTATAAACCATTTATCCAATGATATATTTATTGAGCTAATTCGAAATGAATAAGCTAAGAGGAATAAGGATAATTTCGTATTTAAATAAGAATCCAACGATGCTCCGATTAGCGAGAGTCAAAGTTATTCTTATTTATACAATCTTCTTGTTTCATATTGTAAATACTTGTCTAAGGTGTCATCAATTGATGAACAGCTAGATGTTGCATTTACAATATTTATCTATCGAGATCTAACACTATTATGTTTGTCTAATGGATGACAATCCATTAGGGATTTGCCCCATTAAAACAACAAGCCAAGTTAGACCAACAATGAAGATTCAAAATTAAACTACAACTAATAACAGAAAATAACATGGTTCAATATAAATTCACACACAATTCATAAATTATCAAGCATTTAGCAAATAACAAAGACATGTGAAAATACAAAACAAGCATATCTTAAATAATTTCTAAGGTTTCCAACAAACTGATACAGTGTCTCGGTAGGTGAGAGTCAAAGTATCATTCATTGAATAGAGTTGTCAGCTCATCTAAAATGCAAACCATTCTAGCAACCTTTTATTCGATCGAAATAAGAATCCAACGTTGTCCCGGTAGGCGAGAGTCAAGGTTATTCTCATTTTATGAGCTTCCACCATTGTTTCATGTTTTATAAGTTTATCTCTAAGTAGTCACCGTAGGGGAGAGTCTAATAGAGACGAAAACTTACAAAATACTTATCAAATGAGATCTTACGGTGTTAAATGCGTTCAACGAATAACCATCCATAAGGGGGACGAACTCTAGCGTCTCGAGGTTATATTAAAAACATTTAACTATTGTAAGACCAACAATGGAGATCGAATATCCTTATAACCAGGGGCGGAGCTATGTACAAGCTCACAGGGGCAGTGGCCCCCCCTGATTTTTTTACAATTTATATGTATTATATATTTTTAGTAAATTGTGTTTAGTATAAGGCATTTTTCATAAATAATATTAATTTATTGATTAATATCATATTTATATCTATATATAGAGTATTTTTAAAAATTAAAATAAATTATTAAATGTATAATTATTATATTATCTTTATTTGTAGTATTTATTTAATATATAAGTTAGTTTAATATATTTTAAATAAGAATATTTATAAATTAATACTACTGGATATATATACATGGAACATTTTTTAATGGGTATTATATCTATTTTTAGTTTAGTTATTTAATTAAAAAAATATCAAAAAATATATGCATTTTTTCATTTTTACACTTCAAAACAGTTTTTTTTTATTATTATTTTGTATTTTTTTTACAGAATTCTACATAGAAACCCCTATTGCAACTAGCGGAGCAACTTAAATCGCAACCAAAAATCGTATAGCAACCTACATAGAAACCATCAGAGAAACCACTTTAGAAACCCAAACTGTAAATTTGAAAAAAAAAAAAAAGTTAAAAAAATAGTATATGGAGTAATTCCCCAAAAATATTTTTTTTTACACTGTATCAAAAGTATGTTTATATACAAAATATTTAAGTCAAACTCAATTTTTTTTAATCTTTTTTTTGCCGATTTTTTTTTCTTAGTTTTTTCAGTCGATGGAACAACTCCAACTCATATAATGTAAAAATAAGAGATTGAACTAATTAGATAGAAAAATTAAGCTTAAAAACTAAAATTTACCCATTAAAGAGCAATACCCATTAAAAATACATCTATATATATTTTTAAGAAATTACAAATAAATATTGGTAATATTAAATTGAGTCTTGAACTCCTTAAATCACCACTCATATTTTATTTTGTACATAATGACTGGTTCTATATTTTTCTTAAATAACTTATAAAGTATTAATACATATAAATATGATATTTAATTTTTCAATTGACGCATCACTTAAAAAAAAAGAGTCACCAAAATTCACAATTGTTGTATACAACATTAATATTGGCCCCCCCTATAATTTTATTCTGGCTCCGCCCCTGCTTATAACTAAAAGCTCATTATTTTAAAGAGTTGTATTTTCTTTGATATTTATTTAATTAAAATTTCCAATTTAGAATGAAAAATTCTAATTATAAGTTTTAATTTAATATTTATAAATTATACTTAGATGGATATGAAAATAAAATGAATTATTTCCATCTTAGTAATAATTTCCAATAAATATTTAGAAAATTATTCAATTTAAGTTGTTTCAAAATTAATTTAAATTAATTTACAACTCAAATTTAAATTTCTATAAATATGTATTGCATTTCGAAAAATTGAAGTATATAAGAATACAATGTTCGAAAAATACTTTAAAATAAAATAAAAATAAATCCAAAAAATTATCCTAAGTTTATGTTGGCCCAAAATTAATTAATAAAAATTAATTTTCAACAAAAATATAATTTTCCTATTTAATTAAATATTAAAGAAAAATTTCAAATATTTCAGTATCATGATTAAAAATTAACTTAAATATTAATTTTCTATTTAATTAAATATCAGTAGAAAAATACTTCAAGCAAAACAGATAATATCTATCTAGACTTTCATTGACTAATTAATTCATTTTCTAATTATAATATATTTTAGTTCATTTATTTTAATTAATCATTAAATGAAAATATCATTGATTTAAGTTGGTCCAAAATTAAAATAAATAATTTTCAACTTTAATCTATTTTTCAAATAAAATTTGAAATTTCTGCATTTAAAAAAAATGCCATTTCGAAAATAATAAAAAAAAATGATTAATAAAATAAAATATATTTTGAAAATTATTCAAATTTAAGTTATTCTGAAATAAGATTTCAAACTTAAAATAATTTTCTATTTAATTAAATATCATGAAAATAATAATATTTAAGTATCAAGAATGAAATCAACTTAAATAATTAATTTTCAATTTAATTAAATGTATTAAATATAAGAATTAAATAATCAAGTATAAAAGAAACTTAATTATTAATTCTAATTTAATACTAGAAAAAATATTCTATAATTAAGTTGGTCCAAAATTTATTAAAATAAATAATTAATTTACAACTTAAAATATTTTCCTAATTAAATATTAGAAAATATAATTAGTACTAGAAATAACTATCTATAATATCTATCATTAACTAAGTGTTTTTCTAAAATTAACTTTAAAATATTAAATGAAAAAGTAAATTCCATATATTTTAAAGCTAATTACGTTGATAATTCAATTTTAATTAGGTTAGACTAATATAATTAACCTAATACAATTATTTAAATAAGGCAAATGGGTCTTTACAATTCGGGTAGTTCATGTGAGGGAGAGTTGGGTTCAGTATGCCGTACCCACTGCTATTGGCCCCCTAACTCTCACACAAGGCCCAAAAGAGAGGAATTTAACCTTTAAATAAATAATTTTTATTCATTGAATAAGCCCAAATCTAATTGGGCCTAAATAATTTTACTTATGTCAAAATTTATTTTAGCAACCTAGTCTATTTACTTAGTAAAACTTAAATGGGCTTCCTATATTCATCTAAGCCCAATAGCAAACATATAGGCTCATACAGGTCAAATGATTTGGATAGGCCCTATCATGTTACTAGGTTTACACAGATGAAAGAAGTATAAAATTTACCTGTTACAAATTATTTATAGGATCTATAAATAATTGGACTATGATCAAAATCAGATCATTGGATTTGTCAACAAGTTAATCATAGCAATTTAGATCAAATAAATAATAGGTTTGTTAAAAAAAAAAAAATTGAATAAACAATATAAAATTAAACAAACATTGTCCATGTAACAAATATGAAATAAGATATTTAATATAATTAAATTTTTATTTTTAAACTAATCAACTAAATTTTGAAAATTTAGGGTTGTTAAAACAAACTCAAAAATCTCAAAATTTAAAATTCAAAAATGAAAAATAATTTAAAATATCTAGGTTTATTTGAATTATTTTTATCAAATTAAATTAAATATCTAATAAGATCAATGATTTGAAAAAAAATATCTTCAATATCATTTTCAAATCTTATAATTTAATAA
Source organism: Cannabis sativa (assembly GCF_029168945.1). Classification (NCBI taxonomy): domain Eukaryota; kingdom Viridiplantae; phylum Streptophyta; class Magnoliopsida; order Rosales; family Cannabaceae; genus Cannabis; species Cannabis sativa. The sequence continues at coordinate 64,877,087 of NC_083604.1, read as the reverse complement.
AATTAAAATAATAAAATAAACCAATTTTAAAATAGATGTGGTTAGATAATTATTATTTTAAGAATAAAATAATAAATAAATAATAATTATCCTAATTATATGTCAAAATATCTCAAATTAAGCATTATTCAAATTTCTACAAAAATATCTAAGTTATTTAAATATTTAAAATATAATTTATAAATATCTAATAAGTAAAATGATATAAAAAAGTAAAATATCATTTTTTGAACTTATAATTTATAAATAATTAAACATTTAACAAAATAACAAACTTTTGAATTTGAAAATATTATGGTTAAAATATCTATAAAAATATCTAGATTAATTTCAAATTTATTAATTATTTAATTTGTCATATAAGATAATTTTAATATAATATTTCAATTAAAAAAGATAAAATCATCTTTTAATTTAAAATATGTTAAATATCAAAATATCTAATCTTATAATTAAATAATATATAAATATTAAAGAAATTAACAAATTTTTAAATCTCACCATAATTTAAAAAATAAAATAATCAATTTTTAAATTTAAACCTCAAAATATCAAAATTAATAATAATCTATTGAAAAATAAATATTATTAATTTAAAATATGATATTTAAGTTCAAATATAATTAAAAATAATATTTTATTTTAATTTTGGGTTTGAAAATGGCAAAAAATCGAAATTTGGGGAAAAATCCCACAAAAATCGCACATTACGGTGTGCTACCCAGGAGGCTGCACGTACAGCCCAGGAAGGCTGCACGCAGCCTTGGGCTCGCGCGGACAGCAAGATTCCAGCCGAGAAAACTCGGCGCCTGCAGGGTGTCGAATGGGCTAGCTGCAGCCAGGCGTGACACGCTCGTGTCTGAGCGAGTGCTGACCAAGGAATTCAGACATAAGGTTGTCTGATCCGCGCGGATCACCTTGTCTGAAGCCCTGCGCGCGCGATGCTCGAGTGCTCGACACTCAATGCACCAAAATTTTCAAAACACCATAACTCTCTCATTTTTTATCGGAATTGAGTTCCGTAAAAACGAAAGTTGCTTAATTTTTCACAAGGAATAGAAATAAATATTTTCAAAAACAGAAAAAATATTTTTCATGGAAAAAATTCGTACAACACATACATTCATCACATAAGCACATAAACCAACATAAAATCACCCAAATCAACACAAAACATCGTTTTAATTCATATTTCATGAAAGTAAATCATTACCATGGCTCTGAGGCCAGTTGTTGGAAATATTTTACCAGGATCTAGATTTACTAACAAGTATGTTTCATTAACATCCTAATATGAATTCTAAAACAATGAAATAAACACATATAAAGTGTAGGAAACCTTACATTGGGTGCAACAGAATATAATGACTCCTTCCGTTCAGATCTCTAGCCCTTGATTCCTTTCTGTAGCAGAGCATCACCAAGATCTGAACCTGGATCTCTTTCTCTCCTTCTTTGATGCTGATTCTCCTTCTTGTTGATTGGATTCTTCACAGTCTTACACACTATGATTGAGATACCACTTGATGTGTGTGGGCACTCACTCATTCACTCAAGGTTCGAAATAATTTAGAAGAAGAAAAGAGAAGGGAAGTGGCGGCTTAGAATTTTCTCTGAAGAAATGAGATGCATCATCTTTTTCCTGAAGTCATCATTACCTATTTATAGGTAACCACCTAGGTTTAGGTTAGATTTATTTGGCATTAAAATAATAGAAAAATAAATGGTAAAATACACTAAGTGTGGCCGGCCATAGGATGTGGATTGGGCCCCACTTTGCAATTTTGCCATTTTGTCATTTTTTCATTCCATTTTCTCAAAAACGCCAATTTTCCAATTCAACCACTTAAATGCCAATTTCAATTATTTAATAACTAAAAATTAATTATTAAATAATATTGTCATTTAATATATTTATTAATTAGACATATAAAGTCTCTTAATTAACAAATAAAATCTAAAATCTCTTTTCTTCACAATTTTGCCCTTGCTTAGTGAAAATTCATAAATTAGATATAGTCTAATTTTAGAATTATAATTGATTAATTGAAATCAATTAACTGAGTCTTACAAGCAGTATGGTCTCAACTAGTATGGGGACCATGGACCTATATAACCGAGCTTCCAATAAGCAGATCAAGAATTTACTAAGTAAATTCACTGACTTATTAATTCCTTGTTGCATCCACGCATAGAACTTGGAATTGCACTCTCAGTCATATAGAACGCTCTATATGTTCTACGATATAGATACGCTATTAATTATCCATTGTTATAATCTTAATTTGATCAATGATCCTCTAATAGATGATCTACATTGTATAGAGACTAAATTACCGTTACACCCTTCAATGTATTTTATAATTAAAACACTTAGCTCCGTATAAATGATATTTCAGCAAAGTGAAATGAGTACTCAACTATTTATCTCTGTTTAGCCAAGCTCGAAGGAAATCATCGTTTCACCTCTAAATACCTATAGAAGTTATATATTCCATATCTATGTTTAGCGCTCCCACTCAATTATACTATCATGTTCCCAAAATGTACGTATCATCCTGACCCAAAAATAGGCTTAACTAACAAATCAAAGAACATGAATAATACTCTTGAGATTGAACCTAACCATATCAGGATTAAGATACTTTGATACAGGATCAACTAGGTGATATTGAATTGAATAGATATTACGGTAAATTTAACATATCTAATCAAAGTTCAACATCGGTCCCTTCCAATGTATACTCCATAAATCTGATACTGGTAAACTTTGCCAATGCCCTGGAAAGGACATAACACTTATCCAAGGTGTAAGCATACCTATCGCTGATTATCATGCCAGTCTAAATCCAGTGAACTGACAAATCAGGGAATGAAACTTTCGAACATATAATCAAGATTATATTCCACTGTGCTGACAACACTATAATCATTAACAAATACATATGTTCTGGACTTAATAGAATTTACACATATAATCAATAATCATGAAATAAATCATGTGAACCATGCAACATAAAATGTTATTTCTGATCTTTATTAACTAGTAAATCTGATTATATTGAAATGGGTTTTATTTAGGGCACAAAACCCAACAATAAGATCTCTTCTATTTATCTCTTTTAAGCCAAACTCAAAGAAAATTATCATTTCACTTATATGTTATTATAGAAGCTATAGATTTCGTATCTATGATTAGCGCTCCCACTCAATTGTTAATGTTCCTAAAATGTAAGTATTGGGCCGATCTAATTGATCAGCTTTAACGAACAAGTCAAAGAACACAAATAGTACAGTTAAGCTAGACCTACATGACACACAACATACAATGACACACATCATTTTATATGTGGTATCGACAACTCTTTCGAATTGCTCCTAGTCCACAAGGCCACGCCCAGAGAAAGAAATTTATTAGATGAATAACAAGTGTTTACAAAACCAAATTGGCTTATACATATAAAAACTCCCTCTTTGAATTTGCCGCAACTGTTGTAGTCTATTCTTCCAATCAGATTTCAGAAGTGTCGAGACCTTGAACTCCCTTCAATTCGTAGCACTTGCACACTTCATCTCGAAGAGTGTCTCACATGCAATCTTCCTCCCGAAGAGTGTTTAACTTGCAATCTTTCTCTTGAAGAGTGACTCACTTGTAAATAAAAATAAAATACATTTAAACATTAAGACAAAATTAATATATATAATCTTAGGAAACTTTTATGGTACTCCCAAAAAGGGTATGCACCCTTTATTATTATGATATTTAGAAAATAAATTCAGTTTAATTTTTTATAATTTTGTACATTATAATTATTTAAGATGTTATTTAAAATTTTGAGAACTCGAAATAATTTACAATATAAAATACAATATTTATTTTAAAAAATAAGAGTTGGAGTCTTAGGCGTGCGACTGTAGCTTTCTCTCTCTTCCATGGCGAAGAAGAAGCGAGTTATTCAAAAGCCTTTTCGATTCATCGATTCGGATCCCCCTTCAATCCAAGATGGTGCGGATGGCGAGAACTCGAGTAAGCAGTTCACAGACTGCTTAGAACATGAGGAAGATCCCCAGGTTGATGAGCTTTGCCGTTCTGAGATTGGGGGAAAATTTGACGAAATTGCAGAGCAGTGTGAAAGTGGGAAGAAATCGTGGGCTGAGGGGGCTGAAGATGATTTTCAAGTTAACTCTTAGCAACATTGGAGGCAGTTCACAAATGGTAAGAATTCTTATTAAGATGCTAAACTTTTGTAGTGGGAACCTATGATTCAAGATGGAAGGAAGATAGCTAGGGTTGGTTTGAACAAGGTACAAACTCAATCGGCATTTTGGAACTCAGTAGTGATATGTATGGTACTTGGAGCTAATCCTCCATTTACTGTCTTTGAGGGATTCATTATTGGGGAAAATTGGGTATAGCTCAGGTTGTTAGAATGAATGCTGGTTTTACTATTATTAAATTTAATGATGAAGCTACAATGGATGTAGTGCTTGAAGAGGGTGTCCTACAGTTTGATTGGAAGCCATTCATAGTAAGGCCATGGACGACTGATATTGATGCCTTGAAGATGGTCAAGTCGGTTCCTCTCTGGATTTGTTTACCTGATTTAGGTTTGCAATACTGGGGAACCAAGTGTCTTAGTGCCATAGTTAGCACTATTGGAAAACTGATAATTGTTGATACAATTACGAAAGAAAGAACTATGGTGAAATTTGCTTGAGTGTTGGTTGAGATGGATATTACTGATTTGCCTCCCCGGACTGTGCAATTTCTTAATGAACATGACAGACTTATTGATCAAAATGTGGAATACGAATGGATGCCTATAAAATGCAAGAATTGTGGTGGTTATGGACATGGAATGGCAGATTGCAGGAATGAGGAAAAGGTTGAATGGGTTAAAAAGGCTAAAAATACGATAGAGAAGAAAAAGGAGAAAGCTACTGAGGCGAAAACTGAAGTTAGTTTAGAAAAGCATGCACTTATTACTACTATTTCTGAAAATAAAGTGACAAATAGTAAGATTGCTAACAGTAGCAGTGGGAATGAAGCTAATAAAAGCTCTACTTGGCAAACCCCGAAGAAGACAGTTGCAAGATGCTTAAACATGAGGAATGGCATGAAGGATACTATGCAGGAAGCTGAAACTAGTCAACAAGACAAATTAAAGAATGCTTATGAGGCTTTACAAGAGCAGCCTAGAGAGGATTTTAAGGGAGGTACTTCTTTATCTCATTGACTATGGATAATTGTAAAATAATGTGTTGGAATGTAAGGGAGTTGAATAATAGTACCAAGAAGGATGTTGTAGTGGATACTTGCAGAATAAAGAATATTGGTGTTATGGATTTAGTGGAAACTAAAATGAAAAATCATAAAGTTGAAGACATGATTAAGACTCGATTACAGGGATGGGATTATTTTGCTAGTTCAGCCTCTGAGGGGCAAATTTTGATTATGTGGAGGAAAGTTTTTGTGCGTGTAATAATGGTGGCTGAATCTGATCAGTTTATTCAATATTTTATAAAAATGGCTGGGATCTCTTAAGGATTTTGTACTACTTTTGTCTATGGCTCTAATTCTCTTGAGGAAAGAAAAGATCTTTGGAAAGGCCTTTGTAACCTTAAGCTTCATGTGAAGCCGTGGCTTATCTTGGGGGATTTTAACTCAGTTTTTCACTATTCAGATAGAAGTGGAGTCAAACAAGTTTCAAAGAAGGAGATCGAGGATTCTAATAACTGGCTTGCTTTGGGTTTAGTTGACTGGTTGTCTAGTTTAGGATCTCATTTTACTTGGACTAATAATCAGGATGGTCAAGAAATAATTTTTCTATGTAAAGTCCTTTTTTTGCAAGTTAGTTGACAAAATAATTTTTCCATTTATGGTAAGATTGCTATGCATTCATATTCGATTCTTGCCTTATAAATTCGGATTGTAGTTGCTCTTTTCCTTGTTAGGAAAGTTGCACTTTTCAGCTGGACTTTCTTTTATTTGGAAACTTCTTAAAAGAGAAGCAATTCTCTTTTGGAAAGTTGTCTTTTTTAGGGAAACTTTGATTATTGCCTTTTCCTTATTGATTTCGATTATCTCTTGATACAATCAGAATATCTAATCTGTTTTTGGCAGGAATCAAGCATTAATAGAGGATCGGACCCGATTATAGCAAGTTTCCCATTTCTGGTCTGATCTGTTGTGTCAGCATCCGAATCTGATGCTGCAGATCGTGTTTTCTTTGGAAAGTTTTTGTACAGCTGTAGATTCGAACTTGTAGTTACCTCTTTGGTTTCTATGTTCTATAAATAGAGTCTAGAGAGCAACCATTCGAATCAGCTCTTCCATTATTCAGTTTTTGCATTTATCTTTTTAGAAAGAAGAGTGTTTCTTTGTTTTGTGAGAGCCTAGTTGTTCATCTAGGTTCTAGTTGTTCTATTTCTGTTCTTACTCTGTCCTAGAGGTTGTGAAGAACTACTTGTCTGAACAAGAGATTGGTCTTCGGGAGAAGACTTGATAAAGCCTTACTTCAGGAGAAAGTAAGCACTTGGTCTTCGGGAGAAGACTTGTTGAAGCCTTACTTCGGGAGGAAGTAAGCACTCACACTTCAAAGAGGAAGGGAGTTCGGGCTTGAAGGTGTTTCAAGAAGTCAGATTCATAAAGTGGATTACAAAGGATTGCGGCAATACTTTAGAGGGAGTCTAAACTTGTTTAAGTCAATTGTCTTTGTAATTTTGATACTTTATTAATTGATTTCATTCTCTAGGCGTGGCCCCGTGGACTAGGAGTGTTCGTGAGAACACTGATACCACATATAAATCTCTTGTGTCAAGTTATTTATTTTTCTGCAAATATTTTATATTCTCGCTCGTTCCGTTTCTTTGTAGCGAAATTACTTTCTGCTTCTGCAAACGCTTCCAGTTTTTATATTTTCTTATATACAACTGACATTTGCAAAAACACGGTTTTTCATTCTAGAATCGATCATGTGTTCAAAAATGAAGATTGGTTAGATGCTTTCCCCAATTCTTCGGCTACTTTTCAATGGGAAACTACTTCGGATCATTGCTCTTGTGTAGTCTCGTCTACTCAACCTCAGAACATTGGTGTTAAAAAAATTCGTTTCTTTAATTTCTGGTCTTATCATGCTAGGTTTAAAGAAACTGTTATGGATAATTGGACTTTACCGGTGAGAAGTGCTGGTCTCAAAGCTATTTATTTGAAGCTTATGAGACTAAAACACACCCTCAAGAGGTTTAACAGGGATTCAATTGGTGATGTGGATGCTAATTTTCACAAAGAAAAAGGGCATTATCAAGAAACAAGAGCTGTTGCTCAAGCCCACCCGAAAGATCCTGGTTTTCAAAAAGAGGAATCTGATGCATCAAAAGACTATAATTTTAAGGCTGGTATGTTTCACAATTTTTTAGTTCAGCGAAGTAAGTTAGATTGGCTGAGAAAAGGAGATGAAAATAATGCCTATTTTCATGTGTGTATTAAGAAAAGAAGAGAGGAAAATCACATTGTTACATTTGTTAATGATCAGGGAGAATTAATTGATAATTGTATATAGAAGTAGTTGACCATTTTGTCAAGCATTTCCATAGTTACATGGGAAGTCATAGTTCAGCCAACAAGAAGATGGATTTAAGCTGCATAGCTGTTGGGAACAAGCTTGATGTGATGCAATAACTTAAGCTGCTGAAGCCCTTTACTCAAAAGGAGATTAAAGCAGTTCTTTTCAGTATCCCCACATACAAGAGCCCAGGCCTGGATGGGTTTGGTTTCGGATTCTATAAAGCTCTCTGGCCAGAAATTGGACAAGAGGTTAGTAAAGTCGTGACTAATTTTTTTGATACTGGAATTCTGCCTTCGGAGTTTAATGAAACTTCAATATCTCTTGTGCCAAAAGTTGACAATCCAACTAAGGCTATTGATTATAGACCTATAGCATGTTGTTCAACCATCTATAAATGCATTTCAAAGCTATTGTGCTTGAGACTTTCAGAAGTTTTGCCAGATTTAATTCACTAGCATCTAGGAGCTTTTGTTAAAAACAAGTCCATAGCCCACAACATTCTTATTTTTCAAGATCTTATTAAAGATTATGGCAGGAAAATTGTTTCAGCTAGGTGTGCTATCAAGATTGATCTCAGTAAGGCTTATGACACGGTGGATTGTGGTTTTTTAGAAGATCTCCTTAAAGCTTACTGTTTTCCTAGCTAGTTTGTTAGGTGGATAATGACTTGCTTGAAAGGTACCTCGTATTCAATCATGATGAATGGAAGATTACATGGAAAGTTTCAAGGGGCCAAGGGTTTAAGACAAGAAGATCCAATATCCCTTTTTTTTTTTATTTGTTCTCGTTATGGAGTAATTGACAAGAAAATTGAAAGTGGAATCTTAAGAAGGAACTTTCAGATTTCATCCAATGTGCAAAATTCTTCAACTAACTAGTTTATGTTCTGCATATGACCTCATCTTGCTTTGTAAAGGGACGGTTCAATCTGTGAGGCATTTAAAATTTTCCTTGGATGATTTCAGCAATGTTACGGGGCTGCAAGCTAACAAAGTTAAGTCTCAAATCTTCCTAGTAGGGGTCTCGAACATAACAAGAGAGACTATATTGCGTGATTTGCAATTTGAGGAAGGAGGATTCCCCCTAAAATATTTGGGGGTTCCTTTAAGACCTACTAAGGGGAAGGTAGAAGACTGTGATGTTATTCTGAGGCAAATTAAACTTAAGGTTCACACGTGGGCTTCAAGGCATTTATCTTTTGCTGAAAGAGTCCAATTGATCCACTCAGTTCTTCTGGGATTAAGAAATTATTGGATGAGCATATTCCTACTGCCCCAGAGTGTTATCAAAGAAGTTGAAAAACTTTGCAGAGGGTTCTTATGGGGAACAAAGCAAGGTTCACTTGGCTTCTTAGGAAAAAGTTTGCCTTCCTAAGAAGTATGGAGGTCTTGGGTTTCGAGAGGGTCCCCTTTGGAACAAAGCAGTCTTGGCTAAGTATATTTGGGCTATAATGGAGAAGCACGACTTGTTATGGGTTAAATGGGTCAACTCGATCTACCTTAAAAGAGCAGATTTTTTGGATTACAACAGGCAGCAAGATACTGGTTGGTACTGGAGGAAAATTTGTCAGCTGAGACAAGTTTTTAATAAGGCTAGCATTGTTGTTGCTAGAAGAGGCGACAAATTCAGCAAATCTATATAATAGCGGGTTACAGCAATAAGTTCTTTGCTATCAAAAGAATGTTTGGTGCAGGCTAAGTATTCCTAAACACAGATTTATGCTCTGTCAAGCTTTGAATTCTCATCTGTTGACGAGGGACAAGTTGATCAAACTTTGTATCCTGGTGGAAACGTTGAATTGCCCAGTCTGTGATTTAGAGGAAGAAACTCGTGCTCACCTTTTCTTTGATTGTGTTTTTTCTGCTCGTGTGATTTAGAGATTGACTAGCTAGTTTGGAGCTGTTACTTGGCCTCAGGAATTTACAAATTGGAAAATTTGGATTTGCAATGATAGGAAACATCTGCCAACAGCTGTGACTAACTACATGTTGGCTGCAACTGTGTATGAGATTTGGAAAAATAGAAACATGTGTGTTTTTGAAGGGTGCTCTAGGTCAGTCAATTATATTGTTGCTGAGGTAAAAAAAGATGTTGTTTTATAGGTTGGCTGATGTTGTTAGGGAAAAGAGGAGCACTAATGATCATAGCTATTTACTTAAAATGTTTAGCTTATTAAAAAGTTGATTGCAAGAGCAGTTTGTTGCTCGACTGCTGCTGGTTTTGGCTGTTGTTTTGTTGGTTGTGATTAATGAAAATCTCCTTTTCTTGATAAAAAAAATACAATATTTAAAAATTTATTTTTCACATGTATAAAATAAAAAAGACACTTATTCAACAAATAGTTTATATCTTATTTTTGGTGTGTTAATTTTTTTTTTCTCGAATTTCTTAAAATTTTACACAATATCTTAAATATTTATAATACATAGAATGAAAAAACTTAGACTAAAATCTTATTAAACAATAAAAAATAACTTTATTTAAAAAAATATGAAAACAAATTAAAGTAATTATTAAAATTGACATAAATTAATGTGAATTTTCTTTTAGACAACTATCAAAAATGATTTTTTAAAATTAATTTAAGGCTAATTAGTAATTTTTCCTCCCGAACTTTGACATGTACTAAATCGTGCTCCCTGAACTTTTTTGGTCGTTAAAAATTCCCCCCGAACTATTGAGATTGTTAAATTTAAGGACTTTTGTCTAATTTTAGTAAAAAAATTTTAACATGTATGAAAGTTCAAGGGGCATGATTTAATATATATCAAAGTTTGAGGGGCATGATTTAGTAGATATCAAAGTCTGGGGAGCATGGTTTAGTACATAAATAATTACTGAAATAGTAAAATTGAATGAAATTAGACAAAAGTCCTTAAATTTAACAATCTCAATAGTTCGGGCGGAATTTTTAATGGCAAAAAAAGTTCAGGGGCACAATTTTATATATGTAAGAGTTCGGGGGTGAAAATTATTAATTAGGCTTAATTTAATTTAATTTTTTTTAATGAGAGGTGTAATTATAATTTCTTTGGGAGCAACTAAAATTTTTCTAAAATTATTTGAGGTATTTTTTTTTTTTCAAAAGGTAAATCAATGATTCTAAAAAAAAATAAAAAAATTAAAGGATATAATTATAATTTTACAAAATACCTCTTCAACAGTTCAACTACCACCCACGGGCCACGGGTATTTGTGTTTTCATCTAAAATGTAAACCTTCTATTTCCAACAATAAACATAATATTCAATAAAAACTTATTTCACGTGTCGACCAATAACAATCGAGTATTAATGCCTAACGATCCGCGTTTTCGTCAAACTTTAAATCTGGACCGTCCATTCAACGCGAGAAAACACAAACAAGCCACGTCTCAACCGTCAGATGATCAACAGAGAAAACACACGGATAATGAATCCTATCCGTCCATCTTCAAATCGTTACAACCGTCGCAGGCTATAAATATACCATAATCACTGATCGATTCAAAACTTTATTCATCTTGAGAGAAGAAGAGTCGCTTACCTAGGTTGAAGAGAAGAAGCAATCTAAGGTCAGTTTTCCTTTTCGTCTTTCTCTTGAAAGTTTCTGTTTTTCGATGGTGAAATTAGGGTTTTGAGATTTATATCCCCTGTCATCTTCCATGTTCACTTTCGCTTTCGATTTTAGCTTAGGGTTTCCCCCCTTTTATCTGAGATTTTACCCCTCTTTCCTCTGAGATTTTGTTGTATGATGAATGACTCCTAAAATTATCTCAATTTTACGTCTTTGACGCTAATCTCAATCTAGGGATTTGCGATTTTGGGGGTTTTATATTGTTTTAGATTTTCTCATTTGTGTAATTGGTACGTTTAACATTTAGGGATTATGCATATTATTGGTATATTATCGTTCTTCCGTGATCAATTTATCTCGTTAGGGTTTGATGTAGATTTACTTACCTTTCTTGCTTGGTAAGATGTTTATTTTTTTAAAACTTTAGGACTCTATGTTACATTGTTGTAGGGTTCTTGCAAAGTGGGACTATTATTCGGTTTGTAGATTAGGGTTTACGCATATTCTTGGCATCTTCATTGTTCTTTGTTTAATATTGTTCTTTTCTTTATTTCTTGTCTCAGATATGGCCCGTACAAAGCAAACCGCTCGTAAGTCTACTGGAGGAAAGGCTCCCCGTAAGCAGCTTGCTACTAAGGTTTGTACTGAAAATTTCTCAAATTTTTAATAATTATCTTAACACTGTGTTTAGTTTGTTTTCTGATTTTAATTTGGTTTTGTTTTAATAGGCTGCTCGTAAGTCTGCCCCAACTACTGGAGGGGTCAAGAAGCCTCACAGATACCGTCCCGGTACCGTTGCCCTCAGGTATGCAATCTACTCTTGTTTTCAATTGTGCAAATCAGTTTTCTTTTTATCTTTATTTTCTTTAATTTCTGTTTAAATTATAACTAATAATTGTTTGTTTTGATGCACAGGGAAATTCGCAAGTACCAGAAGAGTACCGAGCTTCTGATTAGGAAGTTGCCATTCCAAAGGCTTGTTCGTGAAATTGCTCAGGACTTTAAGGTAATAAAACTTTTGGTGTTCGATGTAAATTTAATTTTCTTGCTGGCGATTTCGTGTAATTTTGGTATCCTTGCATATGTTTTTCTAATGATTGTACAATTTTGTTTTGCAGACTGATTTGCGTTTCCAGAGTCACGCTGTTCTGGCTTTGCAGGAGGCTGCTGAGGCCTATCTCGTTGGACTGTTTGAGGACACCAATCTGTGTGCCATCCATGCCAAGCGTGTCACCATCATGCCTAAGGACATTCAACTGGCAAGGCGTATCAGAGGTGAACGTGCTTAAGTGCGTTGGTCTCTTGATGAATCCAAGTGTTGGCTGCATGGTGCTTAATTAAGCGATTGTGCAACGCTTATCAGTATTATTTGTTTTCGTTTTTTGATTTTATGTCGTCATTAGATATAGATAGACTTAGAAGGTTTCGGTGAATATGGTAAATGGCATAGACATTATATTGCCTTGATATGGTGGTGTGCAGTTAATGTTGGTTTTGTTATATAGAATGAAGGATTTTTTCAATTCTATATTTGTAGTTGTCTTGTGATGTTAGAATCTCGCAGCCACACTAATTGTGCTAAAAACAACTTATAATGGATCTAATGTTAGTTTAGTTTCCGTTTCAATTTGCCATGTCAAAGCTTTCTATATATACATTAACCGATTGTTTATCGGTGTCATCATTTCAAAGTTGGATAATTTTCGATCTTGTTTATTTGACGTTTAAACTTATCAATCGTGTTTTGTAACTTCGTTTCAAGATGAAACCGATTATGGGGAGGTTTTTAAAATTTGGCGTTCCTGTGTTGTTAGTGGTGGGTTTTATTCTTCAACCGTTTTTGAATGTTGTGCAATCAAAATCTTATCAGTTTCTGCACTTCGGTTTCTAGGCGATGTCTTTTCTTTTTTATTTTATTGAAATGGCAATACAAATTGATAAATTGAAAATAATATTTGTATATTAAGTTGTCGATTAATAATTTATTCCGAAAATAAAATATTATTTATAATTGTTATTAATATTAATTAAATTGAAGTTTCACTTTTTCTAGAGAGATAATAAATTAGAGCACATTGAAATTTGAATGATTGAAGCTGCTATTTCTACAGCTACAGTTAAAAAAAGTTCGAAGCCGCTCTTTCATAGTAGTCATATTCATTTTTTTATAAAAACTAGTTGGAACAACACGTGCTACGCGTGTAATCTTTTTGGAAGTAAATATATAATTTTTATTAATTTGCTAAATCAGTTAAAAGATAAGATTCTTCCTCAATAGAAACATCGCTCTTGTTGAACACTCGAATTAGAAAAGAACAAGATGCTCAAGCAAAACTATGAGCAACTATCATTAATAAAAAACAAGGAACTATTGTGTAAAGATGGAAGAAGTTTACGATAATATTCTATAATAACCTCAAAAGAAGAAAACATAGGTAATGAATTTCGAATAACTTGTACTGCTACTAAGCAATCTGACTCCAACTCCACTTTCTGCCAAGGTTGAGTTTTAATTCAGTATAGCATGCGTCATGTACAAATTAAATGTTTGCATAAAATATAACACAATTTTTATATTTCTCATTGAATACGATCTGAACATTTTATTAACTATATACGATAAAATCTAACATAATTCATTTATATTTAACAATAGGATTAGTTCAAAGATAATCCTTAAAAAAAAATACAATTTAATAGTGGTCCTAAAAAATCTTTAATAAACACTTATTTTCTCTTCTTAAAAAAAAGACCAAAAGAAAAAAAAAAAATAGAAGAATGTATACTATAAAAAGTAAAAAAAATAAAAATATTAAAATTATTTTTTTAATGTGAAATTATAATATGTAATTCTTTACAAAAAGTAGAAAATTGAAAATATTAAAATTATTTTTTTAATGTGAAATTATAATATGTAATTCTTAGTAAATTATATAGGGTGATAAAGTTAAGGCTAAGTTTGCTAAAAAAAAAAACTCTAAATATTAATTTTTGCATACTATTATTCTTACAAATATGTATATATATATATATGCAACTATATTGAATAAAAAAAAAAACAATAAAACATGTTTTTACATATATTGAGTAAAATTTAGTTTTATTAATCATTAAACTCAATCATTCACATATAAATGATAATTTAGTCAAAAAAAAAGACAATTAATCACCACATATTTTAAATATAATTAACCTCAACATAATAAATTTAATATATGGAAGCCCAAAATAAGATTCTCACTTTTATAGTAGTAGTTATTAATAAAAAATAAAAAAAAGCAATTAATCATTACATATTTTGTATATGATTAATCTCAACATAATAAATTAAAGGTGAGAAGTGAGGACTTTCTAGTAATTTAATATGTGGAAGCCCAAAACAAGATTCTCACTTTTATAGTAGTTATAGATTATATAGTACACTTTTTATTCGTTTTAAATACTTTTCCAATTATATATAAAATAAATTATAATTTTTTTTTGAAAAGGAATATATTATAATTCTAAACGTAAATGAGAAATTTTATGTTCCATTTCTTTTTTATTTTAACTTTAATGTCCAATTCTCTTTAACGAGTTAAAAGATAAGTTGGTTTTTTTTTTTTTTTTAATTTTTCTTTTTATATAAAAAAGTAAATATTTTGAATTATCAAAATATGTTTGGAAAGATGAATATTTTTCTACAAATGTATTTCATTGATAAAGTCTCGTATCTTTATTTTACAGAAATATGTTCAAGTATTTCAAAATAATTTTATTTGGATTAGCTATTCAAATTAGCTTCTCTACTATATTCTTAAAAATATCTCAGTAAAATAAAAAAAATATGATATTTTACTTCAAATTTTTATATTAATTATTTTTTTTTATACTATTTAAGTATTATATTTTAAGGAAATTATCACATATACATTTTTTTTTATTTTTTTTTTCTAATGTATCGTTTAAGTTGTTCCGGTAATTTCTTTGTGGGTTATTAAGTAGATTTTAGTGTTGTTCCGTTAATTGCTACTTATGAGGAATTCCATAAAAATGTATTAAAGTGTAAAAATAAAAAATTCCCCATATTTTATTAAATATATAAAAAGTTACGTGAATTACTTATTATATTATTTTTTAACTATTTTTATTTTTAAATTTACAATTTAAGTTCATAAAATATTAAAAAATTAATTAAAGTATAAAAATAAAAAAAACTCAAAAAAGTTAAAAGTAATAAAAAGGAAATAAAAATGGGACAAATTATTTGAAGAAGCAAAATGCTTCACCTCATAGAAATCACTATTTATGATGTTAATTTTAAGCTATTTTAACTTATTTGATAGAGGCATCTATTAAAATTTATTTTTTATTTTTTTAGTTCTTACTTTTTGCAACTCTTGACAAACTGCACATTTTTTTACTAACAATTTTCTTTATCAATTTTGTAAACAATATAATATAAATAAAAAATGGTTACTCTTTTTGTTAAATATTTTTTCCGGGTTCTAATTTCGTAAACATGCTCTAAGACAATTTACTTTAAAGAAGAAAAGTAAAAGAGTAAGATTTTCTTTCAATTTCAAAATTTTACTTAGAATGGAAAGATGTTACCCATGCTGTCTGTCATTTCCCTTCAAAAAAAATAATAAAAGACAATCTTCTAATTATAATTTTAAACTGAGGGACGTGTTTATTTTGGAAGGTCTCCGAATATGAGGTCAAACCAAATCCAATATCAAATAGGAAAAGCAAGGCAAATTAATGGTCAGAAGAAGAATGCTAAATTGCCTATAAAATGCTTTGAATAATTAATTGACCAAAAGAGGGTTGAAAATTAATTAAATATAAATATTATCCATAATTAGCCACAGTGGGGTGGTGGAAATGGAAGCAGTCATAACAGACGGCAAATAGTAACACAACACATTCCTTCCTTCCTTCCTTCCTATTATGATTGGTTAGTGAATTTAATGTGTTTAATTGACAAAGAATTTTGATTAAAGATTCCTTAAGTTAAATCCCACGTCGGCCAAATAATATAATCCATCAAATCACAAATGAAATAGGCATGCATAGATTTGGCCGCAGGTTCCATTAGTGGAAAACCCGCCAACTTCGGTCTTACCTCACCCCCCAAAACAAAAAAAACAACACCACACCAATCTATCTATCTATGTTTAACTCTCTATTCCTCATCGAATTTATGCTTTCCTAATCCTATCCAACCTTTTTGGACCTTAATTATATCGAAACACCACTCAGGTACTTTCCTTTCTCTTTCTCTTTCTTTTCTCAGACTTTTTCAATGCTTTGTTTGCCTGATTAATATTTTTGGTTTTTGGTTTGCATTGACTTTTGTTTCCAGCTGATTGGTTCTGTTTTCTCATTGATTCCATTAAAATAATAATCCACATAATAATTCTTTGTTTCTTATATTCATTAGGCCATCTTTGTACAAACAAGCAAAAACTATCCACAATCTAAAGGAAGTTTTAGAAAGCTACCAAATTAGTACTCGAGGTATTGGCCTTTTATCTTTGTGATTGTTTATTATAATTGATCATTATGATCTTATTGGTTTTATGGAGATTTTTTTTTTCATGGGATTGAATTTGATTATTGGCTATAGTTAAAACAACATATTAGATTGTTTGTACTTTAGATGCAGCAGCAAATGGGGCAATTTGATGTGGAGCAAAAGAAGATGGAGGAGAAATTATATGCAACCGAGCATGAAAAAGACCGAGCACTGGCCGAGCTGAGAGCCATGAGAAAGATGATTGAAGAGGACACCAATGCAAAGCGCCGTGAAGAATTATCCAAACAGAAGATTGAGGAGATGCATAGGGAGTTGAATTCAGTCAAAGCTTCATTAGCCAATACTAATGAAGAAATGAATAAAAAAGACAAAATGATCAACTCTCTTAAACTTGAACTTGAAAAGGCAAAAGGGTTGGAGCTGAAATTGGAAGAAGAGTTGGCTTATGTGAAATCTTCTGAGGCTAAAACACTGGCCTTGTCAAGTGAAAGTGCGAAAAGGGTTGTTGAAATGGAGGTGGAAGTTGAGAAAGGTAAGGAATCAGGAACCAAAATGTTTGATTCCTTGATAAGCCAGATGAAGAAACTTGAGGAAACTCAAATGTTGCTTGAAGAATCAAAGGTTGAGATTGCTTCTCTTCACCAAAAAGTAAAGACATTGGAGAGTTCTACAGGGCAGACTGGTATACAACAAAATGGTCATGTGGGGAAGGCAATGGAGAGTTTGAAATATGAGCTTAATATGGCAAAAGATAATCTTGCTGATGCAGAAGAGGTAGGCAAACAGGCTTGTTTAAAGGCCAACAGCTTGATTAATGAATTGGAATCTCTTAAAAATGAACTGAAGTTGGCAACTGTGGCTGAAGAAAACAGCAAAAAGGCATTAGATGACTTAGCTTTAGCACTTAAAGAAGTGGCAACAGAAGCTAGTAGGGTGAAGGAAGAGCTTGGATTAGCCAAGGCTGAACTAGAACACTCAAAAGGAGAGGAAGACCGTTTGAATTTGGTTCTGAAGAGTAGTGAAGAAATGTATAAAAGACATTTGGAAGAAGCATTTAAAGAAGCCGAAAAGTACAAGAACACAGCTGAGAGGTTGAGACTAGAAGCTGAGGAGACCCTTTTGGCTTGGAATGACAAAGAAACTGGCCTTGTTGATTGTATAAGAAAAGCTGATGAGGAAAGATCTAATGCTGAACAAGAGATTGCCAGATTGGCTGATTTGCTTATCGAAGCCGAAAACAAGACAAGATTATCCAAAGAAGAGAATAGTAAACTCCGTGATATACTCAAACAAGCATTGAGTGAATCAAATGTGGCAAAAGAAGCCATGTTGATTGCTAAAGCAGAGAATTCAGAGCTCAAGGACAGATTGGCTGAGAAAGAAGAATCCCTCATTTTCATTTCACGTGAAAATGACAACTACAGGCTTAATGAGGCTGCAGCTATTGAGAATATCAATGAGTTAAAAAGGTTGCTCTATGAAGCCAGTGACCAGGAGTGTAATAAGAAGGGAGGAGAGAAGGAAAAAACAAATTCAAAAGTGGGGAAGACTAAGATTGGCAAAACATGGAGCTTTCATCTCAAGGAGCTGAAACTCTTGAACAAAAATGATGATGAAGATGTAAGTGAAAATGAAATTGATGAGGCATTAAGGGGTTCAATATTTGATGTGGTGGACTCTCCTGTTGAGGCTGAAACTGATGTTAATCATCATAGAAAGAAGTCTTCTTCTGTATTCAGTAATGAAGATGAAGCAGTTATTCAGTTGGATGATTTTGATAATCTTGATGGAACCCATTTTGATGATTTAGAGAATGATAGAACCTCAAGAAAGAAGAAAGCCTTGTTGAGAAGATTTGGAGACCTTCTTATAAGGAAAAGGAGTTTCCACAAGAAGGAACCTTCAGAGTAAATAACTCTTCTTATATATTGGTGTGTTTGTCATGCCATTTCTAATTTTTGTTGTTCCCTTATTTTAGTTCTGTACTATTTTTATTGTAAATTGTTCTTTATTATTACTTTATTAGATACTACTACAATTTTGATTTTGTTTTTTTTTTTTTCTTTCTAATTGATTTATTTTTGGATTGCATATATGTAAAAAAGTTAATTTTTTTTTTTTTTGAAACAGAGTTAAATGTTTTTATTGTACTAGCAGAGTATCATCATTATCATGGTTAGCTCGAGTAATTGGGTGTATGAGTTTGTAGTTAGTGGATAGGAGTTTTATTCACCGTTGTATTAAACAAATTAGTATAATCTAACCAAAAATGTGTTCCTGAAAAATGAAAAAGAAAAAAAAAACAAAAAACAATATATATATATATATATATATAAAGATATTTTAAGATATAAATAAAATAACAAAAAACGTGACACTGCATACTCAATATTTGTTATGAAAAAAAAGAAAGTAATTTATAACAAAAGCTCTCCAACTATTAATTTACTTGCAAAAAAAACATTCAACTTTATTATTTTGTTGGGAAAATCTCTAAAGTAGTGTTCCATTTACATTTTTAAGGTGCCAGGTCACTAAAAAATTATCCAGGACCATATTTTATAAAAAAAAAAATTAAAATGAGTACTTAAAATAAAAATAAAAACTTTAAGGGGGCGTTTGGTATGAGGTGTTCAAAATAATTTAATTATAGGGAATATTATTAAAGAGAATATGATTATAGAGAAATGTGTATACTGTGTTTGCCTGTGTAGGGTAATATGTAATCATATTCCTGTTAATTGAATTATACTGTTTGGTTGAGTACAGAAATCTTATATATTATTTTAAGAAATTAAAATTAAAATATTTTTTTAATACTATATAATGTTAATTATACATAAAAATAAAATAATTATTCATTAAAGAAATATATTTATTAATTAGAAAATATTAAATTTTATTGTATTTTTTATTAATTAAAATGAATATTTTTATTTATCACTATGTTATTTATTTTTGTTCGCTATGTTATTTATGTACATCATTAATTCTCATAAAATTTATATATAATACATATATATGTTATTGTTAATATCATAATAAAAATAAATCATTTATAAAAAAACCAATCTTACAGACTAAATATATATATATTATAATATTTTGTTTATAATAAATTATAATATTAATGGTATTTAAATTTATTTATTAATTTAAAAATATTATTCAAATTAATATAATAGAAGAGAATAATAAATCCCACCTTTTTTAATGTATCAACATTACCCTTTTCAAGGGTATTTATATTACCAAGGGAATGACATTTTAAGATTAAACCCTCCAAATAAACAAGATAATGTTTAACATTACCATTCCCTTGCTAACATTAACCCATTCCAAACACCCCTTAAAAGTAATTTGTGGCAAAACCCCACAACTATCAATTTACTTGCAAAAAAACATCCAACCTTTAAGTTTTTTGAAAAAATGTGTTCAATTAAACTACAAAAATCATTTTATAAACTAAAACAATCCGTACACATGTGGTACAATCGATTTAGTAAATATTTATTAAAAGAAAAATATACAAATGATGTATTTTAATGAAAATTCAAGTTATGAGTTTGTAATCACTGTTATTTATGAAGATGACTTGGATATTATTAGAATTCCTAATTTTTTTTCAAAAGATGTAAAATATCTAAAGAAAGAGTTCAAAATTAAAGATATAGGAAAAACAAAGTTTTCTTTTGGTTTACACATTAAGCATTTAAAAAATAAAATTTTCATTCATCAGTCAACTCTGAAAATTTCTCATATTATTTTATAAGTTGTATTCTTCAGATAATTTGATTAATAAAATACACTTATAATAGATAAATGAGTAAAATTATACCCATATTTTAACATAAATAATAAATGTACATAAATGAAACAATACAAAAATGAAAAGTACTTTCTCAACTTGGGAAAATTAAAAAAATTAAAATAAAAAAATACTAAATTTGTTCGTTAACTAAAATTTGATAACTAATAATAAACAGTTGCAATGCAAGTACTTAGTTTCCATGATCATATGGGTGTGGGTATGGGTATGGATACGGGTATGGATATGGGTATGGGTATGGGTATGGATATGGATATGGGTACCTATATGGGTAGGATTGAGGATATGAGTGAGGCTGAGGGTGATTAGGAAACTGGCTGGGAGTAATGGAAGGCCAATTAGTGTTGTTGTTGTTGTAGTAGTTTGTACTGTTGCTGCCGTTGCGGATAGTAATATTGTTATTGTTGTAGGTGTTATTTTGTGGAATAACATCACGGGGTTGCTCTTTAATGGCCTTCTTCACCTCCACTCGCTTGTTCTTGAGGTTGTGAAAAGTGGTTTTCAATACCTCTTGCACAGTTTCTTCTGTACCAAAACTCACAAACCCAAAACCTCTTCTTTTTCCACTCGACACATCACACATTATTTTGGTCTCTATAACATTACCAAAAGTGTTAAAATATTCTGTAAGGTCTGTTTCATTAACTTCATTAGGAAGACCCCCAACAAAAATCTTGTTATTGTGGTATGTAGAATTATTGGTGTTTGTTTCATTCTCATTAAGAACTTGTAATATTGAAGCAGGGGAAGTAGACATTTTCGTTTTGCCAAATTAATTGAATTTCAACACTAAAAAGTTTTGTGAGGTAATGAGATCATAGACTTTCTATTTATAATTTACTTTCGCTATTTAATTACAATCCTATTAAGAATAGGACTAGGATAAACTAAAACTTTTTGAAAGGAAAAAAAAAATAATATATCCCAATAGGAATAGGATAAATTAAAAATTTTGAATTGAAAAGGAAAATATCTAATTCATCATTTAATTTATTTACTTATCTTTTTTTTTCTTAAACAGGGCTAATAAATTTTAAATATTTGAAATTACATGTATTTGCCACTTCAAAAAAAAAAAATGTTTTTAATTAATTATAATACTTTATAAAATAAGATATGTTTTTTAATTTTTATGAGATAAATATAACTAAAAACAATATGTAACATCCAAATTATAAAGTTCGACGTTAATAATATAAAATACTCTATTTTTTTTTTGGAAAAGATAAAATATTCTATTTTACTAATATTATATGTAATCCTACTGTAGAGTTAAATCATTTAATTCACGTTACATTATTATTAATAATAATTTAAATTATAATGTATCTGAAAGTGGTCCACTTATCCTAATAGCAGATATACATGTGATTCGCATGCTGAAATTTTGATAGCGTGGCAGCAGTAGAGCTTATATTACTCCCTGCACCCTCATTACATATAATCACACCTCTTTCTCTCTCTACCTAAATCTGAAGAAACCTTTCCTATTCAAAATAACAAAACCACTTTAATTAGCAAGCAAAACAAAAATTGCAAGAAAGAAAGTGATGGAGTTCGCAAAGGCCGAAGAAGGTGTCCTTGAATCGGAAGCTAATAACAACAAACGATTGGATTTTATTGATACAACGGCGGTCGCCGACTTATCATCACTCCCGTCGAAGACTCTTATGAGGGCGGCGCTCTCACTCAAAGATCAGGTTCGTACAACAGTATATATATATGTATATCTACAGTACTACTGCGTGTTCTAAGAGCTTCGCTGCTCACAGTCACTGGAGAGAGTAAATGTTAGAGATATTTTGGCGTTAATTGTTAACGGGCGTAGGTTAAGATTTTATCAGCCATATGAGTACGTTAGCAAATTTCATTTGTTTAGGTGGTTGCAATCACATGGGAACGACGCCGGGTCTTGGGTGTGGGTGTGGGTGTTGACCCGACTGTGTATTCGGGCCTGCTGGGCACGGCGTTCACTTGCTTCAGGTCGTACCAAGCTAACTCTAATCACCAAGATTTGGTTATATGTACGGACATTATCGATACTTGCGCCGAGATCATAAGTACTGCTAATTCCAGGTATTTTATTTATAAAATTATTAAATAACAGACCAGATATTTTTTTCAAAAATAATTATAAAAAAATAGAGAATAATTTTTTAGAAAATTTTATTTACACTCTTAAATTTTTGTAAAGATATCTTATTTTAATAATTTTTATTTTATATAAAATTTATATTTTTAATTGTATTAAGTTTTTTAACTTTTTTCTTCAAATTTATATTCTTAAAAAATATAACTATTAAATAAAAATAAATTATATTTTAAATATTATGACAAAAAAATTAAAATAAAAAATTATATGAAATTTTTTTAAAAAAAGAATAAAAAAAATATATACATGAGTTAGAAAAAATTATGAAAATGAAATCAAAATAAGTATTCAAATTAAATTAAAATAATGTGAGGAAATTTTTTTTTAAAAAAATATTAAAAATATTTAAGTTTATATTTTTTTAATAATAGAATATTTATTATTTTATGAGGTGCAAATAGAACTTCTCAATTTTTATAGTACAGTTTGATTTTCTTTATTTAAATAAGTAGGGGTTGTTAACGATACTTTATAAAAAATATTTTCAAAGAGGATGTTAGTAACCAGTAGTGCCTCTTCAATAAATTGTTTGATATTTTTTTTAGTTGTTTTATAGTTTATTTATGGTTGATTTATAGTTGTCGTTTTTTATGGTTATTTTTTATTTTATAGTTTATTTGTAGTTGTTTTGTGGTTGATTTTTATTTTATTGTTTTTTAATTGTTTTTTTATTTTTTGTTGAAAAAAATTATATTTTTATAATTTTAAAACTTTAAAATCATATTTTAAAAAATGAAAATTTTAGGTTATAAATTATGATGAAATATATAATTATTTCTTTTATGGCAGTGGCATGGTTTTTATTTTATTTATTTTTTTAAAAAAAGAATGGCAATTCATTAATTAATAAGCATCAACTATTACAATAGATAAAAGTTCAACATGAGCATTCTCTAAACTAAAATTACGATATGAATAAAAACAAGAACAAGCAACACAATAAACAACCTTGTTAACAGAACGTTTAACAAAACATAATTTAATAAATGGTAAATAAGCTAACAAAATCTTGCATTCATGAACTATTTGACCAAAAGAAGAAGGCACATTCAACGAACTAGAAATAGCTTAAATCGCTACCAACGAATCTGCTTCAAGCTTCACACTAGCCCACCCTTTAGCCTTAATTCAACTAAGAGCTTCTTTTATCCTCACATCCTCTGCCAAAGTTGGATTCATCACGTGACCAGAATGACACAACGAGGCTGCTTCCACCAATTGACCATCACTATCCTGAGCCACCATTCTTATGTCGAACTTCATTTTTGACATGAAAATCTCTCCATCGACATTTACCTTAATCATATTAATATCTGGTTTAGTCCAACGCTCAAGGTCTTCATCCAAAACTGTAGATGAAAATAAAGAACCCCTTATTTTCAATTGAGCTATTGTCCGTTGATTAAGGGCTGCACGAGTCGAAAGAACCACTTCAATCGCTGAAGGAGTCTTGTTCTGCCAAACCCTAAGTATTACAGGTCTGCCACACCACCCAAACAACCATGGCCACCTCCTCTCACACCCCAGAACAACCAACATGTTGCTGCATTAAATTACCAAACCATACCCAAAAATCAATCCCCCTACACTACTAGCGTTCACAATAGATCAAGTCCAACATGCTTTAGAAAAAGAACAGCTAACTAGCAAATGAAAAATAAATTCATCGGCTTGATTGCACATAGGACAACACAAATCAAGAGGAACATTTTTACATACTAACTGTACTTTGGTGGCTAAACAACCACTAAGTGCACACCACATAAATTGGTTCACCTTAAGCGAAATATGAAGGCTCTAAGAAATCTTTCAAGCTTTCACATCATCACTACTTAACCTAAAAGAATCAGCCTTACAGAGAAACTTATAAGCTTCCTCAACATATTACAAATCGTTAATATCCATTGACTAATATCAAAGATCATTCACTGCAAAAAAATATTAAGAGGAATATTAATAATGAGCTCTCTATCCCATTCATTAAAAGATCCTAAATTAATGTCCAATTCTCATTCTCTTGAACCCACCACTATGAGATCAGCCACCTTACAACCATCCAACCCCACTCTAGACGAGATATAAGAAGACGTAGAATATAGAAGCCACAGATCCCTAACTATGAAAATATCAGACCTTGGCCAACTGATTGCCTAGTCTTAACCCTCACTAAATCTTGGGTTTCCAAAATAATTTTCCATATAAAACTTGTATTGGGACCAAAAGAAGCTTAAAGGAAAGAACCACGTGGGTAATACCGAGCCTTATCGAGACAACTTACAAGAGAGCTCTCCCTGGTGACTAGATGCCAAGCTTACTTCCCTAACATAAAAAGATTAAACTCACGCAAGCTTCAAAACTAAGACCACCGAAATTACGAGGAGCACACAAGCACTTCCAACTAAACCAACTCACCCCACGAGAGTGAGAAGAACCAAAATTCCATCAAAAATTACTCATCAACCCTTCTAGTTTATTACACAAATCCACTATACGAAAAAAAAACTAACATAGCAGAAGTCGAAAAAGACTGGGCTACCGTTTTAATCAACACCTCCTTACAAGCCTTTGATAATATTCTTCCTTCCCAACTCTAAATTCTCCTTTGCATCTTATCTTTCAGAAAGCTCAGTATAACATTTTTAGTATGACCCATCATACAAGGAAGACCCAGGTAAATAATATCAGCAGAGGCTTCTGACATTCCCGAAATCCCACACATTAATTCCTTAATATATTGGATAGTATACATACTAAAGAAAATCGTGGATTTAGAGACATCAATACATTGACCAGAAGCCTTCTCAAATGTTTGGAGGAGTTGAATAAACATAGCTATCATCCACAAATAAAATATGAGAAATTACAAGAACCTCATTACAAACCTGGCAGCCATGTAACACACCCCTAGCCTCAAACTACTTGATAACACTAGAGAAACCTTCTTCACAAATTAGGAACAGATGTAGTAACAGTGGATCTCCCTGATGAATACCTTTGTCAGGGATATAATAGGACCTATATCACGACCACCATGAGTAATAGTATAGCTTACTAAGGAAATGCACCGATAAATCAACTCCACTATCCAAATATTAAAACCCCTATTAGCATGATAGCATGAAGATAAGACCACTCAACCCAGTCATAAGCCTTAATCATATCCAACTTAAGAGCCAAATACCCTTCTTTACCAACCCTTTTTGTCTTCAAATAATGCATAACCTCAAAGAAAATCACGATGTTATCTGAAATTAAATGACCCGGAATGAAAGCACTTTGATTATCAAAAATAATATAAGACAATACTTCCTTCAAACTATAAATCAACAATTTAGAGAAAACTTTATAGAGAACATTACAAAGAGCTATAGGCTACATATCATCCATTTTTTCGAGGGTTCTTCTTCTTTGGGACGAGAACTATGTTAGTCTAATTCAATCCAGCAGGTAAGTCGCCAAAAAAGAAAAAAAGAACGGACTTGCTTCACCACATCAACCCTAACTATGTGCTAGCATTTTTGATAAAATCCAGGAGTCATATCATCTAGACCAGGCGACTTATCTGGATGCATCTGGAAAAAAGCCTCTTTAACCTTTTCATCGCATATAGGCTTCAACAAAGCTTCATTGTCTGCATCATTTATTTATCAAGGAATCCCATTAAGAACCTCAGTGGCATCGATATCAGAAGGAGCAAAAAGCTCCCTAAAATAATTCACCATTACATTTGGGATTCCCGTATCCCAGTCCGCCCAACTCCCATTAAGACGCCGAATTTTATGAATACTATTCACACGATGACTAGAATACGCTTTAGCATGAAAGTATTTACAATTATGATCACTTCTTGGAACCATAACTACTTAGACCTTCGTCGCCAGAAAGCTTCCTTTTGAGTCATTACTTTAAATAGATTATTTTATGCCTCTTTATATTTCTGAATGGAATCGTTGTCCCGACCCTATTTTAATCTCTTAATCTCTTTTTGCCAGAACTTTATACGAGAACCAAAATTACCAAAATATCTTTTCCCCACTCAAGTAGAAAAGCTCCACAAAGCTGAATCTTTTCCTAAATACCAAACAAAGAACAACCCTCCCAACAATCCTTAACCACTTGATAACAAAATGGTTCACGCAGCCAACGCTTTTCAAAGAAAAATTTGCATTGTTAGGCCACAAAAGCAGCAACATACATGTCAAACAACAAAGGACAATGATCAAATGAGGAAACTTCTATGTTAAACAATTTCACAATGGGGAAGAGTAGCATCCACTCATTAGTCACATACGCTCGGTGTAAACGAACCTCTAACCAATTATTAGTAGCACGACTTTTCTCCCACGTAAGTAAACTGATGACTAGTAAGTTCAAAATCAATAAGACCACAAAACTTGAAGGGTATTTTGAAAGCCCTCAATCAACCAATTTAATCATCTTGGGAAAGCACATTATTTAAGTCACCAACCACACACCAAGGGAGATTACTTTCCATCGCAAGTGCACGAAGTTGATCTAAAAACTCAGAACTCAAGCTTCTTTTCGACTCACCATAAAATCCAGTTAAATGCTAAAAATAAGAACCAAACGAGATAACTTCAATATCAACATAATTATAAGCAAAACTAAGAAGATCAATACCATCTTTATTTTGCCATAAAAGAGAATCACCATCACTCCTACCAAAAACTTCAACTGCCATCATACCATCGAAACCCAAAGACACACACACCCTTTCAACCACATCCTTATGACAAAGAGTTTCACAAAGAAAAACAAAATTAGGATTCTTTTGGATTATGAGACACCGAAGGAATTGAATAGCCCATGGATTCCTAAGCCCACGAAAATTCCAACTCAAAATACTCATAATACCTAGCGGGCCTGGAAACCAAGACCCACATCTAGCCCATTTTTTGCGAGCCCATCAAAATTCGAACCAAAATCCACAATAGTATTCATGCTAGTCTCCATAGCCATAGCCTCATGAGACTCATTCTCATCATCATTAGGTCAATGCCTCTTAGTTTCGTGATGGCCCATTTTAACACCAACTCTACTATTTGCCAACTCATTAATTATTTCCCACAAAATTAGAAATATTATTTGCAATAATAATACCCTTATTGAGAGCATTCTTGATTGTCCTTCCTTGATTTACAAAATCAATTCTTTGGTATTCTATCCCTAGAAACTTTCCTTTTCTAGTGTCTTGAATATCGAAAGCTGCATGATCAACCGGTACAACATCATTCTCAAGAAAACTATCCCAATTCAACTCAACACCTCCTTACCTGACCAACGATATTGAGAATGCAACAGATAGTTCTGCCTCTTTGGCTGAACTCACATCCACTTACCATACGATTTTATAATCTCCTCCATTGGCGTATCGAAAACTTTATGACAAAAATTCTTAGAATGATCGATAATACTACAAACTAAGTTAAACGTTGGAACACATTCATATTTAAAGTTAGTGCAAAACTATTCTCCACCCTTTTGTCTCATCTTCATTCGTCATTTTAAAGGTTCATCGATATTAACAGTCACACAAACTCTCATATACTCGAGCCAAAAGCCAGAATTATTCTTAGGATCCGACTCAACAACAGTACCAATGTACACCGTAGCAGATCGTATCACACGTTCATAGACTTCAGGTCCCCTCCTTTAGAACTCGGCCAAATAAAAACTGGAGTCTATTAAACGTCCAAGGACTTCCATCAACCACACACTTGAGAACAAGTTTGTGGTAAAGCTGAAACAGAAATAGATTCGACCCTTCCTTAACATACATTCCACACACTTGAGATCAAGTTTTTGGTAAAGCTAAAATAGAAATAGATTTGACCCTAATTCCTTGACATACATTCATTTCACGGGTCTCCAAAGTCCTGCCATTGTATGCGCTCATGGAATCAAAATCAATAGCTCGTGCATTCAAAAACTGCCCAACAATGAACCACCGATCATCCACAATTATTTCCTCCTCAAACCCATTATCAAACTCTACTACACACTCCTCCTCATCATCCGATTGAACCTGAGCACATTGGTCCTCTAAATCATCTAAACTGCGACTGCTAGAAGCCATATCGAAAATAGACAAAGGCAATACTTAAATAACAAACCTCCAAGATGAAAAAACCCAACAAAGAATCACACACCTCCAACCCCTCAACGAAAAACCAATCACACACCCCAACTTGCAACGAAAGAATCAATCACACGACAAGAGACCAAAAAAGAATCGAAGACCACTGTAATATTTGAATCACACGTCTCCCACCCTTGAAATACCCGAATCGCAGATCTCCCACCCCTACAAAATCTGAATCGCGCAGAAGAAAGCTAGGAATGCTTGAATCCACCCCACAAGACCTGAGCCGCCCGACTCCAACCCACAAGAACTGAACCGCAAACCACCAAACCTTCGAAAACCTTGAACGCACGGCAGAAACCCACATGACTTGAAAAACATGACACTCTAAACCCTAGAATTTTAACCTCACATCTGGAAATCACAAGACTTGAATCTCACGACACTTTAAACCCTAGAACTTGAAATACACGTTTGAACAATCACAGGGAAAACCCTAACACATGTCAAAAGACAAGACCAATAGAATTTGAAAGTAGCACCAACGTAAAATTATAATCACATTAATCATCATCAATTAAATAACTTTGTAGCGCTTCGTTTGTATGTCAATGCATGGAAAAGTCATAGAGTCAAAGTACATATAGAATTGAATTGAAGTGGAGAGAAGAAGAAAATAATGGCGAAGTATAGTGTTTGGTTCTCGTAAGCCCTTACAACTTATTGATAAGAATGTCTTTTTTTTTCGGCACATACAATAAATTATAATTTTTTTTACAAGTGAATACTATAGTTACTTATAATTTTTCATTATTCTTTTTTTTTTTAATGAAATTTTGTATAATTCATAGTACAAAAAATAAATTTTAAAATAATTTATTTTTATGCGCTTATAAAACAGTCTTGGAAACAGTTGATTTCAGATTTTTAATGCTATAAATATTTAAAGTTTCTTAAAAATTTGTGTGAATTTATTATAATTAAATTGCTTATATATATATAGATATATAAAAAAGGATATAATTAGTCCATGTACCAAAAATCTTAAAACAAGTAGTTTTTAAGCTTAAACTATAGGCCCCTAAAACGATCGAGTTATATTTTAAATCTATTTTAGCACCATATATGATTTAATTTTTTTTTTTTTAAAAAAAAAATCATAAGATTCTCCAAATAACTATAATATATACTTGGTGGGTGGGATCAAAAGCATAATATAAAAAAGCAAAATTATGAACACTTATTATAATTAAGAATAAATGAAAATGATAGGCAATTGGGAAGTGCGGTGGTGGAGACTGGAGACTGACATTTAGATCGTGGTTAAGGCTAGCTATACCCTATATGTCTTCCACCTTTCAACCGTTTGCTAGTGCATTATTGTTTAAACAATATTCTGTGTGTTTTGTTACTTGATTTGCTACAGAGTAATTAATTGTCTGGCTAGAGCTTCGTGTCACATGTCTAGCTACACCTTTGGTGTTACATTATTCGGCAGATTTATTGTAGCTTTTGGTGATATTAATTAATTTTAATGAAAGTTTATCTCTTTTGTTTTTAAAATAAAAATGAAAATATGATAATATGATAATATGATTTTTTTTTTCTTTTTTAATAATGTATTGGTTCCTCTATATATATATATTTGTGTTTATTTTGTATTTTCTTTCAATTGTTAAATATTTTAGGGAATAAATTGACAGAAATTTTACTGTTAATCATTTAAAATTTCCGCAATGAAATGTTGATTCTAAATTTTAGTAACCTATTATGTCATAGTGAAACATGCATTTATTACCCTACTCAACTCATGATTCATCAATTTTATGTCTCATTTATTTTCTTCCTTATGAAATGGACACCTTTGGTTGATAATGCAGGCACGTGACATTTCTTTGTGGTAAAGGTGGGGTCTACGCGCTTGGATCTGTGGTTGCTAACTGCATTGGGGACCATCAAAAGCGTGACATGTACCTTAACCTCTTCTTAGAGGTAATTATCTATATAACCCATCCCTATCTTCAAGACTTTTTTTCATCTCACCATTGGAATTGTATTTTTGCATACTATTTTAAAAAATCTACCTAATAAATAAAATATCTGGCTTCATTTGATATCCCTTTCTCTTGAGAGAAAAAACCAGTTTTTGTTTGTTTTTTTTATTTGTGCTATTAATATTTTTGCTTTTAGGTTTCGGTATCTTATTCAAAGATTTATTAAACCGTACACGCGTCTATCGTACCAAGCATATAGTTTTACTGACATAGACAACAAAAAGCAATTAATAAGAATATGTGGTGCGAAATATCTTTATGCCTGCAAATGCAATTGACCGTTAGGGGTACTTTGCCAAAACAAAAAGACCATTTAAGGAATTTCCAAACAAGTAGAAAAAATTAAGTTTATTTCGATATTATTTTATTTTAGATTAATTATGATTTTTTTCTTCCGAACTTTGACATGTACCAAATCATGTCCTTTGAATTTTTTTCGGCTGTTAAAAATTCTCCTTGAACTATTAAGATTGTTAGATTTAAGTGTTTTTGTCTAATTTCATTTAATTTTACTGTTTCAGTAATTGTTGATGTATTAAACCATGCTCCCCAAACTTTGATATCTACCAAATCATGCTTCTCAAATTTTGATATGTACTAAATACTTTCATCTATACTAGATTTTTTTTACTAAAATTAGACAAAAATCCTTAATCTAACAATCACAATAACTCTAGGGAATTTTTAACAATTTTAAAAGTTCAAGAGTATAATTTATTACATGTTAAAATTTGGGGAGAAAAATTCTTAATTAACCTTTATTTTATTTTCTTATATCAAAGAATTAAAGTATTTAATTATTCAGTAGTGATTTTTTTTAATGTCATGCGTTAAATTTAAGCAGCATTTACATAGGAATGGAAAAATCCAGCTGAATAGCTTGACTTGAAAAGGGAGGTTAATCCCTATCCACTTAGCACTTGCCCTACTAAGTAGAAATTAATTGTCTATTAAATTAAGTAGTCATTTTGAGATACATAAATTTACACGTACTTTTAAGTCTTTTCTTTTTCTTTTTTGTTCTCTAATGCTCCACTTGTTATCATTTTCTTTGACATACATGATAAAGTGGTTGTAAGTTCCTAATTATTTTCTTTCACATACATGCTAAGCTAAAGTGAACATATTTTATGAAACTAATTATAAGCTAATTGGTCTGAGGAAAGAAAAAAGAAAATGCAAATGAGTTCCTATTACTTAATATATTTCTTTATGTAATCATAAACAACTCCTTAAATATATCTCTCTATTTACACAAAACTACTCAGTTTATATGCACTTAGTTTTGATAGCAGAGCACAACACTATAGGTGTAAAATTTCAGCGTGTTAAAAGTAGTTTCCAAAGTACGGCAGATCATATATACTCATAGCTCATTTCTAGCCTCATCCATCCTCTTGTTATCAATCTGACTCTGTTGAATTAGAATTATTAAAGCAAAAGATGAACGGGATGACTAATAATTCGTCTCGCATTTTAAGTTCTGAGATCTATATGTATGTCTACGAATTAACAATGACTCAAGTGTTTATAGTAACAACAACAAGAAAATCTCACAAACATGAAAACTTACATTCTTTTATAGCCCTTCATATTTTTTAGTTCATCATAATAAAATTTTTGTACAGGTCGAGATCACATTAAGTAGCTTAATCACATAGGTTGTGTAAGAGTGTAGAAACACTCAACTGGTGCAGAGCACCAAGAATCAAAGAAAACAGAGTGAAGGTGAAGTGAGAGTAAAAATGCAGTAAGAACTTGCATCCTCTCATGAACAAAGTCTTTATTTATAGGCACATACAAGTTGTTACAAGATAACAGAAATAACAGAAACAAAGAGCTAACTAACATAACAGACATACAACAGAAACTAACTAATGTGACTGTTAACAGTTTGTTTAACTAAAATTTAATCATGTTATAGGTTGCACAGGAAAGGGCTCTCCCTGCTGGACCCGAGGAAGGTGGTTTTGGAATGTCATATGATCTTCTCTACGGCAGAGCAGGCTTCCTATGGGCAGCTCTATTCATAAATAAATACATTGGTGAAGACAATAAGCTGTCTAGTGATCTTCTCATGCCAATTGTCGAAGCTGTGTTAGACGGAGGCAGAGCAGGGGCATCGGTTAACTCTTCCTGTCCACTCATGTATAGGTGGCACGGAACAAGATACTGGGGCGCAGCCAATGGCCTAGCAGGGATTTTGCATGTACTTCTCTACTTTCCACTATGTAAAGAAGACGCAGAGGATGTCAAGGCCACTTTAAGGTACATGATGAGTAAAAGGTTTCCTCATAGTGGAAATTACCCCTCAAGTGAAGGAAATCCCAGGGACGAGTTGGTGCAATGGTCTCATGGTGCCACCAGCATGGCCATTACTCTGTCCAAGGCTTCAGAGGTTAGCAATTCAACCAAAACTATAATACAAGAATGTGCAAACCTTTTAGGATATGTTTGGTTTGGTTTCAACCCAACGTACTCTTTGTCCCTTTTGGCATTGTATTAAAGAAATGTGATTGGTTTATCTGTATAGGTGTTCCCAGGTGATAGAGAATTCCGTGATGCTGCTATAGAAGCAGGAGAAGTAGTGTGGAAGAATGGGTTGGTGAAGAAGGTTGGACTGGCTGATGGGGTGGCTGGGAATGCCTATGCTTTCCTTTCCCTCTACAGACTGACAGGCGAGACCCTATACGAAGAGAGAGCTAAGGCATTTGCATGCTTTTTGTATCATAATGCTCCAAAGCTAATGAACATGGAGCATAATTCTCCTGGGGTTGACCATGCCTGCTCTCTTTTTCAAGGACTTGCTGGAACTGCTTGCCTTTGGTTTGATCTGCTTGCTCCTCAAAACTCTAGGTTTCCAGGTTATGAACTATAGAGACTAAGAGAAAAGTATACTCTACTTAGTTGTAATTTTATGTCAATGAGATGTGATGTGATCCTTTATGGAAATGTTGCAGTGTCAATCTCAGGCATGGTCTAGTTAGTTTACAACTTTAGGCTTGACTCTTCAAGGTCTGATTTAGCTTTCAGATCCACACGTGTAGATCTTCTTTGGTGTCCGGGTTAGGCCAAACCATAAGCATATGTAGTCTACTTGCATTACTAACTATGCATTTGAACTAAACTTAACTCTAGTCCATCTACAGTCTACTTGCTTGATGCTCAATCTATGATCTCTAGTCGTTTATGTTTGTTTAGGTAAAAATAGCTAAATGGGTACTCGAGCTAGTAAAGTGTGATCTAACTATGGATTATGTATTATTGGATTTCATTGATTGGTATCTTTATTCATGCTTTTTTATTAGTTAGTAGGTATTATTGATTATTGGAATGTTGCTCTCTAAATGTGATTACACTGATTAGAGTTGGAAATATGACTAAAAGATACTAAAACTAGACAGTTGGTACTTTGCTTCGTAGGGAAATTGTACTGGAATTAAAATTAAAATTTTATTATTTTTATTTGTTTTTTTTTTTTTTCTAAAAAAAATTGTAATATCTTTTCTTTAGAGCATCTCCCAACATCTATGAATCATAGTGACGGAAAGTAAAAAAAAAAATGTGATTCTAGTAAGGGGTGTGCATAAATTGATTCAATTCAACGAGAATCAACCGATTCAATTATAATCGATCGCTAAATATTGGATATTCAATTGTGATCGAATTGGATTAGATGTTAATTTTAAATATCCAATTGGATTACATCAGATGGTAAATGAGGTGTCTAAAAGTCCAATATCAACATCCAATCGAATTAATTAGTATTTTCATTTAGTTTTGATAAGTAATTAGATTTTATATAGTTATACATAAAATCTATATGTATATATAAAAATTCACATTAAAATTTTACTTTTTTTTTTGTGGTTTGGATGGATTCAGTCCAATCCAATACATAAACTAAAATATTGGATGGATTTGATCTGATCCAAAAAATATTAGGTGTAAAATATTGGATAAATCAAATTTAAACCAATAAATATATATAAAATATATCCATTGGATATATAGAATCGATCCAATCTAACATCCAATGGATGTCGGATCGATTGGATGATAAAATCTAACATCCAATATATAATTAGATCGGATCTGGATAAGTTTTAAAAATTTAGGATGTGGTCCAATGAACACCCCTAGTTCTAATCATATAAAATTTGGCTCTCGAAAATGTGGCGAGTTTTTTTTTCATATTATTTTAATAACAATAATAATTTTATCATATAAATATTTAATAATTTAAAATATTTGTAATTAACTTTTCCTACCAACAATATTTTTTTCACTCGTTAAAGTCTTTATAGAGAAATCAAGATCCAACTAATTTTTGTAAAACAATCTTGATAATATTTTCCCATATATTTAAGTAGTTCCAGTCACTTCCAAAAATTTCACTTTGATTTTTAACTACTTAACTTGCTGATAAAACAGTAAGGTGTACTGGTTGTAACAATTCCAATGAAAATACCTCAAACCTTGGTGCAACACAATTATGAATCATTATACATCAATTTTTGGCAATGCATAAATTTTTCTTGTGTCACTACCTTAGTGACCATATTTGAGTACAAAGAACCAATTGTTGTAAAGGCATAGACAATTTGACCGGCACACTTGAAATTAGAATTGAGGTAAGACTAGTATGACACACATGTTTATATTTGCCAGATATATGACATATTTGTTAGAACGATAGTTGGTGTATATATGATTACATGTTAATATCGTGAATGTATGTGTTTGTCAATTTAGAAAGTATAACCAATGCTATCAACACTAGTACGCCAAATTATACTGAGTGCATGTGGTATTATGGTTGGGTATACTTTCAAAAGCATGAACTAGTACTACCAGCATTAGTACGCCAGAATACTGAGTGCATGTGGTATTATGGTTGGTTATACTTTCAAAATCATGAACTAGTACTACCAACACTAGTACGACTAGAGTACTAAGTGCATGTGGTATTATGATCAATTATACTATGGTCAAGAATGTTCGAGACTCATTTATACATATTTGACATGGTTTATGACTTGTTGATAGGTGTATGGGCGCTTAGTCACAGGTTAGTTATATTTATATTTTATGTTTTTCTTACTGAGTTTGTCAACTCACAAATGATATGTTATGTGCAAGTAAAGGCAAAGCTGTTGTTGAACGACAATAAGTGTTGAGCTGGATGTAGATTGTACATATCAAGATAGTTCAACCTGGAGTGTTATATCTTCGAGAAAGCTAGGGCTCACTATTTTGTAGTCGAAGTGCGACATCTTTTAATTATGTACAGTTAAAAAATGTAGATACGGGATCTCAGATTTTATAAATGTAATACATTATATGTTTATTTATTTAAGATTAAATTTTATCGCTTTTGATAAACCCTTTGATTAGCAAAGGTTGCACAATAATTATGAAAAGTATTGTAGCACGCTTAAACTAGTAAGGTGTTACAAGATGGCTGTTATTTTCATAACCTGATAACATAACAATCATCAGACTACTTTGTCAGATAACTAAAAAATAAAGAAAGCTTCTCTAGATTTTGAAATACTCATCTCTTCTTTCTTCTTAGTTTCGAACCCTATAATGAGTGAGTGCTTGCCCACACAGTCAATACTCAAATATAGTGTGGTAGATTGTGAAGAATTCCATCATCTAAGGAGATCCAGCTTTAGATCTTAGTAATACTCTGTGATGAAAATGAACAAGAGTTAGAGATCTGAATGAAAGGAAACATTATATTCCGCTGCTACCAATGTACAATTTTCTATAGACTTTGTATGTGTTTATTTCATTGTTATAGAAAATTCATATTTAGGATGTTAAATTATAGTCATATAATCAACATACATGTTAGTAAATCTAGATCCTGGTAAAATAGACTCCAACGTTTTATATGTCACCCTACACGCGTGTAGAGTGGGCCTACACGTGTGGGCTATATTAAGGTCCAAAATTGATTTTTCAATTTTGCCATAAATAAGATTTATTATTTATTCTACCAATAAATGATAATTTATTAATTCTCATTAATCTCTTATTTAACAAGGATTAAAATATTATTTTCTCTAAAATAATAAATTTCTCTCTTTAATATTATTAAGAGTAATATTATATTTAACTAATTAATATAGTTAAATACTATTAATTATACAATTCATAATTACCATAATTAATCAAAATAATATTCACAAATTACTATTTTTCCCTTAAGAATTTCTTTTCGAAATCAATTAATTCACTCAAAATTCATCTATGAAATAAAATCTTTCCCTGTATAGTGTTGTATAGAGGTGACTCGGGGACTATAGACTTATATTTCAAAGCTCCAATAAATCCGCGATTATTATCAATTTAATTAATATAATAATTTGGTTTATTAATTCTATTATTACTCTACTATAAATATGGAATTGCACTCTTTGACAATATAGAATTATATTTACAAAATTCTTACTTGTAATCCATTGATATAATCAATATAAGTAGTTCGCCCTCCAATTATTAGTTCATAATTAGAGTAAATTAGTTAAAATATCATTTTACCCTTCTAATTATCTCTTGATTCTTTATGTACCATTAATTTACTATGAACATTTAATTTATAACTTACAATAGATTTGGATCCAACTGTTAGCACTCCCAGAATTAACACTATAAGGGAACTAATAATCGATCCGTTAGGAAAACTTAGATTCTACTATTGTATAACATGTCCCTAGCCACGTACTCATATTATTAAGCTCCCAAAATTAGAAGTTGTAAAAATCATCTTCTCTGAGAAACTTTAACGAGTGAATCAAAGAACTCAATGAACACAAATAGGAGTTCATGTATACTCAGGATTTAGGTTAATCTACTAATGATCATCATTGTGATATGAATAAATCTTTTCATGGTAAATGACAAGTTAATGAAAAATGTTTATTACATATTGGTCAAGTCATGCATAATCTAATTATACACAGTACCTTTACTACATGTCTATCTATATATGTGATTCGAATCAAAATCACACACACACTAGAAGTATAGTGTATAGTAAACTGTACTTAGCTGTTCCATATTGAAGATTCCTAGAACTTTAACACACTACCGAATTAATTTATTTATATCATAGAATCTTAATTCTCTTGCACATCCTTGCAAGATTATACCTTCTCTATATGAATAAGAAATTTTTAGATATTTAATAATTATACTCTTATAATTAATATATCATGTATTTACCCCAATAGTGGGTCTAGTTTGCACAAAACGGCCTAGTGGGTCATGGGTACGCTTGGATCTGGATCCTACCCTATAAATATCCCTTTATATCTTCATGCAAGAGAGACAATTCACTTCACATCTCTTTAGGTTCTCTTTTCCTCTAAGCCAAAAAAACCTAAGTGAGAAAATATAGCAAGAAGCTAGAGTTGTTGAACTTGTAAGATTCCATTGTAATGCATCAAAGCAATTCTGCCTAATACGTTGACTTGTGGACTAAAGTTAATTAACACTTGAATCACGTAAAATCTCGAGATAAATTGATAATTACCTCTTTTTATTACACATTCACCAAAAATAATTCTAAAATAAATTTAATTGAAATATACCATATTTTATAATGAACTGCCAAATATACCCTTACTACAAGTTACGAATTCGTCCATAGCAACTGAATGCACGCACTTCATGCACTTTATTCCATTATGAATTCCACTAAAATAATAATAATAATAATAATAATAATAATAATAATAATAATTCGTGCTCCATTCAAATAAATTATGATAAAAATTAATTGTGATTATATTAATAAATTAACAGGGATAAGATAAAGGATAGAATAGATTGAAATGTAAATGGATACATAATTTACCTAATAAGTATGTTATATATTTAATAAGACATATTATTTATCTTATTTTAGACACGTTATTTATTTAATAAGCTATGTTGTTTATTTTATTGTGTAATAATAAAGGTAAAATTGGTATAGTGGCTGAAAAAAAAGGATAAAAATGAAAGATATAGAAAAAGAGGGTAAATTTTAAATACTCCAACTTAAAAGAGGTATAAAGCCTATTTTTCTCAATTTGTTTATAGGTACTTTTTCAAAAGGTCTGGTATTAATAAAAATAGGGTTATTTTAAAAAATATGGAAAAAATTATTAATGTTATGATATAAAAAGTAAATGCCGATATTATTTAATCAATCAAACTAAAAATATATATATTTTTTTTAAAAAAAAATCATATAAAACATTAAAAAAATAATTTGAATTTAAGATTCATAAAAAATAAAAACTTAATTAAATTACCAAAATATTGAAATTCCCTTCATATTTATTTTTTTTAAAAAAATAAAACAAATAAAACTATAGTGATCGCCGGAGTAGTCACTCGTGCCAGAAAAGTCGTTGAAGTTTGTTGTTGGCACCGAAAAATTCGTCGGAGTACCTGCCAGTGCCAGAAAAGTCGCCGGAGTTGCTGCCGACGCCAAAAGAGTCGTCAGAATTAGCATTGTCGCTGGAAAAATCACCAAGAGTAGTTGTCGGTGTCAGAAAAATCGCCAGAGTTATTGCAGCCTGGCGTAACAAAAGTCATCAGAATTGGTATTGTCGCCAGCAAATCACTAGAAAATTTGCTAAGAAAGTGGTTTCTTCATCAAGGAACAAGTTTCGTTATACAACAATAATAAAAATTATGAAAACAAAACAAAAATAATATACATTGAAAATAATTAAACCAGTTTCATCAATCAACCAAATAGAGAAAAAAAACACAAAAAAATACTCATAAATATAAACAAAACAACACACAATGCACAACAATAATCTAAAACAAAATATAAGTGTGAAAACCAGTTTCAAACCTAGAAACAAAATAATAAAAAGAAACTTAAAATAAAAAACATACAATAACATCATAAAATAGAGTAACCTCATTACAAAACCCTTAAAACCTGTAAAACCAGTTTCGAACTTATGAACCCTGTGAAACCAGATTCGACACTATGAAAAATCATAACGAAATATAAATGCTAAACAACAAAGTTAACTGAAACAAGTTATCAAATTGGCATAGTCGCTGGAGTTGCTGCCGGCACCGGGAAAGTCACCAGAGTTGCTACCAGCGCTAAAAATGTTATCGGAATCGGCATTATCGCTGGAAAAATCACAAAAAAATTACCAAACTGGTTTCTTGCTAAAAAAAATCAGTTTCTTGGTGATTTTTCTGGTAAATTTTCCAGCGACAATGTCAATTCCGACGAATTTCCCAGAGTTTACTATCGGTACCAAAAAAGTCACCGGAGTAGCTACCGATGTATTAGTCATCAGAGTTGCTACTAACGCCAAAAAAATCGTCAGAATTGCCATTGTCGTTAGAAAAATCACTGAAAAAATCACCAAGAAATTGGTTTCTTCATTAAGAACTGGTTTCCACCGACTATGCCAATTCTGATGACTTTTTTGAAGTTTGCTGTCGGTGCCGGAAAAGTCGCCGGAGTCAGAATTGACATTGTCAATGGAAAAATCACCAAGAAGGTAGTTTCTTCATCAAGAAATCGGTTTCTTAGTGATTTTTTCGGCAAAAATGCCAATTCTAACGATTTTTCCGGCGCCGACAGTAACTCTGATGACTTTTCCGGCACCAACCGCTACTCCGGCGAGTTTTCCGGCATCAATGATAAATAAAAGTTCCTAAACAAATAAAAATATTAAATTGGGATTTAAAGACCTAATTACATATATATATATGGCATATCAAATGCCATAAAAAGACCTAAAAATAAAAAAAAAATACTATATAAATTAGTCAAACTTAAATATGTTATATTTATCTAAAAACTTTTAAAATCCACATAATTTCCTCATAAAAATATTATCTATCTTTACACATACCCACCATCATTTCTATTTTTAGTCAAACGTCTTTGATTGCACAGCCAATAATTATTTTAAAAATTAAAAATGTAGTTTTAATTCTATGACGTGAAAAATATGTTAAATAGACTAAGAAAAGGACAATTGCCATATATTTTACGTAGAACCGGCATATTTATTATTAAGCAATCTGCATCGTTCTTTTTCTCATGAAAAGATTCCTCCATGTCATCAATCGATCTATCATTATCCAAATAAATAATTTAATTTTTGTCAAATTTATATGTCGATAGAAAAAAAGAGGGAGGAAACAAAAAAGCTTCTGTAACAATTGACTCAAAAAAATTCGAATTGTAAAAAGTAGATATGTAGATCAATTAACTTTGACTTAGAGGCTATCAATAACAGTACACTCGACTTAGTGCGTTGTGAAAATTTTTATGAGTCTCCAGTTTAAAAAATAAAAAATATATATTTAAAATATTTTGGGTGTGACTGTGTGAGGATTAATAATTATTGAAAGCATCGGCAATATAGAGTTTAATAAACAAATATATATAAATATGGGTATATATATCATTATTCATGATATTGTTATATATGAAATTAATTATACTGACTTAACATCATAACATGGTATGTTTCGTATCATTATTCATTAGAAAGACATGATATATATATATTTATATATAAATAAGTAGTGTGGTAACTAGTAGGGTACAAGTACAAGCATGGTGTGTTTTAATATTGCACATATCTGTCCGTACAGTGAAGCTTGATCAATCAACTTCATCATCTTACTAAAATTAAATTATGGCTTGTGAAAAGACATTGTAATCATATATACATACTAATGAACATTAATCTTTATCAACTTGCATTTATTTAATAAGGGTCGATATTAATTATTTTTGTAATAATAAAAGGACGATATCGATGTGAGAGGTGTCTCTGTATATATATAATCGTACAATTTTTTAATTTTTGTGCTTATATAGTTTTTGAATCGTGAGATTCAGCGTATTAATGTCGAAATGCCAGTATACTCAGAGTTGGCAAAT
Source organism: Cannabis sativa (assembly GCF_029168945.1). Classification (NCBI taxonomy): domain Eukaryota; kingdom Viridiplantae; phylum Streptophyta; class Magnoliopsida; order Rosales; family Cannabaceae; genus Cannabis; species Cannabis sativa. The sequence goes on along the minus strand of NC_083604.1, from coordinate 64,835,366 downwards.
AAAACGAAATTGTGATATAATTTTTATATATATTTTTTAAATAATTGACACCATAATCAGTTCTGAAAATTCTGAATCGATAACTTAGTGGATAAGGAAGTGATATGCAACTATATATAAAGTTTGTGGGTCTTGTCGTCCTTCTTAACCAAATTAAAGTTGTCCATTTATACACATATATAATTGTGGCTTTTATGAGAATCTAGTCTAGTCTAGCTTGTAGGCCATGTTAAATTAAAACCAGTGAATATTTTGTGTACACATTAATATTATTGACAAAATTAAAGAGATGTATCTATAGATACATATCAATGATATCATAACAACTTTTTTACTTTCTTCTTCTTAATAACAATATAAGAAATATGTTTACGATCATTTAGTCTTAGTACTCCTATTTTATTTTTTTTGTGACAAAATAAAAGTCCCAAATTATGAAGAACTATTGCAAATTTCTCCCTTCACTTCATTGTGTCTATTTTTTTTTTAAAAAATAATTTACTTAGTCAGGAGCCACAATAAATATTTAATGAAGCTGATTCAATTTATTAATATTAAATATAGAAACATTAGTATTAAAAATGAATGTGCTTATTGGCGACTTGCGCCAAATTAGTGTTATTTAGTGATACGCCCACCAAGCTTTTGGGAAAAATGATTTAAAGAGAATGCAACTAAAACTCTTTCTAAATGAAATAATAATTAATTTATAATAATCGCAATAATTTAGAATATTCTTTTTCAATCGATAAAACTCTACAAAGTCGTAACTCAAATAATAATAATAATTGATCTCTTAATAAAATATCAATTCCCTACAACAAAAAAGTAAAACTTGTGGATATATGAATTTTCAGATGAGCATTGTCTGACAATCAGGATATAATTTTAGGGTGGATTAATTAAATTTTTTACTAAAATTTAAAAAATTATATTACATTTTTTATTTAAATAAAATTGAAATAAATTTTAGTATCTAAATAATAATATGAGATTTTATAATTCTTGTTTTTAAAAATTTTATGTAAAATCTTGTGTTAATTATAAATTAAATATAATTTAAAATAATTTTTTAACATGATAAGTTTTTTACCAATAGAAAAGTTATTTATAATTTAAATGCTCTATGATTATACTTTTGTATTTTTTTTTATTTTCAAAAAAGTAGATTTATATATATAAAAATAAAAATAGAAGATAGAGTTGAGAAAATCAAATTCAAAACTAGGTCTACCAAGTAATGAAATAAATATTTATACCAATTATTCTGTCTAATAATTATATATTGTTTCTATTTCTAATTTTATATGTTCTGTTCTAAAATTTGAGAGTGGAATTAAGCTCTCTCTGAACTCTATGTAGGTTTGCTTATGGTTATTGGACACTATTGTCTATATGTGACACTCTATAATTAGGTAGCGATATTGCTTAAAAATTATTTTTTAAGTTATATTAGACTTAATACTTAATTATACTAATAAAACGATGAAAGTATTAAACACCAATAATACCTTCAGATATAGATCAATTTACATGCATCGGAACTCTACAAACTTAATGAAGTGGGTAACAATTAATTGTACACAACTAATTGGCTTGGGAAATGAGATGATCACTTGAATTGAATTCAGTGCTCCAATTAATTAAGCTAGCTCTGCTGAATGTAAAAATGAACCTCCTCGACCTCCAAAATTCCAAGCTTAATGAAAACATTTCACCAAAAAGGCAACTTTGGTATTATTGGACCACAAGCCAAGCTAAAGGCAGAGTACACACAAGTTGGAATATTGGATTAACAAAACAATTCCCTTTTCTTCTCCCTTTGCCTAAGTCACACGGCACCCCATTGTGAACTTGGTACTTGTCCCACAAACACTACCAACACCTAAATAAAATCAAGCTTCCCATTTGGAATATTGGGCAAAAACACTTTAAATGTGCCTAAGAAGAAGATGAGGAATCCTTTTTCCCATACAAGTACATTGTATTCTTCAAATTTTGTCCCAATGTAATAAAAATGGAACTGTTCGCTATAGTTTTTTTATTTCTTTTTCTTTATGACATCTGCACATTTTTATGGCGATAAAATACTTTGTTTTAATTTAACACAATAATTCCATTTCATCTGACAATATAAAAATACTTTGATATAAAAAGGAAAATTACACTAAATTAGAAAATTTAAATCCTCACTCACCCAGACACAATTTTTTTTTTTTTTCATTTTTGTAAGACATCAATATATTTTTCCTTTTGCTAAGAAAAAAAGTGTAATTTGTTGGGAGATTGAAACAATAAGCTCTAACTCCAACTCAACAATTGCTTTTTTTTTTTTGACATAACTCAACAATTAAAACAACAATAATTTAAACGAATAAATCGTAAAATTTTAAAAAGACAGTCAATGGTAATTTCTTTTTTGGGGGTCATGGGCAGTAAACTATATTCTCAAATTTTATGTATAAAATCATAATTCATAACCATATGGATGTATGCACATTATTGGGGGAAGAAAGTGATGAGTGAATCCATCACTTGTCACATATAATCCATATTGAAAATAAAAATTTTCTTTAATAGATACATTCAAATTACATTTATTTTAGCGATTAGATCACAATTAAATAATTATAATTAATTTAAAAGTTAAATAAAATAAATAATAAATAACTTACAATCTAATAGTATAATTTAATCTTTTATTTTCTTATAAAATTTTAATAATTATATTTTAAAATCAAAACTTTAATAACTTAATTTTTGACAAATTTAGTCACTTGAAAATCAAAAGTTTCGAGTCTCCTATTTTCACAAAACAGCAATATCTCCAAGAACATGTGTCCAACTTCACCAAAACATATAAAAGGACTAAGCAGTGTCAAACCATCACTTAGACATCTCAAAGAACTTCCTTTAGACGTTTTTACACTTATACAACATCCAAGTTGATGTCTGATGTCAACCTAGGCGTTGGGACTTGAACTGCTTTCAGTAAAACGGTCATAACTCACTCTTTTTATCCAACTGACACGATTCAACTTGCATTTTGAAACTATTTATGCCCTCTATGAAGTCATGTGTTACGGCCCAGTCAAAATTGTGAAGCTATCGTAGTCAAAATTCACCCCAAGTGAGTTACAAAAAATAAGCTCCGGGTAACTCGCAGCGAGACCCGCTAGGCACCAAAAATAAGCCATCACCACCAGAAACTAATTTTTACCGTTAGATCATCATCAATGGTGGAAAATACTTTATTTGTATTTTTTTTCTATTTTTGTGGGCCTCCATCACCTATAAAAAGAGAGCTCCCTCAACTCGTTTTTCACATTCTAAAAACCACCCACAAGACCAGAGCTTCTCTCTAGATTTTGGAGTTTCTGATACATAGTCTATTGCTACTATCTCGTGAGAAATAAAAACTCGAAGTAGACGTAGTCCCATCACTATCACGATATAGGGAGTGAACTACTATAAATAATGTGTCTCTCTAAATTAAGTACAATCATCTCGTCAATCTAGCGAGTTGATGTCAGCTACTTTTTAGCGTCAACATTTTGTTTGAGAGTTGTTTTGTTCTAACTATTGAGAATTTCTTTTCTTAGTTTTTAATATCACTGCAAGGGGATAATTCACTTTTTTATCTTATTTTATTTTGTAGATATTTTGTGGACCATTCTTAATAAGTTAATGAGTTCGACTGTAGTTTTCAGTGTTACAAGTTGAAGTTTTAGCTCTTTTGTAGTGCTGTTTAAGGACTTTATAATTTTATTGTCTAAATTTTTAGGGGCACTTTTGTTCCATATTGCTCGCTTACTTTAGCTGTTTATAGTTTGGCAAAGCATGCCCTTCAGTTAGACGATGACCTATCCTAGTTCAAGAAAGTTCATGCACTGGTTACGAATATCTGCATTGTAAATTTATAGTAATTCTAATCACCACATTAAAATATATATCTATATATTGTTGCAATATTTTTTTTAATACTCATGCGAAAATCTTTGTATTGAACTCTATTTTTAGTGCCTAAATTATTTGAATTATTTTTAAAATTTGTAAAAATATAATGAACACCATTATAAAAAAAAAAAAGTTAGAAAAGATCAAGACGCACCCTCGGTGTTTGTATAGAGATATATAGAGAGAGTGTATTATAGTTGTTTTGGTAAAATAAACTCTCTTATCATAAACTGTCAATAATATTATTTTAAAAAAAGTGCTATAATAGAACTCTGTATTACACCCTATCTTATCATTTTTTATCGATGTATAATATTTGTAATTATTTTATATTATAAATTATAAATTATGTATAAACTTTTCTAAAAAAAAAAAAGAAATTATGTATAAATTAAGTGTTCGTTTGGAATGTCGTATTAAATTGAATTAGATTATATATTATATTATATTGAATTGTATTATATTATATTGAATTATATATAAACTAAGTGTTTGTTTATATTGTATTATATTGAATTAGATTATATATCATATTTTTATATAATACTATGTTAAATTTTAATTTATACTAAAATATTATAAATTTTAACTGTCCATAAAAGTTAATATTACATATAGTTTTATATAAAAATATAACATAAAATACAATTTAATATAGTATTAAATAATACAATAAAGTGGTATAATATGGCGTACCAAACGAAATTAGATATTCAAATTAATTGATCAATAATTTGTATAAGAGGGATAAGTTTTTTATTTTATTTTTTTTGATTACTTGTTCCAAATATTCATGAGAGAAAAAAAAAAAAATAAGGCAGTTCCGTTCCCAATGAAAAAGTGGGTCTACTCTCAAATTGCTCACCATATCTCACTGTCCACCTCTCCCGACCGTCCACGTCATCTTTCCCGTTCTATCCTCTGTCACCCTATCCTTCTTTCCTCGTAAACCGCAAGAATTTATCTAACTTTCTCAAAATCCCCCAACCTCTGTACTACCCATACATAATCCCACAGCAAAGGTAACTCTACCGTCTAATAATAATTAGCCACGTGTCATTACATCAATCTCAAAACGACGTCGTAATAATACACAAGTTGGCTCGACGAGTCTTCTCTCTTCTGTGCAACGTGGGGTACATATTCATAGTGTAATGCGCCACCATAGCCCCACAACGTTGTCTCAGTCCACTGCTTCAAATTTTAGCCATTAAGAAACCGCCACGTGGCTGTTCTCTTCTTATTGTCCTTCTCTGTTCTCAGAAGGAAAGACTTTCTTTTCTTTTTTCTTTTTTGGACAGTCCACTGTGGCTAGAGAGAGAGTTTGTGCTTACTTCTCATTCTCCTACTAATAATACTCTTTTAGCCCAATAAGCTTTACAGCTTTTTGCATTGCAGATTCAGAGACTTTCAAAAATCCATAGAGATGCCTCACGCAAGCAAGTAGACACAAAAGAGAGATTATATTTATACATATATAAACATACTGTTGTTGTATAGAATATATACAAATACTAGTTGGATTCAATCTTGTTAAGGCAGAATCTCAGTATTTTTTGGTGACAATGGAGCGATATGAGGTACTGAAAGATATTGGGTCTGGTAACTTTGGTGTGGCCAAACTGATTAGAGATAAATGGAGTGGTGAGCTCTATGCTGTCAAATTTATTGAGAGAGGCCAAAAGGTATATATACTTGTTAGCTAGTTAAGAAATTTATTTGTTCGTATCATTGCCTTTCGAGTCAAGAAATTTCACAACCAGCTTCATTACTAATATATAGTTCTAATTTTACTTTTTAAGTATTCTTATATTGGTTTGGTTTGGTTGTTCATTTCCTCATCTGAGTTTCTGTCTTCAATTTATTTTTGATGGGCTGGAATTAAATTTTTATCTTTATATTGGTTTGATTTGGTTTGAAGATTGATGAGCATGTACAGAGGGAGATAATGAATCACAGGTCTTTGAAGCATCCTAATATTATAAGATTTAAGGAGGTACTGTTCTTACTTTTACGCTTTTATAAATAATTAATGTCATCAGATTCTTTGTTCAATATTTTTTCATGGCCATCTTGGCTTTTCATTTAGCTTATAGACTTGTTCAGCTATAGTCTTTTTAGCATAATTGACATACATAGCTTTATTGGTTTTGTTTTGTTATAATTTCAAATGGAAATAGCTTTAAAACAATCAGAGTTAATGTTTATCAGTACAAGAACAATTTATTGCCAACTTGGTCATTCCCTCTTTTCATTTTATTCTTGTTCTTTTGTTCCATTCTCACGAGTTTTGACATTCTGGGCCCAAAAGTTTCTTTCTAATAATGTTTAGATTTAATTTTTCCATAGCTAAGAAAGACAATTTTTTAAAATAACAAAAAAAAAAAAAAAAAAAAAAAAAAAGAAGAAGAAGCTATTGTTGCAGTAACTATATGAACCGAATTTTGAATGTGATCATTCTCATAGTTGACTTTTTGCTTGCTTCAGATAAGAATTGCAATGGAATAGTAGTCAATTGTCTCCATAATCCATATGTGTGCATTATTCAATTGGCTAAGATAAGACTCATACCTAAAACAGTAAAATAAATTAAAGTATAAGAATGTTTATGAGGGTTGTTGAAGGTGTGATGAAGTTGATGAATCCAAAACTGTTGACTTTTTCTTTTTCTCCATATATATATTAGTAGAGTTCTATACTGATGAAGCTCTCACCAAACTTTTTATAGTTTATTGGAATAATGTTTGTATTATTGTACACGTACAAGATAAATGGTTATTTTATTTTCAACAATTTCTTACTAGTGATCACTCTTGGCAGGTTTTGTTAACTCCAACTCATTTAGCCATAGTTATGGAATATGCAGCTGGTGGAGAACTTTTTGAAAGAATATGCAATGCTGGTAGATTCGCTGAAGATGAGGTAAATTCAAAATAACAAAAATGAAAAAACTCACTGTTAATTCCATTTTTCTTTTAATGGTTTTGATGATAAGCCTCACTTAATTACATTCTTCTTTTTTCTGTTTCTTTATACTAATATCAGGCAAGATATTTCTTCCAACAGTTGATTTCAGGAGTCAGTTACTGCCATTCAATGGTAAATATTTTTTTCTCTCAAATCAACTAAAAGAGAAGTAGTTTAATTGTTTCTTCACCAAACTTTATAATGGCCTATTTTATGGATCAATTTCTTGTGCTGCAGCAAATTTGTCACAGAGATCTTAAGTTGGAAAACACTCTTCTTGATGGAAGCTCAGCCCCACGTCTCAAAATTTGTGACTTTGGTTATTCGAAGGCAATAATAATAATAACTCATTAATTTCCACTTATTATCAAACCTTATATGAATTAGTTTCAGTTTTTAATATTGCATTGTTCTTTAACAGTCATCTGTTCTGCATTCACAACCCAAATCCACTGTTGGAACACCGGCCTATATCGCACCAGAGGTCTTGTCAAGAAAAGAATATGATGGGAAGGTAGTCTTTGTTTTTATTATTATTATTATTATTATTATATTTTGTTGTTTTTCATTTTTTGGTCATTTTCATATTAGGTCCATCCCAATTTTGGTCACCTAACGTGTATCATTGCATAATCACTTCTTTACATATACCTAAATATATATATCTTGTTACATGTTTGAAAATCACAGATAGCAGATGTTTGGTCTTGTGGGGTTACATTATATGTGATGCTGGTTGGGGCTTATCCCTTTGAAGATCCAGAAGATCCAAGAAACTTCAGAAAAACACTACAGGTTAATTGGTTATGAAAGCCCTTTAATGTTCAATTTTTACCTAACCAAACATCTAAAAACTCCAATATGACATTGCATTCATTTTTCACTTCCAAACGATATACGATAGAATTGAACAATTAAAAATCTCTCTAATTTGTTATGGCAGAGAATTCTGAGTGTACACTACTCAATTCCAGACTATGTTCGTGTATCCATGGAATGTAAACATCTCCTATCTCGAATTTTCGTTGCCAGCCCTGAAAAGGTAGTATAAAATCATATATTGTGTGTAAATTTTAACCTTTAAGGAACTCATGAGTTATACTAGTCTTATACTAATATTTGACTTTTTTGTTTGATTTTGGTACAGAGAATAACAATACCGGAAATTAAGAAGCATTCTTGGTTTTTAAAGAATTTGCCAGTTGAATTCATGGATGAGGAGAAGGGAGGTGGGTTGGTTAATAATGAAGAAGACAATGAGTACTCATCATCACAGAGTGAAGAAGAGATAGTGGCCATAGTTAAAGAAGCAAGGACTCCTGGGGATGGTGCCAAACTTGGAGGGCAGTTTCTTGGTGGAAGCATGGATCTTGATGATGACATTGATGCTGATGCTGACATAGACGATATAGAGACTAGTGGAGATTTTGTTTGTGCATTATAAGTCAAAATGTAACACTATAAATATATATATATAGTTCTATATATATCAATCTCATAAGGCATTCCCTTTTCACTCTCCTTGAGGGAATCCATTATCTCTTTCCCAAATCACCATCATCATAATATTTTTAGTTATAGAACAAAACTTTTTTGTTACTAATTAATGTTACTTTTCATTTATAATATTATTTAAAAAACTTTCCACGTTTTTTCACAAATTATGTTAGAGCTGAAAATATATATATAAATATTTTCTAGTGCTTTTTTTCTGACCATATCCCACCAAATTAAAAGGAAAAAAGAAAAAAAAAAACTATATACATTTTTGTATAAACAATGTAGGATACATGGTGTCCACAGCAAGGTGGCGTGGATTAAAGGAATATAAATATATATAAGGCTGCTGTTAAAGATAATAATTTATATTGTTTGATAGAATTTTAAACTGATAAACCGTGCACTCACTATCAACCTTTTCTCATGTGGCTATCTTTACATAAACACTTTTAAGTGGACACAATTATAAATTATTATTATTATATTTTTCATGTCCGATTATTATAATAATAATGATAATTAAAAAGAAATAAAACTTTCTTAGGTGCCTATTCATCAAATTGATGAATTCTCTCTTTGCAATAACATATAGTGTACGTACATAAATTACTTTGCTAAGAATCAAGATCTATAGTATCCTTGTAGTTATCCTATAAATAATTAGGCCGTAGTCTTCTTGGTTTATGATGTTATATTAAAATAGTACAGAAATGGTTTTGGCCCCTTCGGAAGAAAAAAAAAAGAATTGGATTTGGAAAATCTGGATGATTAAAATGAAGGCTACACGATTTTTTTTTTTTTTAAAAAACGGTCTACACGTGTCGTGCAAATATGAGGCGTGTGATTTTAGTTTGTTTTCAGGCAAATTAATTATATGTTGGTGAAGACAAGTCGAGTAAAGTAGTTGGTATAAATAATATCCATAAGAAACGACACTAAGATACTATACTCGCTTGCTAAGCTAGTCAAGAATTTTTGTTGATTCTCCAACCACAATGGTCGAACATATACTCGTGGTATATTAAAATAAAAAAAGTATATATCATTTACTAATAGCAAATGCACTCTTCAAGTCAGTGTCAAACTCCAAAAGCCAAACAACCAGATAATTCTTTGCATAAAATTCCATAATTTTTACAACCTCTATTTATATGAAATAACAAACTCTTCAATAACGAAATTGTAAAGTAACAAAATAACAACTTCTAGAAATTAGCATAGGCTATTCTTCAACTCTTCTCCAGCCTAACGAAATCCTTCAGCCAGCTGGGTCTCATCCGCACCCTCTTCTCTTTCGGCTCCAATTCCTCTTCTGCGTGAGAAAGGCTTGTTGTTTCCCTTGAGCTGATGCCAGCCGAAGTCTCCTTTTTCTCAGCCATCACACTTGGGTCTTCTTCTTGGATCCAACCGTGGATTTGCTCTTTTATGCTTCCTTGGTCCAGCTGGATTGGGCCTAGCTCTTGGGCCGAACTTAAGTCCGTAACATCACCCCCATCGTCGAAAATAACCTTGTCCTCAAGGTTAGTCAGCTGATAAGTCTGGCAGAAAGAATGAAAATCCTCCCACGTCGCATCTTCGGGCGCACTCAAAGTCCATTGGACTAAAACTTGCTTGCTGCGAGAGTTAGGATGCTCAACTACCCGAGTTGCCAATATTGCTAAAGGAAGCATGAGAGGTTTATTGGCCACGCTAAGATCAGGCAGCGGGTAATGCGGTGGAATAGATTGACCCACAAACGGTTTCAGCAAGGACACATGAAAAACCGGGTGGATGCGGCTCTCTTGTGGCAACTGCAGCTTGTAAGCAACATTCCCCACACGAGTTACAACAGGAAAAGGCCCGAAATATCGACGGCATAACTTGGAGCTCAGTCGCTTGGCCACCGTCGACTGACGATAAGGCTGTAGCTTGACCAGTACTAATTCACCAGCTTTGAATTCAATATCCTTCCTCTTTTTATCTGCTTGTTGCCGCATACGGTGTTGGGCCCGCGCTAAGTGGTCTTTTAAATGCTGTAATATGTCATCTCTGGTCAACAAGTCAGCTTCCACAACCTGAATGGACGTTGCTCCCCTCGTATAAGCTGGGATAGTGGGCGGTATACGACCATAAACCGCTTGAAAAGGTGTCATCCCAATAGCCGAATGATGACTAGTATTATAATGATACTCTGCCCACAATAGATACTTACTCCATTGTTTCGGGTTGTCCGCTGTAAAGGCTCTCAAGTATTGTTCCAAGTGCCGGTTGGTGACCTCCGTTTGCCCATCCGTTTGAGGATGGTAAGCCGAACTCATTTTGAGAGTGGTGCCCATGAACTCAAATAACTTCCGCCAAAACTCACTTGTGAAGATGGGATCGCGATACGAAACAATCGTTCTTGGTAGCCCATGTAACTTAATTACCATTGTAGAGAATAGTTCAGCCACCTTTGTTGCTGAATAATGATTTGGAAGTGCCCCAAAATGTGCATATTTAGTGAATCTGTCAACCACCACTAAAATGTTTGTGAACCCCGCTGAATTAGGCAGTCCCACAATGAAGTCCATTGATAAATCTTCCCATACACGTTCCGGAATTGGAAGTGGTTGTAAGAGACCATAAGGTGCTGTCGGCGAATATTTAATTGTTTGACATGTCGGACAAGCACGAACAAAAGACTTGACATCTTGACGAATGCCCGGCCAGAAAAAATTCGTCGTTAATCTTATGTACATTCTGTCAGCCCCTGCGTGACCACCAAGTCTAGATGAATGGAACTCATTAAGTAGCTGACTCTTTAAGTTAGAGTTTCTACTCAGCAGCAGGCGATGACGGTGATACAACAAGCCCTCTCGAGCCGAATATATCGAATTGTCTAGAATCCCCTGCTGAAGTTGGTTGTGTAACACCCGTAAGTCTGGGCAAGTTATATTCTCTTGACGAAGTTCCTCCAAAAATTCAAAAGAGCCCGTGCTCATTGCAAGATGCAAAGACGAATGAGTTTCAGCTGGTAAACGTGACAATGCATCAGCCGCGTTGTTTTGAGTGCCTCGCTTGTATTCAATGGAGAATTGGAACCCCATTAATTTGTGTAGGAACTGTTGTTGCTCGGGTGTTTGGACCACTTGTGTGAGTAATTCTCGAAGGCTTTTATGGTCTGTTCTAATGATGAAATGTCGGCCAAGCAGGTATTGTCGCCACTTGTTGACAGCTTCTACAATAGCCCGTATCTCCTTACTGTAAGCTGACGTGCTAGCAAATTTAGGACCCATTTTCTTGCTGAAATAAGCCAAGGGATAGCCTTCCTGCATGAGTACACCACCAATACCCACATTAGAAGCATCTGTCTCCACAATAAAAGTTTTAGAGAAATCAGGTAAGTGCAAAACGGAAGTGGAAATCATAGCTGTTTTGAATGTTTCAAACGCAGCTGCGGCCTTCGGGTTCCATTGAAAGTTATCCTTCTTCAACAATTCGGTAAGTGGGGCAGCCAAACAAGCATACTGTGAAACGAAACGACGATAGTATCCCGTCAAGCCAAGAAATCCACGTAGTTGTTTCAGCGATTTCGGAATTGGCCATTCCACCATTGCTGCTTGTTGGAAATTATTTTACCAGGATCTTAGATCTACTCACAAGTATGTTGATTAACACCCTAAATATGAACTTTCTAAAACGATGAAATAAACACATATAAAGTTTAGGAAACCTTACATTGGGTGCAGCGGAATATAATGACTCCTTCCGTTCAGATATCTAGCCCTTGATTCCTTTTTGTAGCAGAGCATTATCAATATCTGAACCTGGATCTCTTTCTCTGAATCCTTGATGCTGAATCTCCTTTGCTGATGATCTTTCTTCACGGTCTTCCTCACTATGATTGAGGTATTGCTTGATGTGTGTGGGCACTACTCTAATCACTAAGGATTTCGAAATATCAAGAAGGAAGAGAAGAAGTGGTAGCTAAAGATAGGGAGAGAGAAAGCCCAGTTTTTCTGAATCAGAAAGTCTGAAGAAAAGTGTAATTTTCCTGAAGCCTTCACTATCTATTTATAGCATTCCACTAGGGTTAGATTTGAATTATATGGCATTAAAATAATGAAAATATCAGTTTAAATTGCCTACAAAAGTGGCTGGCCATGCTTAGTGGATTTGGGCCTCACTTTTTGCAATTTTGTAGTTTTACCTTTTCTGCATCTGATTTTCTCAAAAACGCCAATTTTCTAATTCAACCATTTAAATGCCAATTCTAACTATTTAATAACTATAAATAATTATTAAATAATATTGTCATTTATCATATTTATTAATTGAACCATACAAAGTATCATAATTAACAAATATGCCCCTATAAACTCTTTCTTTACAATTTCGCCCTTACTTAGTGAAAAATTCACAAATAGACATAGTCTAATTTGAGAATTATAATTGATTAATCAAAACCAATTATATGAGTCTTACAAGCAATATTATCTCAACTAGTGCGGGGACCATGGGTCTATATAACCGAGCTTCCAATAAGTAGATCAAGAATTTAGCACTAAAATTCACTAACTTATTAATTCTTCGTTGAATCCACGCATAGAACTTAGAATTGCACTCTCAGTATATAGAATGCTCTATATGTTCCACCATATAGACACATCATTAGTTATCCATTGTTATAATCCTAATGTGATCAATGATCCTCTATATGAATGATCTACACTGTAAAGGGATTAAATTACCGTTACACCCTACAATGTATTTATTCCTTAAAACACTTAACCCCGTATAAATGATATTTCAGCTTATGTGAAATGAGTACTCCACCATTTATGTTCGTTTGGTCAAGCTCGAAGGAGATCATCCTTTGCTCACTATTCGCCAGATAGAAGCTATAGATTCCATGTTTATGCTAGCGCTCCCACTCAATTGCACTACCGTGTTCCCAAAAAGTACGTATCACCCTGACCTAAAAGCAGGCTTAACTAACAATTCAAGGAACACGAATAGCCTTTCAAGATTGAGCCTAATCATAACAGGATTAAGATCATTTGATCTAGGATCAACTAGGCGATATTGACTTGAATAGATATTACGGTAAGTTTAATAAATCTAAGTCAAAGTTCAATATTGGTCCCTTCCGATGCATACTCCATGCATCCAACCTGAGCTTTACTTTAACTAATGTTCTGGAAAGAACATAGTATTTCTCCAAATACAAGTAAACTCTTGTTGTAGATTATCATATCAGTAAAACCCTGTGTCTGATAAATCTAGGAAACTTTATTCACATAGTCATGTTTACTTTCCAATGTGTTGACAACACAATAAACAGGATCAAGTATGTGAAAAGGGTTTCAGATGAATTTATACATTATGTACATATAATCATGAAATAAATCATGTGAACCATGCAACATTAAATGTTATTTCTTATCTATATTAATAAGTAAATCTGATTATATTGAAATGAGTTTTATTTAGGGCATAAAACCCAACAAACTCCCACTTGCACTAATATAAAACAAAAAGTGCGTTTCAAATAATCTCAACACCTCGATATACAAATCAAGTGTAGTAGTAGTAAACTCCTCGTAATAGGATCTGAAAGATTGAATTAACCACAACCTTTTCTCCACCATTACTCTTCCTTAATCACAAAATTATTGATAATGTGAAATTCCTCTCTATATGTCTACTCTCTTGGGATACTGGATTCTAAACCTTTGGCAACTACTTTTGGTTAATCAGGAAATTAACACTAGTAGTTTAGGCAATTTGGAATGGTGCCAAAAATGTATAGAACTTTCCTTAGACTGAATAAGTACCTTTCCTGTAACTTTAACATTCAGTCTTTCTCTGGTAGACCTAGAGACTTCAGATAGGTTTTTACACTTCTCCAAAATCACTATTCCACCCCCAGAGTAACCACCATCTTATCAGAAAGATTTACTAGCACAAAGGCAAATTTCGAAATCTGATATGGTGTAGTCTAAGAGTTTTAAGCACACCCTTATAGACTAACATATAGTTCCTCTTCTTTATCTTAAGATTTACTTGATTGTCTTCCAATGTTCTTCTCCTGGATTAATCTGATACCTACTCATTACTCCCACTCAACGGCAGTGTACGGTCTAAGGCATGCAAAAGCATATCTAAGACCTCTCACTGTTGATATAAGAAATTCTTTCATGGCTTTATCTTTTCTGGAATAGTTAAGACTTTTCCTTAGATAAATAAAATCTATACCTAAGAAGTTGTGAAGCTTCTATAGATTGCCATTAGAAAGAAAATGCTTCTGCATCTTACTAAAGTAAGTTGCTTGCATTAGAGTAAGTAATTACCAGGTATACCACAAGCCATAGGTTTAGATAAACTCAAACCTATAATACTAGGAACAGGAAGTTTTGTTAAGTCCATTGAATAGACTTATTAACTAAAATTTCCTTTTATGTCCTTATAATAGAAAACTTTAGGTTATTCCATGTGAATGGATTAAACCATAGTTCTATTGGCTTTCTTCTTAGTTTCTTATCTTGACAATCCATTACTTGTTTAAACTCACAATGGATTTTAATCACTAGTGTCTCCCAAGTCATAAGAAGGTGAGTTCCTAGAAACTCTCCCACTACGACGAGGTACCGTGAATTATGTCTAAGAAAACTAAATGGTATTGACCTCTTTGGTTGTGACAAGACAACAGAGGCAGTGGGATCATCATATGTCATATAAGATGATAGAACACTATTGGAATCAAGAATTAAATATCTCCTTTATTTGCTACTTGTTTTTCAGACTTAGTCATTTTCTTAGAAAAGTAGTATTTGTTTGAACAAACACTTTCTTATCTATTGACAATGGGATGGTCCACCCCTAATCACTTAGAATAGCTAACAAACCATGGTTAATAGTTCTAGCTTTTCTTAAGATTTTGATTAGGTCATCCATGAATCTAGTAATGATTTACATTAAGTATACAACCATTACATCATTCTGAAATTGTATTACCATAGAAGGATTTACGCAACGACTAGTAACTAATCATCAATATGCAACTCGAAATTTCTGGGGAGGTAAGTTTGGATATAATTCGAAAATCAATTTAATGATCTTTGAACTGCATATCTACTAACTATTTCTCCACCCCTATCAGTTCGCAAGATCTTTAGCCACTTACCTTAATGGTTTTAACCATTGCTAGAAATTAATGAAATTTTTCAAACATTTCAAATTTCTTTGCTAAAAGGTATAATCTAGAGTTATCGTTTTAAGAATACAACGAAAAACTCATATCCACCCCTGAATGTACATCCATCTGCAAATGAGATGAACTTACTTTCACTGGATATAGGCATATTAACTCTTTGCAGAGGTTGATCTTGTCAAATCCACTATGAACAAGATACAAATGCCATAGATTAAAAAAAATGTGGTAGAGTCTTTTGATGACATAGGTTTAGTTACATCAAAGAGTTCTTAGAATAGTGCAAGTGGATCCTGGTCACGTATCACCTAACTCATATTCCATACAGTTTTAATCCATTAATAGAAGATGGATATTAAACACTTGAGAAAGTGTAACTGTATTGTATTCTGGAATTAGAAATATAGGAAAATTTCTATTTGGAATCTAAAATTAAAGTCAAAGACTTAAATTTATACCAAATATTATGAGTAATTCTATCTTGGACCAGCACTACTAATACAAACTCTAAGTCAGATTTGCCCATACAAGTAGGAGATTTCTAAGATTGAGGATTTATATCAATTGGGAATAGAATTTCAGGATTATAATCATATGCGTCATTTAATTTCTTAAGAAAAAATATAGAATGACATGAAATGATTTATAGACCATTCATCCAATGATATGTTTTGAAGCTAATTCGAAATGAATAAGCTAAGAGGAATTAGGATAATTTCGTTTAAAAATAAGAATCCAACGATGCTTCGATTAGCGAAAGTCAAAGTAATCTTATTTATACAATCTTCTTGTTTCATATCGTAAAAATACTAGTCTAAGGTGTCATCAATTGATGAACAGCTAGATGTCGCATATACAATATTTATCTTTCGAGATCTAACACTATTATGAATGTCTAATGGTGAAAATCCACTAGGGATTTATCTCATTAGATAAACAAGCCAAGTTAGACCAACAATGAAGATTCGAAATTAAACGACGACTTAATAACAGAAAATAACATGGTTCAATATAAATTCATACACAATTCAGAAATTATAAACATATAGCTAGTAGGAATGACAAGTGAAAATACTAAAACTTACAATCCTAAATAATTTCCAAGGTTTTCAACAAACTGATATCAGTGTCCCGTTTAGGAGAGAGTCAAAGCTACCATTCATTGAATAGAGTTGTCAGCTCGTCTAAAATGTTAAACATTCTAGCAACCTTTTATTCTATCAAGATTGGAATTCAGCGTTGTCCCGTTTAGGTGAGAGTCAAGACAATTCTATCTTATGAGCTTCCACCATTGTTTCATAATTTGCAAGTCAAGTATGGTCGCCACCATTAGGGTGATCCATACCATACAAAATACTTACAAACTACTTATCATGCGAGGTTAAACGGTGCGAAATTGCTAATGAACGTTCCTCCATGAGGGAGGATTACTCACTAAAACAAACGCGGTGTAAAACCCACAATGGAGATCGAATATCTTAATAATAAAGCTCATTATTTAAAGTGAGTTGTATTTTCTTTGATTCTCTTTATTTATTCTATTTATTTTAAATATATATATTTATTTAATTAAAATTTCCAATTTAGAATGAAAAATTCCAAATATAAATTTTAATTTAATATTTATAAATTTTACTTAGATGGATATGAAAATAACATGAATTATTTCCATCTTAGTAATAATTTCCAATAAATATTTAGAAAAAAAATATTTAAGTTGTTACAAAATTAATTTAAATTAATTTACAACTCAAATTTAATTTTCTATAAATATATATTGCATTTCGAAAAATTAAAGTATATAAGAATACAATTTTCGAAAAATGCATATTAAAATAAAAAATAAATCCTGGAAAAATTATTCTAATTTAATGTTGGCCCAAAATTAATTAATAAAATTAATTTACAACAAAAAATATAATTTTCCTATTTAATTAAATATATAAGAAAAATTTCAAATATCTAAGTATGATGATGAAAATCAACTTAAATATTAATTTTCTATTTAATTAAATACACTAGAAAAATACTTCAATCAAAAATATCATCTATCTAGATTTTCCTTTGACTAATTAATTCAATTTTTAATAATATACTTTAATTCAATTTATTTTAAATTAATCAATAAATGAAAAAATCATTGATTTAAGTTGATCCAAGAATTAATTAAAATAAATAATTAATTTACAACTTAATCTATTTTTCAAGATAAAATTCGAAATTCTAGCATTTAAGAAATGCAATTTCGAAAATTGATTAATAAAATAAAGAAAAATATATTTTGAAAATTATTTAAATTTAGTTGAAAAAATAAATTTCAACTAAAAATAATTTTCTATTTAATTAAATGTCATGAAAAAGAAATATTTAAGTATGATGATAAAAATCAAGTTAGATATTTAATTTTCAAATTAATTAAATGTATTAAATTCAAGAAATAAATAATTAAGTGTAGAGAAGGCTTAATTATTAATTTCTGGTTTAATACTAGAAAAAATATACTTAAAATAAATTGTACCAAAATTAATTAAATAATTAATTTCACAATTTATAATATTTTCCTATTTAATATTATAAATAATAAGTAGTATAGAAATAACTATCTAGAAAATATCTTATTTGACTAAGTATCTTTTCCACAAAATTTGAAAAAATATCTAATTTAAGTTGTATTAGAAAAAATCTAGAACTTAAATATTTTTCAAATTTAAATTTAATTAAATATCAAAAATTAAGTTGTAACCACTTAATTTGAAAATATTACATTTTAAGTTAATATTCGAAAAGATATTAACTTAAAAAATATCTAAAGAATCTTAATAACCAATGCCTAAAATTCCTCAACTTAATTTTGAAATTTTAAATCCAAAAGATATTCAGATTTAAGTTGGTTAGCTGTAGATAACTAAATATCAACTTAAATAGGAATATTTAATGAAAAATTTAAATTAAGCTTCAGAAAGAATCTAGATGGTTATAATTCTATATTTAATTAAATACAAGAAAATACATATAGTTTAACTTAGAATAAAAAATTCTTTAAACTATATTTTTCTTAAATTAATTTCAAGATAAATGAAATTAATTATGTTGCTAATCAATTTTATTAGGTTAAACTAGTTTAATTAACCTAGTACAGTTATTCAAATCAGGCAAATGGGCCTTCATAATTGGGGTAGTTCATGTGAGGGGGTGCTGGGTTCAGTATGTCGTACCCACTACTATGGCTCCCAACTCTCACACAAGGCCCAAAAGAGAGGAATTTAACCTTAATAAGAACAACTGTTATTAATTGAATAGGCCCAAAAACTAAATGGGCCTAAATAAAATCTATCAAGAACTATGATATTTTATTTAGCAACAACAACCTATATGCATCTATAATAAAATTAAACACATAGGCTCACACAGGCACACTTTGGATGGGTCCTATCATGTTGCTAGGTCATACACAGATGAAAGAAGATTGTAAATATACCTGTTACAAATTATTATCTTGACCAAGGGAGCCATCAGATCATTAGATCTGGCAAAAAGTAACCATGGCTATTTGCAATCAAGTAATAATAGGTTTTGAAAACTTACACATAAGTTAAAACACATACTCCTGCAACAAGGTTAGTTGGATAGTTGGATGTAGGATTTATTTAATTTTAAATTAAATATTTAATTTCGAAAATAATTAATTAAATAATAAAAAAATTTCGAAAAAATTAAAAAAAATTTGAAAAATTCGAAAATTTTTAAAAAAAATTTAAATTTAAAATTAAACCTACAATTTTTGAAAAATTAGGTTTCAACCAACCTAAATATCATTTCAAAAATTTGCTAACTACTTTTAAATTTTAAATGTTATTTTATAAATAAAAATTAAATAAAAAATTAGAAAAGATAAATAAATATCTTTTTCAAATTTTAAATGTAATTTAAATAAATAAAATAACAAAATTTAAAAAATTAGCAAAATATCTTACATCTATTTAAAATTACATGATTATAAATATCTTATTTTAAATTAAATAAGGTCAAAATATCTAAAAAGATTTAATTTAAAAAAAAAAAATCTTAAAAGATAAGATATAATTAAAAATATCTTAAAAGATTTTATAAATATCTTATAAAATCTGACCTTAAATTTTAAAAAAAATAAGATATAATCAAATTTAAAAATAAGATAGATTTTTAAGCAAGAAGATAGATACTAATTCTATTCAAATTCAAATTACACTAATATCTTAAATTAAATTTAAAAAATATTAAATTAATTCAAAATGATAATTAGAATTGAATTAGGAATAGTAATAGTATAAATACAAAACTATACCAAAAATTGGGAGTTAATTCCATGAAAAAGCATGAAAAATTGAAAAAAAACAAAAAAATTCGAAACTGTACGGACAGATTTGCGATCGCAGAAAAATATCAGCAGAGCCTCGATTTTTTCAAATCTTCAAAAAATCATAACAAATTCAAATAAAATCCAAATTAAGTTCTGCAAAAGGCTAACTTGCTTAATTTTTTCCATACTATCCAATAAAAATAATTCCAGAGATAAAATCGCAATTATTTTTCACGAAAATTTCACAAACATCAAACGATCATCAAATAACACTCAATACAACATGATACCATCCAAATAACATACAAACAATCGTTTTAAAGTCCAAATTTCTTGCAAATAAATCAATTACCATGGCTCTGATACCAGTTGTTGGAAATTATTTTACCAGGATCTTAGATCTACTCACAAGTATGTTGATTAACACCCTAAATATGAACTTTCTAAAACGATGAAATAAACACATATAAAGTTTAGGAAACCTTACATTGGGTGCAGCGGAATATAATGACTCCTTCCGTTCAGATATCTAGCCCTTGATTCCTTTCTGTAGCAGAGCATTATCAATATCTGAACCTGGATCTCTTTCTCTGAATCCTTGATGCTGAATCTCCTTTGCTGATGATCTTTCTTCACGATCTTCCTCACTATGATTGAGGTATTGCTTGATGTGTGTGGGCACTACTCTAATCACTAAGGATTTCGAAATATCAAGAGGGAAGAGAAGAAGTGGCAGCTAAAGATAGGGAGAGAGAAAGCCCAGTTTTTCTGAATCAGAAAGTCTGAAGAAAAGTGTAATTTTCCTGAAGCCTTCACTATCTATTTATAGCATTCCACTAGGGTTAGATTTGAATTATATGGCATTAAAATAATGAAAATATCAGTTTAAATTGCCTACAAAAGTGGCTGGCCATGCTTAGTGGATTTGGGCCTCACTTTTTGCAATTTTGCAGTTTTACCTTTTCTGCATCTGATTTTCTCAAAAACGCCAATTTTCTAATTCAACCATTTAAATGCCAATTCTAACTATTTAATAACTATAAATAATTATTAAATAATATTGTCATTTATCATATTTATTAATTGAACCATACAAAGTATCATAATTAACAAATATGCCCCTATAAACTCTTTCTTTACAATTTCGCCCTTACTTAGTGAAAAATTCACAAATAGACATAGTCTAATTTGAGAATTATAATTGATTAATCAAAACCAATTATATGAGTCTTACAAGCAATATTATCTCAACTAGTGCGGGGACCATGGGTCTATATAACCGAGCTTCCAATAAGTAGATCAAGAATTTAGCACTAAAATTCACTAACTTATTAATTCTTCGTTGAATCCACGCATAGAACTTAGAATTGCACTCTCAGTATATAGAATGCTCTATATGTTCCACCATATAGACACATCATTAGTTATCCATTGTTATAATCCTAATGTGATCAATGATCCTCTATATGAATGATCTACACTGTAAAGGGATTAAATTACCGTTACACCCTACAATGTATTTATTCCTTAAAACACTTGACCCCGTATAAATGATATTTCAGCTTATGTGAAATGAGTACTCCACCATTTATGTTCGTTTGGTCAAGCTCGAAGGAGATCATCCTTTGCTTACTATTCGCCAGATAGAAGCTATAGATTCCATGTTTATGCTAGCGCTCCCACTCAATTGCACTACCATGTTCCCAAAAAGTACGTATCACCCTGACCTAAAAGCAGGCTTAACTAACAATTCAAGGAACACGAATAGCCTTTCAAGATTGAGCCTAATCATAACAGGATTAAGATCATTTGATCTAGGATCAACTAGGTGATATTGACTTGAATAGATATTACGGTAAGTTTAATAAATCTAAGTCAAAGTTCAATATCGGTCCCTTCCGATGCATACTCCATGCATCCAACCTGAGCTTTACTTTAACCAATGTTCTGGAAAGAACATATTATTTCTCCAAATACAAGTAAACTCTTGTTGTAGATTATCATATCAGTAAAACCCTGTGTCTGATAAATCTAGGAAACTTTATTCACATAGTCATGTTTACTTTCCAATGTGTTGACAGCACAATAAACAGGATCAAGTATGTGAAAAGGGTTTCAGATGAATTTATACATTATGTACATATAATCATGAAATAAATCATGTGAACCATGCAACATTAAATGTTATTTCTGATCTATATTAATAAGTAAATCTGATTATATTGAAATGAGTTTTATTTAGGACATAAAACCCAACACTGCTATCTTTGCAGGATCAGCTTTTACTCCTTCTGCCGAAACAATATGGCCCAAGTATTCAATGGTCTCTTGAAAGAATTGGCACTTACTTGCTTTAGCATAGAAACTGTGGGATCGTAACAACTGTAATACAGTCCTCAAATGTCCCATGTGCTCTGCCGAACTGCTGCTATACACCAGTATATCGTCGAAAAATACTGTGACAAAACGGCGCAAATACGGTCGGAATAGGTGATTCATGGCTGCTTGAAAGGTTGACGGAGCGTTGGTAAGCCCAAACGGCATTACAACGAACTCATAGTGCCCGTCATGTGTCCGAAATGTCATTTTATGAATATCCCGCGGATCCATTCTAATTTGATGATAGCCAGCCCGAATATCCAACTTAGAAAAGACCTTAGCATGACCCAACTCATCCAATAGCTCATCGATTGTAGGAATGGGAAATCGATCCTTGATTGTGATGCCGTTGAGTGCTCGGTAATCGACGCAAAAGCGCCATGTTCCATCCTTTTTTTTACTAATAAAACCAGTGAGGAATACTGACTATTGCTCGGCTGAATAAAGCCGTATTCGCTCATTTCTTTCACCAACTTCTCAATAACGTCTTTTTGGAAATATGGGTACCGGTATGGTCGAACATTGATTGGGGTCGTGCCTTGCTGTAAAAAGATACGATAATCATCCTTCCGGTGAGACGGTAACTGCTTGGGCTCCGCAAACACATCCTGAAATTCAGACAATAACCCAGATGCTTCCTTCGGTAAAATATCAGCCAAACCTTGAAGTGAGTGATTGTCTTCTTGTTGCTTCACGACTGTCGTATATAACTTCAAACAGTCTCTAATGTCACCTTCCCTGAACAACGCATGTAACTGAGAGAAAGTCAATTGATGGGCAGCTACCTCTTTTGACCCTTCCAGTTTTACAGTACTACCATTCCACCCAAACTCCATGGTTAATGCCTTGTGATCGTGAATGCACGGGCCAAGTGTTTGAAGCCACTGCATACCCAAAACCACATCGAGTCCTCGAATGGGTAACACATAGAGATCCACCGTGAAACTATGTCCCTGTAATGTCAATTCCACATTTCGGCACAATTTAGAACAAAGCAAGAAGTGGCCATTACCCATATATACTTTGAAGCGTTTAGTCTCCTCATATGGTAGTTTCAATTGTTCTGCGAGCGTCTCTTGTATAAAGTTGTTGTTGCTGCCGGTGTCGACTAGCACTTCGACTGTTTCCGACCCGTGGTATGCCATAAGACGAAAAATGCGGGGGTTCATCGAGTTCGATAGAGAGTGGAGACTAACTTCTTCCTCTGTTGTATCCTCCATTTCGCTTCCTAAATGGTC
Source organism: Cannabis sativa (assembly GCF_029168945.1). Lineage (NCBI taxonomy): Eukaryota > Viridiplantae > Streptophyta > Magnoliopsida > Rosales > Cannabaceae > Cannabis > Cannabis sativa. The sequence goes on along the minus strand of NC_083604.1, from coordinate 64,811,815 downwards.
CAGCCCAGGTTCGTTTTCTTCTTCATCTTGGGCACAAAGAATCAACATCCTATTCTTGCACTTGTGACCATGGCTAAACTTCTCGTCGCATGTGAAGCAAAGGCCCTTGTCCCGTCGTTCCTTCAACTCAGCTGGTGACAGTTTTTTAATAGGCAGTAGTGGTGTGGTGGGTGGTGAAGGAATTGAGTGCCCTGAATTCGATACTGGAGACATTGGTTTGTAACCGGAACCCGAACTGTTTGGTGTGCCCATAATGGTTGTTGACGAAGGCGCGGGTTTCCCATACCAGCCCGTCCGAGGTGTGTCCAATCGGCGTCGACTGCCCAAATCTTCATTACGATCTTCGAATAGTTGAGCCTTTGCCATAGCATCACTCAAGTTCAATGGCGCCGATAGAAGCAATTCCCTTCGGATCTCTAACTTGAGACCCCAAACAAAAAAATTCATAAACATCGCCTCCGACACTCCTGTAATGCGAGGCATTAATGCCTCAAATTCGGCCCTGTATTCAGCTACCTTCCCCGACTGAGTAAGCTTGGATATGCGACCAAGGGGATCGTCATAAATCGAAGTGCCGAAACGTTGTTGCAACGCTTTGAGGAACGAGGTCCAGTTCGTGATTGCCCCTCCCTTTTCCATCCATTGAAACCAAGTGGATGGAGCTCCATCCAAGTGAAATGCCGCCATCGCCAACCGCATCGGTTCATCGATTTTATGCAAGTCAAAGAACTTGTTAATCTTATAAATCCAGTCATCCACCTCCGATCTGTCAAACCTTGGCACCTTAACCCGAAGAGTTTTGAGTAAGGTGTTCAGCTCACGATCATCACTCGTCATGTCTGAACGTCTTACCCCAGCCTGAGCAGATTCCCGATCAACACTTCTCCCTTCCGACTCCCCCAACCCAGTATTGGGAAGCTGATTCAATCGTTCCTCTGTCTTGGAAACATGCTGATCCAAAAGAGCCGAGAACTTTTGAAATTGGGCATCAGAATGTTGCTTGAAATTGAGTTCCATAGCTTGAAGCAATCCAGCGATTTCTTCGTTCTTCATGATGAAGAAGCTCAATGAGAGCACCAGTAATAGCAAATGCACTCTTCAAGTCAGCGCCAAACTCCAAAAGCCAAACAGCCAGATAATTCTTTGCATAAAATTCCATAGTTTTTACAGCCTCTATTTATATGAAATAACAAACTCTTCAATAACGAAATTGCAAAGTAACAGAATAACAACTTCTAGAAATTAGCATAGGCTATTCTTCAACTCCTCTCCAGCCTAACGAAATCCTTCAGCCAGCTGGGTCTCATCTGCACCCTCTTCTCTTTCGGCTCCAATTCCTCTTCTGCGTGAGAAAGGCTTGTTGTTTCCCTTGAGCTGATGCCAGCCGAAGTCTCCTTTTTCTCAGCCATCACACTTGGGTCTTCTTCTTGGATCCAACCGTGGATCTGCTCTTTTATGCTTCCTTGGTCCAGCTGGATTGGGCCTAGCTCTTGGGCCGAACTTAAGTCCGTAACATTTACCCAACATAAATTACATAATCTTCCATGGATAATATATTAAGTTCATTATAAAAAAAAAATAGAAAACCTTCCGTCCATAGTTGTTACCGTTTGATAACACTTTTTTGATCAATTTTCTATTTTTAAAATTAAAAAATTAAAAATATTTTTCAAAAATATATTATATAAAACTGTTTTCACTTTTCTAATTTTTTAATTGAGAATTAAAATTTTGAAAACTAAAAATTCACTTTCAATATTTTGGACTCCAACCAGACTTATACCCAAATCCTCCCACGACCCTGGCGCCAAACCCAACCTCTAACGCAAACCCAAATCCGATCCCGAACTTAGACCCAACTTAAATAAAAATAAAAATAAATTTTATAGAACACACTTTCATTTTCTAGCTATTTTTAAAATTAAAAAACAAAAGTGATTACAAAACGCATTTTTGTTTTTCAAAAATAAAAATTTTACTTTCATTTTGTAATTAAAAAATTAGAAAGTAAAAGTATTACCAAACGGCACCATAATATGTAGTATAAATTTTTTAAACTTTTTCTTTAAGATAAATAGTATAGATTTCGCGCACGAGTGACAGCGCGTGACAAATCAGTGAGTTCTATTACTGTATGGCTTCCCACACCAAAAGCCTTCTGTAAAAAATCACAATTGTCATGATTAGAAAAAATTATATATATAGAAAATGATTTCATGTGGTCTTTCCACCCTCTTTTCCATCGTCTCTTCTTCACTTTTCTTCTGTTCTTCTATTCCATCTTCTCTATCGTCTTTTCTTATTCATTGATTTCAGAAACAATATTTTGTTTTTTGCTCATTGATATTTTTTGCTACTGATCGGAGTTTCGATTTAAATCAAAAACTATAAAATCAAAATTTGATTGTTTATGAAATACCTAGCCCCTTTAATTTGGTATATATAAATGCCTAAATTTCTATGAATATTGAATAAAATTAATTTTTGATTGTTTTTTAAATTCCTTCTAATAGTTCATAAATTCATTAGTTTAGAATTACTTTTTATTCTTAATTGTGACAATAAGACTTCTGGATTGGATCAATTACCCATTTCATTTTCATAAATATATATTACACTGTTGGAATAGTCGATTTACTTTTCCATAAAATGTGATAGTTTGAAATCATTAATATTGTTAGCTTAATTTTAAAGTTACGATATTTGATCGATGTTGGATTGGGTCTTATGAGAGTATTTATTACAGAGAATGTTCTTGGTAGTTTTTCTCTCTTTAATTCTCATAAACCCAGAATTCTCGACCCCTTGGGGGTATTTATAGTGTTTTTCTGGGGTGATCCCTAGAACCGAACTACTTGTCTTTCTGTGTAGTTTCAGTAGGGGCACACATTCCCAGCAGATACAAAATGGGAAATGCATGACCTATACCCTAGGTATCTGAGGGGTTAGGTGGATATAATCCTTTATCCCTTCTTGACTGATGTGATCCCTCATAAAGTAGCCGTCACTAGGCTTATTAATCATAGCGTAATAGCTGCAGAAGAGGGGTTACGCCATTAGACTTAATGCTTATGGCAATTTCAATAAGTCTTCTCCCATGCGGCATTAAATGCGAGGTGACTGTTCAAATGGGGTCTGATATCTCCTGGATGTGCTTTGCCATAACTCTGTCCTCCGGGAGTATGTGGATCCCTCATATCTTCTCGGGGAGGCATTTTTTTGCTAATACTCTTGATCCAAAAAAAACTTAGTTAATTTGTCTCACAGTCATATTTTTCAAATCCACATGTCGTAGTCGCATTGGTCCACGTATTTTAGATAAATTTACGGGCAACACCTAAATATATATATATTTGTATGCATTTTAATATTATATATAAAAAAATTAGAACTCCCTATCTACCTAAAGTATTAATGTATTTATCAAAATTATTTTTTAATATTATTTCTAATAATTTATTATAAAATAATAAGATACTTCGTCATACATACTTTTTGAGTTCTAGATATTTTATTAGAAAAATCACTTTAAGAGAATAATTTTTCAAAAGAATATTAAAAAAAATATATATTTTTACTAATAATTTTTTTTACTAATAACTTACTATGATATTAGTTTGGTTGTAATAGCAATTAACAAAAAAATAAGGTCATTTTTGTAATTTAAGAAGCCCAAAACAATATTTCCTCTTTAATATATTTATAGATTATTGATAATTCTTTTTTTAACTAATAACTCACTACAATATTAATTTGGATTTAATGGTAATTAAAAAAGTAAATAAGGATAATTTTGTAATTTAATGTAGGAAGCCCAAAACCACATTCTCTCTTTTATATGTAGGAATTCCCTTATATGTATATTCATTATGTATATTTTTAGGGACACGATTTTGTCTTGTGATGTATTTTCACGGAATATATTCCGTGGTACATTAGATGGGTCTCGGGGTACATTAAATGAGTGTCAGAGTACGTTTCTACTTTTTAACCCTAATTACCCTAGATCAATACCAGCCGTCATATCAAATAAGTCCCTCATTTGACGGCTGTCGTACATCACAGAATGCATTCCGTGAAAGTACAATCACGGGACAAAATCATATCCCTATATTTTTATATGAATATAGGTATATATATTATGAGTAATTTTATGGTAGGACCTAGCAAAAGTTCCCTACTAGTAAAGAACTTTTTTTTTATCGTTGATTTTAGATCTTGTGGTTATTATGATGTAAGGTATATACTCTTACTATATAATTGTTTGTATACAATTAAAATTTTATACATATTATAATAATATTTAATGATATATTTATTTTAAAAAATAAAATAATATTAATAATTAAAAAATTTATTAATTTTTATATTTTAATTATTATTATTTTCTAAAATTAATTTAAATTATTTTTATATAGATATTTATTTTCAAAAATTCTTCTGATGTAGGATCGCTTGAATGATTTTAGATGTTCTTTAATTGGAACCGTACCAACTTGCTTTTCCTAAACTCAATTTTTTTTTTTTTTGCAGAAAAAAATAATATCTAACTGAATTAATTAATTTTTTTTTATAAGTGGCATCTCAAAAGAGCAGTCAAACAACAATAAGATAAAAACTACTGAAAAAACAGTCAATAACACCATAACTACGCACAACCTAAAAGAAAAATAAGAAAAGACTAGGTGTAAACATAAGAAAAAAAAAACTAGTAGTAAATTATGAAAAGCCAAAAAAATGAGTTTAGAAAAAAAAATCTTTTTTGAAAATAAATACCAATATAAAAATAATTCAAGGTAACTTTACAAAAAATAATTATAATAATAATTCAAAATAAAATTAATAAAATTTTTAATTATTAATATTATTTTTTTAAAAAATGAATATCATTAAATATTATTATAATATGTATAAAGTTTTAAATGTATACAAGCAGTCCTATCGTAAGAGTATAGACCTTACATCATAATAACCACATGATCTAAAACCAATGGTCAAAAAAAGCTAGGTCCTACCATAATCTTGCCCTATATATTATATACAATATCTATTCTATATAAAGTGTGCCTATATAACAGAATTCTTGGTTTATGAGAAATTCATGGGTGACTTTTTATTTATATTAAAAAGAAAATTATTTATTAATAAAAATAAAATAGTTTATGAGAAATTCATGGGTCACTTTTTATTTATATACAATAAAATAAATAAAATAAATCCCATTAAATCTAAAAAATACAATTGGGTTTTTGCTTTGTACATCTACAATAGGCTTTTCTAAATATACTTATGTTATTTAGTTGGATTTTATTCTAAATAAGAATTTACTGTTATTTATATTATATATATATTGCTAAAGAATTTTTCTATTTGTTTTTTTGGCTCGATCAGATTATCACTGTTTGCCTCCACATCTCAATCTGAATATATAAAATGTGGCTATAAACGAATTCTCGGTTTATGAGAAATTATTGAGTGACTTTTTTTTTAAAATATTTTCTTTTTTTATATAAAATGTGGCTATGTAACAAAATTCTTGGTTTAATGTTATTTATTTTTCTGTCAAAATGTTAACAGAATATTCTAATATTTGATAAAATATTCTAGTTAATTATAATTGATTAATTTTAGCTAAATAATCCTACCAAAATTTAATCTAACAAATTTCTTTCTCTAGAGCAAAAACCCTAGCCTCCAACACAACCTTTACCAGTTTATAACCTTAGTTATAATTTCTTAAGCTATATTTTATAATTTTAATTTTCATTTTAAAATTTGAAAAATACTAATGAAGACAACATACTACTGTTGGGTTTTGTGCCCTAAATAAAACCCATTACAATCTGATTAGTTATCAATTTAAGAGATTTGAAGTGATTTATGTTAACATGTATTTTTCATGCTTATGGTTTAATATATATATATATTTAATATATGCACAAAATAAGTGAAGTCCAGAACATATTTTATTCACAATTACAGTATTGTCAACACAGTGGAACGTGATTGTGATTATATGATTCAAAAGACTAAGTCCATGTTTCATCAAGTGTTTTGGATTTGCAGTGATGTGATAATCAGCGATGAAGTATACTTACGCTTAGAGTAAGTGTTATGTTCTTTTCAGAACATTGGTAAAGTATACTAGTTTCGAATGTATGGAGTATACATTGGACTGGACCGATATTGAACTTAGTCAAGGTATTATAAACTTACCGTTGTATCGGTCCAAGTCAATATCACTAGTTGATCTTAGATCAAAAGAATCTAAATCCTGATATGCTTAGGCTCAATCTCAGGAGTGTTATTCATGTTCTTTGATTTATTAGTTAAGCCTACTTTTGGGTCAAGGTGATACGTATATTTTGGGAACATGATAGTATGATTAAGTAGGAGCGCTGAACATAAATATGGAATCTATAGCTTCTACTGGTGTATAGAAGTCAAGTAATGATTCCCTTCGGGCTTAGCTAAATAGAAGTAAATGGATGAGCTCTTGTTTCAGTGATTATATCTTAGTTCACTAAAACAGCATTTATAGGTAGCTAAGTGTTTTAATGGGCCAAATACATTGAGGGGTGAAACAGTAAATTTATCCCTTCTCGTTGTAAATCATCTATATAGAGGATCTTTGATCAAATTAAGATTATAACTATGGTTAAATGAGATAGCGTATCTATATCGTGGAACATATAGAGCGCTCTATATAAATCTGAGACTGCAATTCCAAGTTCTAAGAGTGGATTCAACAAGGAATTAATAAGTTAGAAAATTTACTCGGTAAATTCAGTTCGGCTTATTGGAAGCTCAGTAATATAGGTCCATGGTCCCCATTCTAGTTGAGACCATAGTGCTTGTAAGACTCAATAATTGATTTATGTTTAATCAATTATAATTCTAAAGTTAGACTATGTCTAGTTGTGAATTTTCACTAAGCAAGGGCGAAATTGTAAAGAAAAGAGATTCTAGGTTTATTTATTAATCAAGAGAATTTATATGTCTAATTAATAATTCTGTTAAATGACAATATTATTTAACTATTTTAGTTATTAAATAATTAGTTTTGGCATTTAAATGGTTAGAATTGGAAAATTAGCGTTTTTGAGAAAATAGAAATGAAAATTGTGAAAACTGCAAAATTCCAAGTGGGGCCCATTAACACCATGGCCGGCCACTTGTATAAGTTTTTTCCAATTAATATTTTCTTTATGTTGACTTCGCTTTTAGCCAACGACAATGAGTCTTTTTGATAAGCGATAAACGATATGCCGTAATAAGAATATGTTGTAAAGCAATAATAAGACACAGAAATTTTATAGAGGTTCAGCTCCGAGCAGTTCGGTAATAGCCTAATCCTCGTTAGTTGTATTGACTTAAGAATAAGGAAGAAGATTCCTTTTCTTATAGCTCTTACAATAATATCTCTGAATATATAATTCTTAGATAGCCTTAGCTTATAGCGTTTCGGCGTACAATTTCTCCCTCCTTTGCCTAGTGAACATTCCTCACTATTTATAGGGTAGGAAACTTGAGGAGGAAGAGTTTCCTCTCTCGTTACAATGCGCATAAATAGAAAGATCGTGTGATCAATGCTGAATGCTAGGATCGTGGAATTGAGGCTGAATACACTGATAGTGGGATCGTGTGTATACCACATCCACGCAAGTTGATCCCTGAGTTGTAGGGATTGAGGTGGTGACTCACGATGCGTTTGGTTGAATTCACTAAGTTTTGCTCATTCTGCTCGGCTCGTTGAATATTCCATTATGGACATGCCAGCGAGGCATCCTGCTTGGCATGTTGATCCGACCAGATGCTCTAAGTAGAGCCCACGTGTCACCATTCTCGTGATGCCACGTCAGAGTGCCAATTTTGGGACAACATTTGCCCCCCAAGTCTGTACGGGACCTCCGAGGTTGCGTATAGACTTATTCCGAGCTGGCTCTACCTTTGTAAGGGGACACGTGTCGAGCATGACCGTTCGAGACTCGATCTGAAGCTGACTGGGCGTCCCTTCGATTTTCGGCTAATTAATGCTCTGACAATTAATATTTTGAAAATCCAAATTTCTCTCTCCACGGCTGACGGTTGCACTCGATTATTTTGATTTCCCATATTTGCTTTCAAGGCGGGAAGTGGGGGCGTCTAAGGTTCCTTTAAGTACAATTACCCTTTTACCTATAAATACTTGGAGTACTGGCATATTACCTCATTTTATCACCCTTCGTTGCTAAGCAAACTTCAGAGTAAAAAGAGAGAGCTTTCTGGCTTCAAAGTTGCTGAAGAGCTTACAGACGATTTCTGGCTTGCTTGAACCCGGACACTCGAATCTTTGAGTAAGTTAACGATTCCCTTTATGTTTTTCCTTTGCATGCTTATGCTTTGAATGTAACTTTGTTGTAGAAAGAACACCGTAGGAAATCCCAGGGTTTGAAACTTCTGCGAGTCTTCTTTTCCATGTCCTTATGTTAGCTTTCAGCCGTAAGGCTCATTTTAGAACTACATTGCGTCTGTTGTCCATTCTGCTTTTTTCAAGCTTCATGAACTTTTTTGCCCTAACTCAAGAAAAACTTTCTGACTTCTTGAGTTTAGACTTTTCTTTGAACATGGTCGTTCTTTAATCTGTTGGGTACTCCTGGTCGGCATATTTGCTTGTTTTTCCTTTGATACTCCGTCCAACACTCATCTTGCGTGTTGTCTTTTGTAGATGAACCCAGGTGAGTCTTGGGAGCCTGAGCATCAAATCGACCAGGAGCTGCTTCAACTTCTGCACGAGGTCCACCCTCGTCTTCGTGCTAATTCTCCTTCAAGAGAAGGATATTCTTCTGATTCCATACCCAGCCATAGGATGATGGCTCGCACGAAGAAAACTACGTGTCTGGCTGACGCTTCTGACCCCCAGGTGGCTCAGCTTGCCACTCTGCCTGACGCCGAACAGGATTTGGCGGTCCCAATGGAAGAGGACCGTGAGGGGGATGCCGAAGTCCAGGAGGTTGAGGAGCTAAACGAGGCGCGTCCGGGCAGTCCTCCCGCTACTGAGGGAGAGGAAGAGATTGAACCTCCTAATTATGGGGAGTACAATGAGGCTGGGCAACCAGTTGATGCGAACGGGGACGTCTTGGTTGAGGGCGTTGATTACGTCACTAAGGAGCTTGCTGAGGTGGTTCCTCACAGGGAGGCAGGGTGCCTTAGGCGCCAAGTGGGTGAGTCCTCCGTCCAAGATTTTGGAGGCATGCCTTCGCACTCTCGACCAGGACAAATACCTGGGCGAGCTGGACTGCTACATTCCCGCCCACGACAACCGTGCCACAAACCCTGATAAGGGGATGTGCGCCTGGTCGGGGGCTCACGGCCAGCAAGAGGCGTTGATGCCCTTGCAATAGTACTTTCGGGATGTGGCGGACTTCTTCGGGCTCTGCCTGGCTCAGATTACTCCCAAGGGTATTAAGTATTTGTCCGCTATCTTCGTCCTCTACGCTTCCCAGGGATGGGATGCTCCTTCTCCCCACGAGGTCGCTTGGTTCTTTGACCTGAAGTCTACCCCATAGCAAGGCAGGTCAGGATATTTTTACTTCTGTCAGCCTGGCTTCAAGTGGTTGAGCGGGACGGACCACAAGGCCATTAGCAAAATAGGGCGTTTTGTTGATGAGTACTTCACGGTGAAGGATCCAAACATCACCCGGACTCGGTTTCAGCAGATTCTGACATATCACCGTCCTCCCCTCACCCTTACTCTTAGGGATAGGACTCAAAAACTTACCGGTTGCCGGCGGAAGACAGGGATATCATCCAGTTGACCTCCGATGAAAATCTGGTGCAGTACGGGCTTTACCCAGAGGACTTTTCTTCTAAGTCCGTGATAGGGAAGAATGGGAAATCTGCTGCTGCCCGGCCTGAACGAGCTCATGAGGAGAATGAGTTGATTCAACTGAAGCGTGAAGCTAAGTTGAAGGGAGGTGCCCGGGCAAAGCAGTATGCTCAGGAGTCCATGAATCCTGAAGATGAAGCCGAGGCTGAGGCTGAGGCTCAGCAGGTGACTCCTTTGAAGAGGAAGAAGAAACTCCCGGCCACGCCCAGGCCCGTTGAACATGCCACTCGCATAAGGGAGCCCATTTCACCTGTTCGTCCATCTCATCCCTATGCTGGAAAAGGGAAGGCTGTTATGGCTGAGATATCAGGTGATGATGGACTTCTGACTTTCTGGTCGGGCAGTCACTCTGAGCTTTACTTCTTTTTCAGCTTCTTGACTTTCATGCTTTGTATTTTTTGCTGGTTTTTGCTAACCACGCTGTTTTTGTTCTGTGCAGACATGTCTCGGCAGATGATCGATGCTTTAAGGAAGAGGATGAGTGGAAGCTCTAGCACCTCCCCTCCGGCCAAGAAGTCTAAGGGCGGAGAGGGGTCTTCAGAGAAGAGGCCTTCTGGAAAGGTCATTGACCTTTCTGAGGAGCTGACTACTGCAAATCTTTCCACTCCCAAATCTGCCAAGTCTAAGGAGTCTGGGCCACCAACATATGGGTCCGAAGTGGTCAGGTGGATTCCTGAGCGGGTGCAGGCACCAACTCCACCCATGCCCGTGCTGCCTGAGGCCAAGAAGGGCAAGGAGGTGATGGCTCACTACATGAACCGGCTGGTTCCTGAGGTCAATGAGCAACTGGCTGGTGCTGACAACTCATATCTGGATGTGTTGGTGGCGGAGTCTTGAAGGAGCTTACCAGGGTTAGTCTTTTCTTTTCGACACTTCCCTTTTAACTTTTCATACTTAGCTCCATATGCTGACTTTTTCCTTTATGTAGGTCGGTTTGAAGTTGGCTTACACCTACTCCCGGGCTAAATCTGCTACTTCCAAGAGTGCGGCTCTGTCCGACACCTTGAGGGCAGAGGTGGACTTGGCCAAGAAGGAAGTTGAGGAGGCCAGGGCAGAGACTGCAGCTGTTCGTCATGAGTTGGGTAAGGCTAACAAGAAGCTGTTTGCCGCCGAGAAGAAGATCACCATGCTGACAAAGGACCTCGAGGCTGCTGATCGCTTTGAGGAAACCATCGAGACCTTATCTGCTGAAGTTGATCGTCTTCAGGATGAGAGGAGTTCTCTGCGACAGGTCCTTCTTCGGCTGAAGGAAGATAAGGATGCTCAGGCGGTCGAGGCGGACCGTTTGAAGGAGAAGGTCAATGCTTTGGAGACTGCCGACCTCGAGCTCTTCTTTGATTTTTGGAAGGCTAATCCCCAGGCCAACTTCGACTACTTGGGCAACGCCAAGGACATGTACCTCGAGTACTGCGTGACCCAAGTTGCCTATGGTGGGAAAGAGGTGGCTGCTTCAACCTCCGGCCAGACTTCTGACCAGGTTGCTGATGCTTCTCCTGCTCGAACAACAGATCCTCCTGCTCCAGTTGGCTCAGAAGAACCAAACCCAGAGCCTGGGACTCCAGCCGTTTGAACATTGATCTTTTTATCTCTCCTATTTTTTTATATATATATATATTATATATGGCCTTAAGGCCTTTAAGACATCATGACCGGCCAAGCAGTCTTTAAACTTGGAATTATTTTTCATTTTTTGGACAACGGGCTGACCGGGCAGCTTTTAATCCCAGTACTATATGCTCTTGTTATCCTTAATGAATTTCATTCTCTGTTTATAATTGAAGTGCAATTGTGATTGTTTTATGTTTACCAAATATTTTGTACAGGTATAGGTGCCCCCCAAGTGACCGAGCAGACGTATGACTCTTGGTCACTTGTCTTTCGCAAATATATTACTTTTCTGTTCGGTGTTTTGGGTTCGACTGAACCTTTTGTACGCACTTTAGGTAAATTATAATCATGCTGATTTTTTCGACTCAATAGAATTGGAAATACTATCTTTATTCTTTTATTGATCAAAAATGTATTTGTTACCGTAGTAACTTACATCAGAGCTAGTGATCAAATAGATCTTTTTAGCTTAACATGACATAAAACAAATAAGAAACTGTACTTTAAAGTGGTCTACCCGACCTGAGTACTTTTGTTTCTGAAGCCTTTGCGTGTAGTCCGCATTCACTTATAAGCGAATGTTCAATAGTACTTTAATGTGGTCTACCCGACCTGAGTACTTTGAAATGGTCTATTTGACCTGAGTACTTTGAAGTGGTCTTCCCGACCTGAGTACTCATTGGTAGTATTTCCTTAAATATTCTCCATTCCAGTATCGTGGTACTAGAATGAGTTGCATTTTTTTCGTCATACTTACCCAGTTTGTATGCTTCGGAGTCGAGAACTTCGACCACCTGATATGGTCCTTCCCAGTTAGGTCCTAGTACGCCTGACGTGCTGTCTTTGGTGTTTAGGAATACCCTTCTTAGGACCATATCTCCCACAAATAATTTCCGAGCTTTCACTTGTTTGTTGAAATACCGAGCTACTTTTTGTTGATGAGCTACAAACTTTAAGTTTGCAGTTGCTCGTTTTTCTTCGATTTCATCAAGTGATTCTGCAAGGAGTATGTGATTGGTACCTTGGTTGTACGTCAACCTTCTGTGGGATGGTGGCTCGAGTTCGACGGGCAGCATAGCTTCATAACCGTACGCCATTGAGAATGGTGTCTGACCGGTTGCTGTTTTTTCCGTTGTACGGTATGACCATAGAACTTCGGGGAGTTCTTCCGGCCAATTTCCTTTGGCATCTTCAAGTTTCTTCTTTAGTGTGTCCTTCAAGGTCTTGTTGACTGCTTCAACTTGACCATTTGCTTGGGGATGTGGCACTGCGGAGAAGCTTTTGATGGTGTCATGGTTTGCGCAGAAATCAGTGAAAGATTGACTGTCGAACTGCTTGCTGTTGTCCAAAACTATTTTGTACGGTAGTCCAAACCAGCATATGATGTTCTTCACTATAAAGTCTTGAACCTTCTTTGATGTGATAGTTGCGAGTGGTTCGTCTTCAGTCCACTTAGTAAAGTAGTCGACTGCTACCACTGCATACTGCACTCCGCCTTTACCTTTAGGTAATTGTCCGATTAGGTCAATTCCCCAGATGGCAAAGGGCCACGGACTTTGCATTTGTGTCAGCTCGTTGGGCGGAGCTCTTGGTATCTTTGAAAATCTCTGGCATTTGTCGCACTTCTTGACATAAGCTTTTGAATCTTCAATCATCGTCGGGCAGAAGTAGCCTTGCCTTAGAATTTTCTTTGATAAGCTCTGTCTGGCTTCATGATTTCCATAGAATCCGTCGTGAACTTCATATAGAAGCCGTGCAGCTTCATTTGGTGTGACACACCTGAGTAATGGCATTGAGAATCCTCTTCTGTACATGATCCCGTCTACGATGATGTACCGTGCTGCCTTTCTTCTCATTTTCCGAGCTTCATTTCGGTTATCTGGGAGTTCCCCAGAGTTGAGATAGGCTGCTATATGTGTCCTCCAGTTCGGAGATGTGTCGATCATTTCGATTTCTTCCGTGCCAGTGATGCTAGGCTCTTCAAGAAACTAGATCGGGACCAGGTTTGCCTTGTCACTTATATTGTTGCTCGCCAATCGGGCTAGCGCATCTACTGTTGTATTTTCCTCTCTTGGAATTTGCCTGAGGCTGTAGCTTTTGAATTGTGCAAGCAGATCATGTATTTTGCTCAGATATGCTATCATTTTTTCTCCCCGAGCCTCGTATTCGCCAGATACATGATTTACCACTAGCTGCGAGTCACTGCAGATCTCGATGTGCTCGGCCTTCATCTCTTTTGCTAGTTTGAGTCCAGCGATTAGGGCTTCGTATTCGGCCTCATTGTTGGAGGCTTTGAATCCGAATTTGACCGCTGCATGCAGGTGTTGCCCCCATGTGTGACAAGGGCAATCCCTGCGCCGGATAGCTGATCTGTGGCCGATCCGTCCACATGAAGCTTCCAGGTCGGCTTGTTTTCAGTGTTGTTCGGCTGTGGTGTTGGCTCGAGATCGCCTTCTGGGATGCTTTCAGTTTTTCCTGTGCATTCCACCATAAAGTCGGCCAAGGCTTGGCCTTTGATAGCTGTTCGGGGTTGGAAGTTGATTTCGTATAGCCCCAATTCCACCGCCCACTTGAGTAATCGCCCAGAGGCATCTGGCTTTTGCAGTATTTGTCGTAGTGGTTGGTCGATGTACACTCGAACAAGATGAGCTTGAAAGTAAGGTCTTAGCTTTCTTGTTGCTAAGATGAGGCAGTAGGCGAGCTTTTCTATCAACGGATATCGGCCTTCAAGGGTAAGAAGGCAGTAGGCAGTATTTGCCTCGATGATTCTTTTACTGATGTAATAGACTGGATGCTGCACGCCATCTTCTTCTCTGATTAGTACGACGCTTATGGCATGCTCCGTTACTGATAGGTATATCCCCAATTCCTCACCGTCTAGAGGTTTAGAGAGGACAAGAGGTTTTGCGAGCTGTGCCTTTAGGTCTTGAAAAGCTTTTTCACATTCTTCTGTGCATTCGAACTTTTTGTTTCCTCACAGGATGTTGAAGAATGGGACACATTTATCCGTTGATTTTTACACGAATCTGCTAAGTGCGGCGATTCGACCAGTTAGGCTTTGTACCTCTTTGGTTTTTGTTGGCGAGTTCATATCCAGGAGGGCTTGGATTTTTTCCGGATTGGCTTCAATTCCTCGAGCGTTGACGATGAAGCCTAGAAACTTTCCCGAGCTGACCCCGAAGGAGCATTTTAGGGGATTTAGTTTCATGTTGTATTTTCTGAGGACTTTGAAACATTCGTCTTGGTCGTCTATGTGCCCCCCAACCTTTCTGGATTTGACGAGCATATCATCCACGTACACTTCCATATTTCTGCCGATCTGACCTTTAAACATTTTGTTGACCAATCTTTGATATGTAGCTCTGGCATTTTTAAGACCAAACGACATTACTTTGTAGCAGTAGAGACCCATATATGTCTGGAAGCTTGTATGTTCTTGGTCTGGCGGATGCATCTTAATTTGATTGTATCCCGAATAAGCATCCATAAAGCTTAATATTTCGTGCCCGGCTGTTGCATCGACGAGCTAATCGATTCTTGGAAGTGGGAAACAGTCTTTAGGGCACGCTTTGTTGAGGTCTGTGAAGTCAATACAGACTCGCCATTTCTTGTTCGGCTTAGGCACGAGTATGGGGTTCGCAACCCAAGTCGGGTAAAAGGCTTCAATGATGAAGTTGTTATTGCGCAGCTTTTAAACTTCGTCTTTCAGGGCTACTGCTCGTTCTTTATCCAGCAATCTTCGTTTTTGCTGAACTGGCCAGATGTTAGGATCGATATTCAAGACGTGCGAAATAATAGAAGGATCGATTCCGACCATATCCGCATGTGACCAGGCGAAAACATCTAGGTTTGCTCTCAGAAATTTTATCAATTTCGATTTTACTTCGAGCAACAAACCTTTTCCGATTTTCAGCTTTCTGGCCGGGATAGCTGGATCGATCTCGATCTCTTCTAATTCTTCCACAAGTCCAACATTGCTGCTTGGGTCCCCAAGTCGAGGATCCACATCTTCATCCTCGCCTTGGGAAGTTTCCTACTTGGGAATATTTATTCCCTTGTCCGGGCTCTGGCTGGAGGATACTTCCTTCTTAGCCTTGGCCACTGCAAGGTTGTCACATTCCCGAGCAGATTGCTAGTTCCCTCTAAGACACCCTACCCCGTTTTTGGTTGGAAACTTCAGGCACGAGTGGAATATTGATGTGACAGCTTTTAAGTCATACAAGGCTAGTCGGCCTAGCATTACATTAAAGGCTGAAGGAACATCCAATATCAGGAATTGTGCCATGATAGTTATGCTCGTTGGAGCTTGTCCAACTGTGAGGGGTAGGCGGATTTGTCCCAGAGGCGCAACTCCTTGACCGGAGAAACCATAAATGGGCTGAAGGCATGGAGTTAAATCCTTGAGCTGAAGCCCCATCTTCTCGTAAGCAGTTTTAAACAAAATATTTGAAGAAGCCCCATTAACGATCATGGTTCTGGACACCATTTTGTTTGCTATCTGGACCTCCACGACTAGCGGGTCATTGTGCGGAAATCTTATCTGGACAGCATCTTCGTCGTTGAATGTTATGGTTGGCTCTCCTGCTCGTGGAACTTTGGGCTTCCTATCTTCCACGGCCAGGATGACTTCTTCTTGCTCGTATTGAGCTGTGCAGGCATATCGTTCTCGAGCTTTGCCCGTGTCTCCAGCGATGTGCGGGCCTCCAATGATGACTTGCAAGTGTCCATCTATTGGCGGAGGCATCAGATCCTGGTTATTCTGATCTTAATTGGCCTTGACATACTTCTGTAAGTGCGGGTTATTTTTCTTGATCAGAAGTTCTATTTCCCGCTTCAAGTTGTAGCATTCGTTGGTGTCCTGGCCGTAGTCACCATGGAACCGACAAAACTTTGTCATGTCCCTTTTGCTGGTATCTTTCTTCATGGGCCCGGGCTTCTTGTACGGAATTAGCGACTGAGTCGCTATGTACACACTTTCTATATCTTCAGTTAAGATAGTGAATGCAGTGTGTTTGGCGCGATAACAGGGAGTCTGTCCGAGTTCTTCGGCGAACTTTCCCTTCTTCCCGTTTCCTTGCTTGTGGTTATTGCCTGAACGTTTGCCACTTGAATTGCTGGAATATTTTGGAAGCTGGGCGGACGTTCCAGTAGAAGGAGCCTTCGTCTTGTTCGGCTTTTGCTCACCTTCTGCTCGCTAAATGGCTTCTTCGAGCTTGATGAAACCTTCAGCCCGGTCAAGGAAATCACTCATTGAGTCGACTGGTCTGTTTTTCCTTATGTCCTTCCATAGTTCGCCAAGGACTTCAATGCCCCCCAGTATCGCGGATAACTTTCCATCCTTGATTACCTGTGATACATTGGTCACTTCCGTCATGAATCTACTGACGTATGCCCGGAGTGGCTCGCCTGGTCGCTGTTTTACTTCGACCAAATCTCCCAGATGCAATGGGAGTTGGCGTGAGGAAGAGAATCGTACATGGAATTCCGAAGAGAAGGTTTTCTATGAACTTAACTTTCCTAGAGCCAACTTGAAATACCATTGTTGTGCGGCCTCTGACAGAGTTGCGAGAAAGATTCTGCAACATACGTCTCCTCGTACCCCTTGTAAATCCATTTGCATCTCGAAATACTTGAGATGGGGGAGAGGATCTTCTCTCCCAGTGTACATCTTCCACGTTGGCATCTTGAACTTGTGAGGTAGTGGTAGGACGTTGATTTCTGGTGAGAAGGGAGTTCCGCGTGCACGGTCTAACTCAAGATTTGTTGTGACGCTGCCCAGCCATGCCGTGAAACATATTCTTCAGTTCGTCAAGCTGGGCATGTACGGCTGGGCTGACTTGATTGGCATTCTGGTCGGGTTGGGCCACGTAAGCATCTTTTTGAGCGGAGATTTGAGTATGGGCTCCGGACTGCATGTTCGTTGTAGTATTCTGCTCATCTGTTCCCCTTCTTCTGTTTAGGTCGTCCCTTAGGTCATGGGTTGTTCCCAACCTATCGAACACAGAAGAACCTGGTTGCCTTAGCGACTGGTTCACTTGGTTGGCAGGTGGAATGGCTCTATTATTTTGCGTCGATCCGTCGAGCATGACTCCTCCTGATGAATTCCCGGACAAGGTCTGTCCGCCTACCTCATGGCTCATGAGTGGAACTCGTGACCGGGGATTGGACGGCTGACCGTTGGTTGTTTGGGAAGCATTCACCGTCGGGTCATCCTCGATTTCTCCAAGGGGAATGACGCTCGGCGCCTGCTGGCTTACAGTCTGATAGGCTCTTTGTATCAGCACAGTGCCTGGCCGACTACGATCTTCGATTTCTCCATGGTGAGCCCTTAATGCCTCCATCTCTTTGTCCCTCCACTCGGCAAACATACGCATCTGTTCGTCGAACGCGAGGTTTACTGCGGCACGTAATTCTTCCTGATCGTGATGCAGGGTATTGTTGTGACCCTGCATGAGTCCGAGCGCTGCGCGGAGGTTTTGCAATTCGGTCGCATCTCCGATGGTTGTCTGAGCGTTTTTGCCTGGTGGAACAGTCATGTTAGGAATGTCCTGGCTGTGTGTGGAACCATTGTTTCCAGTCTCTTGCACACCAGGCGCAGTTTCAGTAACAGGAGTTGTTCCATCATTCACAACACTTCTCGTCTGTCCAGGATTGACAGCGGGTGGAAGCCTCGAACTCCCTGGGTCCTGCAACGTCGGATCCAGCATCTGTGAGTTTGCTGGGTCGGACAGGCCTCTACGAGTTTGCACCATCGTGTCGAAAGAGCGATCTGTGATTCTTCTCTCAATGAAAGCACCAAAATGTTGACTTCGCTTTTAGCCAACGACAATGAGTCTTTTTGATAAGCGATAAACGATATGTCGTAATAAGAATATGTAGTAAAGCAATAATAAGACACAGAAAGTTTATAGAGGTTCAGCCTCGAGCAGTTCGGTAATAGCCTAATCCTCGTTAGTTGTATTGACTTAAGAATAAGGAAGAAGATTCCTTTTCTTATAGCTCTTACAATAATATCTCTGAATATATAATTCTTAGATAGCCTTAGCTTATAGCGTTTCGGCGTACAATTTCTCCCTCCTTTGCCTAGTGAACATTCCTCACTATTTATAGGGCAGGAAACTTGAGGAGGAAGAGTTTTCTCCCTCGTTATAATGCGCATAAACAGAAAGATCGTGTGATCAATGCTAAATGCTAGGATCGTGGGATTGAGGCTGAATACACTGATAGTGGGATCGTGTGTATGCCACATCCACGCAAGTTGATCCCTGAGTTGTAAGGACTGAGTTGGTGACTCACGATGCGTTTGGTTGAATTCGCTAAGTGTTGCTCATTCTGCTCGGCTCGTTGAGTATTCCATTATGGACATGCCAGCGAGGCATCCTGCTCGGCATGTTGATCCGACCAGATGCTCTAAGTAGAGTCCACGTGGCACCATTCTCGTGATGCCACGCCAGAGTGCCAATTTCGGGATAACACTTTATTTTAATGCCAAATAATTACTAACCTAAACCTAGTAGTTGCCTATAAATAGAAAGTGATGGTTCACACTAAAATAAGAGTTATTTAGTAATTCAAGAGATTGCCTTTTCAGAAAAATTGAGCCATCCACCTTCTCTCTATAGCCGACCCCTCTCTCTCTCTCTCTCTCTCTCTCTCTCTCTCTCTCTCTCTCTCTCTCTCTCTCTCTTCCTCTTCCAATTTCGAAATACCCTAGTGATAGAGTAGTGCCCACACACAGCAAGTGGTACCTCAATCATAGTCTGGAAGATCGTGAAGAATCCAAATCAAAGAGAAGGACATTCGGACTCAGATCTTGATAATACTCTGCGACAGAAAGGATACAAGGGTTAGAGATCTGAGTGGAAGGAGACATATTATTCCGCTGCAACCAATGTAAGGTTTCCTTAACTTTATATGTGTTTATTATCGTTTTAGAAAGTTCTTATTTAGGATGTTAAACAACATACTTGTGAGTAGATCTAAGATCCTGGTAAAATAAATTCCAACAGCTACATGCTATTATACAAAAGTATTGCATTTATATATCCCACGATGTTTAAAAAATACTTTGGAAAGTTCATCTTGAATTAATTATAATATGTAATAAAAGATATTAGTTATTATACTATTACTTCAAACAAAGGAAAGTTCTAGCGGTTCTTCTACTTTGTAATCATCTCTTGGTTTCGGGCAGAAAGTCATATTCATGTATTATGTGTAAGTTAAATTTTTGTTAATAGGACAGGGAAGAGAGTATAGTCTTACAGAACTTGAACTGTGAATCTGAGTTGTCAATATATACACAAACCTCAATTTTGGCTTCTTTAACCAGCTGCCACACACAAGTTACTTACTCTGAATTTATAACCATTTATAATTTTTTAACACTCAAAAAGTTACCGAGTTTATTTTCTATAGCTCTACTTATTAAGGTAGAAAAATATTTTTAGATTGACTCCTCTATTCCGTTTATTAAATGAATTATTTTCAAGTTGACACATTAACTTAAAAATGACACAATAATGACCTACTACAAAGTATACACTTATATTTATTCTATTTATTGAGAATCAAAACTTCAATCTTATTCACTAGATTAGCCAGACACACACAATATTTGGACATAAACACAGGATACAATATTATAACTCAAACTCGGAAACACTTAGTCGAAACTTGAATGAATAACGACACTCTTTTAAGTTTTAAGACTGTATATGACTAGGTAATTTTGGTTATTGTATCATCATTGCTGCTACATAGTTGATCATTTTTAGATTTTTGATGTGAAATTTTGTATTGTGAGCTTTTTAGAGTTTCTAATAGACTTCAATGAGTAATAGATTTATATAATTATACTTGGAATAAATTTTGATAATGTTGTTTGGTGGATTCCTATTTTGTTATTAAGAGAAACACTTAGTCGAAACTTGAATGAATAATGTCACTCTTTTAAGTTTTAAGACTGTATATGACTAGCAATTTTGGTTATTGTATCATCATTGCTGCTACATAGTTGATCATTTTTAGATTTTTGATGTGAACTTTTGTATTGTGAGCTTTTTAGAGTTTCTAAAAGACTTTAATGAGTAATAGATTTATATAATTATACTTGGAATAAATGTTGATAATGTTGTTTGGTGATTCCTATTTTGTCATTAGGTAACATAATATTATTATTCGTTAGGTCTGTTACGATTATTAAGTGAGAATGAATCAATTTAAAAACCTTTTACTATATTGAAAGGTGAGATTGATTTTAATATGAGCTTAGTTATATTTTTTATTTTGTATATCTATTGTTTTATTTGAAAACAGGTGAATAAATGACTACAATATATACAACAATTAAGGACATCACTCCAACTACAGAAAGTTTGAAGAATAAAATGAGTGTTATAAAAATTTGAAAAGCGGACAAATAAGATTTCACCACTCAAATATCAAATACTTAATGTTAGCAGACAAAAAAGTATACAATCAGTTAATTTACTGTTGAAATTGTCGATACTCTACTAATAAATACTATATTTTCTGAATTTTTCCTGTACAAGCGTTGCAACAAATTATTATTTCATAAATATATTTTTTTTTCTTAAAAATGAACACAGGGTAATGATGTTGAACCTAATAACTAATAATATATTTTTTTTAATTTTTAATTGTATCGTGACTTTTTAATAACGTAGAAAAAAAACTAGCATAAAATTTAGTATACGTGCCTCACACATAACTTTTTGCTAGTGTCTCTTATATATGTGAATATTTGTATATATTTTGTGTACTCTTTTGGTGGCCAAAGACTTATATATACTTCACATATATTTTTATAATGTTGTGTAAAGTAGGTAGGAATTTTAAAATTATTTCCTGCATACTTTGACGATGATTAGTAGAAGATGATTCCACTAGACTCTCAAATTTAACTGATTTTATAGTTGGGATTGTGAGGATGATGAATTTGAATTTCTTCCTCCTGAATCTCTTAAAACTTCTTTCTCTCAATGAAAGTATCAAACTGTTGACATAATTTTTCGTAAACTTAATCTTAGAAGATAATTAATTAGAGAATAAATTCAAGAAAATAAGAGACAAAATAATAAATGAACACTAGACATTTTTTTCGTGATTTTGTAGTTAAAATCTACCTACTCCACGAATCTATTATTTTTGAGTTTTAGTTGTGTTTACAATTTGGCAGAGTTTATGTCAATCAGAAATTGCCTCCCCTTTTTCCTTTGAGTCAATCCCTATTTGTAAGAATATGATAGTGGTTACTCAACCTTATCTTGGTGAAAATTTACAATTAATGGTGGTTAATGTCCACGTTTCACATATAATAGAATATTTAGATAAATATAAATAATTATTTATATTTAATATATAAAGAAGTGATCTTTCGATGGGTGTTTGACTTGGTCAAACCATGTTATTTGTGAGCTTTTAGTTATACTATAGAAGAACTTTGTAATCCCTATTAAAATTGGTGATAGTAGATGATTTAAGCGGACTGCAGTCCTCTTGATTTTTCTTGCATCGAGCTTTCGCGTAAAAAATTTGGTGTCTTATATTTATGCTTGATTTATGTATTTTCTATTATTTATGGTGCTTTAGTTGATATTTAATATTGTTTATTGTGATCTTTTATTTTTTACAATAAATATCTCATTTTTAACATTAAAAGAAAATATTATAGTTAATTGGAATAAATTTTCCAATAAAAAACAAAGTGTATAGTATTGCTCATAATTTGTGAGGCACATGATTGCCCTTTCTATATAAATAATAATGATAGGTATATACATAATTCATACAAATGTGATACATATGTGACAAGTCATTAATTTAAGTGTGTCACATTATTGTGTACAATTTATGTGTGCACATATCATATCTTCACTAAAATATCCTAAGGTTTGTATTAAGAAATAAAAGGTCAAACTAGACCTATGTAAAATATCATAGGTTTGTATTGAGTATGACATCGTTATCTTATGGGTTTAATTGTCAAAGAAAAATGACTTGAAGATATGAGGTTGTGGACTGTGGAGTATCCCAACGGAACACTCTTTAGTCTAGTGCGTTTTCTTTTTCGCCAACTTGACATTTGTTACTCTTTCTGTGATCATAATCTACGGTGTTTTTCCCCCTAGGAGCCATAATTTAGAATTCAATTGTAGACAAAAAAATTCTGAAAATAAGAAGATTGGTTTTTTTTTCAATTATTATCTATATTGCAAATGCAAACCATAGTCCATTCATTGACACTACAAATGATAAAGAGAAGTTTCAAAGTACAAAAAAAAATTCTCACAAAACTTCTTCTATACCATAAATCACAAACACTTCTTCTACTAACACTATCATCGCATCAGACTCTAGCATATATATGTTTTTTTTTTTAATTTATTTTTGTGTTTAATACTCCATTAATTTGTTCATGGAACTAGGATTAGCTACCCTACAGTTCCTCCTAATCTCCCCTGGCTGGCCAGATTGAAGGTCTCCCATCTTAATCATCCCTTCAACGAAGGCGTCAAAGAAACCCTGTTGGTCAACGCTGAAATGGGTCACAAACGGCCTTGTTTCAGCAGAAGTGAACAGTGTTTGATCAGAATTCAAAAACCCTCTTCCAGAAACCAAGTCCTTAAAATACTGGTTATCAAAAAACTCAGGAGTGGCATCCAAATTTCCAGTTATGTTTTGGTCGACATTTTCGGGACAAAGCTTGTAAAGCTCTTTTCTGTAACTTGGCTCGATAGCCGGGTCGGGTCTTCCACTACCCGATTGATTGTAGAGCCTAAACATGATCGAAAAGCATCGACCTTGACCAATCGAGTGAGACCCAGAAAGGGCAACGAGGTCTTTTACCGAAAGGTTGTATTTTTGGAAGAGACCTATGAGGTAGGTGGCATTGGACCTTGGACTCGGCATGATGTCGTTTGAGGCCTCTTGGCTTGCTGATAAGCTGTCTAGTCTTCCTAGCTTAACTTCCCAGTGTGGTCCTCCGGACTGGTTTTGAAACAGAGTAAAAAATAATATACAGAATAAGATAAGTTAATAAAAGATGTAACAAAACTCTCAAATGAATTATAAACAACCCTTTTGAGCATATAAGAGATTTAGAGTGTGAGATAACACCAATTTCTATCTGGGTTTTTTCCTTATAGTGAAAAAAAAAAGTTATTAGTATAATACCAAAGCGACAGCATCTCTTGATGCGATGATTATGATATCCGCACAAGAAACAACACCAGGACAGGCCTTTTCAAGTTCTTCTTTGATTTCATCGATGACTTCATAAGACCTCAAAGAGTTAATATTTGCAAGAGCAAGCTTTTCTCCAAGCATGGTTGGTGTATCATCCAATAACATCGAAGCATCACAACCCTTATAACCAAAAAAATATACATAAATTTTTTTATTAAAAAAAATGGTTATTTCTTTCACTCTTTTTTTACATCTTAAAGTAAATAATCAAGAAAAAACTTACATTAACAAAACAATCATGAAATTGAAAGCGCATAACAGAGGCGAGGCTCCGTGGTTCTCTGAACATAGCTTTCTGCATGCCAAATCGGACGATGTATTCGGCATCGGGGCAGGATTTTGAGTAGTAACCAGTTCGGAGGTTAGCCCCAAACGCCATGCTTATGTAAAAGAGAAACACCATAAAGCAAAAAGGAGACATTTTTGTGTTTTTGGGAGGCAGAGACAGAGAGAGCAAGTAATGGAAATGATGAGAAAAATGTGAATATGATACTTTTGTATTAAACCCTTAACCCCTCTTTTTATACTATTTCTTAGAATTGAATTCATTCAAAAAAATATATATATTTTTTTTTTATTATTATTATTTTTTTGGAATTTAGATAAAGACTGGATATGAGGTTGGGGTTCATGTGTGTCAACAAATTATAGAGCTTTGTTATGTGAAGGGGGAGCAATGGCATTGAGAAGCTGAGCCCTATTGGGTGGGAGAGATGTACTAATTTTTATTAAATACTTCGAATAAAAAAAAATTGAACACTGTTGGAGAGTGAAGTGATGGTCCAGTGGTCCACTGAGTCAAACATTGCGACACCCATTATGTTTTCAATTAAATTATACGCTATACTATTTCATTTTTTATTCGTTTTTTTTTTTCTCGAGAACATATTGCTCATGCTTAGAACAAATGAAATAAATTATTATTGTTCATGCTTAGAGAGAATTGCTTTACTTTTAAGAGAATATATGTGAAGATATGAAATTCATTATATATATTATTATAAATTTATAATAGGGAATTGCTGAAAAGTATTATTGGTGCCTATCACACTTCTTTGTGTCATACCGTAATTAAATAGCGAATCTCTTAAAATTTAAAAAAATAATTTTTAAAAAATATTACTAACTAATTGTATAAAGTCACTTATAGAAGGTGTTGGGCACCGTTAGTGCTCAACAATAATTCTTCTATAATAATATATGATATGAAATGGGTCATTAAAGCCCACAAGTGGGGGCTAAGTAGATGTATTATAAGCATGAATGAATGCGTAATTATTGTTACCATATTTTACATTTCATCATTAATAATATTTGCCTCTTTTGTTAAAACTTACCAAATGAGTAGCAAACTTTAACTCTTTAGGATGTACAACTTATTAACAATGCATTAAATGGCTCAATGGGAAGAGGTTACTGTTATACTTAATATGGAAGTTTTTTATGGTAAATAGTAAATAGTAAAAATGTGTAGCAAACCGTTTTTGGTTTAGACAACTGTAAGTATTAATATACTGTTGACCAAGTAAATTAACTCCACCAAAATATAACGTTTGAAAACAAGTTCATGAAAATGATGCATTTCACATCTTAAATGGACAATAAATTAAAATGATAATGCTAGCCCCCACAATATATTAATAAAATTAAATTAATGTTGTACACATAATAAATTGTTTTGTCAAAAAAAAAAAATAGTAAAATGTATGCTTATTGAACTGATTGCTAAGAAAATTATTTCTCATTCTTTGGGTTATAATTAAATAAATTTTGAAGGGGGGAAACATTTTAAAGAAAAATTCTCAACACTTTGAGGTGTCTGTCTTACCTTACCTAATATAATTCCGTGGTGACAAACAAAATACATTTTTATTAATTTCACTTGTTTCAGTTATAGATATTAAATGTAATCTCCTCCTTACATTACATTGAACTAATATATATATATATATATAGGGACATGATTTTGTCCCGTAGTGTATTTTTACGGAATGTATTCCGTGAAGTCGTTAAGTAATGTACAGTAGTCTTTATATGAGTTTCAGAGTACGTAATAATGGGTGATAGGGTACATTACCATTTTTTAACTCTAATTATCTCTAGATCAATCTCAACCCTCAGATCAAATAACTACTACATCTAACGGCTACCGTACATTACAAAATACATTTCGTGAAAGTACACTAACAGAAGAAAATCGTGTCCCTATATATATAACATTATTATTTGTACAATGTTATTCTTAAATTATTTCAATATAATATAATATAATACTTACAATATGCAACCAGAAAAAACTAAAAATGGAACTATATACTATCTCAATTATATATCAAGTTAGAATAAAGTTTGTCATTTCCCATGTTATACATTAATGTTATATTTTGTGCAAGTTGGTGCAAGGAATTTTGGCATTTTTTTCTTTTCTTCTATCCTAGGTCTGATTCTGACGTGGGTAATACGCAAATATAGGAAGAATAATATATATATAATATAAAGCACCTAATCTTGTCACCACCATGCACCATCATCAACCATCAATGCTTGCTTGTAGAGGGACAACACAACACAACTCAATTTCCAAATGAAATTTGACTTTTTATATTTAAAATGCTACCAAATAATAAAAAGTTCTAAATTTACACTCATCAAAATTATGAGTATTAAATCTCTTTCCCAAATTCTTTCTGCCATTTTAAATTTTTGTGTGGTTATTTATAATAAGTTAATATATGGACTTATAAATTAAGATTATTTATTGAACTAAGATGTAAAATAGTCTTAAATTTAGAAATTAAGTTAGTAAATATTTATTTTTTGAAAAAAATTAAGATAATTACTAAATATAATAAATTAACTAATAAAAATTATAAAAATAAATTTTCTACATATTACTTTTTAAAAAGAATATATAATAATTAAATTAAGTTATATAATTTTTATACTATTACATATTATTATATTTTAACAAAAATAAATAAATATATTAGATCATTAAATATATACAATAGTTTTTGATATATCGTATCACTGAAAAATTAATATACCGTAGTAATAAAATTATATACCACAAAGAAATTATAACAATACTAAATTAATGGTGTGACCAAAAATTGCACCAAGCCCAAATACCTCTTACGACCCAAATCAAAATTACAATCCATCAAACCAATTTAGTAAACATAATTCACTCACTCAAAATACATTGGGCTTTGACCAAATCAAAAAGCCCAAACGAGCCCAGTAGCTACAAGACCAATCAAATACAAATGATAGAAACAAGTCTATAACTGATCCATAAGAATCGATCATTCCTCCTTGGAAAAAGGGAAGACCACTTCTCACGTTTATTCTTCAGAACAGATGAATTTGACCATCAAAGGCTCTATAAAAGGAGAACCCAAAAGTCTTGAAGGATCATATCATTTTTCATCACTAAACTCTTACTTAAGCATTCACGCAATACATTATCATTGTTATTACTAGTCCTTCTCCATCAGTCTATGGTGGAAATATTTATTTTCTATTTTCTTATTTTACATTCTGTTATTCTTCATTCGAATTATTTACTGACTTGATCGTCAGAGTGTTGAGATTACTAGGATCTAAATTTACTAACAAGTATGTTTCATTAACATCCTAAATAT
The DNA here is from genome assembly GCF_029168945.1 of Cannabis sativa. Lineage (NCBI taxonomy): Eukaryota > Viridiplantae > Streptophyta > Magnoliopsida > Rosales > Cannabaceae > Cannabis > Cannabis sativa. The sequence goes on along the minus strand of NC_083604.1, from coordinate 64,784,422 downwards.
GAATATCTCTAATACGATGAAATTAAACACATAAGAGTTTAAAAAACCTTACATTGATTGCAGCAGAATAATATGACTCCTTCTGCTCAGATCTCTAACCCTTGTTCTTTTCTGTCGCAGAGTAATAACAAGATCCGAGCCTAGATCTCCTTCTCTCCTTCGGGTTTGGTTACCACCATCTTCTGCAATATGATTGAATACTTGCTTACTATGTGTGGGCATGGCACTCTATCACTATGGCTCGAGTTTGAAGAACAATAAAGGAGATTCGAAATCTCTGTAGAAGGTGTCTCTCTGTCAGAGAATAAAAACTAGGTTTAGGTTGGTTGAATAATCAGTTTGAATAAGAACAATTACACGAAGGTGAATGTGGAAACCACTCTGGACCAAGAAGCTTATGCAACAAGGATTTTACAACCGAATACTACTGGCTGACAATGAGGACAAATTCGTATGAATTCGTCAAAAGATGCGACAAATGCCAAATGTTCGCTCAAGTATCACACTTGCCACCAGAAAAGCTCCATTCAACACTAACTCCTTGGCCTTTCATAAAATAGGGAATGGACATTATCGGGAAGATGCCTACATCTCTAGGATTAAAGAGTCTTCATGTTGGCAAAAACTGATTACTTCACCAAATGGGTAGAAGCAGAAGCCTACGCACATGTTAGGGATTGAGAAGTCAAAAGCTTTATTTGGAACAATGTCATATGCAAATTCGGTGTGCCAAAAGAAATAGTGATTGACATTGGCCCGCAGCTCATAAGCTTAGACTTTCAAATTTTTTGTAATGAATGGGGAGTACAACTCTCATTCTCAACACCCAAATACCCACAATCGAATGGACAAGCAGAATCGATAAACAAGACATTGGTAGCGTCTTTAAAGAAAAGACTAGACAAAGTTAAAGGAAGATGGGCAGATGAACTCCAAGGGGTGTTATGGGCATACAAGACGACGACAAAGAGTTCCATCGGGGAAACACCTTTCTCCTTAACCTATGGAATATAAGCAGTCATTCTCGCGGAGATAGGGCTCCCAACCATAAGATTTGAACACACGATGGACTCTGAAAACTGGCAGAATATGGCTCACACGCTTGATACATTAGACGAACAAAGAGAACAAGCATTGATAAGGGTTGCAGCGTATCAACATAAAGTGGCACAACATTTTAACAAGAACATTAGAGTTCTTTGGTTCAACTTTGGAGATTGGGTTCTAAGGAAAGTTTTCCAAAATGCGAGAGAAGCAAGAGCAGGAAAATTAGGTCCAACGTGCGAAGGACCTTATAAGATTTCAAGGATAGTCGGACAAGGAGCCTACAAACTACAAACCTCAGATGGACGTGATATAAGCAACAGTTGGAACGCTGTTCATCTAAGACAATATCATCTCTAAACTATCAAATTTATTTTCAATTTTAAGTTTTAATTTCAATCATACTTTTTTCACCTTCTTGACTTAAGCATCGAACGTCGAGCGCGCTTCCTGACATTTCAAGATCCAAATACAAACATCACGAGAGCTTGGTACTTGACTGTCAGGTAAAAAAACTTCAATCAATTAAATTTTACTCCAAGATTCCAATACTAACTTAAGCATCGGAGGATCAACGACTTTGTCGTCGACCACACCCTCTAACATCGCAAGATCTTGCTTGAAAAAATATATAAGCATTTGAGGAAAATCCAAATACGATTCAAGTCCAAGCATCACCATAGTACCATGCCCATACTTGGATTGGGGAATAAGATATGTGCATTTGAACAATCCAAAGAAGTAAGCTCATGACAATCTAAGGTTTTACAATATTACCATTTAGCACTTATTCAATTCAATATCAGAGATAATCTTTATTTTTTAAATGCATTATTTTACAAGTTCTTCATAATTAAAATGGTACAACCTAAAATAACTTTTGCGCGTAATCAGTCTTTATTACTACTTCAAGAATCCTCATTTTTACCAAAGCTCAACCCTTTCAAGTCGAACCCGAGAAGCAAGCTCGAATTCGTCTTTGTGGAAATAAAGGAAAATGATTGACCAACACCTTAAAATCTTAACACGGATGCACAAAATCCAAGACAAATGGAGAGTCCTAGAGTGACACTCTTTGCTACGTGACAACTCTAGGACAGATACTAGGATCCTAAAAAGGATGCATGAATCTCATTATGGATGGAAAGTCCTAGAGTGGCACTTTTTGCTACATAACAACTATAGGATGGATGCTTCAATCCTATGAAGGATGCATAAATCTCATTACGGATGGAGAGTCTTAGAGTGACACTCTTTGCTACATGACAATTCTAGGATGGATACTAGGATCCTAAAAGGATACATGAATTCCATTATGGATGGAGAGTCCTAAAGTGGCACTCTTTGTTATATGATAATTCTAGGACAGATACCAAGATCCTAAGAAGGATGCATGAATCCTAATATGGATGGAAAGTGTATAAGTGGCACTCTTTCCTACGTGACAATTCTAGGACGGATGCCTGAATTCTATGAAAGACGCGTGAATCTCAATATGGATAGAAAGTCCTAGAGTGACACTCTTTGTTACGTGATAATTCTAAGACGGATACAAGAATCTGTTGGAAATTATTTTACCAGGATCTTAGATCTACTCACAAGTATGTTGATTAACACCCTAAATATGAACTTTCTAAAAAACGATGAAATAAACACATATAAAGTTTAGGAAACCTTACATTGGGTGCACAGAATTAAATGACTCCTTCCGTTCAGATCTCTAACCCTTGTATCCTTTCTGTAGCAGAGTATTATCAAGATCTGAACCTGGATCTCTTTCTCTGAATCTTTGATGCTGAAACTCCTTTGCTGATGATCTTTCTTCACGATCTTCCTCACTATGATTGAGGTATTGCTTGCTGTGTGTGGGCACTACTCTAATCACTGAGGGGTTTCGAAATTATCAAGGAAGAAGAGAGAGAGAGGGTGGCAGCCAAGGTAGAGAGAGAGGCTCAGGTTTTTCTGAATTAGAAATGTAATTTTCCTGAAGCCTTCACTACCTATTTATAGCATTCCACTAGGGTTAGGTTTGAATTATTTGGCATTAAAATAATGAAAATATCAATTTAAATTACCTACAAAAGTGGCCGGCCATGGCTTATTGGGTTTGGGCCTTACTTTTTGCAATTTTGCAGTTTTAACACTTTTGTATATGATTTTCTCAAAAATGCCAATTTTCTAATTCAACCATTTAAATGCCAATTCTAACTATTTAATAATTATAAATAATTATTAAATAATATTTTCATTTATCATATTTATTAATTGAACCATACAAAGTATCATAATTAACAAATATGCCCCTAACAACTCTTTCTTTACAATTTCGCCCTTACTTAGTGAAAATTTCACAAATAGACATAGTCTAATTTGAGAATTATAATTGATTAATCAAAACCAATTACATGAGTCTTACAAACAATATTATCTCAACTAGTGCGGGGACCATGGGTCTATATAACCGAGCTTCAAATAAGTAGATCAAGAATTTAGCACTAAAATTCACTAACTTATTAATTCTTCGTTGAATCCACGCATAGAACTTAGAATTGCACTCTCAGTATATAGAATGCTCTATATGTTCCACCATATAGACGCATCATTAGTTATCCATTGTTATAATCCTAATGTGATCAATGATCCTCTATATGAATGATCTACACTGTAAAGGGATTAAATTACCATAACACCCTACTATGTATTTTATTTTTAAAACACTTGACCCTGTATAAATGATATTTCATCTTATGTGAAATGAGTACTCCACCATTTATGTTCGTTTGGTCAAGCTCGAAGGAGATCATCCTTTGCTTACTATTCGCCAGATAGAAGCTATAGATTCCATATTTATGTTAGCGCTCCCACTCAATTGCACTACCGTGTTCCCAAAATGTACGTATCACCCTGACCTAAAAGTAGGTTTAACTAACAAATCAAAGAACACGAATAGCCTTTCAAGATTGAGCCTAATCATAACAGGATTAAGAACATTTGATCTAGGATCAACTTGGCGATATTGACTTGAATAGATTTTACAGTAAGTTTAATTAAATCTAAGTCAAAGTTCAATATCGGTCCCTTCCGATGCATGCTCCATGCATCCAACCTGAGCTTTACTTTAACCAATGTTCTGGAAAGAACATAGCATTTCTCCAAATGCAAGTAAACTCTTGTTGTAGATTATCATATCAGTAAAACCCTGTGTCTGATAAATCTAGGAAACTTTATTCACATAGTCATGTTTACTTTCCAATGTGATGACAACACAATAAACAGGATCAAGTATGTGAAAAGGGTTTATGATGAATTTATAAATCAAATAGACAAGCAATTGATAAAATGAACCAAAACATACACAAATGAATGAAAAATACTTCTGTTTCTTTATTGATGTTGAATAAAATAGATTACATTGAAATGGAGTTTTATTTAGGGCATAAAACCCAACAAACTCCCACTTGCACTAATATAAAACTAATTAGTACATATCAATTAATCCTAAATTGTGACGGTGCTTTTCAAATGCTGTCACGGCCAAGACTTTGGTAAATGGATCAGCTAGGTTGTCCTCTGTGTCAACTTTCTCAACTAGTACATCCCCTCTTGCCACGTATTCTCTAATAATGTGATACTTCCTTTCAATGTGTTTGCTTCTCTTGTGGCTTCAGGGTTCTTTACTGTTTGCTATTGCTCCATTGTTATCACAAAGTAAGACCAGAGGCTTTTCCATTCCAGGAACGACACCTATACTGGTGAAGAACTTTCTTAGCCAGACAAGTTCTTTAGCAGCTTCGGCTGCAGCTATGTATTCAGCTTCCATAGTCGAGTCCGATATCGCAGTTTGTTTTGCACTTCTTCAAACCACTGCTCCACCCCCAAGAGTAAATACCATCCCAGATGTAGATTTCCTATCTTCAAGACTTGCCTGGAAATCTTAATCAGTGTAGCCTATGGGATTTAAAGCACCACCCATGTAGACTAACACAAGAATCCTTGTACTATTCAAGTATTTCAGAATATACTTAACTGCATTCCAATGTTCATGTCCTGGATTAGACTGATACCTGCTCACGATTCCAACTACATAACAGATGTCAGGTCTGTTGGAAATTATTTTACCAGGATCTTAGATCTACTCACAAGTATGTTGTTTAACACCCTAAATATGAACTTTCTAAAACGATAAAATAAACACATATAAAGTTAAGAAAACCTTACATTGATGCAGCGAAATTAATGTCTCCTTCCACTCAGATCTCTAACCCTTGTATCCTTTCTGTCGCAGAGTATAATCAAGATCTGAGCCCGAATGTCCTTCTTCTTTAAGTTTGATCATTCACAGTCTTCCAATCTATGATTGAGTTACTGCTTGTTGTGTGTGGGCACTTACTCTTTCACTAGGGTCGAAATGTATGAAGAGAAAAGAGAGAAGAGGGTTTCGGCCTATAGAAGAAAATAGGGAAGGCTCAGTTTTTCTGAAGAGAGAAATTTCTGTCAGAAGTTGTTATTCAAAGTTATTATTTTGATTGAGCCATCACTTTCTATTTATAGGCAACTACTAGGTTTAGGTTAGGAATTATTTGGCATTAAAATAATGAAAATATTAATTTGAAAATCCACAAATAGTGGTCGGCCATGGTGTAGTTTATGGGCCCACTTGATTTTGCAATTTTAACAAATTTTATTTCTATTTTCTCAAAAACGCCAATTTTTCAATTCTAACCATTTAAATGCCAAAACTAATTATTTAGTAATTAAAATAGATTATTAAATAATATTGTCATTTAATTTAATTATTAACTAGACATATAAAGTCCATTAATAAATAAATAAACCTAGAATCTCTTTTCTTTACAATTTCACCCCTGCTTTGTGAAAATTCACAAATTAGACACAGTCTAACTTTAGAATTATAATTGATCAATCACGAATCAATTGATGAGTCTTACAAGCAGAATGTTCTCAACTAGAATGGGGACCATGGATCTATATGCTGAACTTCCAATAAGTGAACCAAATTTACTAAGTAAATTCCTACTTATTAATTCTTCGTTGAATCCACTCTTAGAACTTAGAATTGCACTCTCAGACTTATATAGAGCATATTATATGTTCCACGATATCAATATGCTATCTCATTTAACCATTGTTATAATCTTATTGTAATTTAAAGATCCTCTATATAGATGATCTACATCGAGATGGGATTTCTTTACCGTTCTCACCCCTCAATGTATTTTGCCCCTTAAAACACTTAGCTACCTATAAATGGTGTTTAGTGATCTAATAATTAGTCAGTTAAACAAGAGCTCATCCATTTACTTCTATTTGCTAAGCTCGAAGGGAATCATCACTTGACTTTTATACACCAGTAGAAGCTATAGATTCCGTATTTATGTTCAGCACTCTCACTCAATCATACTATCATGTTCCCAAAATATACGTATCACCCTGACCTAAAAGTAGGCTTAACTAATAAATCAAAGAACATGAATAGTACTCCTGAGTTGAGCCTAAGCATATCAGGATTTAGATTCTTTTAATCTTAAGATCAACTACTGATATTGACTTGGAAAGATATCTATAACGGTAAGTTTGTAATATCTTAACTTAGTTGCAATATCGGTCCAGTCCAATGTATACTCCATACATTCGAAACTAGTATACTTTACTAATGTCCTGGAAAGAACATAACACTTACTCCAAGTGTAAGTACACATCATCGCTGATTATCACATTAGTGTAAATCTAATAACACTGATGAAACAGGGACCAAGTCTTTTGATTCATATGATCACAATTACATTCCACTGTGTTGACGATACTGTAATTGTGAATAAACATATGATCTGGATTTAACTGATTTTGTGTGTAAATATAATAAACATATTAAACCATTAGCATGTAAAATTCATGCAAACATTAATCACTTCAAATTTCTTATATTGATAACTAATCAGATTGTAAAGAGTTTTATTTAGGGCATAAAACCCAACAAACTCCCACTTGCACTAACATAAAACAAACTGTGCAAATAGGTCAATCTGATGTCTTGATCTTCAGATCAAGTGTAGTATATTTGAATCCACCCAAACTTCTGGAAACTAGTTCATAAATACTCTTATGAAACATCCTTTACTATATGCTTTACTCATCAAGGGATACTGAAATCTTTACTGTTTTAAAAGTACATCTGAATTAACAGAAGACATATCTCTCATATTTTAAAATATGAAATTGAGATAATACAGTGTAGACTTTTCTTCAGTAATATAACTTTCTTGGTATTTTCGAATTTACAAAGTTATAATTCTTCTCTGGTAGAGCTTGAATTATTATAGAATAATTCCTCCACCCCCAAAGTAAGCACCATCTCATGAATTTCGAAATTAGATGGTGAGATACAAGGACAACTGATACACAATTCCTTAATATCTAACATGTAGATCACTTTCATAAATCTTTCTTGAATATATTCTAATGTTCCCTATTTGATTACATCTCAGATAGCTCCCACTCAATAGTTGATGTCTGGTTAAATAATACTTTTAACCTCTTATTGTTTAGAGAGTTATCTAGTTGTGACTTTTATATATTAGTCTGAAACTTTAAGTTAAGACTAAGTCATCAACATAGCAGACTAGTATTTGAAGTGAAAAATACATGCCAAGGACTAAGTAATCAAAATTAAGATACCATAAAATTTTATGAGGATTAAGAATTCTAGGTTCAAGTCATTCGAATAGACTGAACTAGAGTTCTCTATCTTATTCTCATAATTCTGATAAGTTATACCTATCCATGTGAATGGTTAGATTTGCTTTTCAGTAGTGTTCTTAAGTACCTATCACAAGTATCAACCTAATGAAGATGGGTATAGAATTTTAAAATTCTCCCACTCAATTAAGGTAGTGTGAAACTTTATCAAAGAGCTTTTATAGGTATCAAACTTTTTACTTACAATAGTAAAACGAAATGGAACATACAATAAAGATCAAGGATTTATATTGATAATAGCTAACTCATTATATTACTTCCATGTTTAAAGAAAATATGTGTTACATAGGGAATTGTGGAATATACTCCACCCCTAAGTATATACATATAGGGTACTATGGATAACCACCACCCCTAAGTATATAGAGATTATGATCCACCCCTAAAGGTTGTAAAGATCATGATTCTCTAAGTGTGATAGAGTTTATGTGGAGTTGAATACTATCCAGAGTTCATTAGATATAAAAGATCGTTGAACTGCATAGTTTTCTTAACTTTTCTCCACCCCTATCAGATCAAAAGATCCTTTTATTAAACAAATTCTCAATAATTGTATTAGAATGAACAATTATTAATAAACATAGAAATAGTTTCTAGTGTTTATTTAATATAACTCTATGAAGAGTTGTAAATATTATAGAATTTGCATCAATAATAAAAACACTTACACATACAAACATATAAATATAATGTGGTAATAATTGCTAGATCCTTCATACCTAGTCCTTTTCCTCTGATTATGAATTGCAAACCCAGGGGGACCCATTGCAATCAAATTCCGTTCATGGGCTCGTAATTCTGCTTCGAGCTTGTCCATGTCGGAGGAGTTGGAATTGTATTAGAATGAACAATTATTAATAAACATAGAAATAGTTTCTAGTGTTTATTTAATATAACTCTATGAAGAGTTGTAAATATTATAGAATTTGCATCAATAATAAAAACACTTACACATACAAACATATAAATATAATGTGGTAATAATTGCTAGATCCTTCATACCTAGTCCTTTTCCTCTGATTATGAATTGCAAACCCAGGGGGACCCATTGCAATCAAATTCCGTTCATGGGCTCGTAATTCTGCTTCGAGCTTGTCCATGTCGGAGGAGTTGGAATTGTTGATCATGTAAGAGATAACATATTCATTATACTCCGGAGGAAGACTATTAAGGATGAGTTGGACCCATTGCTCTCTTGATAAATCAATTCCTAGTAGATTTTCCTTTTAGAACTTCAGATTCATCATCAACAGGTGCGAATTTATGCAACTACCAGGATGCATTTTCACATTATAGAGTTCTTTTGCTAAGATATTAACTAGGAGAGGATCGGGGTGAGGGTTATTCATAATGACACTACAACACATCAATAAAACAGAAGTAAGGTTTTGGTTCATAAATTCATACACAGTTCAGAATATAACAAATAATCACATATGTTATAGAAATACTAAATCTAACATAGTTTATTTTCCAAGGTTTTTCAACAAACTGATACAGTGTCCCGTTTAAGCGAGAGTCAAAGCATCATCCATTGAATATAGTTGTCAGCTCATCTAAAATGATAACCATTCTAGCAACCTTTTATTCGATCAAGATGTTGGGTTTTATGCCCTAAATAAAACTCTTTACAATCTGATTAGTTATCAATATAAGAAATTTGAAGTGATTGATGTTTGCATGAATTTTACATGCTAATGGTTTAATATGTTTAATATGTTTATTACATTCATACACACAAAATCAGTTAAATCCAGATCATATGTTTATTTACAATTACAGTATCGTCAACACAGTGGAATGTGATTGTGATCATATGAATCAAAAGTTTTGGTCCCTGTTTCATCAGTGTTATTGGATTTACACTAATGTGATAATCAGCGATGATGTGTACTTACACTTGGAGTAAGTGTTATGTTCTTTCCAGGACATTAGTAAAGTATACTAGTTTCGAATGTATGGAGTATACATTGGACTGGACCGATATTGCAACTAAGTTAAGATATTACAAACTTACCGTTATACATATCTTTCCAAGTCAATATCAGTAGTTGATCTTAAGATTAAAAGAATCTAAATCCTGATATGCTTGGGCTCAACTCAGGAGTGCTATTCATGTTCTTTGATTTATTAGTTAAGCCTACTTTTGGGTCAGGGTGATACGTATATTTTGGGAACATGATAGTATGATTGAGTGGGAGTGTTGAGCATAAATATGGAATCTATAGCTTCTACTGGTGTATAGAAGTTAAGTGATGATTCCCTTCGAGCTTAGCAAATAGAAGTAAATGGATGAGCTCTTGTTTAACTGACTAATTATTAGATCACTAAACACCATTTACAGGTAGCTAAGTGTTTTAAGGGGCAAAATACATTGAGGGGTGAGAACGGTAAAGAAATCCCATCTCGATGTAAATCATCTATATAGAGGATCTTTAAATCACAATAAGATTATAACAATGGTTAAATGAGATAGTATATTGGTATCGTGAAACATACAATATGCTCTATATAAGTCCGAGAAAGTGCAATTCTAAGTTCTAAGAGTGGATTCAACGAAGAATTAATAAGTAGGAATTTACTTGGTAAATTTGGTTCACTTATTGGAAGCTCATCATATAGATCCATGGTCCCCATTCTAGTTGAGAACATTCTGCTTGTAAGACTCATTAATTGATTCGTGATTGATCAATTATAATTCTAAAGTTAGACTATGTCTAATTTTATGAATTTTCACTAAGCAGGGGTGAAATTGTAAAGAAAAGAGTTTCTAGGTTTATTTATTTATTAATGGACTTTATATGTCTAATTAATAATTAAATTAAATGACAATATTATTTAATAATCTATTTTAGTTATTAAATAATTAGTTTTGGCATTTAAAAGGTTAGAATTGGAAAATTGGCGTTTTTGAGAAAATAGAGATAAAATTTGATAAAATTGCAAAATTAAGTGAGGCCCAATAACACCATATGGCCGGCCACTTAAATAGATTTTTCAAATTAATATTTTCATTATTTTAATGCCAAATAAATCCTAACCTAAACCTAGTAGTTGCCTATAAATAGAAAGTGATGGCTCAGTCACAACACATGCTTTTATTAGCTTTCTGACAGAAATTTCTCTCTTCAGAAAAACTGAGCCTTCCCCACTTTCTATTCCTTGGCCGAAATACCTCTCTCTCTTTTCCCTTCATCTTTTTCGTGACCCTAGTGAAAGAGTAAGTGCCCACACACAGCAAGCAGTAACTCAATCATAGATTGGAAGACTGTGAAGGATCAAACTTGAAGAAGAAGGACATTCGGGCTCAGATCTTGATTATACTCTGCTACAGAAAGGAATCAAGGGTTAGAGATCTGAGTGGAAGGAGACATTAATTCCGCTGCATCAATGTAAGGTTTTCTTAACTTTATATGTGTTTATTTATCGTTTTAGAAAGTTCTTATTTAGGATGTTAATAAACATACTTGTGAGTAGATCTAAGATCCTAGTAAAATAATTACCAACAACTGGCCTCAGAGCCATGGTAATTGATTTACTTACATGAAATTTGGACTTTAAAACGATTGTTTGTATGTTCTTTGGATGGTATCATGTTGTATTGAGTGTTATTTGATGGTTGATTGATGTTTGTGAAATTTTCGTGAAAAATAATTGTGATTTCGTTTCTGTAATTATTTTTATTGGATAGTATGGAAAAAATTAAGCAAGTTAGCCTTTTACAGAACTCAATTTGGATTTTATTTGAATTAGTTATGATTTTTTAAAGATTTGAAAAAATCGGGGTTGTGCTGATATTTTCCTGCGATCGCAAATCTGTCCGAACAGTTTCGAATTTTTTCGTTTTTCTTCGATTTTTCATGCTTTTTCATGTAATTAACTTCCAATTTTTTGTATGGTTTTGTATAGATACTATTACTATTCCTAATTCAATTCTAATTATCATTTTGAATTAATTTAATTCAAGATATTAGTGTAATTTGAATTTGAATAGAATTAGTATCTATCTTCTTGCTTAAAAATCTATCTTATTTTTAAATTTGATTATATCTTATTTTTTTTAAATTTAAGGTGAGATTTTATAAGATATTTATAAAATCTTTTAAGATATTTTAAAATATCTTATCTTTTAAGATATTTTTTAATAATATCTTATATTTTAAGATTTTTTTTAAAATCAAATCTTTTTAGATATTTTGACCTTATTTAAATTTAAATAAGATATTTATAATCATGTAATTTTAAATAGATATTAAGATATTTTACTAACTTTTAAATTTTGTTATTTTATTTATTCAAATTAAATTTAAAATCTGAAAAGATATTTCTTTTATCTTTTCTAATTTTTATTTAATTTTTATTTTTAAAATAACATTTAATATTTAAAAATAGTTAGTAAATTTTTGAAATGATATTTAGGTTGGTTGAAACCTAATTTTTCAAAATTGTAGGTTTAATTTTGAATATTTTTCTTAAAAATAGTTTTGAAATTTAAAATATTTTTTTTTATTTATTTTCGAAAATAAATAATTTTTTTTTATTTTCGAAATCTAAATTATTTATTTTTTTTAATTAAATATTTTTTATTTAATTATTAATTTCGAATATTATTTATTTAAAATTAAATAAATCCTACTTCCATCTATCCAGCTAACCTTGTTGCAGGAGTATGTGTTTTTAGTTTGTGTGTAAGTTTTAAAAACCTATTATTACTTGATTGCAAATAGCCATGGTTACTTTTTGCCAGATCTAATGATCTGATGGCTCCCTTGGTCAAGTTAATAATTTGTAACAGGTATACTTACAATCTTCTTTCATCTGTGTATGACCTAGCAACATGATAGGACCCATCCAAAGTGTGCCTGTGTGAGCCTATATGTTTATTTTATTATATATATGCATATAGGTTGTTGCTAAATAAAATGTCACACCATGATAGATTTTATTTAGGTCCATTTAGTTATTGGACCTATTCAATTAATAACAGTTATTCATTTTAAGGTTAAATTCCTCTCTTTTGGGCCTTGTGTGAGAGTTGGGAGCCATAGAAGTGGGTACTACATACTGAACCCAGCACCCCCTCACATGAACTACCCCAATTGTGAAGGCCCATTTGCCTGATTTGAATAACTGTACTAGGTTAATTATATTAGTTTGACCTAATAAAATTGAATTAGTAACATAATTAACTTTTAAAATATATGAAAATTTATTTTTCATTTTAATATTTTAAAGTTAATTTTAAGAAAAACACTTTTAGTTTAGATATTATTTCTAGACAAACTATTTGTATTTTTCTTGTATTTAATTAAATATAGAATTTTAACTAACTAGATTCTTTCTGGAGCTTATTTAATTAAATATTCCTATTTAAGTTATAAATTAGTTGTATCAACTGATTTTTCTTAACTAACTTAAATTTGAATATTTGATTTAAATTTTAAATCAAGTTGAGGAATCTTAGGCATTAGTTATTAAAGATTCTTAAGATATTTTTTAAGTTAATATCTTTTCAAATATTAACTTGAAATGGAATATTTTAGATATTTTTTGGTTAATATCTTTTCAAATATTAACTTTAAAAAGATATCTACAAATTAAGTGGTTACAACTTAATTTGTGATATTTAATTAAATCTAGATTTGAAATTATTTAAGTTTTAGATTTTTTCTATATAACTTAAATTAGATATTTTTCAAATTTTGAAAAGATACTTAGTCAAATAAGATATTTTCTAGATAGTAATTTCTAGACTACTTATTATTTCTAATATTTAAATAGGAAAATCATACTTTGTGAAATTAATTATTTAAATAATTAATTTTGGTACAATTTTATTAAGTATATTTTTCCTAGTATTAAATAGAAATTAATAATTAAGCCTTCTCTACACTTAATTATTATTTCTTGAATTTAATACATTTAATTAAGTTGAAAAATCTAAATATCTAAGTTGATTTTCATCATGATACTTAAATATTTATTGATTTTTCATGACACTTAATTAAATAGAAAATTATTTTTAGGTTGAAATTTAATTTTTCAACTTAAATTTAAATAATTTTCAATATATATATTTTTCTTTATTTTATTAATCAATTTCGAAATTTGCATTTTATTTATGCAATATTTTCGAATTTTTTATTTTGAAAATAGATTGGGTTGTAAATTAATTATTTATTTTAATTAATTCTTGGACCAACTACAATCAATGATTTTTTTCATTTAATTGATTAATTTAAAATAAATGAATTTAAAATATATATATATATATATTATTAGAAATTGAATTAACTAATCAAAAGAATATCTAGGTAGGTGATATTTTTGCTTGAAGTATTTCTTTTCTATTTTTATTATTTTCGAAAATTGTATTTTTACTTTAAATTTTCGAACCCAATAAATATATTCTCAAAGAAAATTTTTAAGTTGCTAATTATTTATTTAATTCAACTTAAATTAATTTCCTTAATATTTATATTTAAGATTATTACTAAGATGGAAATAATTAATTTTATTTCAATCACCATCTAAGTATAATTTTATAAATATTATATTAAATTCTTATTTTTGAATTTTAATTCTTAAATAGAATTTAATGAGATTTATTTATTAGAATAATAAAGAAAATACATTTTAAACAATGACCTTTATTATTATTAAGATATTCGATCTCCATTGTGGGTTTTACACCGCGTTTGTTTTAGTGAGTAATCCTCCCTAATGGAGGAACGTTCATTAGCAATTTCGCACCGTTTAATCTCGCATGATAAGTGGTTTGTAAGTGTTTTATATGGTATAGATCACCCTAATGGTGGCGACCATATTTGACTTGCAAATTGCGAAACAATGGTAGAAGCTCATGAGATAGAATAGCCTTGACTCTCGCCTAAATGGGACAACGCTGGATTCTGATCTTGATCGAATAAAAGGTTGCTAGAATGTTTAACATTTTAGATAAGCTGACAACTCTATTCAATGGATGGTAGCTTTGACTCTCGCCTAAACGGGACACTGATATCAGTTTGTTGAAAACCTTGGAAATTATTTAGGATTGAATTTTTTAAGTATTTTCTCATATCATTCCTACTTGCTATGTGCTTATAATTTCTGAATTATTTTTTGTGTGTTAAACCATTATTTAATTTCTATTTGTTGATTTCTATTATTTTGTAGTATCCTGTTTTCTCAAAATGAATCCCATGTTATCACTGTTGACTGAAAATAAGCTGAATGGATCTAACTTTAATAAATGGAATGAGAACATTAATATTGCTCTCATAGGAGAAAGTGCCTTGTTTGTTTTAACTGAGCCGTCACCTGAAGTGCCTGGGGATAATGCATCCAAAGCTGTGAAAGAAAAGTATGAGTGTTGGCAGAAAGCAAATGACAAAGCTCTATACTTTATGCTTTCTAGCATGGTTGACACCCTCAAAACTCGGTTTTCTAAAACTGAGAAGGCTGCTGAAGTTATGACGAAGTTAAATGAGCTATTCGGTAAGGCATCGCTTCAGTCACGCTTTGACGCGACTAAGAAGTACATTAACGCACGGATGGAACCTCATCAAAACGTGCGTGACCATGTTCTCCTCATGTCCAGTTATTTCCAAGAAGCCCAGGATCATGGTGCTGAAATGGACAGTGCTACTCAAGTAAGTCTTATCTTGAATAGCCTGACTCCAGCATTTCTACCATATACATCAAATTATGTCATGAATAAGAAGGAAATTGACTTTCATGAATTAGTCAATGACCTTCAAACTTATGAAAATTTGATTGGAGGACCCAAGAAGAAAGGGAGTAAACCTCATAATCCTGGTAATGGTAATGGGACGATAAAACCTGAAGCAAATGTTGCCTCTGCTTCAAAGCCCAAATCGAAGAAGAAGTGGAAGAACACCAAGAAGCGAACAAAAGCCATGAAAAGGCTGCTCCTTCTGGTGATGCTACACTTAGAGGAAAGTGTTTCTACTGCAATGAGAAACGTCATTGGAAACCCCAATGTCCTAAACTTCTTGCAAAGAAACAAGGTATTTCCATTTATAAACTTTAAGAGTTTTAGTGAATTGTTATCCAATTGGATTTATGATTCTGGACTAAACTTTGTTTATTTTCTTCTTCTTATAGGCCAAGCTACTTGAACTCAATTGAGTTGGATCAGAAAGCTGCACCAAAGGGTGAAATCGTCCAGATGAAGATGAAGCTCTTCAATTTTTGAATTAATTGTTTTAGTTTAAAAACAATTTGGATTTCAAATTTTAGTTAGGGATATTTATCCCTGTTTCTCTCATATTGTTGCAATACATTTTTTTTATTAATAAAGTTTTATTTTCGAAATTCACTATTGCAAATTATGAGATTGAGCTTCATTTATTTTATCTTCATCAATTATTACCACATTATATTTGTATGTTTGTATGTGTAAGTGTTTTTATTATTGATGCAAATTCTATAATATTTACAACTCTTCATAGAGTAATATTATATAAACACTAGAAATAATTTCTATGTTTATCAATAATTGTTCATTCCCATACAATTATTAAGAATTTGTTTAATAAAAGGATCTTATGATCTGATAGGGGTGGAGAAAAGTTAAGAAAACTATGCAGTTCAACGATCTTTTATATCTAATGAACTCTGGATAGTATTCAACTCCACATAAACTCTATCACACTAAGAGAATCATGATCTTTACCACCTTTAGGGGTGGATCATAATCTCTATATACTTAGGGGTGGAGGTTATCCATAGTACCCTATATGTATATTCTTAGGGGTGGAGTCTATTCCACAATTCCCTATGAAACACATATCTTGTTTAAACATAGAAGTAATATAATGAGTCAGCTATTGTCAATATAAACTCTTGATCTTGATTGTATGTTCCATTTCGTTTTTACTGTTGTAAGTAAAAATATGATACCTTTGAAAGTTCTTTGTTAAAGTTTCACACTACCTTAATTGAGTGGGAGAATTTTAAAGTTCTATACCCATCTTCATTAGGTTGATAATTGTGATAGGTACTTAAGAACACTACTGAAAAGCAAATCTAACCATTCACATTGATAGGTATAGCTTATCAGAATTATGAGAATAAGATAAAGAACTCTAGTTCAGTCCATTCGAATGACTTGAACCAAGAATTCTTAATCCTCATAAAATTTTATGGTATCTTAATTTTGATTACTTTATCTCTGGCATGTATTTTTCACTTCAAATACTAGTCTGCTATGTTGATGACTTAGTCTTAACTTAAAGTTTTAGACTAACACAAAAGTCACAACTAGGTAACTTTCTAAACAATCAGAGGTTAAAAGTATTATTTAACCAGACATCTGCTATTGAGTGGGAGCTATCTGAGATGTAATCAAATAGGGAACATTAGAAGATATTCAAGAAGGATTTATGAAAGTGATCTATATGTCAGATATTAAGGAACTGTGTATCAGTTGTCTTTGTATCTCACCATCTAATTTTGATTTATATGAGATGGTGCTTACTTTGGGGGTGGAGGAATTATTGTATAATAATTCAAGCTCTACCAGAGAAGAACTATTACTTGGTCTATTCGAAAATACCAGAAAGTTATATCACTGAAGAAAAGTCTACACTGTATTATCTCAATTACATATTTTAAAATATGAGAGATATGTCTTCTGTTAATTCAGATGTACATTTAAAACAGTAAAGATTTCAGTATCCCTTGATAAGTAAAGCATATAGTAAAGGATGTTTCATAAGAGTATTTATGAACTAGTTTCCAGAAGTTTGGGTGGATTCAAATATACTACACTTGATCTGAAGATCAAGATATCAGATTGACCTATTTGCACAGTTTGTTTTATATTAGTGCAAGTGGGAGTTTGTTGGGTTTTATGCCCTAAATAAAACTCTTTACAATCTGATTAGTTATCAATATAAGAAATTTGAAGTGATTGATGTTTGCATGAATTTTACATGCTAATGGTTTAATATGTTTAATATGTTTATTACATTCATACACACAAAATCAGTTAAATCCGGATCATATGTTTATTCACAATTACAAAGTATAAAATTCAACACGGTGGAATGTGATTGTGATCATATGAATCAAAAGTTTTGGTCCCTGTTTCATCGGTGTTATTGGATTTACACTAATGTGATAATCGGCGATGATGTGTACTTACACTTGGAGTAAGTGTTATGTTCTTTCCAGACATTAGTAAAATATACTAGTTTCGAATGTATGGAGTATACATTGGAATTGGGCCAGATATTGCAACTAAGTTAAGATATTACAAACTTACCGTTATACATATCTTTCCAAGTCAATATCAGTAGTTGATCTTAAGATTAAAAGAATCTAAATCCTGATATGCTTGGGCTCAACTCAGGAGTGCTATTCATGTTCTTTGATTTATTAGTTAAGCCTACTTTTGGGTCAGGGTGATACGTATATTTTGGGAACATGATAGTATGATTGAGTGGGAGTGCTGAACATAAATATGGAATCTATAGCTTCTACTGGTGTATAGAAGTTAAGTGATGATTCCCTTCGAGCTTAGCAAATAGAAGTAAATGGATGAGCTCTTGTTTAACTGACTAATTATTAGATCACTAAACACCATTTACAGGTAGCTAAGTGTTTTAAGGGGCAAAATACATTGAGGGGTGAGAACGGTAAAGAAATCCCATCTCGATGTAAATCATCTATATAGAGGATCTTTAAATCACAATAAGATTATAACAATGGTTAAATGAGATAGTATATTGGTATCGTGAAACATACAATATGCTCTATATAAGTCTGAGAGTGCAATTCTAAGTTCTAAGAGTGGATTCAACGAAGAATTAATAAGTATGAATTTACTTGGTAAATTTGGTCCACTTATTGGAAGCTCAGCATATAGATCCATGGTCCCCATTCTAGTTGAGAACATTCTGCTTGTAAGACTCATTAATTGATTCGTGATTGATCAATTATAATTCTAAAGTTAGACTACGTCTAATTTTATGAATTTTCACTAAGCAGGGGTGAAATTGTAAGGAAAAGAGTTTCTAGGTTTATTTATTTATTAATGGACTTTATATGTCTAATTAATAATTAAATTAAATGACAATATTATTTAATAATCTATTTTAGTTATTAAATAATTAGTTTTGGCATTTAAAAGGTTAGAATTGGAAAATTGGCATTTTTGAGAAAATAGAGATAAAATTTGATAAAATTGCAAAATTAAGTGAGGCCCAATAACACCATATGGCCGGCCACTTAAATAGATTTTTCAAATTAATATTTTCATTATTTTAATGCCAAATAAATCCTAACCTAAACCTAGTAGTTGCCTATAAATAGAAAGTGATGGCTCAGTCACAACACATGCTTTCATTAGCTTTCTGACAGAAATTTCTCTCTTCAGAAAAACTGAGCCTTCCCCACTTTCTATTCCTTGGCCGAAATACCTCTCTCTCTCTTTTCCCTTCATCTTTTTCGTGACCCTAGTGAAAGAGTAAGTGCCCACACACAGCAAGCAGTAACTCAATCATAGATTGGAAGACTGTGAAGGATCAAACTTGAAGAAGAAGGACATTCGGGCTCAGATCTTGATTATACTCTGCTACAGAAAGGAATCAAGGGTTAGAGATCTGAGTGGAAGGAGACATTAATTCCGCTGCATCAATGTAAGGTTTTCTTAACTTTATATGTGTTTATTTATCGTTTTAGAAAGTTCTTATTTAGGATGTTAATAAACATACTTGTGAGTAGATCTAAGATCCTGGTAAAATAATTCCCAACACAAGATTGGAATTCAGCGTTCTCCCGTTTAAGCGAGAGTCAAGGCAATTCTATCTTATGAGCTTCCACTATTGTTTCATAATTTGCAAGTCAAGTATGGTCGCCACCATTAGGATGATCCATACCATACAAAACACTTACAAACTACTTATCTTTCGAGATGATTAAACGGTGCGAAATTGCTAAGGAACGTTCCTCCATTAGGGAGGATTACTCACTAAAACAAACGCGGTGTAAAACCAACAATGGAGATCGAATGTCTCTTGATTAAAAGCTCATTATTTAAAAAAAAATATGTATTTTGTATAATCATTTTATTCGATATTATAATAATGAAAAATTACAAATTACAGTTGGTTTAAATAAAAAATCAACTTCAATTAATTTTCAATTATTATTTAATTCGAAAAATAAATTCGAATAAATATCGAACAAGTTCCATATTATAATAATGAAAAATTACAAATCAAAGTTGGTTTAAATAAAAAATCAACTTTAATTAAATTTCAATTATTATTTAAATTCGAAAAAAATAAATTCGAATAATAAATGGAACAAATTTAAAAATATCTTGTTTAAGTTGTTTTAGAAGAATCTAAAAAATTAACTTAAATATCTTTCAATATCAGATTTAATTAAATTAAAATTAAGTTGTAACCACTTAATTTGAAAATATTCCATTTTAAGTTAATATTCGAAAAGATATTAACTTAAAAATTATCTAAAATATTCCATTTTAAGTTAATATTCGAAAAGATATTAACTTAAAAAAAATATCTAAAGAATCTTAATAACCAATGCCTAAAATTCCTCAACTTAATTTTGAAATTTTAAATCCAAAAGATATTCAGATTTAAGTTGGTCAGTTGTAGATAACTAAATATCAACTTAAATAGGAATATTTAATGAAAATTTTAAATTAAGCTTCAGAAAGAATCTAAATGGTTATAATTCTATATTTAATTAAATACAAGAAAATACATATAGTTTAGCTTAGAATATAAAATTCTTTAAACTATGGTTTTCTTAAATTAATTTCAAAATAAATGAAATTAATTATGTTGCTAATCAATTTTATTAGGTTAAACTAATGTAATTAACCTAGTACAGTTATTCAAATCAGGCAAATGGGCCTTCACAATTGGGGTGGTTCATGTGAGGGGGTGCTGGGTTCAGTATGTCGTACCCACGACTATGGCTCCCAACTCTCACACAAGGCCCAAAAGAGAGGAATTTAACCTTAAAATGAACAACTGTTATTAATTGAATAGGCCCCAAAACAAAATGGGCCTAAATAAAATCTATCAAGAACTATGACATTTTATTTAGCAACAACAACCTATATGTATCTATAATGAAATTAAACACATAGGCTCACACAGACACACTTTGGATGGGTCCTATCATGTTGCTAGGTCATACACAGATGAAAGAAGATTGTAAATATACCTGTTACAAATTATTAACTTGACCAAGGGAGCCATGAGTTAAAATCAGATCATTGGATCTGTCAACAAGTTAACCATGGCTATTTGCAATCAAGCAATAATAGGTTTTAAAAACTTACACACAAGCTAAAACACATACTCTTGCAACAAGGTTAGCTGGATAGTTGGATGTAGGATTTACTTAATTTTTAAATAAATAATTTTGAAAAATAATTAATTAAAAAAATATTTTTTTTTTCGAAAATTTTAAAAAAAATTTGAAAAATTTCGAAATTTAAAAAAAAATTAAATTTAAAATTAAACCTACAATTTTGAAAAATTAGGTTTCAACCAACCTAAATATCATTTCAAAATTTGTTAACTACTTTTTAAAATTAAATGTTATTTTATAAATAAAAATTAAAAAAGATAAATGAATATCTATTTCAGATTTTAAATGTAATTTAAATAAATAAAATAACAAAATTTAAAAATTAGCAAAATATCTTATATCTATTTAAAATTACATCATTATAGTTATCTTATTTTAAATTTAAATAAGGTCAAATTATTTAAAAAAAAATTAAATTTAAAAAATTTAAAAATAAGATAAGATATAATCAAATTTAAAAATAAGATAGATAATTAAGCAAAAAAGATAGATATTGACTATTTCAAATTCAAATTACACTAATATCATGAATTAAATTTAAAATATATTAAATTAATTCATTATGATAATTAGAGTTGAATTAGGAATAGTAAATATATAAATACAGAACTACACATCGGAAGTTAATTCCATGAAAAAGCATGAAAAAACGAAGAAAAACGAAAAATTTGCGAGCTGTACGGACAGTATGCCAAGCATACTGTCCGCGCGCGCATGGGAGGCTGCATGGGCGAGGATGGCCGGCGCAGGAGGCTGCAAGAAACCTGTCCGCGCGAGGAGCAAAGGATTTCAGACAAAATCCCTGTCTGCGCGCGTGCTGTCCGAGGGACAAGCCTCGTGCGCGCTCGTGTATAGTTGCACGACTCCGATATTTTTCGAAACTTCAAAAAATCATAACTAATTCAAATTAAATCGAAATTGAGTTCTGTAAAAAAGTAACTTGCGTAATTTTTTCCATACTATCCAATAAAAATAATTCCAGAAACAGATATTCAATTATTTTTCACGAAAATTCACAAACATCAATCAATCATCAAATAACACTCAATACAACATGATACCATCCAAAAAACATCAAACAATCGTTTTAAAGTCCAAATTTCTTGCAAGCAAATCAATTACCATGGCTCTAAGGCCAGTTTTTAGAAATTATTTTACCAGGATCTTAGATCTACTCACAAGTATGTTGATTAACACCCTAAATATGAACTTTCTAAAACGATGAAATAAACACATATAAAGTTTAGGAAACCTTACATTGGGTGCAGCGGAATTAAATGACTCATTCCGTTCAGATCTCTAACCCTTGTATCCTTTCTGTAGCAGAGTATTATCAAGATCTGAACCTGGATCTCTTTCTCTGAATCTTTGATGCTGAAACTCCTTTGCTGATGATCTTTCTTCACGATCTTCCTCACTATGATTGAGGTATTGCTTGCTGTGTGTGGGCACTACTCTAATCACTGAGGGGTTTCGAAATTATCAAGGAAGAAGAGAGAGAGAGGGTGGCGGCCAAGGTAGAGAGAGAGGCTTAGGTTTTTCTGAATCAGAAGTGTAATTTTCCTGAAGCCTTCACTACCTATTTATAACATTCCACTAGGGTTAGGTTTGAATTATTAGGCATTAAAATAATGAAAATATCAGTTTAAATTGCCTACAAAAGTGGCCGGCCATGGCTTATTGGGTTTGGGCCTTGCTTTTTGCAATTTTGCAGTTTTAACACTTTTGTATCTGATTTTCTCAAAAATGCCAATTTTCTAATTCAACCATTTAAATGCCAATTCTAACTATTTAATAACTATAAATAATTGTTAAATAATATTGTCATTTATCATATTTATTAATTGAACCATACAAAGTATCATAATTAACAAATATGCCCCTAACAACTCTTTCTTTACAATTTCGCCCTTACTTAGTTAAAATTTCACAAATAGACATAGTCTAATTTGAGAATTATAATTGATTAATCAAAACCAATTACATGAGTCTTACAAACAATATTATCTCAACTAGTGCGGGGACCATGGGTCTATATAACCGACCTTCCAATAAGTAGATCAAGAATTTAACACTAAAATTCACTAACTTATTAATTCTTCGTTGAATCCACGCATAGAACTTAGAATTGCACTCTCAGTATATAGAATGCTCTATATGTTCCACCATATAGACGCATCATTAGTTATCCATTGTTATAATCCTAATGTGATCAATGATCCTCTATATGAATGATCTACACTGTAAAGGGATTAGATTACCGTAATACCCTACTATGTATTTTATCCTTAAAACACTTGACCCCGTATAAATGATATTTCAGCTTATGTGAAATGAGTACTCCACCATTTATGTTCGTTTCGTCAAGCTCGAAGGAGATCATCCTTTGCTTACTATTCGCCAGATAGAAGCTATAGATTCCATGTTTATGTTAGCGCTCCCACTCAATTGCACTACCGTATTCCCAAAATGTACGTATCACCCTGACGTAAAAGTAGGCTTAACTAACAAATCAAAGAACACGAATAGCCTTTCAAGATTGAGCCTAATCATAACAGGATTAAGAACATTTGATCTAGGATCAACTTGGCGATGTTGACTTGAATAGATTTTACGGTAAGTTTAATTAAATCTAAGTCAAAGTTCAATATCGGTCCCTTCCGATGCATGCTCCATGCATCCAACCTGAGCTTTACTTTAACCAATGTTCTGGAAAGAACATAGCATTTCTCCAAATGCAAGTAAACTCTTGTTGTAGATTATCATATCAGTAAAACCCTGTGTCTTATAAATCTAGGAAACTTTATTCACATAGTCATGTTTGCTTTCCAATGTGATGACAACACAATAAACATGATCAAGTATGTGAAAAGGGTTTATGATGAATTTATAAATCAAATAGACAAGCAATTGATAAAGTGAACCAAAACATACACACATGAATGAAAAATACTTCTGTTTCTTTATTGATGTTGAATAAAATAGATTACATTGAAATGGAGTTTTATTTAGGGCATAAAACCCAACAAAATCTTAATTAGTACATGCCCTGTTTGTAGCAGAGATTCACGCTACATGACTATCTTATAGATGCAAAAGTCAAGGGAAGAATTAAATCCTCCATCTGAATAAAACATCCCATCCGATGAAAATAAACCAATGATATTCATAATCCTACATCAATAAACAACAATACACATCTAAAAGCTCAACACATAGAATAAAATTGTGCATCAAAGAGGTCTAACACACATCAAGGAAGCTCAATACATAGAGCAAACTCCTACATCAAGAAGGCTCAATTCACAAAGCATAAACCCACATCAAAAGAGCTCAACATAGAGCATTACACATAAAATGAAATTCAAAAAACAACAAGGTTCTCATCATAAATAAGAAAATACATCGCTCGAATAAAATGAACATACAATAAAGAGAAATAACATACTAATGAGCCACCTCAAAATCAACTGAAACTTCAGTGGTACCTTTATAAAACTGGGCAACCTGATTGCCATCCTCTTCAGCCTCGAGAACACTAGTGTTGAACTCGGGAGTTGTAGATTCCTTGTCACCAAGGTAACCTCATCCATAAACATTTTCCTGTAAACTTCTAACTCCTCATATACCTTCCATGTATTAGACTTACCTTTTTTAAAATTTGTGAACAACTCTAGGCGAGATTTACACATAGTGTGACAGTCAGTAGTCCCGTGATCCGTAAGGGGAAATACCGGGTAAGCTATGCAATCCCACACCGCCTGGGGAAGGTCAAGTGGGATGATTCAGAGACTGTGTAGGTATGGGACTACACAGTTGAAGAGAGCTTAAATGGATTGATTGGTACTACCTATGTCAACAAGGTGCATCTTGTTTTTCGGTAGCCCGTCTCGAAAGAACTCCACAGTTAAGCGTGCTTGGCTTGGAGCAATTTCAGGATGGGTGACCTCCTGGGAAGTTTTCCCAGGAAGCGTGCGAGTGAGGACAAAGCACACTGGAAACACTCGTGTTGGTCTGTAGGGTCAGTCATCGATCCAGGAAGCAGCCACAGAGTGACGTACTCGTGTATAAGAGCCATTTATTCCGTGGGTGTAAGGGCCCAATGGAGGCTTGAAGCGGGGACGTTACTAAATGGTATCAGAGCCTTGACCCAGCTGGAAGTGTGGTCGACGAGGACGTCGAACCCCGTAAGGGGGGTGATTGTGACAGTCAGTAGTCCCGTGATCCGTAAGGGGAAATACGGGGTAAGCTGTGCAATCCCACACCGCCTGGGGAAGGTCAAGTGGGATGATTCAGAGACTGTGTAGGTATGGGACTACACAGTTGAAGAGAGCTTAAATGGATTGATTGGTACTACCTATGTCAACAAGGTGCATCTTGTTTTTCGGTAGCCCGTCTCGAAAGAACTCCACAGTTAAGCGTGCTTGGCTTGGAGCAATTTCAGGATGGGTGACCTCCTGGGAAGTTTTCCCAGGAAGCGTGCGAGTGAGGACAAAGCATACTGGAAACACTCGTGTTGGTCTGTAGGGTCAGTCATCGATCCAGGAAGCAGCCACAGAGTGACGTACTCGTGTATAAGAGCCATTTATTCCGTGGGTGTAAGGGCCCAATGGAGGCTTGAAGCGGGGACGTTACACATAGCTTTAAAGGCAATGTCATCTAACTGAGCATACAAACCAACTAATTTCTCCTTTTCATTTACAAGCTTTTATCAGTCTCTTCAATCCTCTTCTGTAAAGTGTTAAGCTTTTTAGCAACTCTCTTGTTTTCCTCTTGAAACGCTTTGTTGGACTTTTTAAGGGTGATGTTCTCCTTGTCAAGCTATTTGCGATCTTGATGAATAAAAATCACATCGAAAAGAGCCTGTCAAGAACAAACAAACATTAGAACAAATAAAAACTTCAATAAGAAATAAGCTTTAAAAAGATACTTACTCGATATATTGACAAGACCAAGTCATCAAAAGATGTAGTGCGTCCAAGCTCATGCAAACGCCTCATCCAGTGGACTCCAGAGAGCCTTAACATGTCCTTCAGTCGTGGACAAATTTGAGTGCACACAAATATTTCGTAGAATAATAGTGCTCTCTTTGTCGTCACTCCCCAGGTCTACATCTCTTATTCCCTAGTATTAGTTTTCAAAGTAACAACACCCTTTGGAGACACAAAAATGCTTGAAGGCCCCGTAATTGATGATTGCCCCTAGCAACCAATTTTTTGATTTGTGGCCTTCTTGGCTCTTGCCAAAATATCAGAAGAGGACGTCATTATGAAAAACATCCTCTTAGTGTACTGGTCTGCTAGAGCCCGTTCTTCCTCTGTTAAATGAGTAAAAATAGAAAATTTGGCACCAGTTAACTCTAAAGCCCGTTTCAATAAGAAAACAGAGATTCAACCAACATCCAATCTGCACAAGTGTAGATTTTGAATTTTCTAATGCAATCTAATCTGATATCCACACTTTGTAGATTGGATTAGATCGTACGAATTAGATTAAATCGGCTATTTTATGAATACCCCTACATACAATTGGGTTGATTTCATTTGAATGGGCTGGTAGATGTGGGCTTTGTTAGTTTGTGATCTGGGCTCTAATGGGCCTAGAGATCGTGTTCTGATTTGATTTGCCTGAAGGGCAACTTAGACTTAAAACATGAAATTACAGTTTTGCAACACGCGTGTACGTACACAAGCTCAACAAGGTCAAGGATTCGACCCAAACCCCAAGCCTCAAACAGTTGCTAACTCCATTTCCCTCACCACTTCCTCCACTGGGCGTTGTAATTGTTACCAACTTCCGAAACCAGACATGGGACGCGGCAGGGCTCGTACTCAGAGAAAGCACTTCAAAGAGAAGAGAGACAACGTTTGGAAGCGTCCCAAGTCCGACCCATCCTCTGATGTTAACAACGACAACGCCGCCGCCAATGGTAATAATGGTGGTGCTACACATTGGGAGCCCTTTGCAACTCAAAACCCTAGTTTTGATTTCTATTATAAGGTATTCTCTATTTTCTATATGTATGTGTCTCCACAATATACGTATCTAGCATTCTGCTTTTGTTGAATTGTTTGTTTTGTTTTTTCACTTGTGTTTTAACGTAGGCACAAGGGATAGTTGCACCAGATGATTGGGACTCGTTCATGGGAGTTCTTAGAACGCCATTGCCAGCTGCTTTTCGAATCAACTCAAGGTGATTTTAATAAAAAAATTAGGACCAGAGAATTCTTTTGTTCTTTTCTACTGTTCCCTTATAGAGTGTGCTATTTGAACTGTAGGAAGTTTATGTTTGGATGAATTTATATATAAGCGGGAGTGGTTTGCAGAAAGAAACATATAAAACAGTTTTATTCATTAATTTCAAGTTAAAATATATTTTTTTATGTGGATGCATCTTTTTTTTTTCTTTCTAAATTCATTGTGTTTATGTTATTATCCTAGTCATTGATCTGTGTTTTACATGAATCAGATGAGAAATTTATTTATATGCTGTAAGCATTCTGATCATTGTGTGTTTATGAATTAGTGTATTGGTCTATCCCATATTCCTTATATGAATATATTGATAGGAGTACAACTAAATTATCACCAGGGAGTCAGATAGTAATAGTTATTTTTAACACATTTCTAGCTTATTGTTTACCTTGCACTTAGTAAACTCATGTGACTCTTTGCCGAGCTTTTGGCAGTGATGATTGACTGAAGCTTTGTCTCCTTTTCCTGATCTTGCAGTAGCCAGTTTTATAAA
Source organism: Cannabis sativa (assembly GCF_029168945.1). Taxonomy (NCBI): domain Eukaryota; kingdom Viridiplantae; phylum Streptophyta; class Magnoliopsida; order Rosales; family Cannabaceae; genus Cannabis; species Cannabis sativa. Next base: position 64,756,473 of record NC_083604.1, on the reverse strand, counting down.
GAAATCCGTCATCAATTAGAAAATGACTTTATGACGTCTCTTCAGTCTGAGGTAAGTTGAATAAAAATTTGTTAATTTAGAATTGTTACTTGATGCATATTTAGCTACTATGTGTGATTCTATTTTTTTTCCGTTTACTTTTTCCTCTTGTTTTAATTTTTTAAATATGATATCATGTTCAGGTGAGTGAGGGTGAAAAGGAGGCTATTAAACCATTACCTTGGTACCCTGATAACCTCGCTTGGCATTTAAATTTTTCTAGGATGCAGCTAAGGAAAAATCAGAATCTAGAGAGGTAAAATTTATATAATTAATTGTGCCATGTGTAATTCAGTAAAATCCTATGTAAATTTTTGATGTACCATTTACATCCTGATTTAGAATCCTGTTAAATATTGCATTTGTAGTGGTGCATTTACTTTGAGTTGTAGGATTATAAAATAAAATTTTGTAAATTTTACACTTGGAATGATCACACTTTTGAATTTAATAGGCACCCAGCTTTGTTGTGTACTTTATATGAAGCATGATATTTATGCACTCATACCAAAATTTTGTTTGTTTTCATACCTTGCCTATACTTTCTTTCTGTTTTAGAAAAAAAAAAGAAGGAAGGCCTCATTTTTTAATGTGATGCTATTACAAGTGCATTATATCAAAATTTTGGTGTCCAAAAAGATAGCAGTTGCTTCAGTTTATAGAATCGTGGTTGATCATTGATATTTTTACAAGTCGAGCTTATTATTCTGATCATCATTATATCATTATCTCAGGTTTCATGAGTTCTTAAAGCTGGCAAATGAAATCGGAAACATAACAAGACAAGAGGCTGTTAGCATGGTAGGTTTATTTTGTGTTGTTTGTCTTTCTGGAATTTTACTTACAATCCTAATTTTTCTTTAAACAAATGCATGCCTAGACTATATTGATTTTAACATAGAGATATAGGGATTTCTACATTTGGTTTTTGTAGAAAATGGTGAATCAAAATGATGTATTTTATTCAATAGAATAACATGTATTTATATACGAAATTAGAGAGACTGAACTTGGAAACTAAGAGAGAAAATAGCAAATTAAGTAATTACGACTAATTCCTAATGTATTAGCTAATTTACAGCTAATACATTCTAATACTCCTCTTCAAGCTAGAGCATAAATGTTAATCATGCTTAGTTTGTTACAAAGATAATCAACCCGCACCCTATTCAAAGCCTTTGTAAAAATATTCCCTAACTGCTCTCCAGTCTTCATATATCTTATGGAGATCAAACCTCGTTGAATTTTCTCACGAACAAAATGACAATAATCTCAATGTGCTTAGTTCGCTCATGGAACACGAGATTTAAGGTAATATGAAGAGCAACTTGATTATCACACTACAATTTTGCTGGTACTGAAGTCTTAAATCTGACTTCAGTCAAAAGTTGATAACTCCACACTTTCTCACACACAGACTGTGCCATAACTCTATATTCTGATTCTCCATTGGATCTAGACACAATATTTTGCTTCTTACTCCTCTAAGAGATCAGATTGCCCCCAAAGAGAGAAAATAACCCGAAGTGGATCTTTTATTTCCTTGTAACTTTCCTAATCTGCATCTGAGAAACACTCAATCTGGGGGTGCCCATGATCCTTGTAAATAATACCTCATCCTGTGCTCCTTTCAAATAACACAAAATTTGCTGTAATGCTGTTTAATGATGAATTGTTGGAGATGGCATAAACTGACTAACAACACTAACTAAGAACGCAATGTCTGGGTGAGTCACAGTTAGATAATTCAACTTAATAACCAATCTGCAATATTTCTCAAGATCTTCAAATGGTTCCCCATCTCTTGTAGGGTGCACAACTAGATTCATTGGAGTACTACAAGGTTTTGTTCCCAATTTTCTTGTCTCAATTAACAAATCAAGTACATACTCCCTTCGAGATAGAAAAATACACTATTTACTCTGAGTGACTTCAACTCTCAAAAAATACTTGAGCGCCTCTAAATTCTTCGTATGAAACTGGGTATGAACGAAAGATTTAAGGGATGAGATGCCTCTAGTATCATTTCTAGTAATAACAATGTCATCCACATACACAACTAACAAAATGATACCAGCAACAGTTGATATTTTATTGAACACAAAATGGTTTGACTTACTTTACAACATACAAAATTCTAAACAGCCTGAATAAATTTACCAAACCAAGCACGAGGATTTTGTTTCAAATCATATAAAAGATTTGTGAAGTAGACAAACTCGTCCTGACTCCCCCTTGAGCAACAAACCCAGGAGGTTGCTCCATATACACCTCTTCTTGAAGATCTTCATGAAGGAGACATTTTTAATGTCAAGCTGATGTAAAGGCCAATGATGAGTAGCGGCCATGGAAATAAACAGCCGAATATAAGTCAGTTAAGCAATGAGAGAAAAAGTATCACGATAGTCCACTCCATAGGTTTGAGCATAACCCTTAGCAACAAGACGAGCCTTTAATCGAGCAATTGTTCCATATGGATTGACTTTAATTGTGAGTACTCATTTGCACAGTTTTAGGAATCGAGATAGAATTAAGAGAAGCAATAAAAGAGCAAGAATAAGATGAAAAATGATTATAATTAACAAAAGAAGAAGTAGGATAGGTGCATTAACATTTACTTTTACGTAATGCAATGGGAAGATCATCGCTTAGGGTTAGATCTGGTGGAGGAGGCAGAGGTGGAGGCAAATGCCAGGAGTAAACTTTAATAGGAGGCAGAGGAGGCGCATGCATGTCAGGAGTTGTGACCGAGGCAAGTGGACGAACAAGAGACTCGTCAAAACATGTGTCAGGGGCAGAAAGTTGTAATAGAATATACCGATAAATCATCATCCCTCTGCAAGTAGAGTAGATGAAGACGAAAAGTAAGGCGTGTTTTCCCCAAAATAACATCAACAGAATCAAGATATCTATTAAGATCAGGACAATAACACCTATACCTTTTTTGAAGACGAGAATAACTAACAAATACACACTTTAATGACTTAAGGTTTAATTTGGTGACATGTGGACGAACATCGCGAACAAAGCAAGTGCTACCAAAGATCATTGGCTCAATAGGAAACAACTGGTTATTGGGAAAAAGTTTTTTGAGGGATCTCATCTCACCATGAAGAACAGAAGATGACATGCGATCAATCAAAAAACATGTAATATAAACAACATCGACCCAAAACAATTTAAGAACATGCATGTGAAATAAGAAGGCCCTAGCTGTTTTAAGAAGATGTCTATTTTTCCGTTCAGCTACACCATTTTGAGATGGTGTATCAACACAAGAAGTTTTATGAAGTATGCTATTTTGAATCATATAAGATTTAAATAAACAAGATGTATACTCTTTTCTTTGGCATTATCACTTTTTAAAGTGCAAATAGAAATATTAAATTGATTTTTAATTTCAACACATATAATAGAGAACAACTCAGAGTCATAAAAAACAACCAAATGATACGAGAATAATCATCTACAAAAGTAATAAAATAATGAAGATAAGGTTTAGACAAAGTAGGAGAACCCCCAAACATCAGAATGAACTAATTCAAAAGGGACACTTGCACATTTATTGGCTTTAGGACTCATACTAAGATGATGATGTTTGGCAAATTGACATGATTCACAATCTAACAAAGACAACTTACTATATTGTGGACAAATTTTTTTAAGTAAAGGAAGAGATGGGTGACCCAACCTAAAATGTGCCATGAAGGGAGATTGTACACTAGAACAAGCAATGGATCTAGGTATTGGTGTGTCAAGAATATAGAGGCCTCTAGATTTATGTCCTTTGCCAATAATTTACTTCGTCATAAGATTCAGAAATAAGCAATGATTAGTAAGAAAAGGAGATACAACAGTTAAGATTACGAGTAAGTTGGCTGACAAAGATCAAATTAAATGAAAAATTAAGTAAATATACCGCAGATGGCAAATGAAGCATTGGAGTAGGAGTAAATATACCAAACTCAATAACACGAGATGGTGACCCATCAGCTAAGGTAGTGGTAGGAGTAGAAGCGTGAGACTGAAAATGAGAAAAAAAAGGCTAGAATTACCTGTCATATGGTCTGTGGCACAAGAATCAATAACCCATTTGGTAATTGAAGAAAGAAGACACATTTGTTTTGCCTAAATTATTAATAGTGGTGAGGAGATAGGCTTTTGATATTGTAAGAATTCTGCATATTCATATGCAGAAACAAGAACTGGTCTTTCGGAAGCTATTACAAATACTATGTTCGTCCCCCCAAACTAACTCAAACAACAAACCAACCAAAAAATTCGATAAAGAAGCAAACAAATTAAGACAACAAGCCTTGAACAAAATGAGATATTGAGCCAACAATCAAAATTCTCACAACCAAAATTCAATAGAGAACAAAAAGATGAAGAGGCTAACAAAAGGATCAAAAGTCCAAAATTAGAAGAACTAAACCTTGTGAACCACAAATCAAAGTGATTGGAAAAACACTAGCACTGAACGACCGGAAAACCAGAAGTGAATGATCGGACCAAAATTGACCAATGGAGACGTCAGCACGTGCTTTCATGCGCAGGTGCGTGGGAGCTGCCCCAGCGGAGGACGACGGAGCGTGGGGCACACTCACGGGGCTTCTGGGCACCAAATTCCGGCGATAGGCAGATCGGCAGGTGGGCTTCTTCTCTGGACAAGCTGTGTGAATAAAGTACTACCCAAAAAATAAATTTTCTGAAATGGTGCCCTTAAAGAAACAAAAGCCTAATTTGTTTGTAAACCCAAAGACAACCTCAACGTTGAAAACACAAAATTTGAAACCTGATACCATGTAGAAAATAGTAAATCAAAATTATCTATTTTATTCAATAGAATAGCATGTATTTATATATCAAACTAGAGAAACTAAGCTAGGAAACTAAGTAATTACAATTGCTTCTTTTTTATTTAGTTTTTTACTTTATCTGATAAATTTCTGATCGCTTCTTGTTGCGTCACAGGTTCCTCCCCTCTTACTTGATGTATCTGCAAATCATTCTGTACTTGACAGTAAGCAATTTGTTTGTATTGAATGCATTATTTTTATATTTTGTAAGAAAAAATTATTGACAGACCTCTCTTATTTTATTTTTTTGCAAACTCTCAAGTTACTTTTTGACATAAAGAATAAGTTTCCGTCCCCTGTTTAGCTAAAAGGAAAAGTACATGGATTGAAGATGAATAAATCTCTGCTGCCACTTTCTTATCAAAAAGTTTCCTCTCTTTTTTGTTTAAAAGTTTGAAAGTTAAGAAGATTGCTTGTCTCTATGGTATAAATTTAACAATTTGATAACTTATTCGTTTAAACTTAAAAACAAAAATATTAAAATAAAACAATGCTTTATTTATTCATTTATTTATTTGTTATATCTAGTTTGTTCCATTTTGTCTCAGTGTGTGCTGCACCCGGTTCGAAAACATTTCAACTCCTTGAGATTGTGTATCGTTCAAGCAAATCAGGAACACTGCCTAGTGGACTGGTTAGTAATGCTGAGTTTATTTTGTGTTACATTCTTTACGTAGGATTTTGCCTTTTGCTGTAAGTCTCTTATGTATATTCTTGTATAATCCTTTCCTTACCGTGTGATGCACTTTTCTTCATCCTGTTACTTTGCATGAGAACTCCCTCTCAATATATTCTTTTGACTAGGTTGTAGCAAATGATCTTGATGTTGCAAGATGCCATCTGCTTATTCACCAAACCAAAAGAATGTGCACCGCCAACCTTATTGTCACAAATCATGAAGCTCAGCACTTCCCTGGCTGCCGTTTAAACAGAAGTCATTTTAATGCATCTGAAAATGTAATGGAAGACTCAACTATTAGCCAACTTATGTTCGATCGTGTATTATGTGATGTTCCTTGTAGTGGAGATGGTACCCTTCGTAAGGCACCTGATATGTGGAGAAAATGGTAGAAATTTCTTGCCACACCCATTTTCTTTTATAAAGAAAATCTTGTTTAACTTAGTACTTGCAATGATTAATGATATCTGCTCCCTTTGTTTATATACAGGCATACAGGACTGGGCAATGGGCTTCATAGTCTACAAATTCAGATAGCCATGCGAGGTACCTTCATTGGAAATAGTTGCTTAATGCTATAAGATTTAGGATATGTAGGTTGACGTTCCCCCTCCCCTCTTTTCAGGCAATTATAAATGATTGGTTGTTCTGAAAAAAATAGTAAGGACAAGCTCAAGCAAGTTATATGCAGTACTATTACTGTATTTAAACTTAAGTTTTTGTTTTTTTTTTTGTTTTCGGCCTATCTGGCAAAGTCTAGATTAATTTGCTTCCCTGGTTTGATTTAACTTCCTATTAAATGAAAATGTTGATGCTGATTTGAAACCAAATTATGTATCCGGCAGGGATTAGGATTGCTTAATTTTCCTGGCTGGAGAGGGCTGCTGATGCTGCGTATGCACATTGGTCTTTCTAACTTATTTTCTGAAAAATTTATTAGAGCTTAACTTGTAAGCAAGAGAAGGCCTGATGCTAAGCTGATGATAGATATGGATAGAATGCACTTGGAAACTATAGGCCTTCCCTTCTATGTTTTTAACTTCTAATGATGCGTTAGTTTAATGTCTTGCATATTATTCCTGGTTGCATATTATAAATGTATTATAATGTCCTTATTTGTTGATTATAAAGGTTTATGTAAATTATTCCCTACAAATATGATTATTATTGAAAAGTATTGATATTAATGTACTTTCTTGAACACCCCAAAAATCCTGGTCATTTAGTCATATGTTTACATAATATTTTTGTTATGCTTTAAATGAAAATAGGAGTTTTCGCTCACAAGATTTTATTTATTTTCACCTGTCTGTGAGCCAAACTGATATTAATGTACTTTCTTGAACACCCCAAAAATCCTGGTCATTTAGTCATATGTTTACATAATATTTTTGTTATGCTTTAAATGAAAATAGGAGTTTTCGCTCACAAGATTTTATTTATTTTCACCTGTCTGTGAGCCAAACTTAACAGAAGATGGGCTGATTAATGCAGGTTTAACTTTGCTTAAAGTTGGTGGAAGAATGGTTTACTCAACATGTTCAATGAATCCAATTGAGAATGAGGCTGTGGTTTCTGAGGTAATATTTTGCTTTGTTTATTTCTTTTTTGACATAAAATTGTGGCCTTCTTTTCATAAGTAACTCAGTGAAGTGTCTCTTCTGCTTGTATGTCATATTTTATTGAATTGGAACCTTGCACATCTTTGTATGTGCTGTTAATATTTACTTTCAGCTTTGTTTGACATGTACAATGTTGTTTAAGGCGAGCTGATTTATTTATCATTGCATCATTGCATTGTTTGTTTGTTTTGAAGTGTATTTTACGTTTAATGAAATGTTGTTGAAGGACTGTATGCATTATGTATGTCTGAGGAAGAAGTTTTACTTTATTGTTTTCCGTAGAAGAATTAAAGCCTGATAAATTATAATGATTCCATATATTTAACTAAAGACAGAAACTCACAATTAAGTTGGTTACAGGAATGGGAATAGTTGAACCTCTATCAATCAAAACACACATGTATGAATCTATTATGTCTAATTTGTGAAGACTAGAGAACCCCTTCTATTCCTTGATTATACTGCTGCCAAAGGACTTGTAATATTTAGCTACAGTAAAGTTTATTACATTGATCACGAGTTGTGGATTTCTGTCCAATTATTCTTTCGATTGAATTTCTGTATGAGGAAAAACAGAAATTTTTGTTAATTATGAGCATTAAAAGCTAAGAAATCCAGGAAATTATACTTTTTTGAACTGACAACCATGGATTTCTTTATTCAGATTTTGCGCAAATGTGGAGAGTCTGTCGAACTATTGGATGTCTCTAATGAACTTCCTCAACTTGTTCGACGGCCAGGTCTCAAAACATGGAAGGTTAGCTCCTATTTTTTTCTAGACTTGATTGATCTGGCAAGTGAATTATGTTGTAATTTTGTTTCATTCCATTAGAAACTTTTGTAATGACAGTGAACAGGAAGATATAGAAAAACATATTATCTTAGAAAGAGAGGAAACAGAAAAATAAAGGGAAGAGAAGAAAATCAAGTGAGAGATACCTCACAGTAGTCTTATAAGAATTCACATACCTAGGCAATTAGAAGTTCAAATCAAAGAGGATTTTAATTTGACAAGTTAAAAAAAAAAACGTAATAGAGCTCCAGCGGTTGAGTAGTGTGTGCAAGTGGTCTGGAATTCAAGCTCCAGTAGTCGAGTAAGTTAAAAGAAAAAGATTAAAAGAGCTCCAGTGGTTCAGTAAGTGTGTGCAAGTGGTCTGGAATTCAAGCCGTAGTTGAGTAAGTTAAAAGGAAAAGAGTAAAAGAGCTCAAGTGGTTCGATAAGAGTGTAATTTCCACTAAAAAGCAAGCTTAATAATAATGAATATCCTTACAATGATAATGTTAGGTTAATTTTTTAATTCTTCTTTTTGACAGCGATAATGTTAGGTTAATAATATTATACCGATGTTCCTTCTTTTTTGGGCATTATGCCCTTGTCTTTCCCTAAAAGTATCTGATCAAAAGGAAAATTTAAAGAACTTTTCAAATACTTGTCTTTGACTGGACTTGTCCTAGTAACTTTTTTAACCAAACAGTCGTAGAGTAATTCTTGACAATTACAAGTTACATCTATCTGCAACTAAAGTTTCAAGCCAATATCCTGCTACATGCAGGTACGTGATAAGGGTGTCTTGATGGCTTCTTACAAAGATGTTTCCAAATACCGTACAGATGCGGTTCTTCCTAGCATGTTTCCTTCTGGTAGTAGTGACAGGGATGCAAATGAAAATGACATTACTGGTAAGGAGCCAGACAAAGAGGATGAGAATGGTGGAAGTGATAATTGTGAAGATTCCTTATGTTCAACAGAGAATTCAAGTACAGCTGAGGAAGTTTCTAATTTTCCACTAGAACGTTGCATTAGAATATTGCCTCATGATCAAAATACTGGAGCCTTCTTTATTGCTGTCTTTCACAAGCATTCCTCACTGCCAGGTGCATTCCATATTGTCCAAATCATGCAGTTTATTATGAATTCTTGAATATTGATCTTTTTTATTCTTGAATCTCTATATATGTTCTGGTTAATAAACTAAGGATAATGTTCATGCTAAAATCTGAATACAGGTATCTCTTCCTTGGTTTGATTTTAAATTTGTTTTTCCATTTCCACCCAGTTGCTGTTCAGGAGAAGTCAAACTGTCAGAAAGAAAAGTGCTTTGGGAACAATGGGCCACAAGGAGATCTTCAAAAGCAGGTCACTGAAGATTCAAATGGGTTGGAGGCTGACTATAACGATGTTACCAATGGCCAATTTGCAGAAGCAGCTCGAGAGGTCGATTTGATTGATAAAGAGGATGATGCTGTTGTGGCACCAGATCTATCTGTTGCATCTGAAGAACAAAATTTAGTAGTCCAAGAACCTGGGGATTTGATAGATAATGAACCAGATCTCTCTGTTACATCTGAAGTGCAAAATATAGAAGTAACCCAAGAACCTAGTGACAGTAAATCTGATCTCAATAAAGTTGGAGGGAAAAGAAAGTTACAGAGACAAGGAAAGTGGAAAGGGGTTGACCCAGTTATTTTCTTTAAAGATGAGGTTACTATTAGTAACATAAAGGCATTCTATGGCATTGATGAATCTTTTCCATTGACTGGCCATCTTGTGGTGAGAAACCTTGATAATAATCACGTGAAGAGAATATACTATATCTCAAAGTCAGTTAAGGATGTTCTTCAACTGAACTTATCTGTTGGACAGCAACTTAAGATTGCGTCTATTGGCCTGAAGATGTTTGTAAGTTTTTCAATTCAATAAAATATGTTTTCTTTCTTTCTTTTGCTAGAAATGCATGTTGTCTGTTATTTCTTATTATTAGGCGTCTAGAATCAAAATTTTTCCACAGGGTTCCCTATTCATTGTTATTACTTATTACCCTGTGTGGCCTTTTTATGTTTTCTCTAGACAAATAGGGTGAAAGGAGTTGGATGATTAATTCCTGATGAACCTCCGTACTTGGCCTTGTGGTTTTGATTAATGACAATTCTACCTGCCCTAGATGCCTATGATCTTTGCTTTGTTTACTTTATGATTTAGATAGAAACTTCAGGTCATCGTTAATACCACTGGAAACAAACATTTTAAAATCACCACCGAATCACTGATCTTTTGTCATTTTTCTAGTATGCAATGGTATGAGACTGACACAAACAATTTAAAATCATCCCCAATTCACTGCTCTTCTGCCATATGAGACTGCTATACTGTTAAGATATAATAATATATGGAAACTATCTGATTTGCCTTCCATAATAATAAACAGGAACGACAAACGTCACGAGAAGGAAGCTCTGCACCCTGTATATTCCGGATATCCTCTGAAGGATTACCAGTTATTCTCCCATATGTCACAAAACAAATCCTATATGCATCCCCTGTAGATTTCAAGCATCTTTTACAGTATAAATCCATCAAATTTGCCGATTTTGTTGATGCTGAGTTTGGCAAGAAAGTGTCAGAGTTGTTACTAGGAAGCTGTGTGATAGTTTTGGGGAAAGGTATGTGTCATTATGTTATGATGGATGAAAATTAGGTTTCCCTTGGTTATTTTACTTTCCTAAACTAGTCCAAATTTCTACAGATGGTCAGGCGACATCGAGTCCTATCCAAGTAGATGAGTCAACAATTGCCATAAGCTGCTGGAAAGGTAAGGCCAGCTTGACTGTGATGGTCAATGCTGTTGACTGCCAAGAAATGCTAGAAAGAACTTCAGCATTGATTGAAATTGAAAAGGAATCAGCGGTGAAAGAAGACAGAAGCCCTTCCCGTTCGGAGTCGGGGGTGGATGAAAAGGGCAAAAATGATGTAGAAAAGAAGGAAGACAAAGAAAGCATCCAAATGGCGATTGATGGTTAAGTAAGATTAAACTTTTGACATTCGTAGCACATTTTATGTTGTACTCTAATTGTGTTTTTCTCGTAATTGCTACAATGGCACGGCATACATCGACCATGCTTTTCCATTCGATTTGCAGATATGCACATTGGATAAAATTTTACTTGACATCATAATTTATTTTTTAGGGAGCTTTGGAAGAACTGTAGCTTCGTTTCTCTTCACTATTAAATCATGTGGAACATTAGTGGTAAATTGATTCTACCAGATGGTTTTGCTAATTACTTTTCAGTATTGAATGTTGGGAGTTTGTATTTTTTTTTTTTAAAGGGGGGAGTTTGTAATTTGATGCACAAAAGCTGACTTTGGGAGAAAATTTAAAAAGTTATAGAGGAACATAGCAAATACACATAGTTTTTACTCATATGGTGAAAGTTTAACTTATGTTAAGGCAGAACCGTTTCTCTGAAGAAATTAAGAGCTGGAAGAGCAGTGCCAATATCAAATTAGGACAATAGATTTTATTGAAAACAAAATAGGAAGTAGGAGTGTTCATCTAATTCAATTCACACTATTTTGTTTATAGTGCATTAAATTTGCACTAAGTACGGATTTTATATTTTGAATCTAATCCAATCTATACAATAACTTAAATCTAATCTAATTCAATTCGTAAATGTACTGATTAGATATGTTATTTTAGATTGGTTACTTTTTAATATTAAATTATTTAATATTTATTAAAAATATTTATTTTACATAACTAACAATTAAAATAAAATAAATTATTACTTTTTTATGTCTCCCAAAATAAATTGAAATAAATAAAATAACAAATTCAAATGTAAAAATAAAAATCGTATGTAAAAAAAAATGATTAATTTTGTTTTAAATTATATTTTTCTTATATATAATAGAATATAAATTTAATCTATTAAATTTTAAAATATATATCATATGTATTAGATTTTTAAATTACTATTTTTTTTTTTTGCCTTAAAATATTAATTGCATATATAATTTCGAAAAAACATATATAAATATGTGTAAATTTGATTGGATCGGTTACTTTTACATATTAATTAACATTCAATCTGCATAAGTGTGAATTTTAAAATTTTCAATTCAATCCAATTCGCACAAGCACGAATATTTACATTTTGTGGATTTGATTGAATTAGATCGTACTTATTAAATTGTATTAGGTATTTTATAGACAAGCATGCACCTTCTTATTAGGTATCAGTCAGAAAAAAAAAACATTTTATTAAATAACTTATTTAAATTAATTAAATTAAATATCTATTTAAATCACTACAATTTATTTAAATTTTAATTAAATTAATAAACTAAAGGAATCTCTAATAAAATAATGTATAAAAAGAGAGAAATAAATGAAAGCTTTTTCGAAATGAGTTTAATGTGATCCAAAATTCTTTTATATGAATAGACTTATATGAGTGTACGATAGAGGTCTTCAACAAAATTTACAAACTGCCTAACTCGAATAAACAAAATTAAACTGATTTATATATTTTTTTAATAAAATTGTATATATTAATATTACACAAATTATATTTATATGTTAAACTATTTTGTATTTAAAATTTGAACATTTTAATGTTTAGCTTAAAACTTAGACTTTATAATTTTTATTGTATTTGGATATTGAAGTTGAAGTTTAAAATTTATACCATATTATTACTTATTTTTTTGTTATTTTATTCAATTATTTTATGTTTACTCAATTATATTTATCTTATATTAAAGTTTTTAAAATTAATTTAAACTATAACTTTTTTAGCTTAAAATATAAATAATATGTTTTTATTTTTTTAAATCTAATTATTTGAATACTAGAAACTAACCATAATAATTATTAAAAAAAATGAAAAGCGGTTTGGACAGGTTAACCCGACCAAACCGATGAAATTATTGGGAGGGTTGAACTTTTTTTAGTTTTTAATTGGGCGGGTTACGATTAAATATTTGCAACCCGATATTTATATTGAGTTAATAAAAATATGCTATAAACCAACTAAACCGACCGACGTACACCCTTAGTGTACCGTATTACCCATGAATGAGTAGTATTTAAAAATTTGAATTTTTACACTTAATTTTTTTAATTAATTAAATAAAAAAAAACCAAGGAAAAAAATTTGGGAAAAAAAGATAAAAAAAAGGTCAAATTTCACTTAAGTATTTTATATATAAACATATTTTTAATACGGTGTAAAAAGAGATTTTTTCTTAGAGCATTATTATTGAGTACTAGTGATGTCTATTACCTCTAGACATGTTGTCTTGCAATTAGCTAGCGATACTCCTTAAAAATTATTATATTAAACTACATAGGACTCGATCCTTTATTAAATCAATAGCGATATCGACATGTAGAAATTCTACATGCTAAGCACCATTGTACCTTTTAATATTTTTCTATTTTTAATAGTTAAATTAAGCTTAAAAATTCAAATGTTACTTTTATTATTCTCCATTAGATCAAAATTTATTAGTTTAATATTTGTTCCATACTTATATATGTGCAGCATGAAGTTTAATTTATTGAAAGGCATAGCAAGTTCTACTTTTCTAAATATCATTGACATGATTTATTAAGTTGAAAAGTAGTGTATTAAAGAAGTAAAAACACAGAAAAAAAGAAGGAAAAAAAAAAGAGCACAAGTAATAAAAACTCTGCAACTCAACTTCAACTTAGTTCTTTCTTTCCTTATCATAACGAGCAAGTAGTTCGGCCGCCCATGCAAACTAAAGGCTAAAACAATGTAAAAATATACAAATGAAAAAACACCACCCATCAAAAAATTGCTATTTTAGAGATTTTGAAAACAAGAATCTTGTATTTGAGACCACTTTGTGCAAAAGATTAGATCACGATGATGTACAACACATCTTGTTCTTTTCAGGGATAACTTGTGCAGGGCCCGGCACGATGATCTTCTTGCCAGTAAGGGATGCAGGGTTACCATTTCCTTGGTTTTCATCAGCCGCAAGGTTCTTCTTGTTCACAATGTTGAAAATCTCTGTGAGCACGGTCAAGAAGGCGTTCTCGACATTAGTTGATTCCAGTGCTGAAGTCTCCAAAAAGAAAAGCCCTTCTTTCTGGGCAAATTCTTTGGCGTCTTCAGTGGGGACTGCACGCTGGTTCTCTAGATCAGTTTTGTTTCCGATCAGAATGATGACTATGTTCTTGTCAGCATGGTTACGTAGCTCTTCCAGCCAACGTGGTATGTGATCGAAGGTCTGGCGTTTGGTTATATCATAAACAAGCATTGCCCCAACAGCTCCCCTATAGTATGCACTCGTCACCGCTCTGTATCTGCTCAAACATCATACGAAAAGATATGTTATGTGAACAAATTCATTGTTGGCAGAAGTTAGAGAATTTGTTCTTTCAAAGGGCTTCTTTAGCATACAGTAAAATGGTAATATAACACATATTGATGAGATATGTGTAAATAACTAGACATGTTAAGTGCGTCTAAATAACAAATACCACTATAACACTTTAATGAGATGGAGATGAACATCTCATCTGATGACCTATGTTGAGATAAATTACAACCGGTAATTTTGTAAGGAAGCTAATGAGCCATGCTAAACATGATCACCCAACACTCCATACAATATTTTAAATTTAAACACGAATTTTCATGATAAGAAATCTTTAAAAGTGAAATCTCTAACTTCTAAATCTTCTATAGAAGACCTTGTGAAAGACCCTATTATTTATTCTATTTCTAAAAAAGAGAGACTCCTTTAAGTTCCACAAGGATAAACACCAGAGAAAATATCTCTAATGGTTCCAAATTAAATAATGATCCTAGAAAGACCAATGGTTCCAAATTAAATTAAATAATCTAATGTAAAAGAAATTTAATTAAATAATGATCCAAATTAAAATAAAACCAATGGTTCCAAGAAAGACCAATCAAACTGAACCAGAAATTAAGACCATATTATAATTAATTTCATGTTTTAAATTCAAAAAAGAAGAAAAATAAAAAGAGCAAAACTATCAATAAATTGCATGGCTATGCATCGCAAAGGCAATTTTATAAAAATAATATATTTCTAACTATGAAAGCCAATAAGGTAAGGTAAGAATCACAATTATATCTAATAACTAATACCTAAAAGTTCGATTTGGAGATAAATATATATTTTCTAAGATCACGGATGACATCTGTAGATGATAGCCACAAAAATTTCCTTTTTCCTACTAATAAAAACCACCAAAAATAAAATAAAATAAAATAAAAGATTCAAGCGAAACTGATTATGCGGCACTTTCTCCTCCATTGAGGCTTAAACAAAACATAAACCATAATCTTAGGCCTTGCCAAAATCACTGCAACTTTTAGCGCGATAATATCAATCAAAGAAGCTAAAATCAGAAATATAATATACACAGACACAATTCCAAACTAGATCAATTCATTTCAAAATTAATCCTACCAAAACAGCTAATAATGAGAAAAATGCCAGAAGTAAATAAGCAAAAGAGGAGAGAGTTTGTTACCGTTCCTGGCCTGCAGTATCCCAGATCTGAGCCTTAACACTCTTGTGTTCGATGACGAGAGTCCTAGTCTGGAACTCAACGCCGATGGTGGCTTTCGAGTCCAAGCTGAACTCATTCCTAGCAAACCGAGCCAGAATCTGTGACTTCCCCACCGCCGAATCTCCGATCAACACAACCTTGAACACGTAATCTATCTTCTGGCTCGTATCGCCGTAGCCTCCACCGCTCGCCATTTTCACACTTCACCTTTCTCTCTCTAGAACTTACCGGAGAATATATATAGAGAGAGAGATTGAGAATCCTTTCCAGATCTCCAAAGTGTTAAATATTTTGCTGTTGTGAAAGCTATACTTTTGATTTAATGAATCTTTGTTTGTTTTTTTGTTTTAATTTAATTTTTAATAATAAAAGATAATAAATCTCAATTATGTTGGAAGATGGAAAAAGGAGTAAACTTTGGTGTAACGTTTTCAGTCCACCGAGATGGGACTGACGAATTAAAGGTTGCCACGTCATGTGATGCTGAGTACGATTCTGGACTGTGACGTGGCGTGTTGGGATTGAATGGAAATGATAGTAGGTGTGGTTTGCGTAACAGTGGAAGAGAGGTGGTGTGTTTTAACTTGAATTATTAAAAAGGGTAAGGGAAATGGGTTTGGGAATGATGTGGGGTGTGTCAGGGATTATTATGAAGCGCATGTTTGGGTGAGTTGTCTGCTTGGTCGACCCTGACATTTTTTATTTATTTTTTTTAAATGGAAAAGGGAACATTTTTCTATACTCTCTCTTTCTTTCCAACAATACAAAAGAAAATCCATTTTCAAACTTTCGAACCCAACTTAACAATGGATTGAAGTCTTTGTTTTTTTTTTTAAACCACTTGAGTTAGTCTGTCATAGGTGTCCGTGTGTTGGAGTCCCAGTTAAACATGGTCCTGAGTTTGAGTCCCAATAAAATATGGTTGTAATTTATAAACGTTTAAATAAAAAAAAAATTATTTTTTTTAATATGAGTTCGAATTTATTTTCTATTTAAAAAAATTATTAGAATTATTATTACTAATAAATACTTAAATTTGTAAGTCACCCATTTAAATAAATTAATATATAATTTAAGTTTTATATTTTTTTTTAATAATTTTAATTATATATTAATGATATTTGATGTTATATTCAATTTTTTAATTATTTTTTTATTTAGATTGATAACTATATATTAATTATTATTATTTTATTAAAATATAAATTTTTTAACGTACTTTCAGTTTCAGGTTAGTTTATTAGTTTTTTTTTTCTTCTATAAATATGAGAAAAAAAAAATAAAATTTACTTTTTATATGAGATAAATAAAAGGTAAATACTATTTTGTACCCTGTGTTTTACAAAAGTTACAAATTGGACTCATTTTTCTGTTAAATAATAAAATAGACCATCCATAAAGTATCTTTGACTATTTGGATTGTAACAATGGATAATTTCATAATGTATCTATGTCTTGGTACATATAGAGCGTTTTATATAATTAAGAATGCAATTCCAAATCTATGGTGGCGCAAAGAGAAATTAATAAGTTAGAGAATATACTTTGTAAATTCTAGATCTACTTATTGGAAGTTTGATTATATAGGCCCATCGTCCCCACACTAGTTGAGATAATACTACTTGCAGACTCAGATAATTGTTTTTAATTAATCAATTATAATTCTAAAATTAGACTATGTCTTATTTATGAATTTTAACTAAGCAATGACTTAATTGTGAAGAAAATAGATTTTGGAATTTATTTGTTAATTAAGAGACGTTATATGGTATAATTAATAAATAATATAAATGATAATTTTATTTGATAATTAATTATAAGTATTATATAAATAGTTTTGACATTTATAAGATTGAAATTGAAAAATATGGCATTATTGAAAGAGAATAAATAATTAAAATAAAGTGGCAAAATTGTAACTAGTGAGACCCATTAGTGGCCGACCACTTAGTGTAATTTTTGCCTATTTTTTTTAATCCATGTAATTAAATCCTAAATTCTAGTTGAAATACTATAAAAGGAACATGATTGTAACACCCTAACAATTAGGCACACTACGCTAACTGATTATGAAACCCTAATCCCCTAATATGGGATTACTAAAAGGATAAGCGCAAAAAATTTAAATTTTATTTGAAACATAATGAAAATTAAACTTGTAACAACTTTAAACTTTACAACCAAAAGACACATGTTTCGGGATCCCGTAAATATTTTCACAAAAATATTACAAGTTTATTTTACGAGCCGACCTAAACTGCAAAATCAGAGTTACAAAATACATCATTGGTAGACCCCAACCCGCTTGGTCTAGTGTGGCTCGAACATGTACAAGCATCGCCAAGCTCTCGCACTCATGACTGATCACAAACTAATTTACCCTTCCCTGCACAGTAGAGCACCCGTGAGCCAAGCTGTTAGGCTATTTTTAGCCTATGTTTTGGATCCAATTTATGTGCATTTTTAGCTGTGTTGGGACGGAATTACGCTTGTTTTCTATGTTTTCAGGTTCTTTGGAATAAAAGAGGTCTCGGGTGCAGAAATTCATTAAAAGACGTGCTGAGCCGAAGAAAACTCAATTTTTGAGTTTTTGTGCATATCTGGCCGCGGCTAAACACAACTTGGCCGCGGCTAGATCTCGAGAATTCAGAAGCATCAGTCGCCGCGGCGATGAAGAGGCTCGCCGCGGCGAGTTACGAGATACAGAGAGAGCCTAAATTTGGCAATTTCTCGCCGCGGCGATAGGAAGCTTGGCCGCGGCGAGATCCCGTACGGACCAGGGGCATTTTCGTCCATCGAACCCTAAATTTCAATTATAAATAGAAAACTGCGATTGAAAGTCAGGGAGAGCGATTTGGAACCCTAAAACACAGCTGAGAGCGGCAGGAAGAGCACAGAGAAAATCAAAGTGAAGACCCAGAATTCATCCACCAACAGTTTCTTTCTCTATTCCTCTTTAATTTATTTATGTTGAATATTGTCATAGGAATGGTTATGGATTTATTTCTGAACTAAATTTCCCATTTAGGGAGGATGATGATTGTTGATTAATGTTTTGCCTAGTTAATGTTTAATTGCCATTCCTCCATTCTTGTTTGTGAAATTATCTTAATTTGTTCTTAATTTCATGTTTAAGATTGATCACCTTGTGCATGTTCTATGATCTCAATTCAAAATCTGAAAAGTGAGAATTGAGAATGCTAAAATTAAGATAATCAATGTTCTATGTGAAACGAAAGTATTTGCATGACTTATGTGACGAGTAGATTATTACTTAATGCTGATTTCATGTTAGTTTAATTAAGGAATTAATTAGATAACATGTGATTTAGAATCTAGAAGATCTGAAAGGAGCTAGGTTATTTCATAATCTGTCATTCACTCCAAGAATAGGATAGTAATTAATCATTAACAATTTGGGTAAACAACAACAGGATTCTCCTCCCTATTGTCTCATCTTGCTCAACTTTAAATTGTGTTATTAAGTTTTCTGAATTTCTTTCATATTTTACTGTTTTTAAATCATATTTGCTTTTGATTTACCGAATAGAATCATAAGTATAATTTAGTAGTACTTAATCCAATTCCCTGTGGGATCGACCTCACCTGTGTGAGATTTACTACTTGATTGCGTATACTTGCGTAGTGCTTAAAATTATAGCAACAAGTTTTTGGCGCCGTTGCCGGGGAATTGTCTAAGATTAATATTACATAAAATTATACTAACTTCTACTTTGGTATATTTTCTCTTGCTGATTTTTCTAACCTTTTTCTTGCAATAATTTCTTGATCTATTTCAGGAATCCTAAGTGCATGCGCCGTCAAGGACAAACAGTCATATTACCAGTTGATCCTGAAATCGAGAAAACTTGCAGGAGGAATCGAAAGAACAAGAGGCAAGAAAGAGTTTCAGCAACTGCTGAAACATCAGAGATCATGGCTGCGAATGTGAACAATAATGCTGGAAACAATGGGGGTAATAACGGTAATAATGGTGGCGCTGTGGAAGATCAAGCTAATGGCCGTAGCTTGAGAGATTACATTCTCCCTACTCTGACGGGAGTGCAGTCATGTATTAGGCCACCGGCAGTGGATGCAAACAACTTCGAGATCAAACCTGCCATCCTTCAAATGGTGCAGTCTTCAGTTCAGTTTGGTGGTCTCCCTTCTGAAGATCCTAATTTGCATCTCTCTAACTTCATGGAACTTTGTGAAACTTTTAAAGTTAATGGAGTTAGCGATGATGCCATTCGACTGAGGTTGTTTCCATTCTCGCTCAGAGAACGAGCCAAGAGTTGGTTGAATTCCTTGCCACCGAATTCTATAGCAACATGGACAGACTTAGCAACAAAATTTCTGTCTAAATTCTTCCCTCCAGCAAAGTCTGCAAAGCTGCGAGGAGAAATAAACAACTTCTATCAGCAAGATAATGAATCTCTCCATGAGGCTTGGGAGAGGTTTAAAGATCTAATCAGAAAATGCCCTCATCATGGCATAGAGAAGTGGATGCTGGTTCACAATTTATACAACGGGTTGGTTGGTAACACTAGAACTCTGATAGATGCAGCAGTTGGTGGAGCTTTTATGAGAAAGAGTGCTAATGAGGCTTACGATCTATTGGAGGAGATGGCTCTAAATAATCAGCAGTGGCCAACTGAAAGGAGTCAAACTAAGAAAGTAGCTGGTGTGCTAGAGGTCGATGCCATCACAAAATTGACAGCTCAAGTTGAGGCCTTGACAAAGCTGATTGCAGGGCAAGCTAAACAAGCCCAAGTTATTTGTGAGATATGTGGAGGCAACCATCACTTTTCAGAGTGTCAGGCAGATGTGGATAATTTGCCAATGGATCAAGCAAAAGCCATTGGGAACTACTCCCAAAATAATAATTATGGGCACAACCAACAGGGGTTCTACCAGCAGAGAAATCAGCCCCAACAAAACCAACAACAAAGTCCTAGTGGCTCCAATATCCAAGCTGATTTATTGCTCCAATTCATGATGGAAACTAGAGCCTCTATTAAAACTCTAGAAACTCAAATGGAACAATTGGCTACTCAAGTGGCAAACCAAGCTCAAGGAAATTCAGCTAGCACTAGTGAGGCAAAAGGAAAAGAGCAATGTAAAGCAATTTCCTTGAGGAGTGGAAAGAATTATGATGGGCCTGATGTGGTACAACCATTCAATGAAGAAGTTAAAGATCAATCAGCAACAACTCCAACATCAATAGAAAAGAAAACTACTGATAGCCCTGCACCACCACAACAGTCTCCACCAATCAGTATTGATCATCATGTGAAGATACCTTATCCTCAGAGACTCCGAAAGACCAATCTAGACAAGCAGTTTACAAAATTTCTAGAGGTTTTCAAAAGACTACACATCAACATTCCTTTTGCTGAAGCCTTGGAACAAATGCCCCGTTATGTGAAGTTCATGAAGGAGATATTGTCTAAGAAGAGAAAAATGGAGGACTATGAAACAGTGGCATTAACTGAGGAGTGTAGCGCCATTTTGCAAAAGAAACTACCGCCCAAGCTTAAAGATCCGGGTAGTTTCAATATTCCATGCTCTATAGGGGGTTCAGTGGAAACTAAAGCTCTATGTGATCTGGGAGCAAGCATTAATCTAATGCCGTTGTCTGTCTTCAAAAGGCTAGGATTGGGAAAAGCAAAGCCCACAACAGTGACTCTACAACTAGCGGATCGTTCTCTAACTCATCCTCGTGGCATAATTGAAGATGTACTGGTGAAGGTTGGTAAGTTTATCTTCCCTGCTGATTTCTTAATTCTTGATATGGAGGAAGATTCAACTATTCCCATTATTTTGGGAAGACCATTCTTGGCCACGGGTCGAGCATTAATAGATGTTCAAAAGGGGGAGTTAAAGTTGCGAGTCCAAGATGAAGAGGTCAATTTTAATGTTTTTGCCCCAACTGACATTCCTACCTGTTGCAAGATTGAGGTGGTGAAGGGTTCTGTTGTTAAAATTGATAAGAAGAAAGCAAAGCCTAAAGAGCGACTTCGAACGATTCAGCGTCGTTGGAAAAGATTGATGTGTGGTAGTTCTGAAGGTGAGCTTACTCTTGTGCAAAACTCTGAAATCAACACTATTGGTGGTAAATTTTCTTCATTTAGTGCGAGGGCTCTTTTGAATGCAAAGGGTGGACTTGATCCCTTCTGATGGGGCTCAGGTAAGTTTCTCTCACCCTGGTTTATTTTCATACATTGGGGACAATGTGCATTTTAGTTTGGGGGGGGAGACTTAAATTTTTCAGTTTATTTGTTTTAGTTTAGTTTGTTTTAGTTTTTTTTTTTTTTAGTCTTGTGTGATAGCTAAATTGAAAGATTGATTGAATTGTTGTTATTCACTTGTGCAATGGATTAGAACATAACTGTGTGCTTGACTTGCAACTGTTTGAATTAAATTGGATGTGTGCTAGGAAGTGATTCATGTAGATTTAAAACATTTGCTATTCTCACGTATCACCTCTGTTCTATTTGGTTTGTGGAATGATTGATTGAACATGGAATAGAATTTGTATGACATACTCTCTTGAAGCGAAATCCTTGATATTTTCTGTTTGGAAAGTGATTTAGGCAAGTTTTCTTTGGAACGATTGAGCCTTTCAAGCCTACCTAGAAATTTTTACCATAGTATACCCAAAGTTGAGCCTTAGCTTGTTTTAAAAAAAAATTTCACCACTTAACTGAGCTGAATTCGTTATCTTAAACTCTTTTCACCCTGAACATATCTTATTATGCCATGAGCCTTGAAGCAAGTTTGGGGGGAATAAGTGCTGTAAGTGAAAAAAAATATAAAGTGTAGGAATGAGAGATTGAAAAGAAAAAAAAAGAATAATATTGTGTGTTGTGCCTATGAAAAAAAAATGTGTCTTCTTGAAAAAAAGTTAAGAAAATTATGAGGTACACACATAAGAAAAATTGCAATCTCTTATTTCTGTTTTTGGGATATATGGAAAGAAAGCAAAAGAATTGTCTAGGTTTGTTTGGTATAATTGTGCTTATGGTATAGTATAGCCTAAATGACTTCTCACCTACCCATGTACCTAAGCCATGTGATGCTAACCGAAAAAGACCTATTGATTCCAAATAGAAATTTGTCAACATTAGTGGAGAGAGGTATGTCATTCAAACTTATTGATCATGTGTTAGTGGGATGTTGGAAAGTTAGAACAGTTGTGATATTGATGGAAATTGCGATGCTTTATGTTTGTATGAATTACTTACTTGTAAATTGCACATTCAACTTAGTTCTTAGAGTTGGCAAGTTGAAATTCTGGTTATTGATGGATTGAAGTTGTGCAGGTGGTGGTAACAATTAAATTGTTGGAATGTTCAGCTATCATTGTCAGTTTTTTTTAGTTTAGTCTTAGTTTACTCGGGGACGAGTAAAGAGTCAGTTTGGGGGAGTTTGTTAGGCTATTTTTAGCCTATGTTTTGGATCCAATTTATGTGCATTTTTAGCTGTGTTGGGACGGAATTACGCTTGTTTTCTATGTTTTCAGGTTCTTTGGAATAAAAGAGGTCTCGGGTGCAGAAATTCATTAAAAGACGTGCTGAGCCGAAGAAAACTCAATTTTTGAGTTTTTGTGCATATCTGGCCGCGGCTAAACACAACTTGGCCGCGGCTAGATCTCGAGAATTCAGAAGCATCAGTCGCCGCGGCGATGAAGAGGCTCGCCGCGGCGAGTTACGAGATACAGAGAGAGCCTAAATTTGGCAATTTCTCGCCGCGGCGATAGGAAGCTTGGCCGCGGCGAGATCCCGTACGGACCAGGGGCATTTTCGTCCATCGAACCCTAAATTTCAATTATAAATAGAAAACTGCGATTGAAAGTCAGGGAGAGCGATTTGGAACCCTAAAACACAGCTGAGAGCGGCAGGAAGAGCACAGAGAAAATCAAAGTGAAGACCCAGAATTCATCCACCAACAGTTTCTTTCTCTATTCCTCTTTAATTTATTTATGTTGAATATTGTCATAGGAATGGTTATGGATTTATTTCTGAACTAAATTTCCCATTTAGGGAGGATGATGATTGTTGATTAATGTTTTGCCTAGTTAATGTTTAATTGCCATTCCTCCATTCTTGTTTGTGAAATTATCTTAATTTGTTCTTAATTTCATGTTTAAGATTGATCACCTTGTGCATGTTCTATGATCTCAATTCAAAATCTGAAAAGTGAGAATTGAGAATGCTAAAATTAAGATAATCAATGTTCTATGTGAAACGAAAGTATTTGCATGACTTATGTGACGAGTAGATTATTACTTAATGCTGATTTCATGTTAGTTTAATTAAGGAATTAATTAGATAACATGTGATTTAGAATCTAGAAGATCTGAAAGGAGCTAGGTTATTTCATAATCTGTCATTCACTCCAAGAATAGGATAGTAATTAATCATTAACAATTTGGGTAAACAACAACAGGATTCTCCTCCCTATTGTCTCATCTTGCTCAACTTTAAATTGTGTTATTAAGTTTTCTGAATTTCTTTCATATTTTACTGTTTTTAAATCATATTTGCTTTTGATTTACCGAATAGAATCATAAGTATAATTTAGTAGTACTTAATCCAATTCCCTGTGGGATCGACCTCACCTGTGTGAGATTTACTACTTGATTGCGTATACTTGCGTAGTGCTTAAAATTATAGCAACACAAGCCCAGCAAAACAGTATAAATAACCATATCAACAATAAATATATAACACATAATTAATAGTACCACTGCGCTATTTGTCTATTTAATATAGACCTGCGTGTTACGCTCACACGCCTATATATGTCTATGTGGCATAGACCCACGTGTTACGCTTACACGTATGTCTATGTAGTATAGATCCACGTGTTACGCTCACTCGTTTATTTACAATAAGGTCTTAATAGAGTTTATCTCGGTTATAGTTACCGAGTCTAACTTGATTATGCCTTGCCCGCATAATCCTATTCATATATACATAATTCATACATTATGTTCTTTCAGTGGTTTATCCTGATGATAAATATCAGGTCTAATCTAGTTATGTCTTATACACATAACTCTTGACATATATGCGTACATTCAATATATACTATAGTATATAAAATTAGGGTAATAACCCTAACTTGCATACTAAATAATTACTCATAAAACATATTATAGCATGTTCAAAATAACATCTATTGAGGGTAATAACCCTAACTTGCTTTCAGTTGATTAGCAATGTTACTATACATCGTTGCTTTCTTACCTTCGTGTAAATTCTTGGGCAATAACCCTAGACCACATTTCTATAAAACTTAGGGTACTAATTTATCGAGTTTAATTTAATTATTCCTTGAGCGCATAGCTTTTTATTCCAACATATTTAGCATGGCATAACACCCAAAATCTTTAATTACTAGGGTAATAACCCCTAGGCCATATAACTGCCCATTTTAGAGTAATAACTCTAATCACGGTTCTTAATTAATCACAACCATAGTATAAAACATGAGCGCCACCGCACTTAACTCTACGTGCAAACTACTGCCTTACCTGATGTTCCATGTATGAGGAGATTCCAAATCCCTGAGTGCTCCTGATCAAGTGCCGGTAATCCTAGTCACAATTTTTGGGATTTACAAATAGGGTAAATCCCTAAATCCACTTTCAATAATCACATAATTAGCATTACATTTATATATTAACATATAGAGCTCGAAACAAGCTTTCCAACGATATAAAGAACGTACACAACGGAGTCACGAATCAAAAGTTATGGCCAAAGTAAAATTCAGCTTTCCCCGATACAGTCCAATCGGAATTCCGATTGTCTGGGCAGAAATAACACGAAAAATCTCAACTTTTAAGCCCCCATAACCTACTCAAATCTTCCTCAATCACCACCAAACTTTCCAGAGCATCATCATATAACATATTAAACATATTTTACAGCTTAAACACAATAATTGCTCCAAGAATCAAAAAAGTGTCATTGTTGAGCAAGCTTTGAGTTCTTGAACTTAAACTTGCTCAACCACACAATCAAGCAATAACAAAAACTCAATTTGGTCTAAATCTTCAATAGAAAATAACCCAATTGACAGAAACTAAAAACTAAATCAAAATCACAAAGTGCCATTAAAGCTCCATACTTAGCTAAACATTCATTCAAGCTCATAAATCCCAAAACCAAACTCACATGCTTGAATCTAACCAAAACAGAACCAAAAATTAGAATTCAAGCATAAACATAACCCAATAATCACATCTACAAAATATCATGAGCAAACCACACCAATTTACTACAAAATCAAGCATCCACAATCACTAATCATCAACTTCTTATCAACATGCAACAAGGAGCATTTTATCAACACAATATACATTTCTTTCAACTTAAATAATAGAGAATTAACTTCAGCAAGAAAGCCAAGAAGCTTACCATTAAATCCAAGTTCAATCACCAAAAACTAACTCTTAAATTCACCTTCATCACCAAGCAATTTTTGGAAAAGGGGGGGGGGGGGGGGGGTGTCGGTTCTTAGGGCTGGGAATACAAACTTAGAAAAATATCATTTTCCTTACTTGAAATTTCATTTGTTGAAGATAATCCAAATAGGTATAATGACAAAGATGCCCCTAGGGCCAAAACATAGCACATACTTAACTCAAGGGCAATAATGTCAATCTAACATACACACATTACTTCAATAATTTTCAACATACTCATATATTAATAAAATGCTAATAAAAAAAATCCTAAAAATGTATTTCGACCCCAAACCCGGTTCGGTCCGAAATATCTGATTGTGACTATACCGCGCCAACTTGTCAGAAAATACATGCAAAAGGACACAACAAGTATACTATATAATAATATAGTCCATAAGCACGCAATTAAATTCAATTTACAGTTTTACCTCTCTTGGGTCAAAATTATAAAAATGTCCCTGGCTTACCAACGGGGTCTTAACATCACATTTATCAAACTAATTCACATATAATAAATTATATGATAATATAATTCCATAATAATACACATTTAACTAGTTAGGGCTTGCTAATCCGCTTAACTAATCTTAGGATATTACAATGATGCACTCATTCTCATCCAACCCATTCAACCTACCAAATTTAGTTTTCTAACTTTGTCCGACAACTAGTAGATGAGAGACTCTTTCTATACTGATTTTAAACCCTCATTCATTGTTTTTCACCAATTCGTCCATATTGATAGAGTGCCATGCCCACACATAGCAAGTCAAGTACTCAATCATAGTGCGAAAGATGGTGGTAACCAGCTCGAAGAAGAGAAGGAGATCTAGGCTCAGATTTTGTTATTACTCTACGACAAAAAGGAACAAAGGTTAGAGATCTGAGCGGAAGGAGTTATTATTATTCCGCTGCATCAATGTAAGGTTTTCTAAACTCTTATGTGTTTAATTTTATCGTATTAGAGAATTCATATTTAGGGTATAATGAAACATACATGTTAGTAAATCTAGATCCTGGTAAAATAATCCCAATAGTTAGGGCTTCCACATGCTTGGGTGTCGTTTCATGCAGACTCATCTACAAAGTCTGAAACTTAGCTGGTGCATGTCTCTCATGCATCTTAGGACAATGGCTGAGTAGATTACCCATAAGAAGTTGATAGGAACTAAGACTAATGCAAGACGATGCACAAGATATCAACCTAGGCGCCCCACCCAACACTAATGTTGGTCCTAAGTTGAGCCCTGGGATGTCCACGTGATATCCTCAACTATGGTTCTTCATTTTAGGGTCATGGGAACCTGTTTGTTGAAGGTTAATACTAAGAAACAAATTTGCTGGATCTTGGTGCTTACTTAGAAGCCCTTAGTGTGCAGGTAACAGTGTGTAATCCTGGGATGTGGGGCCCCGATATTGTTTACCTCGTGCCACATGTCAAAAATAGTGTCCACATCAATATTATATTATGCTTGGTGTAAGATATAACTAAATAAAGTATATTTCTTTTAAATATATATTTAGATTTTGCTGTTACCTAAAAATAATGTTAGATAATATGATAAAACTAAACAATATTTGACAAGATATAATTTTTTGTTAAAAAATTTTAAATTCATATTATAAAAACAACAAATAAATAAAAGTATTTCAATCAAATTTTCAAATTGAACTAATTTATTAAGGTATGTACTCATTTAATTAGTACCATGTATTTTGAAATAAAATTAAAAATAGTACACTGTATTTTTAATAATGATATCTTAGATTTTGAAATCATACATATGTATTCAATTTTTAATATAATCAAAGTATCTTCAAATTTGTGAGTTATAAATTTAAATTTAATTATTTAAATATATATAGTTGAAAATAAATTAGTCAATAAATTTGAATTCAGTGTACTAAATATGTACATTTCCAAAATACAAATTACAATATAAGTATTATTAAAAATAAAAAATACCAATTTTTTTTTGACGCGCAAAAGATACCAATTTTATATTTTGATAAACTACAAAATATCAAAAACCTATATATATATATGGAACACTTCTTAATGGGTAATACCCATTGATGGGAACTAAAAAAAATTAATAAGGTAATAACCTAATAACCTTTTATGGCAAGTTTCTAACAATTATTTTTTTTAAAAAAATTATATTTATTATTTATAAAATTGAAAATAATAATTACAACTAATAGTTTGAAAAAAAAAATTATAAATTATTTTTAAAAATTAATTAAAATTACTACTTTATTATTTTATGAAATTGTGAGTTTGTTAATAATTTATTATTGTAAAACTAAAAATCATTTACATGTATATTAATGTGTTTTTTTATTAGGAGAATAAGAGTTTGATTGTGGAATCTAATTGTCTTAATATTATTCATACTCTTAAAAATAAAACGCTACAATACTTCTTAGTTCTTACATAGGCTATCATTGTTAGAGAAATATTATTATCATCCAATGATTTTTTTGATATTACCATGCATCATTTTCCTAGAATAACTAATGAGGTGTTGTTCATTATTTATATTTTTAGGATCGGAAGATGATAATCTTGTCTAGGGTTAAATATAATTTTTTTTTGCATGAAATTCTTGTCTTGGCAATTACCATTATTCAATAATGTTTATGACACTTTTTTCTTCATTTTTTTTTTGTTAAAATTTTCTTAATTTGTTTTGTTCTTATAGATTTGGTAAGCCCAAGTATTTTTTAAAAAATAAAAATATATAAATAATTGTTAATTATTATAAAATTAAAGATTTTAGGTTTAGAAAAAATCTTATACATTTTATATGTATTACAGTTTAAAGCTTAAAATTATTATTTTTTTGTTTTCAGTAATACAATTTAGAATTCTAGTTTGAAGAAATTTCATAAAAAGATAAATATACATTTTTTTTTCTTTTTAATCTTTAAAATGATTTTTATTGAAAAAAAATAGTTTGTTAATTTTTTTGGTGTATTTTATTTTTTAAATAACATTTCCATTTATAAATTTTTTATTTCTATTAATAGTTTTATCTATTTTCGGAATATAGAGAATAACAAAATAGGAAATGTTAATTTTTTAATATTTAATTAATGATTATAAATATCAACCATTAGATATTTGATCCAATGGTCAAGAGTAAAATACTCATATATGGGTAATACCCATTAAAAGTATACCCATATATATATATTTCTAAATCAAGCTAAAAAAGTCCATTTTAAAACAACTTTGTTAAATCCCTCACAACTTAAAAATTATGTTAAATATGTACATTATATGGACTAAATTGTGACATCCCAAGTAATTATCTCATGAACTAATAATGACTTAGTGCCAAATGGCATTGAGAGATTAAGATTGGTTAGAGAATCTTTAATGGGTGTTGTCTTGACACATATATAATGTAGTTCAACTTTCAAGATAAGTTTTGAGAATATAAATGTTGAGTGTTCTCTAGAAAAAACAATAACCATATCATCTAAACTTCTTTTTTATTTTTTTCAGGAAAAAAAATTAGTTTTACTTAGAAAATTTATTAATTTAATATTTAAAATGTGAAATGTGGAATCATAATAAGAAAATTTTAGAGTTGTCAATTATTAAAATACTTAGAAAAATATATCAAATTTTATTATGTGGATAAGGGAGACAATAAAAAAATAATTGGGAACTAATAACTATAACTATGAGAGGAGAAGTGTATCATTCGTAGGGATGTAAATGGGGCGGGGCGGGTGTGGGGATCGCTCTCCCACCCCCATACCCGCTTCTTAAATTCACCCCCATACCCGTCCCAATACCTGTTTAAATTAAAGCGGGGGCGGGGCGGGTATTACCCAACGGGGGGAAGGATCCCCATCGGGTACCCATTAAATGTATATTCTTTTTTAAAAAAAAATGATGTAAGAGAATTAAAAATAATAAATCAAAAAAACTTAGTAAAACAATAAACTTAAGTAGAATAATGTGTATAGTAAAAAAAAAATGTATAATCAATAAAAAGCCTAAAGCATGAAGTTATTTTAATTGTAGTAGTTATGATTTTAAAATTTAAATATATACATATATCATATCGGGGCGGGTATCTATTCCGCCGCCCCCGCCCCGTTTCCAACTCGGGTATGAATCTTTAAACCCATATCCGCTCCCGCCCCCGAAAGTCTACCCCCGTACCTGCCCCATTAGGGTCGGGTACCCGCGGGTATAATTGCCATCCCTAATCATTCGGCCAGATTGTGTTGACCAGCCCATGTACCTTATTATCCATTCACAACAAAGTTTGTCTCTTACAATTTGTAGTTTTCTCACCCACCCACAAAATGAGTTGAAAATTTGGACGGTAGATAGATAAATATATAAATAAATAACACGTGAATCATACAATACAATTAAAGGCCTTATTTGCTTTGATGTAATACAAGAGAATAGTAATTAGAAATTTGAGTTAATTTTTACAAAAATACTACCACACGAAATTTTTTTCAAAAATACTATGTTTTTATAAAACACCAGTAAAACACAAAGCTAAACAACTCAAAACAACATTGAAAACTTAACACAGTATACTGCAGTATGAAACTTATAAAAAAACACAGTAAAAAAGTAAAAAATATAGCCTAACAGTATTTTTGTAAAAAAAGAGCAAAAGTTAGTATATCATGTAAATTTCTCAATAAAAATAGCAGTGAGAATGGTATTATAATATTTGGTTTAATTTTAGAGGAAATTACACTTAGTATGGGATTTTAAAAGTTCTTATGATAAATATGACACATTTAACTTTAGCCAATTTCTATGGTATTTTATTGTTTTTAGGTTTTCTTATGGTATTTGATATGCCATATATATGTAATTAGGTTTCTAAATTCCATATTTAATGTCTTTATTTGTTTAGGAAGTTTTATTTGTAAT
The DNA here is from genome assembly GCF_029168945.1 of Cannabis sativa. Taxonomy (NCBI): domain Eukaryota; kingdom Viridiplantae; phylum Streptophyta; class Magnoliopsida; order Rosales; family Cannabaceae; genus Cannabis; species Cannabis sativa. The sequence goes on along the minus strand of NC_083604.1, from coordinate 64,725,510 downwards.
TGATACCGGAAAAGTCACCGGAGTTTGCTGCATGTGCCAGAAAAGTCGCCGGAGTAGCGGTCGGTGCCGGAAAAGTCGTCGGAGTTGCTGCCGGCGCCGAAAAATTCGTCGGAATTGGCATTGTCGCCGGAAAAATCACTGAAAAATCACCAAGAAACCGGTTTCTTGGTAATTTTTCCGTTGACAATGCCAATTCTGACGACTTTTCTGACGCTAGCAGCTACTCCGGCGACTTTTCTAGCACTGACAGTAAACTTTAGAAAAGTCATCAGAATTGACATAGTCGCCGGAAAAATTACCAAGAAACTGGTTTCTGGTTTCTTGATGAAGAAACCAGTTTTTTGGTAATTTTCCGGTAATTTTTCTGACGACAATGGCAATTCTGACGAATTTTCTAGCGTTGGTAGCAACTCTGACGACTAATACACCGACAGCTACTCCAGTGACTTTTTCAGTACCGACGGTAAACTCTGAGAAATTCGTCAAAATTGGCATTGTCACCGGAAAAATCACCAAGAAACTGGTTTTTTTTTCGGTTTCTTGGTAATTTTTTTTGTATTTTTTTTTCTCTATTTGGTTGATTGATGAAACTGGTTTCAATTATTTTCAGTGTATATAATTTTTGTTTTGTTTTCATAATCTTTATTATTGTTGTATAACAAAATTAGTTCCTTGATGAAGAAACCACTTTTTTGGTGAAGAAACTAGTTTCTTGATGAAAAAACCACTTTCTTGGTGATTTTTCTAATGATTTTGATGGCGACAATGCCAATTCTGACGACTTTTTTTACGCCGGCAATAATTCTGACGATTTTTCCAACACCAGGAACTACTCCGGCAACTTTTTCGGCACCGACATCAAACTCCAGAATAGTCATCGGACTTGGCATTGTTGTCACCGGTAAAATTACCGAAAAAATCACCAAGAAACCAGTTTCTAACATCAAGAAACCGGTTTCTTGGTGATTTTTCCAGCGACAATGCTAATTCTGACGACTTTTTCGGCTTCGGCAGCAACTCCGGCGACTTTTTCAGCATCGGCGACTACTCCGACGACTTTTCCGGTGCCGACAGTAAACTCCGGTGACTTTTCTAGCACGAGTGACAACTTCGGCAATCACTATAGTTTTATTTGTTTTATTTTTTTAAAAAAAATAAATATGAAGGGAATTTTAATATTTTTTATGGTAATTTAATTAAGTTTTTATTTTTTATGAATTTTAAATTTAGATTTCTTTTTAATGTTAGTTTGATTGGTTAGATAATGCCATATTTAGTGGCATTTACTTTTTATGCCATATTTATCATAACCTTAATAATTTTTCCCATATTTTTGAAAATAGCCCTTAATTTTATAATGAATTGTAGTCAAATAAAATATGTGAGATGTTGACAAAATGTCTTTTGTTTTATTACTTTTTAATATTCAAAATTTAAATAAAAATAAAAGAGAGGGCAAAAAAAGTATTTTATTTAGGGTAATTAGTGTATAGTACACCCTTTAAAAGCATGTTTTAGTAGATTTTTTTTTTTTATCTATTCTAGTATTTTAGAGAGTTTTTTGTTTAATATTTTTAATGATCGTTTATGTTATAGTTATTTAAGACTATTTGTAAATTTTTAGAAAATTCTGAATAGTTTATAATGTCAAAAATAAGGTTTAAATATTTTGTTGCACACGTGATTATTTTTTTTATACGCGTGATAAGTAATTGTTTGAACCTTATATTTAACATTGTAAACTATTCGAATTTTTTTTTAAAATTTACAAATGATCTTAAATAGGTATAACATATATAATCATAAAAAAATTGGATTATTTTTTTTTTCTTCTAAATATCGAAATATATTGATGGTCTATTAGAACATTCCTTTAAGAAGGTGTTACTACAAAAATTTTCTTTTATTTATATTTTAGTAATTTTTTAATAATGTAATTATTTTTATATTAGTAATTTTATAATGTAACGAGAATTATAATACATGATGTAATGAGCATTAATTATTTATAAAGCTTTAAAAGTTAATGGAAAGAGTGTGAGCATCTGATTTCATCTAATCTTTTTATACATTGAACTAATTCAATTAGTAATTGGATTTAAAAAATTATTATCGAATCCAATCACTCAATCAGTTAAGGAATAACATTTAACAATATTGGATTTTATGCTGGATTTAAATTTGAAAAATAACCTTTAATTAATATCAATTTTAGTTTACATATATGTTTAATTACGTTAAATTAAACATATATAATATAATTTGAGTTTCAGTTTGTGGAATTTTATATTGTTATAGAATATTTAAGGAAAATTTTCAGCACAAAAGTAAGAAAAATTTAACAAAAATACGTGCACACGGGAAAAGGAACATAAATACGCTAACTATATATTAATTTACATAAAATATGGTGTCACATTCTTTGATGCCTTCAACACTCTCATCTTAGGAAAAAAAAAATCAGAGCAGCCACTGTTTCTTGACGAAGCTTTCTGAAACAAAAATTCAACAACAATTCAATGAAAAATCCACAAAAAACTCACCTATTCGAATATTGATTAAGTTGACAAAAATAAAAGACAAACATCAATAGAGGTCAATCCATTAATAACAAATTCTCATAGAACAAATCTGTTTACAAATAGGTATCAAACATTCGAAACACAAATCTCAGAAGAAATTGAGTAAGATCTACACTCCTTATTTAGAATTTTCATTGAATGTTGCAGATCATACAATAAATAGTTGAGAGATTGTTGATCGGAGCTCCCTACTAAATCTAAATTCAAATTGAAAACAGGTATTAAACATCAGAGCCACAAAATCAAAATGAATAGATAAATATCTACAGTACAAATTACATATAATTGTTGTTTAATTGTCGCAGTTCATACTACAATGAGTTGAAAAATTGTTGATCGCAGCTCCCTACTAAATCCAAAATTATTTTAAAAACATGTATGAAAAAACAGAGTCAAGAAACACAAAATGAACAAAAAAAGATCTATACTACAAATCATATAATTGTTTTTTAATTGTTCCAGATCATACAAGAATGAGTTGAAAAATTATTGATCGGAGCTCCCAATCAAATCCAAAAAAAATTAATAAGGTATTGGATTACTTATGATGATTGCATGTTAATGATTAAAACATTTGATTCATTTTTTCTTTAAAAAAATATATAATAGTGAATAATTATTGTTGTTTAATTGTTTAATTTGTGTAAATCATTTGAATGATCAATTTATTCAAGTATAAAATAAAAAATAAAAAATTGAGTTACATATACATTGAAAATAAAAAATAAAAAGGGATTTTTTTTCATAAATGTACAACAAAAACAACATAATTACAAAAAATGTGCAAAAAAAAAATATTTTAAAAACTTATACATTTTGAAAACTTATTACATGAAACCATATATTTTAATCATTAAATAATAAAATATGTTTATTAAAACTCAAAATAATTAATTTTGTAAAATTAATTAAACAATTTTATAAAAATAAACAACTTAAATATTTTTTTATTAAAATATAAATGTTTATTATCTATTTTAGTATGAATTATTATTATTTGATAATATTTTTTTTAATAAAATACAATATCAAAATTATAAACATTAATGTATATAAATATAAATCAATACTTAAAATTACTAAAAATAAACATGAGACATAGAGTGATATAATAAACATATGTGAATAATATTATTTTGTTTATTAAATTAGTATGTTCAATAAATAAAAAACAAAATAAACATATATATACAAAGTATTTTATATTATTAGTATGTTTATTATAATTGTAAACATAAAAATAGACATAACTAATTTATACTATACTAAAATAAATATATTTTCTTTCTATTGTTCTATATATTGATTATTTTCTAATGAGTTAGTGAACGAATTTTCTATTGAAGTATAATTCTTACATAAAAAAATAAATAAACAAACATAATTTTATAAACTCCAAAAAATTATTTAATTAGAAAAAATACACATGACACAATAAACAAAGAACAAGATAAAGATAAACATTTTTTTTATATATATATTATTTATTTTCTAAAAAATTACTAAAAAATAAACATAACACACATAGAGTGATATAATAAACCTATATGAATATTATTATTTTGTTTATTAAATCAGTATGTTTAATTAATAGAAAATAAAATAAACACATATATAAGATATTTTATATTATTGGTATGTTTATTATAATTGTAAACATAAAAATAAACATAACCAATATTACCATATATATAATAATCAATAATTATTACCATATATATTATAAAAAAAATGAAAAAAAGTTTTTAATTATATATAAAAATGTATGAGAAAATGATAATATATTTTTTTGCACATATTTTGTAATTAATTAATATAATGTATAAAAAATTGTAAAATGCCCAAATAAAAAACTATTGATTTATTGTTAATAAGTTGGAATAAAATTGATTTTCTTAATTCCCTGTTAGAAATTTTAAATTCTGATTTGATAAAGAATTAATATTTCCTGAAAAAAAAATAAAAATTATTGTTGATTTATTGGTTAATAAATGTAATTCAAATGTTTTTATACATGAAAAATATAAATTAATTCAAATGTTTATTGTTGTTTAATTGGTTAAATTCTGTAAATCATTTGAATGTTCAAATTATTCATGTATAAAATAATAATAATAAAAAAAATAGAGTTGCATATATATTGAAATAAAAGAAATTGTTGATTTAATGTTAATAAGTTAGAACAAAATTGTTTTTCCTAATTGTCTGTTAGAAATTTTAAATTTTGGTTTGATGAAGAATTAATTTTTCTTTAAAAAAAAAATCAAAAATTAATGTTGATTTATTGGTTAATTAATATGTAATTCACATGTTTTCTTTTTTTTTTTTTGTTGATAAAAAGCGTTTATATCATAAATTCAAATAAGGTTAGACCTCATGGTCATTACAAAATATATTGTCTGGTAAAGAGGCCACCGAGATATTCCCAAACACCTGATGAGCAAATGCCCATCTAGCCACATTGTGAGCGGCAAAATTACAAGTTCTTGAAACATAAGAAAAATTACAACTAATAAAGGAAGGAGAAGACTTAGTACAAAATGAGACATAATTTTCAAGACTCCAACGAGAATCCATCCCATTAAGAGCATTGATAACCACCCTCGAGTCATTCTCCACAATCACAAACCTGGAACCTAATTCTAAAGCTACAGAAACAGCTAAGCAGCAGGCAGCCGCTTCTCCGCAAAGAACCTCCGAGAAATCTTCTCGAGCTGTCTGAACGCTAATAACTCTGCCAACATGATTCCTAGCAATAACAACAATACACATGCTATTGAATCCCACCTTGACATCACAATTCAGCTTAATCCAATCCAAGGTACATGAACAATATATACAATTTAATTTAAGATATTGGAAAATGTTTAGTTGATTTGCAGACAAATAAAATCAATACTTGTTCTAGTTCAAAGCAATACATACAATTGCTACTTGGAGTAGTAAAATATCTTTGTATGTACCTAGATGTATAACTTATATCTAGTTATGAAAGTGATAAGAAATAACTTATTATATGTACTGGTTGTACATTTAAATATACAATATATCAAGTCATGATAATTAGACTGATGAATAGTCTATTAATAAATTAGACGGCTTGTTAGAAAGATAGAAGGAAAAATAAATGATATATTATAACCTGATCATTACAATAGCATGATGAAGTTGTCATGTAAATTATACACATCATTGAGTTGATGATAGTGATTCTTGAAGAAATCTAAAGTTTGATAAATATAATAGTGACTCTTGAATAGTGTATATATTTTGGAGAATAATATAATTATATTATTCATGTATATAAAAATATAGCTTGTGATGATTATGTTGTAGTGATTTTACATTACCTTATGAAAGTTTCATTAAAATACAAATTATAATGAACTTGAAGTTCATGAATTGAGTTATTTTGACATGATCAATCAGATGCAATGAATTGTCATAGGTTTTGACCAAATTTTGTTGAAGAACTAGAAGATTCTTCTCATTGTTAATTTATAAGACTCAAAAAAAGAATGTGCATATATTTGCACTTACAAAATATTTAAATTATATTTCTTTAACAATCTTGAGTTATTGTTAATTTTTTATTGCATAGTTTCTTGTCGATGTGATAAGATTATATGATCATGTATTTATAAAATTTGTAAATTTATGTATTTCTAATTATACACGCATGACTCATTCTTAGAAATGAATTAAGTTCATAAGTATTCAACTTGAACCTGAAGTTCAATATCATATAGTATATATGAGTTTAAATAAATATTGATTCATTGTGATACATTGAATTCCCTACAGGTGTATTAATATTATTAGATATCACAATTTTTAAAAATTTTCTCGATCAGGGGGAGAGAAGCAGTTGGGATCGATGATAAATTTTGAAAAATGATCATTGCACAAAGTATATAAGAAGGATATAGTTTAAAATGATATATACCAACTGCAAATCAATATTATTCAAAGTTGAGTTAGAATGAGTTGAAAACGCCTGAAGCGTAAATGAACAATGTAGAAATTATTAGTAAATGTTTATTTGATATGTCCTGAAGTTGTTAAATCTAGAGGTACTCATGGAGATACCTTAATGTTATAAAGTATTGATGATTGTTATCCCAATTTTTGCACTCTAACGTGGTATCACGAGAATGGTGACACGTGGAGTCCACTTGGAACATCTGCTCGGGAAGACAGGCCGAGCAGGATGCCTCGCTGGCATGCCCAGAGCAAGATATTCAGCGACCCGCGCAGGGCAATCAACACTTAGCGAATTCAGTTTTCGCATCATGAGTCATCAGCTCAATCCCTATAACCCAGGGATCAATTTACGTGGATATGGCATACACACGATCCCACAATCAGTGTATTCAGCCCCAATCCCACGATCCTTGCATTCAGCATTGATCCCACGATCTTTCTGTTTATACACATTGTAACGAGAGAGGAAACTCTTCCTCCTCAAGCTTCCTAGCCCTATAAATAGTGATGCAGATTCACTGGGCAGGGGATCAGTCGAAAAGCAGCTAAGCTAAGACTATACTATTATCTAAGAATTATATATTCAGAGATACTGTTGTAAGAGCTATAAGAAAATGAATCTTTCTCCTTGATCTTAAGTCAATACAAATAATGAGGATTAGGCTATTACCGAACTGCTCGGGGCTGAACCTCTATAAAACTCTTGTGTCTTATTATTGCTTTATCATATATTTGTTACTACATATCGTTTATCGCTTATAAAATAGACTCATTGTCGTTGGCTAAAAGCGAAGTCAACATTTTTGGTGCTTTCATTGAGAGAAGGATCACGAATTGCTCTTTATTCGATATCCAACAGCTAATACGATGGTGCAAACTCGTAGAGGTCTTACTGATCCGACAAATTCACAGACGCTGGATCCTGCATTGCAAAACCCAGGAAGTTCAAGGGTTCCGCTTGCTGTTAATCCTGGACAGCCGGCAAGCGTGGGGAACGGTGAAACAGTTCCTATTACTGGAATTGTGCCTGGCGTGTAAGAGACTGGGAATAACAGTTCCGCACCCAACCAAGGCATCCATAATACGACTGTTCCGCCAGGAACCAACACCCAGACAGCCATCAGAGACACCACCGAACTACAAAATCTCCGTGACGCGCTCGGACTCATGTAGGGTCATAACAACACTCTGCATCATGATCAGGACGAACTGCGTGCTGCAGTAAATCTCGCGTTTGACGAACAAAGGCGTATGTTTGCTGAATGGAGAGATAAAGAGATGGAGGCATTAAGGGCTCACCATGCAAAGATTGAAGATTGTAGTCGACAAGCCACCGTGCTGATACGAAGAGCCTGCCAAACTGTAGGTCAGCAATCGCCGAACGTCATTGCCCTGGGAGAAATGGAAGAGGACCCAACGATGAATACTTCCCGGACTACTAATGGTCAGTCACCCAATCCCCGGCCACGAGTTCCGCTCGTGGGCCAAGCGGTAGGCGAGCAGACCTTGTCCAGAAATTCATCAGGAGGAGTCATACCTGACGTCTCCAACTAGACTAATGGTGCCATTCCACTCGTCAACCAAGCGAATCAATCGCTAAGGCAACCAGGCTCTTCTGTGTTCAAAAGGTTGGGAACAACCCATGACCTGAGGAACGATCTAAACAGAAGAAGGGGAACAGACGAGCAAAATACTGCGACGATCGTGCAGCTTGGAGCCCGTACTCAAATCCCCACTCAGAAAGACGCTAACGTAATCCAAATCGACCAGAATGCCAAGCAGGTCAGCCCAGCCGTACAGGCCCCGCTGGACGAACTGAAAAATATGTTTCACGACATGGCTGGACAACGTAATAATGATCTGGAGTTAGACCGAGCACGCGGAACTCCCTTCTCACCAGAGATCAATCTCCTACCACTACCTCACAAGTTCAAAATGCCGACATGGAAGATGTATACTGGGAGAGAAGATCCTCTTTCCCATCTCAAGTACTTTGAGATGCAAATGGATTTGCAAGGAGTACGGGGGGATATATGCTGCAAAATCTTCCCCGCCACTCTGTCGGAAGTCGCACAACAATGGTATTTCAAGTTGGCTCCTGGAAAGTTTAGCTGATGGAAAACCTTCTCTTTGGAATTCCATGCGCAATTCTCCTCCTCATGCCAGCTCCCATTGCATTTGGGAGACTTGGTCGAAGTAAAGCAACGACCAGGCGAGCCACTCCGGGCATACATCAGTAGATTCATGACGGAAGCGACCAAAGTTTCGCGGGTAACCGATGATGGAAAGTTATCTGCGATACTGGGGGGCATTGAAGTCCTCGTTGAACTTTGGAAAGATATAAGGAAAAATGGGCGGTAGACTCAATGAGTGATTTCCTTGACCGAGTCGAAGGCTTTATCAAGCTCGAAGAAGCCATTCAACGAGCGGAAGGTGAACAAAAGTCGGGCAAGTCAAAGGCTCCTTCCACTGGGACATCCGCCCAACTTCCCAACTACTCAAATAATTCAAGCTCAAGTGGCAAGCGTTCAAGCAACAACCACAAACAAGGAAACGGGAAGAAAGGAAAGTTCACTGATAAATCTGGACAGACTCCCTGAGAGAATCATGCCAAATACACTGCATTCACTATTCTGACTGAAGATATAGAAAGCGTATATATGGCAACTCAGTCGTTGATCCCGTACAAGAAGCCCAGGCCCATGAAGAAAGATACCAACAAAAGGGACATGACAAAGTTTTGTCGGTTCCACGGAGACTACGGCCACGACACTAACGAATGTTAAAACTTGAAGCGGGAAATTGAATTCCTAATAAGGAAAAATAATCCACACCTGCAGAAGTATGTTAAGACCAACCAAGGTCAAAGCAACCAAGATCTGCTACCTCCACCAGTAGATGGACACTTACAAGTCATTATTGGAGGCCCGCACATTGCTGGAGATTCGGGCAAAGCTCGGGAGAGGTATGCCCGGACAGCACAACACGAGCAAGAAGAAGTCATCCTGGCCGTGGAAGAAAGGAAGCCCAAAGTTCCACGAGCAGGAGAGCCAACCATAACTTTCAACGATGAAGACGCTGTCAAGATTAGATTTCCGCACAACGACCCGCTAGTCGTGGAAGTTCAGATAGCCAATAAAATGGTGGCCAGAACCATGATCGATAATGGAGCTTCTTCAAACATCTTGTTCAAGACTGCTTACGAAAAGATGGGACTCCAACTCAAGGATTTAACTGTTGGAATTATTTTACCAGGATCTTAGATCTACTCACAAGTATGTTGATTAACAACCTAAATATGAACTTCTAAAACGATAAAAAGAAAACACATATAAAGTTAAGAAAACCTTACATTGATCGCAGCAGAATAATATGTCTCCTTCCACTTAGATCTGTAACCCTTGATTCCTTTCTGTTGCAGAGTATAATCAAAATCTGAGCCCGAATGTCCTTCAGTTGGATGTGATCCTTCACAGTCTTCCAATCTATGATTGAGGTACTGTTTGCTGTGTGTGGGAACTACTCTCTCACTAAGTATTTCGAAATCGTATCTCTCTCTCTCTTGTGTGTTGATCTTGTGTCACAAGAGGAAGAGGAGAGGGCGACTATATATAGAGAAAAGAGAAGCTCAACTTTCTGAAAGAGGCAGTTTCCTGAATTACAGAGTAATTGCTTAATTGCCTTATTTGGTGTGAGCTACCACTTTCCTTTTATAGATAGCTGCTAGGTTTAGGCTAGTAATTATTTGGCATTAAAAAAATGAAAATAATAAAAGGGAAACACACTCAAGTGGTCGGCCATAGGTGTGATGGGCCTCACTTGGATTTTGCAGTTTCCACAATTTTATTTTTATTTTCCCAAAAATGCCAATTTTCTAATTCTAACCATTTAAATGCCAAAACTAATTATTTAATAACTAAAATAGATTATTAAATAATATTGTCATTTAATATAATTATTAATTAGACAAATAGAGTCTCTTAATTAATAAATAAACCTAGAATCTCTTTTCTTTACAAATTCACCCCTGCTTAGTGAAAATTCACAAATTAGACATAGTCTAACTTTTAGAATTATAATTGATTAAACATAAATCAATTATTGAGTCTTACAAACAGTATGGTCTCAACTAGAATGGGGACCATGGATCTATATTGCTGAGCTTCCAATAAGTTGAACCGAATTTACCAAGTAAATCCCTAACTTATTAATTCCTTGTTGAATCCACTCTTAGAACTTGGAATTGCACTCTCAGACTTATATAGAGCATTCTATATGTTCCACGATATAGATATGCTATCTCATTTAACCATTGTTATAATGTTAATGTGATCAAAGATCCTCTATATAGATGATTTACATCGAGATGGGATAAAATTTACCGTTTTCACCCCTCAATGTATTTGGCTCCTTAAAACACTTAGCTACCTGTAAATGATGTTTTAGTGATCTAGATTATAGTCACTGAAACATGAGCTCACCCATTTATTTCTATTTAGCTAAGCTCGAAGGGAATCATCACTTGACTTCTATACACCAGTAGAAGCTATAATTTCCATATTTATGTTCAGCGCTCCCACTCAGTCATATTATCATGTTCCCAAAATATACGTATCACCCTGACCCAAAAGTAGGCTTAACTAATAAATCAAAGAACATGAATAACACTCCTGAGATTGAGCCTAAGCATATCAGGATTTAGATTCTTTTAATCTAAGATCAACTACTGATATTGACTTGGAAAGATACAACGGTAAGTTTATAATATCTTGTCTAAGTTCAATATCGGTCCAGTCCAATGTATACTCCATACATTCGAAACTAGTATACTTTACCAATGTCCTGGAAAGAACATAACACTTACTCCAAGTATAAGTATACTTCATCGCTGATTATCACATTAGTGTAAATCCAAAACAATGATGAACAGGGACTTAGTCTTTTGAATCATATAATTACAATCACATTCCACTGTGTTGACAATACCGTGATTGTGAATAAATATATGTTCTGGACTTAACTGATTTTGTGCATATATTATATATATATTAAACCATAAGCATGTAAAATACATGTTAACATAATCACTTCAAAACTCTTAAATTGATAACTAATCACATTGTATTGGGTTTTGTTTAGGGCACAAAACCCAACACTAACTCCATGCCTCCAGCCTATCTATGGTTTCTCCGGTCAAGGAGTTGCACCTCTAGGACAAATCCGACTACCCCTCACTGTTGGACAAGCTCCGACGAGCATAACTATCATGGCACAGTTCTTAATATTGGATGTTCCTTCAGCTTTTAACATAATGCTCGGCCAACCAGCCCTGTATGACTTAAATGTTGTCACATCAATATTTCACTCGTGCCTAAAGTTCCCAACAAAGAATGGGGTAGGGTGTCTAAGAGGGAACCAGCAGTCTGCTTGGGAATGTTACAACCTTGCAGTGGCCAAGGCTAAGAAGGAAGTGTTGGGTTTTATGCCCTAAATAAAACTTTATTTCAATGTAATCCATTTTATTCAACATCAATAAAGAAACAATATTTTTCATTTATTTGTGTATGTTTTGGTTCATCTTATCAATTGCTTGTCTATTTGATTTATAAATTCATCTGAAACTCTTTTCACATACTTGATCCTGTTTATTGCGTTGTCAACACATTGGAAAGTAAACATGACTATGTGAATAAAGTTTCCTAGATTTATCAGACACGGGGTTTTACTGATATGATAATCTACAACAGAGTTTACTTGCATTTGGAGAAATGCTATGTTCTTTCCAGAGCATTGGTTAAAGTAAAGCTCAGGTTGGATGCATGGAGTATGCATTGGAAGGGACCGATATTGAACTTTGACTTAGATTTATTAAACTTACCGTAAAATCTATTCAAGTCAATATCGCCTAGTTGATCCTAGATCAAATGATCTTAATCCTGTTATGATTAGGCTCAATCTCAAGAGGTTATTCGTGTTCTTTGATTTGTTAGTTAAGCCTACTTTTGGGTCAGAGTGATACGTACATTTTGGGAACACGCTAGTGCAATTGAGTGGGAGCGCTAACATAAACATGGAATCTATAGCTTCTATCTGGCGAATAGTAAGTAAAGGATGATCTCCTTCGAGCTTGACCAAACAAAAATAAATTGTGGAGTACTCATTTCACATAAGCTGAAATATCATTTATACGGGGTTAAGTGTTTTAAGGATAAAATACATTGTAGGGTGTAATGGTAATCTATTCCCTTTACAGTGTAGATTATTCATATAGAAGATCATTGATCAAATTAGGATTATAACAATGGATAACTAATGATGTGTCTATATGGTGGAACATATAGAGCATTCTATATACTGAGAGTGCAATTCTAAGTTCTATGCGTGGATTCAACGAAGAATTAATAAGTCAGTGAATTTAGGTAATAAATTCTTGATCTGCTTATTGGAAGCTCGGTTATATAGACCAATGGTCCCCCCACTAGTTGAGATAATATTGCTTGTAAGACTCATATAATTGGTTTTGATTAATCAATTATAATTCTCAAATTAGACTATGTCTATTTGTGAATTTTTCACTAAGTAAGGGCGAAATTCTAAAGAAAGAGTTTTTAGGGCATATTTGTTAATTATGATACTTTGTATGGTTCAATTAATAAATATGATAGATGACAATATTATTTAATAATTATTTATAGTTATTAAATAGTTAGAATTGGCATTTAAATGGTTGAATTTGGAAAATTGACATTTTTGAGAAATTGAGATGCAGAAATGATAAAACTGCAAAATTACAAAAAGCGAGGCCCAAATCCACATTGCCTAGGCCGGCCACTTTTATAGGTTTTTTTATCTAATATTTTCATTATTTTAATGCCAAATAATTCAAACCTAACCCTAGTGGAATGCTATAAATAGATAGTGAAGGCTTCAGGAAATTTACACTTAACTTTCACACTTTTACTTCTGAATTCCTTCAGAGAAAAACCTGAGCCTTCTCTCTCTAACCTAGCCACCACCTATACTCTCTTCTTCTCTCTCTAATTTCGAACCTCTTAGTGATAGAGTAGTGCCCACACACAGCAAGTGATACCTTTATCATAGTGAGGAAGATCGTGAAGAAAGACATTCAACAAGAAGGAGTTTCAGCACTAAAGAAGGAGAGAAAGAGATCCAGGTTCAGATCTTGATAATACTCTGCGACAGAAAGGATACAAGGGTTAGAGATCTGAACGGAAGGAGACATTTTATTCCGCTGCACCCAATGTAAGGTTTCTCATACTTTATATGTGTTTATTTCATAATCGTTTTAGAAGTTCATATTTAGGGTGTTAATCAACATACTTGTGAGTAGATCTAAGATCCTGGTAAAATAATTTCCAACAACTGGCCTCAGAGCCATGGTAATTGATTTTCTTGCAAGAAATTTGGACTTAAAACGATTTGGTTGATGTTTTGGATGGTATCATGTTGTTTTGAGTGTTGTTTGATGATTGATTGATGTTTGTGAATTTTCGTGAAAAATAATTGAATATCTATTTCTGCAATTATTTTTATTGGATAGTATGGAAAAAATTAAGCAATTTACTTTTTTTACAGAACTCAATTTCGATTTAATTTGAATTAGTTATGATTTTTTGAAGTTTCGAAAAATATCAGGAGTCGTTCATCTACCCACGCGCGCGGACGAGGGCTTGTCTCTCGGACAACACGCACAAGTTTCTTGTCTGAAACCGAGGATACTCGGTCATGCACACACCCATGCGGGCGCGGACAGTATGCAATGCATACTGTCCGTACAGCTCGCAATTTTTTGTTTTTCTTTCATTTTTCATGCTATTTCATGGAATTAACTTCCGATTTTTTGTGTAGTTTTGTATTTTGATTTTTACTTTTCAATTTTCAAATCTAATATCAGAAATAAATTAATTTGAATTTTTTAAATTTAATTTTAGATATTAGTGTAATTTGAATTTGAAAACAAGTAAATATCTATCTTTTTGCTTGATTTTATATCTTATTTTTAAATTTGATTATTTTATCTTATTTTTTAAATTTAAAGGCCAGATATTAAATATTTTTTAAATTATTTTTTTTTAAAAATTATTTGACCTTATTTAAATTTAAAATAAGATTATTATAATCATGTAATTTTAAATAGAAGTAAGATATTTTTTTTTAATTTTTTAAATTTTTTTTATTTTATTTAAATTAAATTATAAAATCTAAAAAATATTTATATTTTTTTTTTATATTTAATTTATAAAATAATTTTTTAAAAAAATTAAAAGGTAGTTAGCAATTATTTTTGAAATGATATTTAGGTTAGTTGAAACCTAATTTTTCCAAAATTGTAGGTTTAATTTTAATTTTTTTTTAATTATTATTTTATTTTTTTTAAACCGAAATATTTTTTTTTATTTAAATATTTTTGAAAAATAATTATTTAACTTGTTGCAGGAGTATGTGTTTTAGCTTGTATGTAAGTTTTATAAAACCTATTATTGCTTGATTGCAAATAGCCATGGTTAACTTGTTGACAGATCCAATGATCTGATTTTAACCCATGGTTCAATTGGTCAAGTAAATAATTTGTAACAGGTAAATTTTACAATCTTCTTTCATCTGTGTATGACCTAGCAACATGATAGGATCCATCCAAATGTGTGCCTGTGTGAGCCTATATGTTTAATTTTGTTATAGATGCATATAGGTTGCTGTTGCTAAATAAAATATCATAGTTTTTGATAGATTTTATTTAGGCCCATTTAGTTTTTGGGCCTATTCAATTAATAACAGTTGTTCATTTTAAGGTTAAATTCCTCTCTTTTGGGCCTTGTGTGAGAGTTGGGAGCCATAGTAGTGGGTACAACATACTGAACCCAGCCCCCCCTCACATGAACTACCCCAATTGTGAAGGCCAATTTGCCTGATTTGAATAACTGTACTAGGTTAATTAAATTAGTTTAACCTAATGAAATTGATTAGCAATATAATTAATTTCATTTATTTTGAAATTAATTTAAGAAAACCATAGTTTAAAGAATTTTATTCTAAGCTAAACTATATGTACTTTCTTGTATTTAATTAAATATAGAATTATAACCAACTAGATTCTTTCTGAAGCTTAATTTAAATTTTTCATTAATATTCCTATTTAAGTTGAAATCTAGTTATCTCTAACTAATCAACTTAAATCTGAATATCTTTTGAATTTCAAATTTCAAATTAAGTTGAGGAATTTTAGGAATTGGTTATTAAGATTCTTTAGATATTTTTTAAGTTGATATTTTTTCAAATATTATCTTAAAATGGAATATTTTCAAATTAAGTGGTTACAACTTAATTTTAAATTTAATTAAATCTAATTTGAAAGATATTTAAGCTGATTTTTTAGATTCTTCTAAACAACTTAAATAAGATATTTTCAAATTTGTTCCATTAATTTCGAATTTATTTTTCGAATTTAAATAATATTTGAAATTTAATTAAAGTTGATTTTTTATTTAAACCAACTTTTATTTGTAATTTTTCATTATTAAAATATGGAACTGATGATTAAATAAAATACATATATTTTTTAAATAATGAGCTTTAATCAAATGATATTCGATCTCCATTTTTGGTCTTACAATAGTTAAATTTTTTCAATATAACCTCGAGACGCTAGACTTCGTCCCCCTTATGGATGGTTATTCGTTGAAAACTTTTAACACTGTAATATCTCATTTGATAAGTGTTTTGTGAGTTTTCGTCTCTATTAGACTCTCCCCTACGGTGACTACTTAGAGATAAACTCATAAAACATGAAACAATGGTGGAAGCTCATAAAATGAGAATAACCTTGACTCTCGCCTACCGGGACAACGTTGGATTCTCATTTTGATCGAATAAAAGGTTGCTAAAATGGTTTTATTTTAGATGAGCTGACTACTCTATTCAACTAATGTTATCTTTGACTCTCGCCTATCGGGACACTGTATTTCATTATGTTGAAAACCTTGGAAAATAAACTATGTTAGATTTAGTATTTTTATAACATATGTGATTATTTGTTATTTTCTGAACTTGTGTATGAATTTGAACCAAAACCTTACTTCTGTTTTATTGATGTGTTGTAGTGCCAATAACCCTCATCTCATTCCACTCCTAGTTAATATCTTAGCAAAAGAACTTGAAGTTATAAACTCCTTGTCAGAGTAATACTTCACATATGCTCATGATGAACATAAAATTCCAGAAAGCAAGTAAGCTGGGAATTGTTCACTCTGAAGAGCAAATAGTTCATAACTCCATAAATCCTACTATTTCAAGCTTAGTTGAGAAGATAAGAGAAAGTGATTCCACTTCCTCAAGTTATACTTCACAACAAAATGAACCAGCAAGAACAACAAACCACAAACGAATAAGCAGTGATGCTTTAGTCTTCGAATCATGTGTTTTAGAGAATGATAAATCCATTTGGATTCTTGATTCTGGGTCTACAAACCATGTAAGTTGTTCATTGCAATTGCTTGAGAATTGGAATTATTTAAAATCCGTAGAGTTGAAACTTAAGGTTGGTAATGGCGAAATGGTTTCGATTAGAGCTAGAGGAAAAGCCAAACTCAAGTTTAAAAACAGAATTTTGGAATTAGACAATGTCTTATACATTCCGAATTTCAGTAGAAACTTGGTTTCTGTTTCATGCTTACAATTGCAACAATACAAATTAGAATTTTTGAGTTCTGGTTCTACCATTTCTCGAAATGACATTCATGTTTGTGTTGCATCCATGGAACAGGGGCTTTATGTTCTTAGACCAGAAACACCATTTGCCCTACATAAAGAACTTTTTAAAGTAGCTAAACCTAGAAACCACAAAAAGCAAAAGATCAATGATGATAATGAAACATATCTATGGCATTTACATAGGCTATGACAGACTAAATAGGCTAACCAAAGACGGTCCATTGAAAAATGTCGTCTTAGGTGAATTACCTGTTTGCGAATCTTGCCTAGAAGGAAAGATGACCAAACGTTCTTTCTCTGCAAAGGGAGAGCGTGCCAAACAACCCCTAGGGTTAGTGCATTCAGATGTTTGCGGACCTTTAAATGTAAAAGCCCGAGGTGGTTATGAGTACTTTGTCACTTTCATTGACGATTACTCTAGATATGGACATATTTACCTTAAGCATAAGAAATCTGAAACATTTGAAAAGTTTCAGGAATTTCACGCATTGGCTCAAAACCAATTAGGTAAAACATTAAAGATCTTACGAACTGATAGGGGTGGAGAATATATGGATATGCAGTTCAAAGATCATTTAATTGAACTTGGAATTGAATCCCAATTAACCGTCCCTAGCACTCCACAGCAAAATGGAGTTGCAGAAAGACGAAATCGCACGCTTTTAGAAATGGTTAGGTCCATGCTTAGTTACTCAACTCTACCTACGTCCTTCTGGGGATATGCAATTAGATGGCAACTGACATTTTAAATGTTGTTCCATCTAAATCAATCCCTAAGACACCTTTAGAACTATGGAATGGTCGTACACCTAGTTTACGCCATTACAGAATCTGGGGGTGCCCTGCTCATGTCTTAAGAAAGAAAGACGGCAAACTTGAATCACGAACTGAAGTTTGCATGTTTGTCGAAAATTCTAAAGAGACTAGGGATGGACTATTTTATAGTCGCAAGGATGATAAAGTGCTTGTTTCCACAAACGCCACTTTCCTTGAAGATGACTATATTAAGAATTTCAAACCACAAAGTAAAGTAGTGTTGGAGGAAATGCTTTCAGATATAAGTCCTTCCAATGTTCCGTCCTCTTCCACTCGAGAAGAGGACAATCCCACTCCCTTAGTCGAACCTACTGAGAAAACTACTACCAAAGTTCCTGTTCAGAAGATCACCGCTCCTCGTCGTAGTGGGAGGGTTTCAACAAAACCAGCTCGTTATGGCTTGGATGGTGAAATCAATATGGTCGTTGGTGACGGTATTGAAAACGACCCATTAACCTATAAACAAGCAATGGCTAGTCCGCAACGGAAACGATGGTCAGCCGGCATGGATTCAGAAATGGATTCCATGAAAAAGAACAAAGTTTGGGAATATGTAGACGCACCTGATGACTATCATCCAATCAGATGTAAGTGGGTTTACAAGAAGAAAAGAGGAGCTGGAGGCGAAGTCGAAACTTTTAAAGCTAGACTTGTAGCCAAGGGTTATACCCAAAGAGAAGGTTGGACTATGAGGAAACTTTTAGTCCTGTTGCCATGCTCAAATCCATCCGAATTCTTCTCTCCATAGCTGCTGCTTTCGATTATGAAATCTGGCAAATGGATGTCAAGACTGCCTTCCTTAATGGGGTACTTGAAGAAACCATCTATATGGAGCAACCAGAAGGCTATGTTCTTCCAGGGCAGGAAAAGAAAGTTTGCAAATTAAATAGGTCTATCTATGGACTTAAGCAAGCTTCTCGCTCATGGAATAAAAGGTTTGATGAAATCATCAAGACCTACGGCTTTCTTCAGAATGAAGATGAACCTTGTGTTTACCAACTCAAGGAAGACTAAGTAGTAGTATTCCTGGTCCTTTATGTTGATGACATTTTGATTATTGGAAACAATATCAAGAAAATGACTCACATCAAGGAATGGCTTAGCACTCAATTCGATATGAAAGATTTGGGTGAAGCAGCCTATGTTCTTGGTATTCAGATTCTCAGAAACTGGAAGAACAGATCTCTTGCTATCTCTCAAACAACCTACATTGATAAAGTTTTAGAGAGATTCTCCATGAACAACACCAATGGGGCAAATATGCCTTCTAGATATGGTATCCGTCTATCTAAGGAACAGTCTCCTACTGATCCTCAAGAGATAGAGGACATGGTGAAAATTCCTTATGCTTCTGCAGTTGGAAGTCTAATGTATGCAATGTTATGCACTAGACCTGACATCTGCTATGCAGTTGGAATCGTGAGCAGGTATCAGTCTAATCCAGGACTGGAACATTGGAATGCAGTTAAGTATATTTTGAAATACTTAAAGAGTACAAGGAATCTTGTGTTAGTCTACAAGGGTGGTTCTTTAAATCCCATAGGCTATACTGATTCAGATTTCCAGGCATGTCTTGAAGACTAAAAATCTACATCTCGGATGATGTTTACTCTTGGGGGTGGAGCAGTGGTTTGGAGAAGTGCAAAACAAACTGCGATATCGGACTCGACGATGGAAGCCGAATACATAGCTGCAGCAGAAGCAGCTAAAGAGCTTGTCTGGCTAAGAAAGTTCTTCACCAGTATCGGTGTCGTGCCTGGAATGGAAAAGCCTCTGGTCCTACTTTGTGATAATAATGGAGCAATAGCCAATAGTAAGGAACCTCGAAGCCACAAGAGAAGCAAACACATAGTAAGGAAGTATCACATCATCAGAGAATATGTGGCAAGAGGGGATGTACTAGTTGAGAAAGTGGACACAGAAGACAACTTAGCTGATCCATTCACAAAAGTCTTGGTCGTTACTGCATTTGAAAAGCACCGTCAGAATTTAGGATTAATTGATATGTACTGATTAGTTTTATATTAGTGCAAGTGGAAGTTTTTTGGGTTTTATGCCCTAAATAAAACTCCATTTCAATGTAATCCATTTTATTCAACATCAATAAAGAAACAGAAGTATTTTTCATTCATTTGTGTATGTTTTGGTTCATCTTATCAATTGCTTGTCTATTTGATTTATAAATTCATCTGAAACCCTTTTCACATACTTGATCCTGTTTATTGTGCCGTCAACACATTGGAAAGTAAACATGACTATGTGAATAAAGTTTCCTAGATTTATCAGACATAGGGTTTTACTGATATGATAATCTACAACAGAGTTTACTTGCATTTGGAGAAATGCTATGTTCTTTCCAGAGCATTGGTTAAAGTAAAGCTCAGGTTGGATGCATGGAGTATGCATCGGAAGGGACCGATATTGAACTTTGACTTAGATTTATTAAACTTACCGTAATATCTATTCAAGTCAATATCGCCTAGTTGATCTTAGATCAAATGATCTTAATCCTGATATGATTAGGCTCAATCTTGAAAGGCTATTCGTGTTCTTTGATTTGTTAGTTAAGCCTACTTTTGGGTCAGGGTGATACGTACATTTTGGGAACACGGTAGTTCAATTGAGTGGGAGCGCTAACATAAACATGGAATCTATAGCTTCTATCTGGCGAATAGTAAGTAAAGGATGATCTCCTTTGAGCTTGACCAAACGAAAATAAATGGTGGAGTACTCATTTCACATAAGCTGAAATATCATTTATACGGGGTTAAGTGTTTTAAGGATAAAATACATTGTAGGGTGTAACGGTAATCTAATCCCTTTACAGTGTAGATCATTCATATAGAGGATCATTGATCAAATTAGGATTATAACAATGGATAACTAATGATGTGTCTATATGGTGAAACATATAGAGCATTCTATACACTGAGAGTGCAATTCTAAGTTCTATGCGTGGATTCAACGAAGAATTAATAAGTCAGTGAATTTAGGTAATAAATTCTTGATCTGCTTATTGGAAGCTCAGTTATATAGACCCATGGTCCCCCCACTAGTTGAGATAATATTGCTTGTAAGACTCATATAATTGGTTTTGATTAATCAATTATAATTCTCAAATTAGACTATGTCTATTTGTGAATTTTTAACTAAGTAAGGGCGAAATTGTAAAGAAAGAGTTTTTAGGGCATATTTGTTAATTATGATACTTTGTATGGTTCAATTAATAAATATGATAGATGCCAATATTATTTAATAATTATTTATAGTTATTAAATAGTTAGAATTGGCATTTAAATTGTTGAATTTGGAATATTGGCGTTTTTGAGAAAATGAGATGCAGAAATGATAAAACTGCAAAATTGCAAAAAGTGAGGCCCAAATCAACATTTCCTAGGTCGGCCACTTTTATAGGTTTTTTTATCTGATATTTTCATTATTTTAATGCCAAATAATTCAAACCTAACTCTAGTGGAATGCTATAAATAGATAGTGAAGGCTTCAGGAAATTTACACTTAACTTTCACACTTTTACTTCTGAATTCCTTCAGAGAAAAACCTGAGCCTTCTCTCTCTAACCTAGCTGCCACCTATACTCTCTTCTTCTCTCTTTAATTTCGAACCTCTTAGTGATAGAGTTGTGCCCACACACAGCAAGTGATACCTCAATCATAGTGAGGAAGATCGTGAAGAAAGACATTCAACAAGAAGGAGTTTCAAGACTAAAGAAGTAGAGAAAGAGATCCAGGTTTAGATCTTGATAATACTCTGTGACAGAAAGGATACAAGGGTTAGAGATCTGAACGGAAGGAGACATTTTATTCCACTGCACCCAATGTAAGGTTTCTCATACTTTATATGTGTTTATTTCATAATCGTTTTAGATGCTCATATCTAGGGTGTTAATCAACATACTTGTGAGTTGATCTAAGATCCTGGTAAAATAATTTCCAACAGGAAGTATCCTCCAGCCAGAGCCTAGATAAGGGAAAAAACATTTCCAAGTAGGAAACTTCCCAATGTGAGGATGAAGATGTGGATCCTCGACTTGGGGACCCAAGCAGTAATGTTGGACCTGTGGAAGAATTAGAAGAGATCGAGATCGATTCAGCTATCCCAACCGGAAAGCTAAAAATTGGAAAGAGTTTGTTGCTCAAAGTAAAATCAGAGTTGATAAAATTCCTGAGAGCAAACCTAGATATTTTTGCCTGGTCACATGCGGATATGGTCGGAATCGACCCTTCTATTATTTCACATGTTCTGAATATCGATCCCAACTTCCGGCCAGTTCAACAAAAACGAAGGTTGTTGGACAAAGAACGTGCAGTAGCCCTAAAAGATGAAGTTGAAAAGCTACGCAACAACAACTTCATAATTGAAGCTTTTTACCCAGCTTGGGTCACGAATCCCGTACTAGTGCCCAAGCCGAACAAGAAATGGCGAGTCTGTATTGATTTCACAGACCTCAACAAAGCATTTCCTAAGGACTGTTTTCCACTTCCAAGAATCGATCAGCTCGTAGACGCAACAACAGGGCACGAATTTTAAGCTTCATGGACGCTTATTCAGGCTACAATCAAATCAAAATTCATCCACCAGACCAAGAGCATACAAGTTTCCGAACAGATATGGGTCTCTATTGCTACAAAGTCATGCCGTTTGGTCTAAAAAACGTTGGAGCTACGTACGAAAGATTGGTAAACAAAATGTTTAAAGACCAGATCAGGCGAAATATGGAAGTATATGTGGATGACATGCTCGTCAAATCCAGAAAGGTTGGAGGGCACATAGACGACCTGGACGAATGCTTCAAAGTCCTCAGAAAATACAACATGAAACTAAATCCCTTAAAGTGCTCCTTTGGAGTCAGCTCGGGAAAGTTTTTAGGCTTCATCGTCAATGCCCGAGGAATTGAAGCCAATCCAGAAAAGATTCAAGCCCTCCTAGATATGAACTCGCCAACAAAAACTAAAGAAGTGCAAAGCTTAACTGGACGAATCGCCGCACTCAGCAAATTCGTGTCAAAATCAACGGACAAATGTGTCCCATTCTTCAACATCCGAGGAAATAAACAGTTCGAGTGGACAGAAGAATGTGAAAGAGCTTTCCAAGAGCTAAAGGGACAACTTGCAAAACCTCCCGTACTTTCAAAGGCTTTGGACGGCGAGGAACTGGGAATATACCTAGCTGTCACGGAACATGCCGTGAGTGCCGTGCTGATCAGAGAAGAGAACAACGTACAACACCCTGTCTATTACATTAGTAAAAGACTCATTGAGGCCGAGGGCTGATATCCGTTGATAGAAAAACTCGCCTACTGCCTCTTTCTAGCAACAAGGAAGTTGAGGCCTTATTTCCAAGCTCATCTTGTTTGGGTATATACCGACCTGCCACTACGAAAAATATTTCAAAATCACCTTCCAACCCAGAACAACAATCAAAGGCCAATCCTTGGCCGACTTTGTGGTAGAATGCACAAGCAAAAAAGAAAGCATACCAAGAAGCAACCCCGAGCCAGCACGTTAGCCAAGTAACAATGAAGATAAACCGACCTGGAAACTACATGTGGATAGGTCGGCTACATATCAACTATCTGGCGCAGGGATTGCCCTCGTCATGCCTGTGGGGTAACACCTGCACGCTACAGTCAAGTTCAGATTCAAGGCATCTAACAACAAAGCCAAGTATGAAGCTCTAATCGCTGGACTAAAACTAGCTCGGGAGATGAAGGCCGCACACATTGAAATCTGCAGTGATTCACAGCTTGTGGTAAATCATGTATCTATAGAATACGAGGCTCGGGGAGAAAATATGATAGCATATCTGAGCAAAATACACGATCTGCTCGCACAATTCAAAAGCTACGGTCTTAGACAAATTCCAAGAGAAGAAAATACAACTGCAGACGCGCTAGCTCGATTGGCAAGCAGTAATGTAAGTGACAAGGCAAGCTTGGTTCCTATCCAGTTCCTCGAAGAGCCTAGCATCACTGGCACAGAAGAAATCAAAATGATTGATACATCCCCAAGCTGGATGATGCCAATAGCAGCTTACCTAAACTCTAGGGAATTCCTAGATAACCGAAATGAAGCTCGAAAAATGAGAAGGAAGGCAGCACGGTATATCATAGTCGAGGGAGTCATGTACAGAAGAGGATTCTCGATGCCATTACTCAGATGTGTCACTCAAGATGAAGCTGCACGACTCCTATCTGAGGTTCACGACGAATTCTATGGAAATCACGCTGCCGGACAGAGCTTATCCAAGAAAATTCTAAGGCAAGGTTACTTCTAGCCAACGATGATTGAAGATTCGAGAGCCTATGTTAAGAAGTGCGACAAATGCCAAAGATTTTCAAAGATACCAAGAGCTCCGCCCAACGAGCTGACACAGATGCAAAGTCCGTGGCCCTTTGCCATTTGGGGAATTGACCTGATCGGACAATTACCTAAAGGTAAAGGTGGAGTGCAGTACGTAGTCGTAGCAGTTGACTACTTTACTAAGTCGACTGAAGCCGAACCACTTGCAACCATTACATCAAAGAAAGTTCAAGACTTTATTGTGAAGAACATCATATGCCAGTTCGGACTACCGTACAAAATAGTCTCAAACAATGGCAAACAGTTCGACAGCCAATCCTTCACTGATTTCTATGCGAACCATGGTATCATCAAAAGTTTCTCCGTAGTGGCACATCCTCAAGAAAATGGTCAAGTTGAAGCAGTCAACAAAACCTTGAAGGATACACTAAAGAAGAAACTCGAAGATGCCAAAGGAAACTGGCCAGAAGAACTTCCCGAAGTTCTATGGTCATACCGTACAACGGAAAAAATAGCAACCGGTCAGACACCATTTGCAATGGCGTACGGTTATGAAGCTATGCTGCCCGTCGAACTCGAGCCACCTTCCCACAGAACATTGACGTACGATCAAGGTACCAATCACATACTCCTTATAGAATCACTTGATGAAATCGAAGAAAGACGAGCAACTGCAAACTTAAAGTTGATGGCCCATCAAAAAAAAGTAGCTTGGTATTTTAACAAACAAGTGAAAGCTTGGAAATTCTTCGTGGGAGATATGGTCGAAGTTCTTGACTTCGGAGCATACAAATTAGGTAAGTATGACAAAAAAATGCAACTCATTCTAGTACCACGGTACTGGAATGGAGAACATTTAAGAAAATACAACCTACAAAGTACCAGGTCAGGTGACCACTTTAAGTACTAAATAAACATTTGCTTTTAATTGAATGGCCTTCTGGGCGGACTACCCCCAAAGGTTTCGATAAAAGAAACAAAGTACTCAGGTCGGGTGACCACTTTAAAGTACAGTTTCTTATGTCTGCAATTTGTTTAATTTCATGTTAAGCTAAAAGATCCGATTAGATCAAATAGCTCTGATGTAAGTTACTACGATAACAAATACACTTTTCGATCAATAAATTAATAAAGATAGTATTTCAAAATTCAATTGAGTCGAAAAAATCAGCATGTTTATAATTTACCATACTATGCGTACAAAAGGTTTGGTCAAACCCAAAACACCGAACAGATAAGCAATATATTTGTAAAAGACAAGTGACTAAGAGTCATACATCTGCTCGGTCACTTGGGGGGCACCTATACCTGTACAAAGCATTTGGTAAAAATAAAACAATCACAATTGCACGACAATTATAAACAGAGAATGAAATTCATTAAGGATGAAAAAAGCACGTATTACTGGGATTAAAAGCTACCTGGTCAGCCCGTTGTCCAAAAAATGAAAAATAATTCCAAGTTTAAAGACCGCTTGGGCGGTCATGATGTCTTAGAAAATGCCCTGAGGCCAAATAAGATATATATATATATATAAAAAAGGAGATAAAAAGAAGTGTTTAAACAGCTGGAGTCCCAGGCTCTTGGTTCGATTCTTCTGGGCCAACTGGAGCAGGAGGATCTGTTGTTTGAACGGGAGGAGCATCAGTAGCCTAATCGGAGGTTGAAGCAGCCGCCTCGGTTCCATATAAGCCACTTGGGCCGCCCAGTACTCAAGGTACATGTCCTTAGCGTCGCCCAAGTAGTCGAAGTTGGCCCGGGGATTAGCCTTCTAAAAATCAAAGAAGAGTTCGAGACCGGCTGTCTCCAAGGCATTGACCTTCTCCTTCAACCTGTCCACCTCGGCCGAAAGCTCCCCCTCATTGGCATCCTTTTCCTCCTTCATTCGATGAAGAACTGCTCGTAAAGAAGTCTTCTCATCTTGAAGACTGTTCACGTCAGCAGATAAGGTCTCGATGGTCTCCTCAAAGCGGTCAGCAGCCTCGAGATCCTTAGTCAGCACAGTGATTTTCTTCCGAGCAGCAAACAACTCCTTGTTGGCTTCACCTAGTTCCAACTGAACAGCTCAGACTTCCGCCCTAGCTTCTTCAGCATCCTTCCTGGCTAAGTCTGCCTCTAGGATGTCGGACAGAGCCGCGTTCTTGGAAGCAGGAGACTTAGCTCGGGAGTAAGTGTAGGCCAACTTCAGACTGACCTGCACAAAAAGAAAAACTTTAGCATATTGAGCTAAGTGTGGAAGATTAAAGGGAAGTATCAAAAAAGACTTACCCTGGTGAGCTCCCTCAAGACTCCGTCCACCAGCAAATCCAAAGAAGAGTCATTATCAGCACCAGCCAGTTGCTCACTGACCTCAGGAACCAGCTGGTTCATGTAATAGGCCAGCATCTCCTTACCCTTTTTGGCCTCTAGAAGCACTGGCAAAGGTGGAGTTAGTGCCTGCACCCGTTCAGGATCACTCCTGACCAGTTCAGACCCAACCGTTGGTGGTCCAGACTCCTTGGACTTGGCAGCTTTGGGGGTAGAGGGGTTTGCAGCAGTCAGCTCCCCAAAAAGATCAATAACCTCCCTGGAAGGTCTCTTTTCCTTCGAGAGGGACCCCTCACTGCCCTTAGACTTCTTGGCTGGGGGAGAGGCGCTAGAGCTTCCGCCCATTCTCTTCCTCAGAGCGTCGATCATCTGCCGATACATGTCTGCACAGAACAAAAACAGTATGGTTAGAAGATAGCCATCAGAAACACAAGGCATGAAAATCAAGAAGCTCAAGAACAAGATAAAGTAAAATGCAAGGTGACCGCCCGCACAAGACTCAGAAGTCCATGATCACCTGACATCGATCTTATCTCAGACATGACAGCTTTCCCTTTTCCGAACACGGGAAGAGATGGCCGAACAGGTAAAATGGGCTCCCTTATGCGAATTTCATGTCCAACAAGCCTGGGCGAGCCCAGGAGTTTCTTCTTCCTCTTCAGTGGAGTCGCCTGCTCTTCCTCGGCTTCATCTTCAGGATTCAAAGGCTCCTGAGCATATTGTTTGGCCCTTGCACCTCCCTTCAAAGCTTCACGCTTCAGTTGAATCAACTCATCCTCCTCATGAGCTCGTTCGGTCCGGCCAGCACCAGACTTCCTCTTCTTCCCCGCCACGGACTTGGGAGTAAAATCCTCGGGATAGAGCCCATACCTCACCAAGTTATCCTCGGAGGTCAACTGGATAATATTCCGGTCTTCCCCCGATAGCCGGGCAATTTTTTAAGCTCTATCCCTAAGAGCAAGAGTGAGGGGAGGACGGTGATATGTCAGAATCTACTGGAACCGAGTCTGGGTAGTGCCCGCATCTTTCACCAAGAAGTACTCATCACCAAAATGCCCTATCTTGCTGATGGCCTTGTCATCCGTGCCGGTCAACCACTTGAAGCCTGGTTGAGAGAAATAGAAGTACCCCGACCTGCCTTGCTTGGGGGTGGACTTCAAATCAAAGAACCAGGCAACTTCATGAGGAGAAAGAACACCCCATCCCTAGAAAGTGTAGAGGACGAAGAGGGCAGACAAATCCTTAATGCCCTTAGGAGTGAATTGGGCCGGGTAGAGACCAAAGAAGTCCGCCACATCCTTGAAGTATTTATGCAAGGGCATCAATGTTCCTTGCTGACCATGGGCTCCCGACCAAGCACACATCACCTTGTCAGGGTTTGTGGCACGATTGTTGTGGGCAGGAATGTAGCAGTTCAGCTCGCCCAGGTATCTACCCTGGTCAAGGGTTTGAAGGCGCGCCTCCGTAATCTTGGACGGAGGACTTACCCACCTGGCGCCCAAGGCACCCTGCCTTTTATGAGGAACTGCCGCAGCAAGCTCCTCACTGACGTAGTCCACACCCTCAACCAGGACGTCTCCGTCAGCATCGGCTGGCTCCCTAGCCTCGTTGTACTCCCCGTAGTTGTTGCGAAAATTATTGAATACTACGCAAGTGCACGCAATCAAGTAGTATACTTACGCGAGTGAGGTCGAACCACAGGGAATTGGATTAATTACTACTAAATTATACTTATGATTCTATTTGGCAAATCAAAAGTTTTTATGATTGAAACAGAATGAAAGTAATTCAGAAAACTTAAATAACACAAGTGAAAGTCAAGCAAGATGAGATAATAGGGAGGAGAATCCTGTTGTTTGTTTACCTAATTGTTAATGCCTAATTGCTATCCTTTTCTTCAAGTGAATGACAAATTATAAATTAACCTAACTCTTTTCAGATCTTTTAGGTTCTAAATCACATGTTCTCTAATTAATCTCTTAATTAAACTAACATGAAATCAACATTAAGCAATAATCTACTTGTCACATAAGTCATGTGAATACTCTCGTTTCACATAGAACATCGATTATCCAATTTTAGCATTCTCAATTCTCACTTTTCAGATTTTGAATTAAGATCATAGAACATGCAGAAGGTGATCAAGCTTACACATGGAATTGAACAGAAATATAGATAATTTCACAATCAATAATGGAGGAATGGCAATTATGCATTAACTAGGTAAAAACTTTAAACAACAATCATCATCCTCCCTACATGGGAAATTTAGTTTAGAAATAAATCCATAACCATTGCTATAACAATATTCAACATAAAGAAATTAAAGAGGAATAGAGAAAAAAAATGTTGGTGGAATGATTTGGGATCTTCACTTTGATTTCCTCTGCTCTTCCTGTCGCTTTCTGCTGTGTTTTAGGGTTCCAAATCCCCTCCCCTGATTTCCAATCCCAGTTTTCTATTTATAAGTGATTTTTAGGGTTTTTCGGACGATTTTGCCCCTGGCCGTACGAGATCTCGCCGCGGCCAAGTTGTAGCTCGCTGCGGCCAGATAAGCCTCTAAAAATACGTCTCTGTAATTCCACTATGGCTGCGGCGAGAGTGTACCTCGCCGCACCGACTGGAGCATGACAAAATTGGCATTCTGCCTTCGAGATATAGTCGCGACCACACTGATCTAGCCGCGGCCAAAAGTGCGTCACGCCTCAAATTGGTGTTTTTCTTGGCTCCACTCTTCTTTTATTGTACTTTTGCATCCCGAGACCTCTGTTATTCCTAAGAACCTGAAAACATAGAAATCAAGCGTAATTTCGTCCTAAAACAGTGAAAAGCGAACATAAAGTCGATCCAAAATATAGGCTAAAAATAGCCTAACAAATTCCCCCAAACTGAATCTTTACTCGCCCCCAAGTAAAGCTAAGACTCAAACTAAAAAGAACAATGCATTAGATAACTAAACTTTCAAATGATTGAACTGCTACCACCACCTGCACAACTTCAAGCAATCAATAACCAGAATTTCAACTCGATAACTCTAAGAACTAACTTGGATGCACAATTCAGAAGCAAGCCATTCATACAGACACAAAACATCGCTTTTGACATTCATATCACAACCATTCTACACTTTCCGACATTCCTCTAACCCATGTTCAATAAGTTTGGATGACATACCTCTCTCCACTAATTTTGACAATTTTTGCTCGGAATCAATAGGTCTTTTTCGGTTATAATAGCAAGGCTTTGGTAAACGGGTAGATAAAAAGTCATTTAAGCTACATTATACCATAAGCACAATTATACCAAACAAGCACCCACACTTATCCATTTTTTCTTTTTCATATATCCCAAAGAAGATAGTAAGAGATTACATATTTATTTCCTATGTGCCTACCTCATTGTTCACGTTCGTTTCTCAAGAAGAAATTATCACATTTCATTTTTCTCTTTTTTTTTTCTTTTTTCTTTTTACAGTAAAGGCACATCACATAAAAAATATTTTTTCAATCTCTTACTTTCAAAATTATCCCTTACTTACAACACTTCATTCCCCCCAAACTTGATTAAAAGCTTATGACATAATAAGGTATGTTGAGAATAAAAATAGTTAAAGATAACGAATTAAGCTTAGTTAAGTGGTGAAAATTTTTAAAACAGGTTAAGGCTCAACTTTGGGTAAACTGAGGATAAAACTTTCCAGGTAAGTTCGAAAGGCTCAATCGATCCAAAGAAAATTTGCCTAAATCATTTTCCAAACAAAAATCATCAAGGATTTCGCTTCAATAGAGTATGTCAAACAAGTTCTATTCCATGTCAAGCCAACATTCCACAATCCAAGTAGAATAAAAGTGATACACATCAAAAATAAATGTTTTACATCTAGATAAACAACCTTCTAGTACACAACATCCAATTCAATTCAAAGAGTTCATGACTCAAGCACACAGTTAAAATTCCAATCCATTGCACATGTAAACTACAGTAGTTCAATCAATATTCCAGCTCAGATATCAACACATGACACTAACAATAACAAAAACTAACTAAAAACGGGAAAAAAAAATGAAAAAAAAATTAAATCTCTCCCCCCAAACTAAAGATGCACATTGTCCCCAATGTGTTAAAAAAATTATGGTTGACAGAGACTTACCTGAGCCCCATCAGAAGGGATCAAGTCCACCCTTTGCATCCAAAAGAGCCCTCGTACTAAATGAAGAAAATTGACCACCAATAGTGTTGATTTCAGAGTTTTGTAAAAGAGTAAGTTCACCTTCAGAATTACCACACATCAATCTTTTCCAACGACGCCGAATCTTTCGAAATTGCTCTTTAGGCTTTGCTCTCTTCTTATCAGTTTTAACAAAAGAACCCTTCACCATCTCAATCTTGCAACAGGTAGGAATGTTGGTTGGGGCAAAAACATTAAAATTGACCTCTTCATCTTGCACTCGCAACTTTAACTCCCCTTTTTGAACATCTATTAATGCTCGCCTCGTGGCTAAGAATGGTCTTCCCAAAATAATGGGAATAATTGAATCTTCCTCCATGTCAAGAATTTGGAAATTAGCAGGGAAGATAAACTTACCAACCTTCACCAGTACATCTTCAATTATCCCACGAGGATGAGTCAAAGAACGATCCGCTAGTTGTAAAGTCACTGTTGTGGGCTTTGCTTTTCCCAATCCTAGCCTTTTGAAGACAGACAAAGGCATTAGATTAATGCTTGCTCCTAAATTACATAGAGCTTTAGTTTCCACTAAACCCCCTATAGAGCATGGAATATTGAAACTACCCGGATCTTTAAGCTTGGGCGGTAGTTTCTTTTGCAAAATTGCACTGCACTCCTTAGTGAGTGCCACTGTCTCGAATTCTTCTAACTTCCTTTTCTTAGCCAAAATTTCTTTCATGAACTTTAGGTAAGTTGGCATTTGCTCCAAGGCCTCCGCAAATGGTATGTTAATGTGCAACTTCCTAAATATTTCAAGAAATTTTGAAAACTGCTTGTCGAGGTTGTTTTGCGAAGTCTTTAAGGGTAAGGAATTTTAATATGGTGATCTATGCTGATCGGAAGTGAAGCTTCTTTCGGTGCAAGACCCTCAGTAGTGTTCTTTTCCTTTGGTGCCTGTGTCTGTGCCTGTTGATCTTGAACCCCATCTTCAACTGGTTGCTTGCCACTCGATCCCTCATAACTCTTTCCACTCCTCAAGGAAATTGCTTTACATTGCTCTTTTCCTTTTGCCTCACTAGTGCTAGGTGAATTTTCTTGAGCTTGTTTTGCCACTTGAGTAGCCAATGGTTCCATCTGAGTTTCTAGAGTTTTAATAGAGGCTCTAGTCTCCATCATGAATTGGAGCAATAAATCAGCTTGGATATTGGAGCCTCCACTAGGACTTTGTTGTTGCAGCTGTTGTTGGTTTTTTTGGGGCTGATTTCTCTGCTGGTAGAACCCCTGTTGGTTGTGCCCATAATTATTATTTTGGGAATAGTTTCCAATGGCTTTTTCTTGATCCATTAGTAAACTTTTCACATCCACCGGACATTCCTCATAGGGGTGAGGACCTCCACATAGCTCACAGACCACCTGAGCTTGTTTTACTTGAACATCTATCAGTTTTGTAAGGGCCTCTACCTAGGCTGTCAATTTTGTGATGGCATCTACCTCAAGCATACTAGCCACCTTCTTTGTCTGACTTCTCTCAGTTGGCCATTGTTGATTATTCATGGCCATCTCCTCCAACAGATCATAAGCCTCATTTGCACTCTTCCTCATGAATGCTCCACTAGCTGCAACATCTATGAGTGTTCTGGTGTTACCAACCAACCCATTATAAAAATTGTGAACCAGCATCCACTTCTCAATACCATGGCGAGGACACTTTCTGATTAAATCCTTGAACCTCTCCCAAGACTCATGGAGAGACTCATTCTCTTGTTGACAGAAATTATTGATCTCTCCTCGCAGCTTAGCAGACTTTGCTGGGGGAAAGAATTTAGACAGGAATTTAGTAGCCAAATCATTCCATGTAGCAATAGAATTGGGTGGTTAGGAGATTAACCAGTTCTTGGCTCTTTCTCTAAGTGAAAATGGAAACAGTCTTAATCGGATGGCGTCATCATTAACCCCATTGACTTTGAAAGTTTGACATAACTCCATGAAGTTCGATAGATGCAGATTGGGGTCTTTAGAAGGGAGTCCACCAAACTGGACTGAAGACTGCGCCATTTGTAGTATGGCAGGCTTGATTTCGAAGTTGTTAGCATCTACTACCGGTGGCCTGATACATGACTGCACTCCCGTAAGAGTTGGGAGAATATAATCTCTCAAACTGCGGCCATTAGCTTGATCTTCAACGGCACCTCCATTATTACCGTTGTTGCCTCCATTATTCGCAGCATTCGCCTTAACATTGGCAGCCATGATTTCTGGTGTTTCAACAGTTGTTGAAACTCTTTCTTGCTTCTTGTTCTTTCTGTTTCTCCTGCAAGTTTTCTCGATTTCAGGATCAACTGGTACTATGACTGCTTGTCCTTGACGGCGAATACACTTAAGATTCCTGAAATAGATAAAGAAAATATTGCAAGAAAGAGATTAGTAATTAGCAAGAAAAATAAACCAACGTAGAAGTTAGTATAATTTTGTGTAATATCAATCTTTATACAATTCCCCGGTAATGGCGCCAAAAAACTTGTAGCGAAAATTATTGAATACTACGCAAGTGCACGCAATCAAGTAGTATACTCACGCGAGAGAGGCCGAACCACAGGGAATTGGATTAATTACTACTAAATTATACTTATAATTCTATTTGGCAAATCAAAAGTTTTTATGATTGAAACAGAATGAAAGTAATTCAGAAAACTTAAATAACACAAGTGAAAGTCAAGCAAGATGAGATAATAGGGAGGAGAATCCTGTTGTTTGTTTACCTAATTATTAATGCCTAATTGCTATCATTTTCTTGAAGTGAATGACAGATTATAAATTAACCTAACTCTTTTCAGATCTTTTAGGTTCTAAATCACATGTTCTCTAATTAATCTCTTAATTAAACTAACATGAAATCAGCATTAAGCAATAATCTACTTGTCACATAAGTCATGTGAATACTCTCGTTTCACATAGAACATCGATTATCCAATTTTAGCATTCTCAATTCTAACTTTTTGGATTTTGAATTAAGATCATAGAACATGTAGAAGGTGATCAAGCTTACACATGGAATTAAACCCAAATATACATAATTTCACAATCAAGAATGGAGGAATGGCAATTATGCATTAACTAGGTAAAAACTTTAAACAACAATCATCATCCTCCCTAAATGGGAAATTTAGTTCAGAAATAAATCCATAACCATTCCTATAACAATATTCAACATAAAGAAATTAAAGAGGAATAGAGAAAGAAACTGTTGGTGGAATGATTTGGGATCTTCACTTTGATTTCTTCTGCTCTTCCTGTCGCTTTCTGCTGTGTTTTAGGGTTCCAAATCGCCTCCCCTGATTTCCAATCGCAATTTTTTATTTATAAGTGATTTTTAGGGTTTTTCAGATGATTTTTCCCCTGACCGTACGGGATCTCGCCGCAGCCAGATAAGCCTCTAAAAATACGTCTCTGTAATTCCACTATGGCCGCGGCGAGAGTGTACCTCACCGCGGCGACTGGAGCATGAAAAAATTGGCATTATGCCTTCGAGATATAGTCGCGACCACACTTATCTAGCCGCGACCAGAAATGCGTCACGCCTCAAATTGGTGTTTTTCTTGGCTCCGCTCGTCTTTTACTGTACTTTTGCATCCCGAGACCTCTGTTATTCCTAAGAACCTGAAAACATAGAAATCAAGCGTAATTCCGTCCTAAAAAAGTGAAAAGCGATCATAAATTTGATCCAAAATATAGGCTAAAAATAGCCTAACAGTAGTTTGGGGGTTCAACCTCTTCCTCCTCGTCCGCCTCGGAGGGACTGCCAGGACGCACATCCTCCAGCTCCTCAATCTCTTGGACCTCAGTGTCCCCTTCACGATCCTCCTCCATCTAGACGGCCGGATCCTGTTCAGCACTGGGCAAAGTGGTAAGCCGAGCCACTTGAGGATCAGTTGCGTCAGCCAGAGGCGTGGTTTTCTTTGTACGAGCCATCATTCTATGGCAGGGTATAGGGCTAGATGAATGTCCTTCGTTAGAGGAAGGAGGACTGGAACGAAGACGAGGTTGATCCTCGTGCAGAAGTTGAAGCAGATCATGGTCAATCCGATGTCCAAGTTCCTAAGACTCACTTGAGTTCATCAACAAAAGACAACACACGAGATGAGTGTTTGGCCGGAATATCGAATAATAAACAAGCAAATATGCCGACCAGGAGTACTCAACAGATTAAATAACGACTATGTTCAAAGAAAAGTCAAAACTCAAGAAGTTGAAAATTTTCTTGAGTTAGGGCAAAAAATTTCATGAAGCTTAGAATAAGCAAGATGAAAGACGGACGTTATGCAGTTCAGAAACAAGCATTAAGGCTGTAAAACTACATGAAGACATGATGGAAAAAAAATCGTAGAGGTTTCTAAGCCTACGGTTTCTTAAACATTTTCCTACAGCACAGTAGAAGCAGCATTCCAAATGTAAACATGCAAAGATAAGCATAAAGGAAATCAGAAACTTACTCAAGATTCGAATGTCTAGGTTCGAACGACGTCTATCCAACAAGCAGCTTGTATGAAGACACTTCGGCGACTTTGAAGTTAAGAAATTTTCTTTGCACTATGAAGCTTACTTAGCAAAGAAGGGTGATGAAATGAGTTTATGTGTCAATGCTGTGGGTATTTATAGGCAAGTCACGAAGAGAGGTAATTGTCTCAAAGAGACCTCAAACGCCTCAGCTTTCCGCCTTAAAAACGAATATGGGAAATCAAAAGTAATTGAGTGCAACCGTTAGCCGTGGAGAGAGAAAATCGGATTTTGAAATATTAATTGTCAGAGCATTTATTAGCTGAAAACCGTAGGGACGCCCAGTCAGCTTCACATCGAGTCTCAAATGGTCACGCTCAACACGTGTCCCCATCCAAAGGCAGAATCAGCTCGGATGAAGTTTGCACGCAATTTCGGAAGTCCCGTACAAACTTGGGGGGCAAATGTTATCCCAATTTTTGCACTCTGACGTGGCATCACAAGAATTGTAACACGTGGAGTCCACTTGGAACATCTGCTCAAGA
Organism: Cannabis sativa; assembly: GCF_029168945.1. NCBI lineage: Eukaryota > Viridiplantae > Streptophyta > Magnoliopsida > Rosales > Cannabaceae > Cannabis > Cannabis sativa. Next base: position 64,689,566 of record NC_083604.1, on the reverse strand, counting down.
AGACAGGCCGAGCAGGATGCCTCACTGGCATGCCCAAAGCAAGATATTCAGCGACCCGCGCAGGGCAATCAACACTTAGCGAATTCAGTTTTTGCATCCTGAGTCATCAGCTCAATCCCTATAACTCAGGGATCAATTTACGTGGATATGGAATACACACGATCCCACAATCAGTGTATTCAGCCCCAATCCCACAATCCTTGCATTCAGCATTGATCCCACGATCTTTCTGTTTATACGCATTGTAACGAGAGAGGAAACTCTTCCTCCTCAAGCTTCCTAGCCCTATAAATAGTGATGCATGTTCACTGGGCAGGGGATCGGTCGAATAGCAGCTAAGCTAAGACTATACTATTATCTAAGAATTATATATTCAGAGATACTGTTGTAAGAGCTATAAGAAAAGGAATCTTTCTCTTTGATCTTAAGTCAATACAAATAACGAGGATTAGGCTATTACCGAACTGTTCGGGGCTGAACCTCTATAAAACTCATGTGTCTTATTATTGCTTTATCATATATTTGTTACTACATATCGTTTATCACTTATAAAATAGACTCATTGTTGTTGGCTAAAAGTGAAGTCAACAATGATTTAAAAATAATAACTGTGATGAAAACGGTACTCTAGAAGAGACTCCCAAAAGAAGTTGGCCACAACACATTTGATCATAATTGAATCCCTGAAGTGATTCTATATAGGTAACTATAAATGATAAACATATTTAAAAAATATGTAATTTAAAGAGATCTTTATAAGTTATGTCAATATGGGAGGAAATTATCATATATTGAATCGACAATAGATATTGAATGTTTGCATATGCAATAAAATAACATGAGATAGCAAGGATCATGGTATTAGATTTGTCGAGAATCATCGACATACAGTTTGTTTTTGACCAAAATATTATGACGCAGTCTAGGCAAGTTTACTTGCATAAAGTGAAGTAAGACTGTAGGGTGTGCAAATAAATATTTATAATGAGAAATTTGTATATATGTATTTGTACATAATAAATTGTTGTACAAAATTTGCATGGACATGAGATTGATTAAAGTAAGGCTTAAATATTGAAAAAATATAATCATGATTTGATTATAGCCTGGAATATATTTTATGAGGATTTATAAGCGTCACATAAATGTTGCAACAAAAAGTTATTTATTTGGAGCTTCTAATATAGTGAGAATTTAAAATAAGCCTTATCTAAAAAATCTAGAAGAATTTAATACATGTCTTAAATGATATAAATTCAAAGTCGCGCGCACTATATGACAAAGATCTTTTTATGAAATAAAGACATGTAAGTAAATTATTGTTTGAAAAATACGTATGGTTGTCTATGCAGTATAAATTCGTAAATTATGTGTTGTGATAGACTCTTGAATAGTTTTTAATTAATAGAAGAACAAATTTTTATTTCTTTTGTATATTGAGAAATATTAAATGTATAAAGTTTGTTCATTAGTAGAGAAGTCCTGAAGTACTTCATATGCAGCATCAAGAATTATAGATATATGATCATTTGATAAGGAAATTAAGATCATACAACAAGATGGAACAAATATATGGTCTTGGAGTACCATCATTATCACAAATGAAAATTTATATTATCATTAATGTGTTATGTTTATATCTACTTGAAATGTTAAATTTTAGTATAAACAAAATTGTATACGCACATGAATGATACAATTAGTTGGATAAATATTGATGTTGCAGGAACCCCTCAATAATTTAGAAGTTAACATATACTCTGGAAGAGTTATAGAAAATATATGATCATAGATAGTATATGGAAGAGTCAACAATAATCTTATGAGATATATTATCACCAAAAGAATTATGGATCATATGTGCATGAGGGGGAGACATATTCATGTTGCACTCTTTTTCCCTTAGCTCAGGTTTTGTCCCACTGGGTTTTCCTGGCAAGATTTTTAACGAGGCAACTTGCAAATAGTTATGAATATGTACTCTTTTTCCTTAGCTCAGATTTTGTCCCATTGGATTTTTCTGACAAGATTTTTAACGAGGAAACTTTAAATCATGTTAGGTTTTGTCCCACTGGGTTTTCCTGGCAAGGTTTTTAACGAGGCAACTTGCAAATACTTATGAATATGTACTCTTTTTCCTTAGCTCAGACTTTGTCCCACTGGATTTTTCTGACAAGATTTTTAACGAGGAAACTTTAAATCATGTTAACATACCTGTATTTTATGAAGCAAGTAGAGAATGTGTGGGAGTGAGATCATTGACATAGCATATTTGGAAAACATATGAATTGCATTCTATAAAGCACACAAGCAGTTCTCTATGAAGATAATACTACTTACATTGCTCAACTAAAAGGAGGGTACATTGAAGGAGATAGAACTAGAACACATTTCACCAAATTCTTCTTTATACATTTCAAGAAAATTCATATTGGTGTTCAACAAATTCAATCAAGTGTCAATCCTGCAAAATTATTCACAAAGTTATTATCAACATCAACATTTGAGAAGACGACAGATAGGATCAAAATTGACCAGTAGGGTTCCTGCTATAAGCTAAGCATCATCAAGGTGAAAGACAACTTGAGCAAGTTCTCACAAGAATCAGCACGACTTACGACTCTGCAGTGTGACTTACGATTATGAAGGATAAATTGCTTAGTATCTTTACACTTGAGTGATACCTAACTCATAACAGTAATATCTATTAAGTATGACCCATAATGCACACTATCACTATCTCGGAAATCTCTTAAAGAAAATTTAAAAGAACATTTTGAGAGAAGAACACTAGAAATTTATTTAGTAGAAAGTTTTCTGATGTCCTTACAATGAAAAGGATGGCTCTATATATAGCCATTTACATGAAGTACAATACAAAATAGGAAACTTCCTAGAAATTTCCTACAAGCAAACAAACACACAAAAGGACACTCTGACAACAAAAGGACAAACCAACAAAATGACAAACGGAGAAAAAGACAGTCTGACAACAAATGGACAAACTGACTAACTGACAAACATAGAAAACACCAAACGATAAGAAAAAATTCCTACAAACATCATGACTATTAGGAATTTTTCCACTTATTGCTATCTTACACAAATAGGAGATATGGAATTCTTTTGTTCTTCTTATTAGCGGTCGATAATTGGCTCGTGATCAGCATTGTAGTCTGAGTCATAATTGGGGTCTTCTTGAAGTGGGTGCCAACCTGATGGTTCATCTTCTTCATCACTTCCAGCTGGTGGACATGCATCATAATCAGAATAGACGATCTCCCATTCTAATCCATTGTACTGAAAGAGATAGGGATCCTGGTTGATTTCTTGGTCCATGTATGGATCTTATGAATCTTCAAAAATGCTTGTCTTACGGAGTAGGACCCCCATAGTGTCTGTTTCTTTGAATAGTGATGAGTTTTTCTTTTTTGCTTTAGGGGCTTGGACCTGATTATGACTATTCTCAGAAATTTGGAACTTTTTTAGAGCCCTTGCTATGCGTTGTGAATAATCTAAGGGGAACATTTCCCATGGGGCATCATCTTCTATTCTTGGCCAAATTTCTGGTGGAATAGTCTGATTTTTCTCAAAGATAATCTTTTGGAGATCTCTGTACTCTACATCTTGCTCTCTGAAAGGTGCTTCCCGGGATCCGTATAGTTCAAAAGTGGGATTGCAAACTATTTTCTTGTTCTCGTCCAATTTTGCATTAAGACTGATAAAGAAGACCGTATAGCAATTCATCATGTTGGCTACATGTGGTCCTGATGAATAAACAAAGACGTGTCGATTGTTGCGAACCTTTTCCCATTCATCCCAGAGTATTTTTTGCCACTCCTCTAGAGGAGCGTACCAAGACAAAATGTCCATTTGGATTTCGTAGGCTGGTTTATTTTTTTCTTGTTCGAGGAACGACTGTATAGCAGTGTGAAGAGCTGTTAAATGCCAAAATATTACATATTTTATAGTGTAAAAATACAAAATAAAATTAATTCTTTATAATATTTTCAAGAAATTAATGCAATATATTATTATATTGAAAATATTTTATTTAAGATTAATTTTATCTTTGTTTATAAATAATAATAGTATTTATGGCATAATTGAAAAAAAAAAAGAAATAAAAAGTTAAGAAAATGCATTGTATTTATTTAAAGAAATACAAATTAATTAAATTTTAAATAAATATTTTCATTAAAACTATTGTGATATATTTTATGTTGAAAATATTTTATTTGGATTTAATTTTGTTTGTGTTTGATTGAGAAAATAGCATTTGTGAAAAGAAAGGAAAAGAAAAAGAAAAATAGTAAAAATGTGATCCAAAGCAATGAAAAATGGCATTTTTGAAGCCCAAAAGAGAGCACAAAAGGACAAAAGCCCATTTGGCCCTCTTCTTCTCCCCTGCCGACATCAGCGCCACGTGGCGCTCTCCCATTGGCTCGGCAAAAGCAACAGGAGCAGCAGCTCCATTTGGCCCTCTCCCTCTTCACGCGCGCGTGAGGCACACGGCCTCACCCTAGCCGTGCGTGCGCCTCACGCCATGCCCCTGCGGCTGGCCTTCGTTTGGTCCGATTCTCTTCAGCCAAAAGGTGGCTTTCTCTCCTCTTGCCACGTGTCAAGTTGCACACCAAAGCCACCAATCCGAGCTTGACACGTGGCACTCTGAAATTAACTTTTTGTATTTACAATTTTACCCACATGCAATTTGTAATAAGTTTAATTGCGTATTAGTCCTTTTACCCTTCTATAAATAGAAGCTTAGGTTTTTAGAATTCAGTTACAGTTTCAGTTCCAGACAGAAAAATCTAGAGAAAACGCTCAGAGCGCTTAGTGTTAGTTTACCGCTTTCTTAGTTAATTTTCTTATGGGTTTCTAAGTTCCCTTATTATTAAGGAGGACGATGAAACCTAGTGTATTTAATTAAGTATTTATTTTTATTTTGATTCTCAGTACAATATATGCTTATGATTTTCGATTCTTAAAATAATTTCTTCCATCTTTAATATCAAGTATTTTTGATAGTTAGAAATTATTTATGCTTGGTTCCATATTTTATTAAAAATAATATTCTTTGATTTTTTGTATTTACATTAAATTGTTTCACATTTAATGCTTAGAAGTTATAATTTTAAAGCGAAGGAAAATCTATTTTTTATTAGAAAATAATTGGTTTGATTACTGATTAAATTATGAGAATCAATATAAACATAAATATTTTTATATACACTTAAGTGGATTCTGAACCCTTAATAATATTCTAAAATATTTCTGAAAATATCTGTTACTGTCATTTTTATCATTTAAACACTTTATTTTATTTTGTTACCAAAAACCTCACCATTTTCGGAACTAGGTTAGAGTTTTATTAGCTTAGATTAAATAAGTATTTTCTTTGATTTCACGCAATTCCCATGGGTTCGACCTCGTTCTTCACAATCTCCATACTACAATAAAGATTCATGCGCTTGCGAGTTGATAAATGTAAAACGTACCATTTTGGTATACAACAAGTTTTTGGCGCCGTTGCCGGGAAACTGCAAGAAGAAAAACTACTTTAATTCAGGTTGGTATAATTCTTCTACTAGTTATTATATTATATATATTATATATTACGTTTCTTAATAGTGAAGTAAGATTTATATATATATATAATTATATATTATTATTATTATTATTATTATTATATATTACAGTAAGTAACGTAAGTTACTTACTGTTAAATTATATTTATATATATAAATTTATATTATATTATATTATTATTATAATTATATATTATTATTATATATACATTACTTAACTATTAAGAAAAGTATATTATTAATATAATTATATATTATAAATTATAATTAATATTAATATTTATATTTCGGTCAAATATATACATATTATTTATTCCCCGTTATATTTTAAATTTTGTCTTTATTTCTGCACATATATTAATATTAGTATTTATATTTCTGTCAAATATATACATATTATTTATTTCCCGCTATATTTTAAATTCAGTCTTTATTTACGCAATTATATGGTAGGCACCGCCTCCTAATTTTTTCATGTTATTTTAATTTTTGTGATACTTGGTGTATGATTCGCTGGGAACGAAATTCTAAAAATCGTTTGGTAAAAAGAAAATTATTGTGGGTTGAAATTAAAAGTGAAAATTCTGACATCATGGAACCAAATCAAGTAAATGTGGAAGAAAAAACTCTTATTGATCATTTTTCTCCCATTTCTGCTAATCCACCATCATGCATTATTTTTCCTGAAACAAATGCTACACATTTTGAGCTGAAACCTTCCATAATTCAACTTTTGCCATCTTTTTATGGGTTAGGTAAAGAGGATCCATACATGCATGTAAAAGATTTTTTAGAAATTTGCTCTACTTTTAGATTTCAAAATTTTTCTGATGAATCTGTTAGGCTTAGACTTTTTCCATTCTCATTAAAAGATAAGTCTAAAGCCTGGTTAAATTCACTCCCAGCCCGATCCATTTCTACTTGGGATGAATTAGTTAATAAATTTTTGTCCAAATTTTTTCCAATGTCTAAAACGGATAATATTAGGAGAGAAATCTCCGAATTTTATCAGAAAGATCACGAAGAATTTTATGAATGTTGGGAAAGATTTAAAGATTTATTGCTAAAATGTCCACACCATGGTTTTGAAAAATGGAGATTGGTAAAATACTTTTATGATGGATTATCTCCCTCAAACCGACAAATAGTACAATCAATGCACACTGGAAAATTTTTGCAATTTAGAGGGGATGAGGCTTGGGAGTCTCTTGAGAATCTTTCTGTAAATTCTCAACAGTGGAATTGCCAAGATCCTAGATCGAAAGCTTCCAACACACCTAAGAGAGGTGGAATTTACGATGTCAAAGATGACGTAGATATTAAAACATCATTAGCAAATCTAACTAGGAGAGTTGAAGCTATGTCATTAAGTCAATCCATGAATACTCCTATACATAGGAATGAAATTTGTTCCTTATGCTATAGTACAAGTCATAGTGCCCAGTCATGTCCATCATTGCCTATATACCAAGAGGCATTTTCTGAAGAAGTGAACGCTCTTCAAACTTATGGGAAATCATCTGATAGCCCATTTTCTCAATCCTACAATCCAAATTGGAGAAATCATCCAAATTTTTCATGGAGACAGAACCAGCCTCCAATGAATCAAGGGCACCAGTACAACACGCCCAAGCAGAGTCAAGCCCAACCTAATATGCCATATCCTCAACAACAAAGAAAACCATCTTTAGAGGATACACTACAACAGTTTATGCAAACCACCCAACAAGCTTTACACACAAATTCTCAATCCCTATTAAAGCTTGAAACACAAATGGGTCAGCTTGCTACTGCTGTAGCTGAAAGGGAAAAGGGAAAACTTCCCAGTCAACCCATTCCAAATCCAAAGAGTCAGTACGAGGTAAGTACATCTAGACCTACTGAAGAAGCTAAATCAATTTCTATCCTTAGGTCTGGAAAAATTATTGAAAAACCTGATTACATACCTCAAACTGATGCTGAAATAAACAAAGACTCATTGAAAGAAAATGAAAAGAGTCAGCCTGAAAGTTCACATTCCAAAGACTCGGTTGAAGAATTGAGTCAAACCTTACCGTTCATTCCAAAAGCTCCATTCCCACAAAGATTGCTCCCGATCAAAAGAGGTAGTCAGTATGGTGACATCTTAGAGGTATTCAAACAAGTAAGTATAAATATCCCTTTCTTAGATGCCATTAAGCAAATACCTGCCTACTCTAAATTCTTGAAAGATTTGTGTACTGCAAAAAGAAACACAAATGTTCCAAAAAAGGCATTTTTAACGGAACAAGTCAGCTCCATAATTCAATATAAAAGTCTTGTTAAACACAAAGATCCGGGGTGTCCCACCATTCCTTGTATTATTGGTGATCATGTGATTAACAAAGCTTTACTTGATTTAGGAGCTAGTGTGAATTTATTGCCTTATTCTGTTTATAAGCAACTTGGTCTAGGGGAACTGAAACCAACATCTATGACACTTCAGTTAGCTGATCGTTCTGTGAAAATTCCTAGAGGTGTCATAGAAGATGTTTTGATTAAGGTAGATAAATTTTATTTTCCTGTTGATTTCATTGTTCTTGATACTCATTTTGTTGAAGACATAAGTGCTCAAATTCCGATCATTTTGGGTAGACCATTTTTAGCCACATCAAATGCAATCATCAACTGTCGTAATGGTGTTCTTAAATTATCATTTGGAAATATGACTGTTGAGTTGAATGTTTTTAATGTTGCTAATAAATCTATTGATTGCGATGATGTATATGAGGTAAATTTTATTGATTCTGTCACACATGATTTCATGCTAAACAAAGATAATTCTTTTGAAAATTGTGTAAGTCATTTTGGTATGAATTTTGAAAGTTCTTTTGATAGGGTAAATTCTTTGTTAGAGTCTACACCATTGATAAACACAGAAGAGTGGAACACCAAAGTTGAGTCAATTGAACCCTTTCGCCAATTAGAATCACAGTCACTCCCTGAACCACCAAAGTTAGATCTAAAGGTTTTACCTGAAGATCTAAAATATGCATTCCTAGGAGAGTCAGAAACCTTCCCTGTTATCATCGCATCTGCGTTAGACAAGAAACAAGAAGAGAAATTGGTACAAGTTCTTAAGAGTCACAAAGAAGCCATAGGATGGACCATGGCTGACATCAAAGGAATTAGTCCTTCGGTGTGCATGCATCGAATCGATTTAGAAGAAAATGCAAAGCCATCCCGTGAGTGTCAAAGAAGGTTAAATCAAAATATGAAAGAAGTAGTGAGAGATGAAATACTTAAAACATTAGATGTGGGTATTATATACCCAATTTCTGATAGTTCATGGGTCAGTCCGATCCATGTTGTTCCTAAGAAGTCTGGAATTACTGTAGTCAAGAATGCAAACGATGAATTAATCCCCACTAAAATCCAAACTGGATGGAGAGTGTGCATTGACTACAGAAAACTGAATAGCCTCACCAGAAAAGACCATTTCCCATTACCCTTCATTGATCAAATGCTTGAAAGATTAGCTGGTCACGAGTACTACTGTTTTCTCGATGGTTACTCGGGATACAACCAAATCCCGATAGCACCCGAGGATCAAGAAAAGACCACCTTCACATGTCCTTATGGAACATTTGCTTATCGACGCATGTCTTTTGGCTTATGCAATGCACCTGCGACATTTCAAAGGTGTATGATTGCAATTTTTTCTGATATGGTTGAACATTTTTTGGAAATCTTTATGGATGATTTTTCTATTTATGGATCTTCTTTTGATGAATGTTTACACCACCTGTCTCTTGTCTTGATTCGTTGTAAAGAAAAGAATTTAGTGCTAAATTGGGAAAAATGTCATTTTATGGTAAAACGTGGAATTGTCTTAGGACATGTGATTTCATCTGAGGGAATAGAAGTTGACAAAGCTAAAGCTGATCTTATTTCAAAACTTCCACCACCTAAAATTGTGAAAGAAATTAGATCATTCTTAGGTCACGCCGGTTTCTACCGGAGATTCATAAAAGACTTTAGCAAAATTTCACGGCCTCTGTGCCATTTACTTGGAAAAGATAATGCATTTGTTTTTGATCATGATTGTCATATTGCTTTTGAGAAATTGAAAACTATGCTAACTACTGCACCCATTATTCAACCTCCTGATTGGAACCTTCCTTTTGAAATAATGTGTGATGCTTCTGATTATGCTATAGGAGCTGTCTTAGGGCAAAGAATTGATAAAATACCACATGTTATTTCCTACTCTAGCAAAACTCTAAATGATGCTCAATTAAATTATTCCACAACTGAGAAAGAATTGCTTGCTGTAGTCTTTGCCTTAGAAAAGTTTAGGTCTTATCTGTTAGGATCTAAAATAATTGTTTATTCTGATCATGCTGCTTTAAGATATCTTTTGTCAAAGAAAGATGCAAAATCACGTTTAATCCGTTGGATACTTCTTTTACAAGAGTTTGATCTAGAAATTCGTGATAAAAAGGGGTCTGAAAATATTGTTGTTGATCACTTATCTAGGCTAGTTATTGAAACTAGTAAAGAGCCTACCCCTATCACCGAAACTTTTCCTGATGAACAATTGATGCATGTTTCTTCTCTGCCTTGGTATGCTGACATTGTGAATTATCTTGTTACTGGTGAAATACCATCTCACTGGTCTAAACAAGATAAAAATAAATTTTATTCTGAGGTGAAAAATTTTATCTGGGATGATCCATACTTGTTTAAATATTGTCCTGATCAGATAGTACGTAGATGTATCCCGAATTGTGATCAAACTAAAATCATATCTTTTTGTCATGATCATGCCTGTGGAGGCCATTTCAGTAGTAAAAAGACTGCTGCAAAAATTTTACAATGTGGTTTTTATTGGCCCACAATTTTTCGTGATACATATGCATACTGTAAAGCCTGTGAACGTTGTCAAAAGTTAGGAAGTCTTTCTAGAAGAAACATGATGCCTTTAAACCCTATTCTTATTATTGATGTATTTGATGTTTGGGGTATTGATTTTATGGGACCTTTTCCTAACTCGTTTGGAAATTTGTATATTCTTGTTGGAGTTGATTATGTTTCAAAATGGGTCGAAGCTGTTGCATGTCACACAAACGACCACAAAGTGGTGGTTCGTTTCTTGAAAGAAAATATTTTTTCCCGTTTTGGCACACCACGTGCTATCATTAGTGATGGAGGTACACATTTTTGTAATAAGCCATTTGCACATCTCATGAAAAATTATGGCATTACACACAAAGTCACTACACCATATCATCCTCAAACTAGTGGTCAAGTTGAAATCTCTAATAGGGAAATAAAGCACATCCTAGAAAAAACAGTCAACCCAACTAGGAAAGATTGGTCCCTGAGACTAACTGATGCTTTATGGGCATATCGTACTGCATACAAAACTCCCATTGGAATGTCACCTTACCGCCTAGTGTATGGAAAAGCCTGTCATTTACCTGTAGAGTTAGAGCATAGAGCCTTTTGGGCAATTAAACAACTGAATTTTGCTCTAGACAAAGCGGGAGAGAAAAGAAAGCTCCAATTAAATGAATTGGAAGAACTGAGAAACGATGCTTACGATTGTGCAAAAATTTACAAAGAACGTACAAAGTTGTATCATGATAAGAACATCTTGCGAAAAAATTTCTCCACTGGTCAGAAAGTTCTTTTATACAACTCTCGCCTTCATCTGTTTCCCGGTAAGTTACGTTCTAAATGGACTGGTCCATTTACTGTTCGTACTGTTTTTCCTCACGGAGCTGTTGAAATTGAAAATTCTAAAACTGGTAACATATTCAAAGTCAATGGACAACGGTTGAAACCATTTTTAGAATTAACACCACCTGAAGTGGAGGAAACACTCCTTCACGATCCAATTTACCAAGGTTAGTGAATTCTTTCACTACTGGTCCTATCTTTAATTGCTTTCTTTATTTTCAGTATTTTAGTTTATTTTCTGTCATTTGTTTTTTAGAAAATTAACATCTATCACTGTGCATATTCTCTGTTTTTTTTTCGGTTCTCATCTCATGTTCTTATCATATACATATTTAGACATTGAGGACACTGTCTCATTTTAGTTGGGGGTACTGAGTATATTCTTGCGTTAAGTTCGATAAATTTCTTACCTTTTTGAAAATTTTGAGTCAAATTCTGCTGCTAATTATGTGAATAAATAAATATTGTGTTAGACTAGTTTATACTATATTTAGTTACTTAGATAGTAATTCCAGTAAAAATTGCACAAACCAAACATATGATTTGATTGTTTTTAACACATTTAATTGAGAAAAATCTTAAGTTAAAAGCTTTCATTTTTCGTGAGAAGTGAGAATTGAGAAAACGACTTTTTGAACATATATTGATCTTCTGAATTGGTAAAATCGAAATTTTTTGAAATTTGAAAATATGACAATTACTAGAGGGAAACTTTTTTTTTTAGAATTGGGCCTAATTGTAAATTTATTATCTTTATATTTTCTTATCACATGTTGCCTCTTGTAAAAAAAAAAAAAAGATATATATATTGTGGATATTGCCCTTAAAAAAAAAAATAAATATACATATATATCATATAAAGAGCAATATCTTACATACTATATATATATATATAAAAAAAAAAATCAAATCAAACAAGAGCAACATTTCTCTGTCAGCGTAGCTTGGTCAAAATTCAAAAGATACCAAAGAAAATTTTGCTACGGTAAATAGTTATTGTGGATATTGCCCTTAAAAAAAAATACATATATATCATATAAAGAGCAATATCTTAGTTTTAATCATTTAGCAAAGTAAAAAATATATATCGGTAAAAATATATATGCATATATAATATATATATAGAAAAAAAAAATAATATATCATCATCAATCAAAAGAGACTTTGCTATAGTTTATTTTTCGTAAATTTAGTCACCAAATACAAAAAAAAGAAAGAAAAAAAAAAGAAAAATCGTTGTTTATTTCTTTATTTTGGCTCTAGGTACTGTAATGAAATCCCGAAAGTTAACTTGTCATTTGAATTTCAAAATATTTTTGGTTAGCCTATCTATGGGTCAATAATTGTTTACATTGTTCGTCCTAAAAATCTTTATCCATTTGAGCGTCAATTAATATATCTTTCCAGCTCCAAGAGTGACAACCCTTCCTCTTTTCAAATATTTCAATACCTGTGAGGATTTGGAGTTGAGACTTTTTACTTTAAAGATTTTTCAATATTATCTGTGTTATGATTAAAGCAAAGAATATGATTTGAAACACACACACAAAAAATCTAGAATTATATCTATTGTAATTTTTTATATATAGTATTTTCTAGAGTTTACACCAATATTTTATTTTGTTTCGATTAGTCAGAGTTTGTTTGATTTGTTCATTTTGGTAATATTTTGTTATCCGCTTGAATTGCTAGGGACTAGCAATAAGCTAGTTGGGGGTTGTGTTAAATGCCAAAATATTACATATTTTATAGTGTAAAAATACAAAATAAAATTAATTCTTTATAATATTTTCAAGAAATTAATGCAATATATTATTATATTGAAAATATTTTATTTAAGATTAATTTTATCTTTGTTTATAAATAATAATAGTATTTATGGCATAATTGAAAAAAAAAGAAATAAAAAGTTAAGAAAATGCATTGTATTTATTTAAAGAAATACAAATTAATTAAATTTTAAATAAATATTTTCATTAAAATTATTGTGATATATTTTATGTTGAAAATATTTTGTTTGGATTTAATTTTGTTTGTGTTTGATTGAGAAAATAGCATTTGTGAAAAGAAAGGAAAAGAAAAAGAAAAATAGTAAAAATGTGATCCAAAGCAATGAAAAATGGCATTTTTGAAGCCCAAAAGAGAGCACAAAAGGACAAAAGCCCATTTGGCCCTCTTCTTCTCCCCTGCCGACATCAGCGCCACGTGGCGCTCTCCCATTGGCTCGGCAAAAGCAACAGGAGCAGCAGCTCCATTTGGCCCTCTCCCTCTTCACGCGCGCGTGAGGCACACGGCCTCACCCTAGCCGTGCGTGCGCCTCACGCCATGCCCCTGCGGCTGGCCTTCGTTTGGTCCGATTCTCTTCAGCCAAAAGGTGGCTTTCTCTCCTCTTGCCACGTGTCAAGTTGCACACCAAAGCCACCAATCCGAGCTTGACACGTGGCACTCCGAAATTAACTTTTTGTATTTACAATTTTACCCACATGCAATTTGTAATAAGTTTAATTGCGTATTTGTCCTTTTACCCTTCTATAAATAGAAGCTTAGGTTTTTAGAATTCAGTTACAGTTTCAGTTTCAGACAGAAAAATCCAGAGAAAACGCTCAGAGCGCTCAGTGTTAGTTTACCGCTTTCTTAGTTAATTTTCTTATGGGTTTCTAAGTTCCCTTATTATTAAGGAGGACGATGAAACCTAGTGTATTTAATTAAGTATTTATTTTTATTTTGATTCTCAGTACAATATATGCTTATGATTTTCGATTCTTAAAATAATTTCTTTCATCTTTAATATCAAGAATTTTTGATAGTTAGAAATTATTTATGCTTGGTTCCATATTTTATTAAAAATAATATTCTTTGATTTTTTGTATTTACATTAAATTGTTTCACATTTAATGCTTAGAAGTTATAATTTTAAAGCGAAGGAAAATCTATTTTTTATTAGAAAATAATTGGTTTGATTACTGATTAAATTATGAGAATCAATATAAACATAAATATTTTTATATACACTTAAGTGGATTGTGAACCCTTAATAATATCCTAAAATATTTCTGAAAATATCTGTTACTGTCATTTTTATCATTTAAACACTTTATTTTATTTTGTTACCAAAAACCTCACCATTTTCGGAACTAGGTTAGAGTTTTATTAGCTTAGATTAAATAAGTATTTTCTTCGATTTCACGCAATTCCCATGGGTTCGACCTCGTTCTTCACAATCTCCATACTACAATAAAGAGCCGTGCGCTTGCGAGTTGATAAATGTAAAACGTACCATTTTGGTATACAACAAGAGCCATAGTTTGGACTTCGAAAGCCATTGTACAGAGGCATATTAGGTACCAAAAAAGATGGGCTATGGACTTTGGAGTGAAAAGTGCAGTTCGAAAGGGGACGAGATGGGCAAAAGGATACTTTGGGTGAATCAAAAAATCATATTGAAAATAGGGTCCAAGTTTGGAGAGAATCTGTTCGTGAGTGTAAATAGCTCTGTGAGAGGCCTTTTCCTTTGCATCTCGGGGAAATGAGCAGGGAAATGAGTGTTGGGTTTTATGCCCTAAATAAAACTCATTTCATATAATTAGATTTACTTATTAATAAAGATCAGAAATGACATTTTATGTTGCATGGTTCACATGATTTATTTCATGATTATAGGTATATAATGTATGAATTCTTTTTAAGTCCAGAACATATGAGTTGGTTAAAGATTATAGTGTTGTCAGCACAGTGGAATATAATCTTAATCATATGTTCAAAAGTTTATTCCCTGATTTTTCAGAACACTGGATTTAGACTGACATGGTATAATCAGCGATAGGTATTCTTACACCTTGGAAAAGTGTTATGTCCTTTCCAGGACATTGGAAAAGTTTACTAGTATCGGATGTATGGAGTATACATCGGAAGGGACCGATATTGAACTTTCATTAGATATGTTAAAATTTACCGTAATATCTATTCAATTCAATATCACCTGTTGATCCTAGATCAAATGATCTCAATCCTGATATGGTTAGGTTCAATCTCAAGAGTGTTATTCGTGTTCTTTGATTTGTTAAGTTAAGCCTACTTTTGGGTCAGGGTGATACTTACATTTTGGGAACACGGTAATGCAATTGAGTGGGAGCGCTAACATAAATATGGAATCCATAGCTTCTATCTGGCAAATAGAAGTAAAGGATGATTTCCTTCGAGCTTAACCAAATGAAGATAAATGGTGGAGATCTCATTTCACTTAGGTGAAATATCATTTATACAGGGTTAAGTGTTTTAAGGATAACATACATTGTAGGGTGTTACAGTAATTTAATCCATTTACAGTGTAAATCATCTATATAGAGGATCATTGATCACATTAGGATTATAACAATGGATAACTAAGGACGTGTCTATATCGTGGAACATATAGAGCGTTTCTATATGACTGGGAGTGCAATTCCAAGTTCTAAGTGTGGATTCAATGAGGAATTAATAAGTTAGGGAATTTACTTGGTAAATTCGGTTCGACTTATTGGAAGCTCGGTTATATAGACCCATGGTCCCCATACTAGTTGAGACCATACTGCTTGTAAGACTCAGTTAATTGATTTTAATTAATCAATTAAAATTCTAAAAGTTAGACTATGTCTACTTTATGAATTTTCACTAAGCAAGGGCGAAATTGTAAAGAAAAGAGATTTTAGGTTTATTTATTGATTAAGAGACTTTATATGTCTAAATTAATAAATATATTAAATGACAATATTATTTAATAATTATTTCCAAGCTATTAAATAATTAGAATTGGCATTTAAAAGGTTAAATTAGAAAATTGGCATTTTTGAGAAAATGGGAATGGAAAATAACAAAATGGGAAAGTTGCAAAGTGAGGCCCAATACCCTTTGTATGACCGGCCCTATGCATAGGAAATTTCATTTGTAGTTTCCATTATTTTTAATGCCATGCAATTCTAACCTAAACCTAGAGGGAATTCTATAAATAGAAAGTGTTGGCTTGAGGAAATACACACACATATTTGATCACTTTGTTTCTCTCAGAAAAAGCCTCACACGCCTCTCTCTCTTTTTTTCTCTCTAAATTTCGAAACTTTGAGTGAATGAGTAGTGCCCACACACATCAAGTGGTATCTCAATCATAGTATGGAAGACTATGGAATTTCTGCATCAAAGAAGGAGAAAAGAAGATCCAGGTTCAGATCTTGGTGATGCTCTGCTACAGAAAGGAATCAAGGGCTAGAGATCTGAACGGAAGGAGTCATATTATTCCGCTGCACCCACTGTAAGATTTTCTAACTTTATATGTGTTTATTTTTATTGTTTTAGAATTCATATTAGGTTGTTAATCCAACATACTTGTTAGTAAATCTAGATCCTGGTAAAATAATTTCCAACAATGAGAAATTCTTTTGCGATGATGATGATGATGCCATTATATATATGTATGGAATGGTATGGGACGAGTTGTGGCTGATTAAAGGGATGGTTTTAAGTGGGTGTGAGGAGACCATATTTATAGACTTAGGTCTAGATAGGAGGTCGGCCAAGATATTTTCTTTTCCGGGAAGGTGTTTTATTTCAAAAGAGTAATGATCAAACCATGTTGCCAATCTCAAAAGTTGAGTATTGGTTGTCTTATTCTTTTTTAGGTCTATCATTCCCTTTGATGCAGCAAAATCGGTTTCCACTAAAAAATGATGGCCGATGAGGTGGAACTCAAATTTTGTTATTCCCATCTTGATTGCAATCAGTTCTTTGAGTGTTGAATGATAATGGAGCTGAGAATCTTTGAAGTGTCCACTCTTGCATCCACATATTCATCTTTTTCCTTGTTCATCTTGCTCTAGAAGGACAGCACCCCAATGTTTGTCACTGGCGTCTGTTTGAAGAACACGTTTTCCGTTAGAAGGAATCTGTAGAGGTGGTAAATTTTGCATGATTTCTTTGAGTTTTTTGATTGCCACCGTTTGGTCATGTGACCATTCTGGACTATTCTTTTTGAGCATATCGTTGAGTGGCCTTGTCAGTACAGACAGTCGGGGAACAAAGTCTCGTAAGTAATTGATGATGCCCAAGAATTGTTGCACCTGAACTTTTGTGAGATTTTCATCTGGGGATTTGAGTAGTTCATGGGCTATATGTGGTTGGGCTTCATATTGTCCTTTGGATAATTTCATCCCAAGGAATTTTATTTGCGTCTGTCCAATAATCATTTTCTTTTCAGACAACATGATACCATGGGCTCTAGTGATAGAAGCAAACTGGGCCAATAATGCTTGATGGGCTTTTGCATCAGGAGAAAAGAGCAAAATATCGTCAATATAGATGAGAGCCTTTTCCAATATTGGGCCATATATTTTGGTCATAGCCTTTTGGAATAGGGAGGGGGCAGTTTTGAGCCCGAAGGGTAGGACGGTCCACTGGAAATGATTATTTGGAATGCAAAAGGCTGTTTTGGGTCGATCATCTGGTTTGATGCCTAATTGTCAAAATCCTGCTTTTAGGTCAAATTTTGAAAAAATATGGGCTTTGGATAAACTGGCAAACAATGAATTCTTATTTGGTATTGGGAATTTATCATCTGCTAAGAACTCATTCAGGGGCTTGTAATTAATGACCAACCTTTGCTTTCCTCGAGCTTGCTCTGATCGATTATTGACATAAAATGCATGACATGCCCATGGAGAGGAAGTTGACTCTATTAAATCTTGCTGCTCTAGCTCTTTGCACTCATTGGACACCATATGTTGGTGTTTTGGATTCATGCCTGGGTGACTAGCCTTTGTAGGGTTGATATCTTCATTAAGCTTAAAAGGA
This sequence comes from Cannabis sativa, assembly GCF_029168945.1. Taxonomy (NCBI): domain Eukaryota; kingdom Viridiplantae; phylum Streptophyta; class Magnoliopsida; order Rosales; family Cannabaceae; genus Cannabis; species Cannabis sativa. Next base: position 64,671,456 of record NC_083604.1, on the reverse strand, counting down.
AGGCTTATGAAGAACTGTTGATTTTTCCAAAGAGGATGGTCACATTTCTTCAGGAATTCTGCATGATTATTGGCACATGAGACTTCGATGAGCTCTTTCCTTATCTGATGAAATGGGTCATGGGGCATTAAGAAATAGTTTGGTATTGTTTCCCATGGAGCAAAATGTCGTTTGTAACCAAGTCCACTAGGGAGAATACGCAAACCCTTCTTCTTTGTATAAAGATCGAATCCAACAATTAAGTCATTTCCGTGCAATTTTGATCCAATGACTCTGTGAGTAACAGAACACCCTGGGAAGAACTGCAACCGAATCGGTTTGCTGATGAGTTATGTGCAAAAAATACCTCCATTTGCAGCATGGAAGTATTGTTTCTCTTTCTTCCAATATTCTTTCGAAATAATATCAGGGTTCATTATTGTGTATGATGCTCCCGTGTCAAAGAATCCGGCCACTTTTATCATCTTGGCATATTTTGTTGGAAGAACTCGCACAGTGAGGACATTGGATGGCTGCATTGTGTGAATAGTGGACATTTGATAGCATTCTGGAGTGTCTGAATCACTCCATTGTTCGAATGCACAAAGGGATTCTGAGTTGAATTCATCATCGGTGGAGAAGATTGACTCTATATTGTTCTCTTTAAGAGACATTCCGGTCGTTTGTTGAATATATGATATAAGCTTGACTGTTTTTCCTTTTGGGCACTGTTTTGCATAATGCCCCTTTTTTCCACACACAAAACATCGATCAGATTTTTTGCGAAAGTCACGCTTCTTCCGTAAAAATTTTATTCTACGTCCCTTGTGTTTCGAGAACTTGAACGTCTTGAACTTGGTTTTTTTCTTTGGGGTTTTGCAGGAACACGAAGATTCAGAAGGGCATTTGATGAGTAAATCTCGTCTGCTACAAACTTTGCCTAGTTTTTTGGATTGCTTCATAAATTCTTGGAGAAATTTCTTCTAGGAGCACATTTTTTCAAGGGCCTTTAAGACTAGTTGGAAAATTTCTCCAATTGTAGCATCCGTTAGGCTTTTCCCTGATCCAGAGAGTAGCCTGAAAGTTTCTTCGCCAAGAGGCTCTGAAATAGAGGAAAGGAAGGCTTGCTTTAGATTTGGATCATCAATTCCACCTATTTGGTAGAATCGTTTAGTCATTCTTTTGTAATGCTTTTCGAAGTCTTTTTTGTCCATTGAACAACACTCTGCTCTAAGTCTTTCAGTTACTTGTGCATCTTGGCCACAAAATTCGACATAGAGATGGCTTAGGGCATTTGCGATAGATGGGAGTTGCAGGAAAGTCATCTGTCTATATTCACCTAAGCTTGTCCACCAATCTTGCAAAGTTCCAGTGAATCTTGAGACAAAATTCAAGAGGATCGTCCCCGTCTGTGCCTGTGGTTTTTGTGTCTCCAGGCTAAGCCAAGCTTGAAATTCTTGGAATCTCTCTCGCCATTTAGATGGGGGAATGTCATCAAGAGTAAAAGTTTGAAACTTAGAATATTTACTCTTTTGGTGATGCTTGGATTCTGTGTTCTTTGTAGCTGCTTCTTCTTCATCTTCTTCACTTTCATCTTCACTTTTGACAATAGGCTCGGTTTTAGAGTATGCTTCTTTTGTAGATTGAGCCATAAAATAAGGGGGTACGTCATCATCAGAAGTATCCGAGTCTTTAGACTCGTCACTAGTACCCGAATCTTGGGACTCGTTACTAGTATCTGAATCTTGTGACCAAGTTTCAAAATTCTCTTCAGAATTTTCTTCTTGGTCAGAAGAAGAAGAAGAAGACTGACTATCAAATTCTTCATCTGGTTGGTGGAGCATGGCAGAAATAGGATTATGTTGGGCATGAATTGCTTTGGCTCTTTTTCGGATAGGAAGGATGCTCGTGGAGGAGAATTGTCTAGGCTTTCCTTTTTCTTCCCCTTTTTGGTTTTTCATTGTTGATTTTCGTCAAGCATTCGTCTAAGTCGGAGAAGTGAGTCTTCTTGCGAAGAGACTGAGAAGGGTGATGTTGGAGAGGTCTTTGGCATGGTTGAGAACTACCATGGTACTGATGGTGTATTTGCTCCAAAGAGTGTTGTATTTCCTCCAAAGAGTGTTGACTGAGGCCCCGTAGGGTATGATCCTCGTTGAAAAAATTGCTTTTTTAGAGATTCATACTGGGTTTTGAGGGCTTTCATTTCTGCTTCTTTAGTCAAGAATAATGACATTGGAACAGAGTTTGATTTTATGATGGCCATGAGTTCGTCATGCGTCTGTTGAATCTTGTTCGTCAACTTTTCAATGATCGTATCTTGTGATTGTTGTTTGATGATTGTCTCTGTGCGGGTGATGTGTTTTTCTACCCGTTTTAAGACGTGGTTTTGGGCGATCATATTTTCTGTTTACCAATTCAATACTTCTTCGGCTGCTGAGACCTTTTGTAAAGTTCCATCAGCATTCCTAGTTGTAGGATTTTGTATTTTTGGATGGTGGGAAGTGGTGCCCTGATCTTCAGTTTTTTCAAACCTCTTGAGAGGAGGAAAATGTGCATCATAATCAATGGATGGGCTAGAGGTGATCATGTTTGCGTCAGGAAGTGATTGAAGTGATTGTTGAACAGCTGGTGTTGGAAATTTTTCTCCATGCTTCTTCATCCATTTTGCTTGTTGTTTGTAACAAGGCAAAACTATCTCAGGCTATGAATCTTGTGAAGCATCATTTGAATCCCATCCGGTAGGTTCTGGCATAGGCTGATTGTAGCTCTTTGGTGCAGAGTATTTGACTATGTAGTCGAATTTTCCCGATGGTTGGCCTAATAGACCGATGGTTTTGTCGCCTTTTTCCAATTTTTTCTTTAGTCGTCTTCCTGGAGTGGCACGTGGTGAGGGCTCATCATCTTTTAAACAACTTTTGTAGTTACAAACATCCCAGTATTTATGCCCGTCAGAGGATTCAAAAGCATAAATTGGCTTTCCTTGGGAATCGAAGTACAAGATTTCTGCATCTATTGGGTGGATTGGTGTGATGACATATTGGGTGTGAAAACAGTGCCCAAAAGGAAAAACAGTCAAGCTTATATCACATATTCAACAAACGACCAGAGTGTCTCTTAAAGAGAACGACATAGAGTCAATCTTCTCCACCGATGATGAATTCAACTCAGAATCCCTTTGTTCATTCGAACAATGGAGTGATTCAAGACACTCCAGAATGCTATGAAATGTCCATTATTCACACAATGCAGCCATCCCCTGTCCTCACTGTGTGAGTTCTTCCAACAAAATATGCCAAGCCGATAAAAGTGGCCGGATTCTTTGACACGGGAGCATCATACACAATAATGAACCCTGATATTCTTCCGAAAGAACATTGGAAGAAAGAGAAACAATACTTCCATGCTGCAAATGGAGGTATTTTTTTGCACAGAACTCATCAGCAAACCGATTCGGTTGCAGTTCTTCCCAGGGTGTTCTGTTACTCACAGAGTCATTGGATCAAAATTGCCCGGAAAAGACTTAATTGTTGGATTCGATCTTTATACAAAGAAGAAGGGTTTGCATATTCTCCCTAGTGGACTTGGTTACAAACGACATTTTGCTCCATGGGAAACAATACCAAACTATTTCTTAATGCCCCATGACCCATTTCATCAGATAAGGAAAGAGCTCATCGAAGTCTCATGTGCCAATAATCATGCAGAATTCCTGAAGAAATGTGACCATCCTCTTTGGAAAAATCAACAGTTCTTCATAAGCCTTCCTTTTAAGCTTAATGAAGATATCAACCCTACAAAGGCTAGTCACCCAGGCATGAATCCAGAACACCAACATATGGCGTCCAATGAGTGCAAAGAGCTAGAGCAGCAAGGTTTAATAGAGTCAACTTCCTCTCCATGGGCATGTCATACATTTTATGTCAATAATCGATCAGAGCAAGCTCGAGGAAAGCAAAGGTTGGTCATAAATTACAAGCCCCTGAATGAGTTCTTAGCAGATGATAAATTCCCATTACCAAATAAGAATTCATTGTTTGCCAGTTTATCCAAAGCCCATATTTTTTCAAAATTTGACCTAAAAGCAGGATTTTGGCAATTAGGCATCAAACCAGATGATCGACCCAAAACAGCCTTTTGCATTCTAAATAATCATTTCCAGTGGACCGTCCTACCCTTCGGGCTCAAAGCTGCCCCTTCCCTATTCCAAAAGGCTATGACCAAAATATATGGCCCAATATTGGAAAAGTCTCTCATCTATATTGACGATATTTTACTCTTTCTCCTGATGCAAAAGCCCATCAAGTGTTATTGGCCCAGTTTGCTTATATCACTAGAGCCCATGGTATCATGTTGTCTGAAAAGAAAATGATTATTGGACAGACGCAAATAGAATTCCTTGGGATGAAATTATCCAAAGGACAATATGAAGCCCAACCACATATAGACCACGAACTACTCAAATTCCCAGATGAAAATCTCACAAAAGTTCAGGTGCAACAATTCTTGGGCATCATCAAATACTTACGAGACTTTGTTCCCCGATTGTCTGTACTGACAAGGCCACTCAGCGATATGCTCAAAAAGAATAGTCCAGAATGGTCACATGACCAAACGGTGGCAGTCAAACTGAAAGAAATCATGCAAAATTTACCACCTCTACAGATTCCTTCTGACGAAAAACGTGTTCTTCAAACAGACACCAGTGACCAACATTGGGGTGCTGTCCTTCTAGAGCAAGATGAACAGGGAAAAAGACGAATATGTGGATACAAGAGTGGACACTTCAAAGAGTCCCAGCTCCATTATCATTCAACATTCAAAGAAACAGATACTATGGGGGTCCTACTCCATAAGAAAAGCATTTTTGAAGATTCACAAGATCCATACATGGACCAAGAAATCAATTAGGATCCCTATCTCTTTCAGTACAATGGATTGGAATGGGAGATCGTCTAATCTGATTATGATGCATGTCCACCAGCTGGAAGTGATGAAGAAGATGAACCATCAGGTTGGCACCCACTTCAAGAAGACCCCAATTATGACTCAGACTACAATGCTGATCACGAGCCAATTATCGACCGCTAATAAGAAGAACGAAAGAATTCCATATCTCCTATTTGTGTAAGATAGCAATAAGTGGAAAAATTCCTAATAGTCATGATGTTTGTAGGAATTTTTTCTTATCGTTTGGCGTTTTCTATGTTTGTCAGTTAGTCAGTTTGTCCATTTTTTGTGAGACTGTCTTTTTCTCCGTTTGTCATTTTGTTGGTTTGTCCTTTTGTTGTTAGAGTATCCTTTTGTGTGTTTGTTTGCTTGTAGGAAATTTCTAGGAAGTTTCCTATTTTGTATTGTACTTCATGTAAATGGCTATATATAGAGCCATCCTTTTCATTGTAAGGACATCAGAAAACTTTCTACTAAATAAATTTCTAGTGTTCTTCTCTCAAAATGTTCTTTTAAATTTTCTTTAAGAGATTTCCGAGATAGTGATAGTGTGCATTATGGGTCATACTTAATAGATATTACTGTTATGAGTAAGGTATCACTCAAGTGTAAAGATACTAAGCAATCTATCCTTCATAATCGTAAGTCACGCTGCAGAGTCGTAAGTCGTGCTGATTCTTGTGAGAACATTGTCCAAGTTGTCTTTTACACCTTGATGATGCTTAGCTTATAGCAGGAACCCTACTGGACGAATGCCTAAATAAGGTGGAGTCAGTTTACACTATACTCTTTTTCTTTTGATCAAGTTTTTCAGCAAGATTTTTAATGGGGCAGTTATTATGGACATCCAATTAGGAGTGTTATAAATATTAATAATTATGTGGATGTCCAAATCTTTTATTTATTACCATTAATTGTAATCAACATTTCTTTTTTTTTTAGCTTCCCTTTTTCTTAGTTTCTTAATATTTGACTCTGGTATTTGTATAAATAGGGGTTCACCCCATTGAAATAAATAACTAAGAAATTCTCATTGAGTTTCTTTTTCTCTCTTCATCTTCTTCTTCTTTTCTTTTTACTTATTTTATATTATTCTATATTATTTTATAACAATAATAAAATATGGCAATCCCAAATATTTAATCATCGTTATATTTAATTATATTATATAAAATATAAAGATTTCTTTTAGAACACCACCTATAATATATCTTCTATTATATATGTACACGCTATGCATAACAGTTCTCTATGAAATCTCTCTATATCAATCTATACAAGTGGATACAAATAATTAATAGCTGGAATATATCAATCATCATACAATATAATATAATATATATATATGCAGAAATATAATTTCTTTTGTCTTATATGCAGTACCCACCTCTTACTCTACTCTTAAATTATGATCAGAACACAATTAATCAATAGAGTTATTAGCAGGTATGGATGATCATAATAATAAGTCTCCTCCTACAGTGGTGGTGCCCAGATGGACACCAAGTCCAAGCCCAACAAGATCTCTTCTCAAAGATAATAATCTCTCTAATAACAACAATAATCCCACTACTACTACTACTAGTACTAGTAGTACAGTACTGGAATTGCAGCTGGCCGATGATCATGAGATCATCAAGCAAACCAATCCTAATCCTATGGCTATGGCTTCTCAGTTCCCATTCAGCATTGGATTTGGAATTAATCATGAAACGACACCGTCGCTGGGGCACTTTGGTGATTCTTACAATAACAAAGAAAACTCATCTGAATCTGATAAAGTGCCAGTAGTATTAGGTAAGGGGAATATTAGTTTGACATGGGAGGAGTTGGGAGTTAGAGTTTCAGATGGGGAAAGTAATGGACCCAAAATGATTCTCCAACATATCACTGGCTACGCCCGCCCAGGCCAGATTTTGGCCATCATGGGTCCTTCTGGCTCTGGAAAATCCACTCTTTTGGATGCTTTAGCAGGTATGTACACTACTATATATATATTTATATATATCAAAAAGATAAGTGAGATTAGATCGATTAATTTATTATATGGTACATCATACATCAAAGTAATTTTTTTTCTTTTTCTCTCTTGTACTAGTCTGGCTCAGTTGGCAAAATATTGTCTCCATATTTGAATTGAATATGGAAAAAAATAAATAAAGTAGTTGGGAATTAAGATCTTCTATTAAAAGATGGTGTCTATTAAATTAATTTTATTGTGACACATCAATCAATTTGAATATTTTAACATTTTAAGGAAAAAAATAAATTGTATATATAGATAGTTAATGGAATCTAAGTAAATTTAGTTGGTTGAATATTATCACACTTAAATAGGTTTAATATATTAAGTAACACCAATTTTTAATAAAGGATCTTAATTCGTTTGATTCGAGCTTAGTTTTTGATTAAAAAAAAGGCCAATTATGAAGTCTCTCGTTACAATTTTGAGGTATGTGTGATCCCTCAATTGATTTTAGCTCTTGCATGGAATTGATAGATAAAATTATATATGTTTCATCCTTAGGTTGGTAAATGATACTATAAAAGCAAGGGTACTAATTTTTGTGAAAATTGGAAATCTACTAATTTACATTAATTATTGGTGTTCTGCTTATTATCATGTTTAATTTATATATATAAAAGTACATATATTAATATTTTTTTATTTTGTTTTAAATTAAATTTTTTTCTTAATTAATAATTTTCATTTACTTTTTGTCTTATAGAATAGTTTTTTTTTTTTTTTTTCAAACAGAAAAAATAATTTAATAATTACTATATCATATGATAGTCGTCCCATTCATAACAACAATAGATTTCATACTTTAAAGGGTTTTTTTTTTTTAATATTTTAAAATGATTTTTCAATTAATAATATAATTAACTATCCATGTTAATACTATCATAGCAATGACACATCAATTTTTAAAGTGCTACACCAACTTTAGAAACATAAAATGAAAAGTGAAAAAAATCTCACAACTATTAGTAACATGCAAAGTTCAAGAAAATATACTTTTTTGTTAGAGGTTGTTTATCAACCCTAATGATGTAAATATTATTTTTGACACGTGGTAAGAAGGAAATGACAGGGCAATTGACCTGGTGTCAAGGGCCTCGCCCAACACTCAAGTTGACATAAAGAGCTTTCGGGTAGGTATTTGGGTCCCGTGAAATCGTTTCCAACCCACTATCCTTCAAATAGTCTAAGCTAACAAGCCAAAAAGACTCCAAGTCACAGACCTCGAGGTTGAGGATGTCCCCTAGGCATCCCAGAAATTAATTTGGTTTCATGTGCCTTGCCCAATCTTAGGTTTATTTTTATGCATTTTCAGAGTCAATTTTAGTGTGTGCTTTTAGTATTTTTATGCTTTATTTTCAAGTTTACGCTTGGTTTTAATGGTAAAATAAATCACAAGGGTTGAAATGAGAGAAAATATGCTAAATAAGATGAATTTTATAGATTTAGCATATGAATTTTAGAGTTGTAAGATACAATAGGAAAGAATTTTAAGTTTTAGATGCTTAACACGCTCTGTTTGTGATCGAACATAATTCAAACTAAGAAATTCAAATCTACGATTGAAGAACAAAGCATTGAGCTTAAAGGTCTTATTATTGGAAATAGTTTTATTAGGATATTTAATTTACTAGTCACTTATGTTCTGATTATATATATAATCTGACACCCTAAACATGTAATTTCTAAAAACAATAAATAAACATAGAAGAGTTATGAAAATCTTTACATTGGTTGCAGCGGAATACTGTGACTCATTCAGTTCAAATCTCTAATTTTTGATTCCTTTCTGTTGCAGAATATAATTAAGATCTGACGAACTTGAATTCTCTTTTAGTTTGATAAACATACTACACAATCTTTCTCATTAGTCTGAGTATTCCCTTAAAAAGTGTGGGCAATAGCTCAACACTAAGCCACGAATTTGAGAGTAAAACAATAAAAGAAATTCAAATTCTATAAAATAGTATAGTATATAGTTTGATTCTTTTCTGATAAGAGAAAATAGTGTGTTGAATTAAAAACTATCATATACTATTTATAGTGTTACTAAGGTTAGGTTTAGAAATTAATGGGTTGATTTGAAAAGATAAAATGACTCTAAATAACCCTTCATGGCCGAATACCTATTTCAAGCTCATGGGTTTGATTTTTTTATTTTTTTTTTCATTTTGTTTTCTAAAATGAAATAATTTTATCTTTCTTCAAAAATGCTAACTTTATCTATTTAATAATTATAGTTCATTATTAAACCATATAATATATTTATTTATTAAACCCTTCAATGTCTCTTAATTAATAAACAAATCATAATTACTCTTTTCTTCTCAAATAAGCCATTGCTTAGTAAAATTCATAAATAGACATAGTCATTATTTAGAATTCTAATTGATTAAATAAATCAATTAATTGAGTCTACAAAATAATTTTATCTCACATAGTGTGGGGACCATGGGTCTATGTAACCAAGATCCTAATAAGTAGTTATAGAATCTATCGAGTAAATTCTCTATCTTATTAGTTCCTCCTGACTATCAGATTGCACTCTTGATTACATAGATCCCTCTATTCACCAAGAATAGATACGCTATAAATTATCCATTGTTTCAATTTAAACAATCAAAGATCCTTTATAGATGGTTTACATTGAGTAGGGACAAAATTATTGTTTTACACTTCGATGTATTTTATTCTTAAAATACTTGCCATCTTATAAATGATATTGCAGTAAACTAATATAATTACGAAATAAGAGCTCCATTATTTATGTTGTTAAGACAAGCTGTAAGAAAACCATCAGTTCACTTTTAAATAGTTATAGAAGTTATAAATTCTATTTCTATGATTAGCGCTCCCACTCAATGGCACTACTGTGTTCTCAAGATGTAAGTATGGACTAATCTTACAGGTAAGCTGGTAATGAACAAGTCAAAAAACATTTGCAATACAACTACGCCAGAATCTAACCATCTCAGGATTGAGATCATTAATATAATATCAACATAGTGATATTTACTTAGAAAATATATTACGGTAAATTTATAATATATTTTCTACTGTAAATATCGGTCCAGTCTGATGTATAGCCGGTATATTTGATCATAATTTACTTTTCTAATGCCTTGAAAAAGACATACCACTTAGCCAAGTGTAAGCAAACCACATCGTTGATTATTACGTTAGTGTAAATCCAGTAGTACACTAATAAATTATGAGATTAATTTTTTTTTTTATTTTTTGAATTATGAGATTAATTAGTTCGAAGCATATAATTATAATTATTTTTCACTAAGTAGACAACACAATATATGTGACTATTTATAAGGATTTAATTTAATTTATATACTAAATCTATAATTATGAATATATCATGTGAACTAAGAAACAATATACTTTAATGTAAGCTTAGTAATTTATTTATAATAGATATGTAACGTTACGTCACATTATACTTTAATGTAAGCTTAGTAAATAATCATATTTTTTAAGATATTAATATGATATTCTCACAAAAATAAAACAATAAAAGAAAAAAATATTGAATTTTTGTATTTTCTTTTATATATATTTTTTGTGTGAATATAATATTAATTAGGAGCCATTTCAAAAAAAAATATATACTAATTAGGAGCAGAATATTTTAGTATTGGTATAGTAATAATTAAATTTTGTTAGTTATAAAATTTAGTTTCATTAATGTCATTCTTAATTCTTTTTTGATTGATTTTTGTTAAAATGACGTTATTTATTCAAAATTTAAGAAAAAATTACCGTATGTGTACATATAATTTAGGAAGAAATTTTGTAATAACTCATTTACAATTAGCTCACTTTAATTATTTTTTTTCCAATAACATTAAAGTTGAAGTGCGCTGCAACTCCTAAACATAATAATAATAAAAAAGAAAACCCAACTAACTTTAAGAATACATTGTCTCTTTATCTCATGTTCCTTCACTAAAAATACATCTCACCAAAAAATTAATTAGAAAGATTTTATGGTGTATAAGATATATAAAACTGAGCTCAAATGAGACTGAGGCAAAGTATTCAATTTATAGCAAAGTTGGATACAAGGTACAACAATATCAGCCATAGGCAATACAACAGGTGTCACATTACAATTGCATTAATCAAAACAGAAAGATTTCCTAGTACGATATTGGCAGCTGGTGTAACGGTATTGCAGATGGAATATTCATTGTGATATTCTGTGCCAATGATGAGGTGGAATATAATTGATGACATGTGCTGACACTTTGCTATTCCTTTCAACTCTCCCTCAAATTGAAAGATGAAGTGCGTATTCCCAGTTTGTCGATGAGGAAAGCAAAGTGTGAAGGTGACAGCCCTTTAGTGAGACAATCGGCTATCTGATCATGAGATGGGACATATCTCACATCCAATTTTCCTTGTAGAACTTTGTCACGGACATAGTGAATGTCCATCTCAATGTATTTGGTCCGTGCGTGGTACACCGGATTGGAAGCGAGGGCACCGACACCAATGTTATCACACCATGTAATGGATGGAACAGAGAAGGGTACACTTAATTCGCCGAGGAGAGATTCGATCCATGAAATTTCTGCTGCAACGTGTGCCAATGCACGATACTTGGATTCGGTGCTTGACCTTGACACAACCGGCTGTTTCTTCGATGACCAAGAGACCAATGATTCACCTAGATAGACACAGTAGCTTGCAATTGAACGTCTGTCATCGAGGCAGCACGCCCAATCGGCATCTGAAAACCCTGTGATTTACAGGTTGTTGTTGTAGCTTAAGTGTAGCCCGTGAGTCCTAGTACCCTTCAAGTATCTTAAGACCCTCTTGGCTGCACTCCAGTGAGTTGTAGTGGGTGATTGGAGAAACTGACTTAGCTTATTAACTGCATAAGCTATGTCAGGACGAGTGTGGCACAGATACTGTAGCGCACCACACCAATCACACTCCTGTATGCTGTAAGATTGTGCATCAACTCTCCATCGGTTATAGACATCGGTTTTCCAACAGTTACAGGAGTTGGGCAAGGTTTTATGTTAGTCATGTTGACCCTCCTTAGCATATCTTCAATATACTGGGTTTGTGTGAGATATAGTCCCGACTCATCTCTGTGAACCTCAATTCCAAGGAAGAAGTGTAGGGCACCTAAATCTTTGAGAGAGAAGGATCTGTTGAGTTGAGTGATGAACTTGTTAACTTCACCAATGTCATTTCCTGTAACAATTATATCATCAACGTAAATGAGCACAAGGATAATGACTTTTGAAGTTTTTAAGAAGAACAAAGAGTTATCTACCTTTGAGTGTTTAAAGTTCTAAGTTAAGAGGGCAGCCTTGAGTTTATCGAACCATGCTTTGGGTGCCTGTCTGAGACCGTATAAGGACTTTATTCAGTTTACATACATAATTTTCTTTTCCTGGCTCTTCAAATCCCGGAGGTTGAACCATAAACACATCTTCCTTGATTTCACCATTCAAGAAGGCATTGGTTATGTCCAATTCCCTTATTTCCCATCCTTTTGTGACAGCCAAAGTTAGGACAATCCGAACTGTTGAGGCTTTAAAACTGAGCTGAAGGTCTCTCCAAAATCGATTCCAGGTCTTTGGTGAAATCCTTTTCCCACCAACCTCTCTTTGAGTCATTCAACCGATCCATCTGCATTCCTTTTTATCCTGTAGACCCACTTATTTCCAACTAGGTTCTGTCTAGGGGTAGCAGGAACCAAATACCAAGTTTTGTTGGCCTTGAGTGCTATAATTTCAGAGTTCATAGCTTTGTTCCACCCTTTATGATTAATGGCCTCTTCTAGGCTACTAGGCTCTTTGATAAGGGACTCCCAATTTGACTGACCACAAAAAACCCGTGGTTTAAAGATGCCCGCCTTGGCACGAGATATCATGTGGTGAGTAGCTTGTTGTGGAGCAGTTGATGCTGTGGTTGGTTCGGGCAGTTGGTCACGGGTAGATGCAGCAGTAGATGGTGTACGTGATGTAGCAGGAGAGAAATGTGGTGATGTAGGCATAGTGAAATCGTGATGAGACTGCTGAGATTGTGGTGATGCAGGGGCTGCATTATCTGCATTATCTGCTGCATTTTTCTCCCCCTCACTGCCTGAACCAAGGTACTGATCTGAAACATTAAACTCATGAGATAATGGTGATACAACAGATGTTCTAGGGAGTGTTGTGGCCTGTCCAGTGTGAGGAATAGGAAGGAAGGACCATTGAGAGCTGTGTATCACAACAGGAGTTTCAGACCTGTAGTTGTTTAGAAAGCCGGTTTGAAAGGGGAACTCCATTTCATTAAAAACAACATCACGAGAAATATAAATGCGGCCAGTGGAGCTGAGGCATTTATATCCCTTGTGAGAGTGAGAGTAGCCGAGGTTGACACATTTGGTAGAGTGGAATTGGAACTTGTGAGTTTGGTAAGGACGGAGACAAGGAAAACAAGCACAACCGAAGGTTTTAAGAAAATTGAAGTCGGGTTTCTGGTTGTATAACACTTCATGTGGAGATTTGTGAGAAAGGATGGGTGTTGGCAAACGGTTAATCAAGTAGACAGCGGTGTGAAACGCATCACACTAGTATTTCAAGGGCATGGCAGCTTGTGCCAAGAGAGTTAGTCCCATTTCGACAATGTGTCGATGTTTACGTTCAGCCCTTCCGTTTTGAGCTGAAGTATGGGGACAAGAGTGATGAAATTCAATGCCATGCTCTTGAACAAGAGTAGAGAAGGCTTGGTATTCTCCTCCACCATCAGTTCTAAGAGCTTTGATCTTTTTCTCAAATTTATTTTCAACGAGTGTTTTAAACTGTTGAAAAGCAAGAAGGCCTTCAGATTTGTGTTTAAGTGGATACAACCATGTGTATCTACTAAAATCATCCACAAAGTGGATGTAGTAGTGATGGTTAATATTGGAAGCTATAGGTGCAGGACCCCATAGGTCGGTGTGAACAAGATCAAGGACAACTTTGGCACGACTTTGGGATAATCTAAAAGGAAGAGAGTGCGAGTTTCCATATTGACAAGCATCACAAAAATTTCTCACTCCATTTTTGGGAACTTGTACATTTTTTGACTCTAAAACATGATGTAAAATGCGAGTAGATGGATGGCCTAGTCTCCTATGCCATACATCTAGTTTGGAAATTAAAGACTCATCAACCACAGGTCAAATTACATTGACATTAAAAATAGTAGGACTTAAGGACACTCTAGCAGATTTGTTTATCTTGGTTGGATTGGAGTGAGAAAGGGAAATGGCTGGCTGGGATTGAGGAGGTTGGATCTGGTACAGGTCGTCTTTAAGCACCCCGTGGAGCAAGACTTTCTTTGTTATTTTGTCCTTCACCAAGCAAAAATCAGAGTAAAACTCAATCAGATTATTGTTATCTGTAGCGAGTTTAGATACACTAATCAAGTTCTTAGCTATTTTAGGTACATGTAACATTTGTTTTAGCATAAGAAAATGACCAGAGTTAGTTCTTAAATGACCAGTACCAATATGAGAGATAGTGAGCTTACTGCCATCACCAACGGTGAGAGTTTCCTTACCACCATATTCACTTTTCTGGCTCATGGAGGAGGTTTCGGATGTGACATGGTTGCTGGCTCCACTATCAGCAAACCATGCATCGCTATCCAGCATCTCCGGTGTGGCAATGAAGGCATTATGACCTTGTTTTTGCTGATTCTGAGTGTGAGGATCGCTTCCCATGAAGTTTTCATCGTATCGGTTGTAGAAAACGGGGGCTGAGTGACCAAATTTGCCACAAACTTGCCATGTTGGTCTAGAGTTGTTGCTGAAACGTCCTCTTCCCCTAGACCTGCCACGACTACCAGCTCCTCTTCCACCATTGTTGCTGCTTTTTTGGTTCTGGGAGTAGAAACCTCTGCCTCTTCCTTGAGTATTTGGTTTAGTTGCCATGTTAGCTTGAGGAGCTACTGGTGGAGGCACGGTTTTGGGTCCTTCAAGGCTTTGCATTCTCTCGATCTTACTGTCGAAGCTAAGGAGCAAATCTTGTAACTCTTGCCAAGTTGTCTTAGGTTTGGATTCAATCTGAACAATGATAGTTAAATACTCTACACCCAAACCAGACAAAACGTTAGATATAAGATGAGATTCAGGGTACGGGTCCCTTGCAAGGGCAAGAGAGTCGGCCCAGCATTTCTTCTGTCGCAGATAATCTCCCATGGTTGAAGATCCTTTCCTGTGAGTTTGAATCAAAGTTCGTGTATCATCCAGTTTTGCCTTAGAATAGGCACCATACAGATTTTCAAGAGCACGCCATAGCTCTGCAGCTGTAGTAGAACCCATGACCTCTGTGGCAATGGTTTCGGTCATGGAGCTGTAGAGCCACCCCATAAGGAGCTGATCATTAATGATCCAATGCTCAAATTCTGGATTGACAGCAAACATCTCAACACCTTCTTTGTTTTTACCTGTAGGAAGAAGCTCAAGCGGACAGGTTTTGGTTCCATTTAGGAACCCATCGAGCCTATGGCCTCTGACTATGGTGGAAACCATAGTTTTCCACAAAGTGAAATTGTTCCTGTCAAGCTTTAGTGAAAAGGGCTGGCTTAGGGTACTAAAATGCTGAGAATAGGTGTTGGGGAGCTGAGTGGAACTACCAGAGGTGTTCCCTGTTGCCGTGGGATTATTCCCAGTAGAGCTCATAGTCAGAGACTCACCTTTTTCAGGCGTTTCCATGGGCGGAGGCCGTGTACGGCTCTGATACCAAGAAAGATTTTAGGGTGTATAAGATATATAAAACTCAGCTCAAATAAGACTGAGGCAGAGTATTCAATTTATAGCAAAGTTGGATACAAGATACAACAATATCAACCATAGGCAATACAACAGGTGTCACATTACAATTGCATAAATCAAAACAGAAAGATTTCCTAGTACGATATAGGCAGCTGGTGTAACGGTATTGCAGAGGGAATATTCATTGTGATATTCTGTGCCAATGATGAGCTGCCAATGATGAGGTGGAATATAATTGATGACCTGTGCTGACACTTTGCTATTCCTTTACATAATTTACTTTAGTACCCCTTTAAATTATTCTAATTATTCTTTCTTTCATAAAATATTGTTTCTCTAACATAAAAAATGTGTAATATCAGGTTGAAAAACCAATTAGAAGTATGACATACCTCAAAATAAGGTGAGGGATTTCATAAGACCCCAAAGATAGAGCAGTATATATTAATATGTATTTAATTGTAGGGAGACTAAATTCACAAACCAAGCAAACAGGGGAGATACTTATCAATGGCCGAAAAGAGACACTTGCTTACGGTACTTCGGTAAGAATTAAGCAAAATGCATGTATTGTTATTATCACTTATCTATTAGAAAACCATGATAAATGAGTCTAGCTTAACATAGTATTATTATTTGACTTATTTTGACTTATTATCATGACTTTATTAGGCCTACGTGACACAAGATGATAGTTTAATGACCACACTAACAGTAAGAGAGGCTGTTTACTACTCAGCTCAACTCCAACTTCCTAATTCAATGTCAACATCAGAGAAGAGAGAAAGAGCTGAGACAACAATACGAGAGATGGGTTTACAAGGCTCAGTTGATACAAGAATTGGAGGTTGGAGTGTAAAAGGCCTTAGTGGTGGACAAATGAGAAGAGTAAGCATATGTATCGAAATCTTAACTCAGCCAAAGCTTCTCTTTCTTGATGAGCCTACTAGTGGTCTTGATAGTGCAGCCTCTTTCCATGTCATGAGTCGCATTGTTAAGCTTGCACGACGAGATGAAAGAACTGTTATCGCCTCAATTCATCAACCAAGTAGTGAAGTTTTTGAGCTTTTTCATAATCTATGCCTTCTCTCATCTGGTAGAACTGTGTATTTTGGTCCCGTTTTAGCGGCAGAAAAGGTAATTTCCAACAAGAAGTTGGCCATACATTATACATTCTCGATGAGTGCCTTTATTTTAGTTAGAAATTGAGTAAATAGTACTAATATATAACTTGCATTTGTAGTTTTTCACTTCAAATGGCTTCCCTTGCCCATCATTAAGAAACCCATCTGATCACTACCTTAGAACTATCAACAAGGACTTTGATGTTGTGAGTGCTACAATTTTAATTTTTTAATTAATTTTCTTGTTCAAGAATGAGATTGAGCACAAAATATAAGCTCATAGACTTTAAAAATAACTCTATCCTTATTTGTTATAGGACTTAGAACAAGGTTGCTCTAGTAATACAAGAACTGAAAAGGCCATTAACACTCTTGTGGAGTCCTACAAATCTTCTGAAACTTATAAACAAGTTAAGCAACAAGTTTCTGAGATACGCCAAAAGGTAAATTAAATAGATATATGTGACTTTATAGTGGCTAAAATGTTGCTGTTGATGGTGATTTTATCACACAACCAAGAAAATGCCCATGTAAAATTAGCTTATATACATTATTTACTTTTACTTTACATATATATTTATATTTACAGAAAGATGGGAGTGTAAAGAATAGGGGATGTCAATCAAGTTTCATTACACAATGCAGTGTTCTCACTAGGAGATCCTTTGTGAACATGTACCGCGATCTTGGTTACTATTGGCTTCGTCTTGCAATCTATATTGCCTTGTGTTTATGTGTAGGAACCCTTTTTCATGACATTGGTTCCAGTTATGGCTCAATACAGGTAATTCTAATTTATACACCTAGTTATCATCTTATAAAATAGAGAAAAATATGCAAGTTTGTAAGGGAATTGAATACTAAAGTGTATGAGTTTTCATTGTTTACTTTAGGCTAGAGGATCAATGCTGATGTTTGTGGCAGCATTTTTGACTTTCATGGCTATTGGTGGATTCCCATCTTTTGTAGAAGACATGAAGGTTAGTCAAATAACAAGTTCATGTTTAAAAGTTTAACTTAGTATGTAAACTAATATGATTTATTTTTTGTATGAAACTATATCTTATATTTTTATGTATTGGAATTTCAAAACATAGCAATCGTAAACTAATATGATTCTTAACTTTAATTTGTTAATTAGATATTTGGGAGAGAAAGACTGAATGGACACTATGGAGTGGCTTCATTTGTAGTGGGGAACACTTTTTCTTCAATACCTTATTTGGTTCTCATATCTGTAATTCCCGGAGCCATAGCCTATTACCTTGTAGGACTTCAAAAGAGCATTGAACACTTTGCCTACTTTTCAATCATGCTCTTTGTATGTATGATGTTAGTTGAGAGCCTTATGATGATTGTGGCAAGCATAGTTCCAGACTTTCTAATGGGGATCATCACAGGTGCTGGGATCCAAGGTGTCATGATGTTAAATGGTGGCTTTTTTCGCTTACCAAATGATATTCCTAAGCCCTTTTGGAGGTATCCAATGTATTATATTGCATTCCACAAGTATGCAAATCAAGGATTCTACAAGAATGAGTTTCAAGGATTGACATTTCCAAATGGTCAAGCTGGAGGAGAGTTGTCCACCATTAGTGGTGAAGAAGTTCTAAAGAGTGTTTGGCAAGTGGAGTTAAGCTACTCCAAGTGGGTTGATGTTGGAATCTTGATTGGGATGGTGGTAATTTATAGACTCTTGTTTTTGACAATAATTAAGACCAAAGAAATGATAAAGTCACACTAATTTGACCTTTAAGGGTTACATGCTGTTAACCAGTAATTAACTTTCAATATTTAGTTAAAATTGTTTTTTTGGATTATTAGAATTTTGTTCTTATTGTATTGCCACATATTATAACAATTCTTATTCTAGTCAGTTTTAATGTATTTATTATACTATTGTATGGTGTATGAAAATTCTGATGCATAGCAATTAAAAGTTACAGAATAGCTTGTTCAATTATGTTGCAATGCAATTTTTTGCTTGAAATAACTTCTCATATCCATCCTATAAAAATCTACTTGATCAATATCTCAAGAATGTCCTACTATTTTGTTGTCTGATAAATTTTTTTATTTCTCATAAATTTTATATAGTATGCATATCATATTATTATTATCATTAAGAAACGTATCTGATGACTATATCATAACTATCAACAAATGCTTTGATGTTAAAATCCTTTTACATTGTAGGCATATCATTATATGTTATAACACATTAAATAGGAGTGTTCATTAAACTGTTCACGTTGTACAAATTAAACACACCACACTGTACTATACTGCATAAAAAAATATATGTTTTAAAATCCTTCTCAATGTAGTAGTGGTTAGAATTTTCACCAAAAAACGTAGTGCAGTGTAATTTACAAATTTGAATTTAAAAAATTACAATTGAATCTACACTGCACCATTTTAATTTAATTTTCTAAAAATATTGATCTTGATTTGATCTAATCTCTTAAAATGACTACCAATAGTTTGAGTATTATGATAGTGTTACACAATAAGATTGAACATTTTTTAAAATTTTCTTTTTCATGTTCTAAAATACTTATATATATTTATATACTAGATAATGTTACTGCAAGGCATTTTTTTTAAGTGTTACAATAAATAATATTATATATAATTTAATTAAATAAATAATATTTGTTTTATAAAAAAATATGTTTAATATAAAAGATTATGAAGTATAAAAAGACATAATAGTAATTTAAAAAAAGAAAATTAAATTAAAATATTTTTTTTACGAAAAGTAAAATTAAATATAAAATATTAGTAAAATATATTAAAAGTAATGAGCAAATTTTTTATTTTGTGTAGTCATTAACTATAAAGATAACAAATACATAAATTAAAATCAAATGTCACAATACAATTTATATGGTCAAGTATATTATTATTTGACTAAATTTATTTTAATAATATTAGCTTAAAGAAAAATTTGTTTTAATTAAATTTGAAAAAAAAAATTATTTGAATTAATCAAAAATTAAATAATGAATTTAACCGCAAATATTTAAATTAATCAAAAAATATTCAAAACAAAGAAAAATATTTTCAATCGTAATCACAATGACAATAAGTTAGAGTCACTTATTTTCAATTGCAATCGCAATCAATCGCATGCAGGTGGCAATCGCAATAACCTAGGGTCATAAAATTAAATAATTAATATATTAATATTAATATTTATATATCTATAAAACAAACAATACTAACAACAACTGTTAAACTAACAAAAATATATACTTAGATAGCTCCTTTTTATATATAAAGATTTTTATATATAAAGATTTGATTGACTACTTAATTGTTACACTTTTGTTGACATATAATAGTAGGTTAATTACTAATATGTAAAAATTTATTTTTTTAAAATTAAATTAACTATAACTAACTATTTTCTTAAAATAATTAATCTTTAATTTAAATATATGATAAGATTCTTTTTAAAAATTAATATTAATAATTTTATTTTCATATTTAAGTCTCCATTATATTTTTCTTAACAATTAAGCTATTTGATTATAATATTTACAATAAAACTCTATTATTTTATAAAAATTAAACTTCCACCTCTTCTTGTTAATTTTATCAAGAACGCATATTTAAGATCCATAACCAATAACAATTAATAACTTTAAAATTTTTAATAATACATATTCAAGATCAATAACTAATAATAATTATTAACTTTCAAACTTTTTTAATAACACGTATTCAAGATCAATAATCGATAACATTAATAACTTTCAAACATTTCAATAATCTATATTCAAGATCAATAACCAATAATGATTAATTATTTTTAAATTTTTGCAATTTTTTTATGATTTTACTACAATCAATTAATACATATATAATATATTTAGAACTACAAAAAAGGAAGAATAAATCAACTTCATCTCTCTGAAGAAAAAAAAAAGGATTACATGACAGATGGTGGAATGAAGTACATACGTGTCGAGTGCAGCAAAAAAAATTATTTTTAATTTTGTAAATGTTATTATATTTTAATTTTTATTTTATTTTTCTTTTGGAAAAAAACTAAATCACTTGAACCAATCACAGATTGACACACTTATTTGGCACTTAAATTATTAATAATAAGATTAAGTATAGAATTATATTTAATTAGAGGTCATTCTTATTATTTTTTATTAATTAACGTTATATGTGTAATAATTTTAAATTATAAGAAGTTTTATAATAAATATTTTAATAATTTAAGTGAAAAAAATTAATTTCTAAAGATTCTTATTTAATAATAACAAATTACAAAAAATTAATTAATAATTATTAATAATTTAATTTTAATTAAGATTTTATAAGAAAATACAATATTATGTTATTATCAACTTACAAGTTATTAATTAATTAAAATATTTTAATTTTTAAATTAATTACAACTATTCAATAGTGATCTAATGACTAAAAATAAATGTAACCATGATGGTTACATATTTGACATAACTATTGAAATCTCTTGGATCCATATATATTGTAACGCCCTAATGCTAAGGCACGCTACAGTGCTTTTTCAATTATTGTGCAATCTTTGCTAATCAAAGAAGTTTCTCGAAAAACGTGTCAAATTAAAACTTTTGCATTAAATATTAAACTTTGTAATATAATAAAATATTTACAAATGCCGGGATCCCATTTTCAAACTTTGTAAAATTTACTTTTTAAAATATACATTCCAAAATACACAATTTACTGGTCGCACAGCGACTTCCAAAATACAACTCCCAAATGTCCCGAGACCGAACACTCCAGGTCCCCTTGCTTGACATGTACAATCTCACCCGAGCTCAGGTTCATTCCTGTTCAGCCTTCGCCTTTCCTTTACCTACACATGGAAGTAGAAAATGTGAGTCAACAGACTCAGTAAGAAATGCATATAACATATCATATAATTCCCGACCTGTAAATAGGCTCCCATACACCTATTTACAAAGCTTAACAGATGAGTATGAACGTTCAAACTAGGGTACAACCACTATACCACATACACATCGTACCTCACTGTACGAGTGTTGGTAGGGTTTACTCCGAACACTGAGTACTACTGAGTGATGTACCACACACCTTGGCACTATCCCGTGCCCTTGTTGGTATCACTGTATCTTACTCACAAAGACAATAATCACTATACCAATGCACTCTGTAACATATTCATACAAGTGTTGGTAGTGCAAATCATAATTTAAGCATGCATATACAACCACATATACACACATTCAGATAATCACATCACATATTATATTCAGTTCTTACCTGTTTTCCGAATTCAAGTGTGCTGGCCGACCTGAACGGAAATCTCGTGCTAGATGGATGCCCTAATCACATTTTGAAACCGGGTAAGTCACACGATTAAAACCCTAATCCCGGGAATCCCAAAACCAAAACCCTAGGTTCTGTTATGCTCTTAAAGGGTTATTCTAACTCTGGAAATGGGGAAACACCCAACCGAGGCATCGAAATGGCAAAAATTGAGAAAATGAAAGGCTCGGGGATCCCTGCCAAAACCGGCTAGCCGGTTTTTGTGGCACTGCAAACCGGCTAGCCGGTTTGCACCAGGTTTCCCAAAACCTCTCATTTGTTGCTCAATCTTCCACCAATTGCCATGAAACTTTCTAGAGCACCTATACAATGCATAAGCAACAAAATCCAGGCAGTATTTCACAGAACAAACCAACAAATCTCAACTTGCCATTAAAGTACAAAGCTTTGAACTCTAAACTTAAAATTGCATAAAACCATCAACACCAATTAAAACCAGCTGCAAGGAGTTAAAATCAACTTAAAAAGACCCTAGAATTCGAACCCTGGGCATATGAAAACCTAACAGCCCCTATATTCCAAAACACTATTTCAACCTAACTTAAAATAAATAACCAATGGTCTAGGGCTTTACCTCACTTACAATAGCTTGAATCCTTGCTGAAAATCCAAATAAATGAAAGGAAGAAATCTGGTTTTTGCCTTGATTTGCCCCAGCCGAAAGCAAGAGAGAGAGAGAGGAAAGCTTGAACTTTTGATTTTTGACTTTTCCTTAATTTTCTAAAAATGAGAAAAGGAATTTCTCAACCTAAGCTTGGCTGAAAAATTAAAATGCCAAGTGTCACACACCTAGGCAGCCACCCAATCCCATATTTACAATTACTATTTTGCCATTTAAGTTATATCTTGGGTATTTCTAAAGCTAGGGGTAAAATGGTCAAAATCCATAACCCCGCTCAACCCCGATACTTTATTTTCTCTAAAATATTTCCCACTATGAAATAAGGTTCTAAACTTACCCATGTGATCAATCTAGCCATCCATCGCATTTTCCGTTGTCGCCGAGCAAAAATTACAAAAATAACATATCACATATAAGCTAAATAATACCCCTAGAGTTTAATAAAATCTCCGAAATTGAGAAATTATAACTCTAATATTTATTTCTAAATATTGGGGTCCACAATTAAATTAATTCATAAATAATAATAAAATAATAAAAATTAGTGCTAATTGTCTTTACTAAACCAAATTACTAAAGCGGTCATTACAATTATCCCTCCGTTAATAGGATTTCGTCCTCGAAATCTAACCTGAATAGCTCTGGATGTTGAGTCCTCATAGCCGACTCCAATTCCCAGGTGGCTTCTTCCACCTTACTGTTCCTCCAGAGCACCTTAACCAATGCAATAGTCTTGTTCTGAAGAACTTTTTCCTTTCTATCCAAAATCTGTACAGGTTGTTCTTCATAGGTTAAGTCTGGCTGCAGTTCAAGGGCTTCATAACTCAAGACATGAGTCGGGTCTGATACGTATTTCCTTAACATAGAAATGTGAAATACGTCATGAACAACCGATAATGCTGGTGGTAAGGCTAGCCGATACGCTACCTGCCCGACCTTCTCAAGTATCTGAAATGGCCCAATGAACCTAGGGCTCAACTTACCCTTCTTCCCGAAGTGCCTAATACCCTTCATTGGTGAAACCCGCAGGAAAACATGTTCCCCTGCCTGAAATGTAACATCTCTGCGCTTCGGATCAGCATAACTTTTCTGCCTGCTTTGAGCAGCAAGCATCCGAACATTGATCTTATCAATTGCTTCATTGGTCCTCTGCACTAACTCTGGACCCAAGTACTTCCTTTCTCCCGTCTCATCCCAATGAGTAGGAGAACGACATTTTCTACCATATAACATCTCATAGGGAGCCATCCCTATTGTACTCTGGTAGCTGTTGTTGTAGGAGAATTCAATTAAAGGAAAGTACTTACTCCATGAACCCTCAAAGTCCATGACACAGGCTCGCAGTAAGTCTTCCAAAATCTGAATAGTTCTTTCTGACTGACCATCAGTCTGAGGGTGAAAGGCTGTGCTAAACTTTAACTTGGTACCCATAGCCTTCTGAAGACTCACCCAAAACTTCGATGTAAACTTTGGATCCCTATCTGACACAATAGATTTAGGGGCTCCATGGAGACGAACTATCTCCTTCACATATAATTATGCGTACTGATCCACTGAATATGTAACTTTCACTGGTAGAAAGTGAGCTGACTTTGTGAATCTGTCCACGATGACCCATACTGAATCATACATCCCCGTAGTTCTAGGTAAACCAGTTACGAAATCCATTGCAATGTCCTCCCACTTCCATTCAGGAAGGACTAAAGGTTGCAGTAACCCTGCCAGCCTCTGATGTTCAGCTTTAATCTGCTGGCAGATTAAACACTTGGACACGTAGTCCACTACATCTCTTTTCATCCCATACCACCAAAAGTAGGGTTTCAAATCCTGATACATTTTGGTGGTTCCCGGACGCAATGAATAAGGCGTGGTATAAGTTTCAACTAGTATCTCTTTCTTAAGCTCATCAACACTAGGAACACAAACTCGAGCTTTATATAACAACATTCCACTGTTCGAGACTGAAAAGCCTCTAGGCCGACCAGCCATTACTTCATCTCGAACCTTAACCAGCTCGGGATCTTCCAGCTGTGCCTTTCTGATTCTCTCCAACAGATCAGATTGGAGTGTTAAATTATGTAATTTCCCGACCACAAACTCAATCCCTGCACTAACCATTTTCGAGGCTAGTTGAGGAGCTATCATAACCGTAATACAAACCTACCCGGAACCTTTTCTGCTTAAAGCATCGGCCACAACATTGGCTTTTCCGGGGTGATACAGTATTTCACAATCGTAATCCTTGACCAACTCCAACCACCTTCTGTGTCTCATATTCAAATCTTTCTAGGTGAAAAAGTATTTGAGACTCTTATGATCAGTATAAATTTCACACTTTTCACCGTAAAGATAATGTTGCCATATCTTTAAAGCAAAAACCACAGCAGCGAGCTCTAAATCATGAGTTGGATAACGCTGTTCATAATCTTTCAGTTGACGAGAGGCATAGGCTATGACTCTGTCAGCTTGCATCAGAACACATCCCAGACCCTATCTGGATGCATCACAGTACACCACAAATTTCTCTTGATCTGATGGCAAAGCTAACACCGGAGCTGTTATCAAACGTTGCTTCAACTCCTGAAAGCTTGTTTCACACTTATCTGACCACACAAACCTCTGATTTTTCTTGGTCCATTCGGTTAGGGGCATAGAAAGTTTAGAAAATCCTTCGACAAAACGTCAATAATACCCTGCTAACCCGAGAAAACTTCGAACTTCCGTCACAGACTTGGGCCTCGGCCAGTTCTTCACTGATTCTACCTTGTTTGGATCAACCATAATTCCATTCTTTCCAACAATATGACCTAGAAAGGACACCTCAGACAACCAGAATTCGCACTTTTTGAACTTTGCATACAGCTTGTGTCCCTAAGTCACTGCAATACCATTCGAAGATGATGCTCGTGCTCCTCTTCTGACTAAGAGTATACAAGAATGTCATCGATAAACACTATAACGCAGTTATCGAGAAAATCCTTGAATACCCTATTCATAAGATCCATAAAGGTCGCAGGAGCATTAGTCAATCCGAATGACATTACCAGAAACTCATAGTGCCCATATCTGGTTCTAAAAGCAGTCTTAGGTATGTCCTCCTCTCGAATTCTAAGTTGGTGATAACCAGACCGTAAATCAATATTCGAAAACACTGTCTTTCCCTGAAGCTGATCGAACAGATCGTCGATTCTAGGCAACGGGTACTTGTTCTTAATTGTCAGCTTGTTAAGTTCCCGATAATCGATACACATTCTGAGGGAACCATCTTTCTTTTTCACAAACAGATTCGGAGCTCCCCAGGGCGATACACTGGGTCGGATAAACCCAATGTCAAGCATCCCCTGAAGTTGCAACTTAAGCTCGTTGAGTTCTGCTGGAGCCATCCTATATGGAGCTTTAGAAACAAGTTCGACTCCAGGTGCCAGATCAATTACAAAATCAATCTCTCGCTGTGGCGGCAATCCCGGCAACTCCTCGGGAAATATGTCAAGAAATTCTTTTACCACCCCGACTACCTCAGGCCCAAATGTTTCAGGTCTGCTGGAGTCAAATACCACCGCTAGAAATCCTACACAGCCACTGCATAATAAATCCCTAGCCCTTAATATAGAAATAACTGGGATCCAAGACCCCTGAACTGATCCAACATAAACAAATGGATCTTCTCCTTCTGGCTGAAAAGTCACCATTTTCCGCTTACAATCTATACTGGCCGAATACTTGGATAGAAAATCCATTCCCAATATAATGTCAAACTCAGTTAATTTCAATTCTATAAGGTCAGCGCTCAACTCCCTATCTTCGATCCTAATCGGCATAGACCTAATGCGCCTATTAGAGATAACCAATTCCCCGCTAGGCATTAGGGTTCCAAACCTTCTTTCTAAAATATCACAAGGCCTACCCAAAAGATCAATTACTCTTGTAGCTACATATGAGCGTGTAGCTCCCGAGTCAAATAATACTGTAAACAATAAGTTGTTGACGGGAAGCTGACCTGTCACAACAGAAGGACTGGCTACAGCATCAGCTTGGGTGATGGCAAACACTCGAGCAGGAACCGATTTCACCTCAGCTTTCGGCTCCTCTTTCTTTGCCTGGGGGCAATCTTTCTTGAAATGCCCCACCATGCCAAATAGAAAGCATGTCTTCTGGTTACATTCTCCCGAATGATGTTTCTTGCATCGTGGACACTCAGGGTAAGAGTAACCCTGGCGTCCACCTCTGCCTTGGATCCCCCGGAACTGCTTACTTTGCCCCGAGCCACTAGAAGCTGGAACAACTTTTCTTTTCTGCTCGGTGGTGGAGTCACCACCATCCCTACCATAAACAGGAGTAGGAACAGTGGGGATTCCACCAACACTCGGAGTCACCCGGGGCTCCTGAAGGAATTTCACTGCACCCTCGACTCTCAAAGCCTTTTCAACCATCTCTGCATATGTGGTTGCCTCAGTAGTAGTAATAACCAGATCATGTCTAATCTTTGCACTCAAACCCGCCAAATATTTTTCTTTCTTGCTGAAATCAGTTGGCACAATTCCCGCTGCCAGCTTGGCCAAACGGTCAAACTTTGTCGTATATTCAGTAACCGACATTCCCTCAGTTTGAACCAATTCGGTGAATTCTTTCCGCTTTGCACTGCGGACTGCTTCGTTGTAATACTTGGAGTTAAACAACTCCTTGAATTCTTCCCAGGTCATCACTGTGACGTCTCAAGTGAGGGTTATCAACTCCCACCACACGAGAGCGTCTTCTTGAAACTGGAAAGTGGCGCAGGTCACCCGATCATTACCAACCACTCCCATTAAATTGAGGATACGATCAATCACTGAAAGCCACTGCTCGGCCTTCATCACATCAGGACCTCCCAGAAACACTGGAGGTGCCTGCTTCCGGAACTTTTCGTACAACGGCTCCATACGGTTGCCAACAACAGGTTGTTCTGCTGGCACCGCAGGAACTGCCACAGCTTGAACCACTTGAGGAGGCACGGCAGGAGGACCCTGCTGCCTCAATCTTTGAATCTCTTCATCCTGTTGGCGGATTCTGTCTTGCATTTTCGCAAATCTTTGCTCCCAGTCAGGAGGAGCTTGAGGTGGATTTACAGGGCGACCACCCTGAGCTCTGCCACGGCCACGGCCGCGACCACGAGGATTTTGGGGATTCCTCTGACCACCTCCGATCTCAACCATATCACCCTGACTTCTTTTATTTTGCGGGGCGTCCATTTAATAGGACTTAGCCTGCGAATCCACAAGCCAGACAGGTTAGACAGCGATCAAAACTTAACACCGCTCTTAATAACTTAAAGGCAACACACTTTTTTTTTTTAAATAATTAATTAAAATCTAATATGCTTCCTAACATGCTTTCACATTCACATTTATTTTAAGTACTAAACAAGTACAGGCTTACTGAACCGTGAACCGAGCTTTCTCTGATGAAGATTGTACATGTCTTAGCAAGCTTCGGTAGACAAACCTGGCGACTCTGATACCAAAATTGTAACGCCCTAATGCTAAGGCACGCTACAGTGCTTTTTCAATTATTGTGCAATCTTTGCTAATCAAAGAAGTTTCTCGAAAAACGTGTCAAATTAAAACTTTTGCATTAAATATTAAACTTTGTAATATAATAAAATATTTACAAATGCCGGGATCCCGTTTTCAAACTTCGTAAAATTTACTTTTTAAAATATACATTCCAAAATACACAATTTACTGGTCGCACAGCGACTTCCAAAATACAACTCCCAGATGTCCCGAGACCGAACACTTTAGGTCGCCCTGCTTGACATGTACAATCTCACCCGAGCTCAGGTTCATTCCTGTTCAGCCTTCGCCTTTCCTTTACCTACACATGGAAGTAGAAACTGTGAGTCAACAGACTCAGTAAGAAATGCATATAACATATCATATAATTCCCGACCTGTAAATAGGCGCCCATACACCTATTTACAGAGCTTAACAGATGAGTATGAACGTTCAACACTAGGGTACAACCACTATACCACATACACATCGTACCTCACTGTACGAGTGTTGGTAGGGTTTACTCCAAACACTGAGTACTACTGAGTGATGTACCACACACCTTGGCACTTTCCCGTGCCCTTGTTGGTATCACTGTATCGTACTCACAAAGACAAGAATCACTATACCAATGCACTCTGTAACATATTCATACAAGTGTTGGTAGTGCAAATCATAATTTAAGCATGCATATACAACCACATATACACACATTCAGATAATCACATCACATATTATATTCAGTTCTTACCTGTTTTCCGAATTCAAGTGTGCTGGCCGACCTGAACGGAAATCTCGTGCTAGATGGATGCCCTAATCACATTTTGAAACTGGGTAAGTCACACGATTAAAACCCTAATCCCGGGAATCCCAAAACCAAAACCCTAGGTTCTGCTATGCTCTTAAAGGGTTATTCTAACTCTGGAAATGGGGAAACACCCAACCGAGACATCGAAATGGCAAAAATTGAGAAAATGAAAGGCTCGGGGATCTCTGCCAAAACTTGGCCAGGTTTGTGGCACTGCAAACCGGCTAGCCGGTTTGTACCAGGTTTCCCAAAACCTCTCATTTGTTGCTCAATCTTCCACCAATTGCCATGAAACTTTCCAGAGCACCTATAATACAATGCATAAGCAACAAAATCCAGGCAGTATTTCACAGAACAAACTAACAAATCTCAACTTGCCATTAAAGTACAAAGCTTTGAACTCTAAACTTAAAATTGCATAAAACCATCAACACCAATTAAAACCAGCTGCAAGGAGTTAAAATCAACTTAAAAAGACCCTAGAATTCGAACCCTAGGCATATGAAAACCTAACAGCCCCTATATTCCAAAACACCATTTCAACCTAACTTAAAAGCTTGAAAAAATAAATAACCAATAGTCTAGGGCTTTACCTCACTTACAATAACTTGAATCCTTGCTGAAAACCCAAGGAAATGAAAGGAAGAAATCTGGTTTTTGCCTTGATTTGCCCCAGCCGAAAGCAAGAGAGAGAGAGGAAAGCTTGAACTTTTGATTTTTGACTTTTCCTTAATTTTCTAAAAATGAGAAAAGGAATTTCTCAACCTAAGCTTGGCTGAAAAATTAAAATGCCAAGTGTCACAC
Organism: Cannabis sativa; assembly: GCF_029168945.1. Lineage (NCBI taxonomy): Eukaryota > Viridiplantae > Streptophyta > Magnoliopsida > Rosales > Cannabaceae > Cannabis > Cannabis sativa. The sequence goes on along the minus strand of NC_083604.1, from coordinate 64,641,487 downwards.
ACCTAGGCAGCCACCAATCCCATATTTACAATTATTATTTTGCCCTTTAAGTTATATCTTGGGTATTTCTAAAGCTAGGGGTAAAATAGTCAAAATCCATAACCCCGCTCAACCCCGATACTTTATTTTCTCTAAAATATTTCCCACTATGAAATAAGGTTCTAAACTTACCCATGTGATCAATCTAGCCATCCATCGCATTTTCCGTTCTCGCCAAGCAAAAATTACAAAAATAACATATTTCACATATAAGCTAAATAATACCCCTAGAGTTTAATAAAATCTCCAAAATTGAGAAATTATAACTCTAATATTTATTTCTAAATATTGGGGTCCACAATTAAATTAATTCATAAATAATAATAAAATAATAAAAATTAGTGCTAATTGCCTTTACTAAACCAAATTACTAAAGCGGTCATTACATATATATTTTTGTTTGATTTCTAATTTTACGATTTAAAATTTTTATTTACAAAAAAATATGATTTTAAAGTTTGAAAATTACAAAAATACGATTTTCAAATAAAAAGTAATAAACAAATAAAAAGCAAAGAGAAATTAATCTCACAACAATTATAAATCAACTATAAAATTAAATAAAAACAACGACAAAACTAATCTTCTGACAACTATAAATCAACTATAGATAAACTATAAAATAACAAAAATAGAATATTTAATAAGGAAAATTATAGCAAATGACCACAAATGATAGAACTATGTTAGTTTATGTTGTCATTTCAAAACTTGTAGAGAAATGATCCTTGTAGACTATTTATTATTTATATAGTCTTTTGCCATAAAAAAAAATCAATAATTTTTTTGATTTTTTTTTTAGAATTAGAAGCAAATTATTTAAAGATTATGGTATATCTATATTAGTTTTGTTAAAATATTTTTTATTTGAAAGTTATGTCGATTTTTTTAGTTGTTGTGGATTTTATTGTACCATATATCTCTATTTTATTGTATGGTATATTATTATTTTTATATGATATTTATTTTTTATTTTGCTATGTATAATAGTGATATATAATTTTGTTAGTATAATACAAATATTTTTATGTATATATATAATTTTATTGGCATGCTACATATATTTACTTATTATTTTTTATGTATTTTAATTGTATGATATATTATTTATTTTAAATAATATTTAATTAGTTTTATTTTATTATATACAAGTATATAATTTTGTTGTCATGGTATATATATATATTTTAATTTTGGTATATAATTTAGTTAGTATAGTATATATATATATATTAGTAATATATATATTTTAGGATAAATAGCGGCATAAGTACCCAAAATTTTGAATTTGTAAGCGGCATAAACCCAATAATTTTTTTTAGTGGCATAAGTACCCAATGTTTGTAAAACTGTAATTTTTCTCTATTTTTGTCAGGTTCCGTTTTAAATTTATTAAAAAAAAAATTGGAAGTAACCGATACTACATATTTTTCGTCCAGACCAAATAATCTAATGGGTCTTCTATGTGTCCTGTTTAAGACAATAACAGAGTATGTACTGATGAAACTGAAAGAAAATTACAGTTTTATAAACATTGGGTACTTATGCCACTAAAAAAACTCATTGGGTTTATAGCGCTTACAAACCTAAAACTTTGGGATGCCACTATTTACCCTATATTTTATTATTAGTATATATATTTTGGTGAATGGTATATATATATTTTTTTTGTACGGTATATTATTTTTTAAAAATAATATTTAAATTTTATTTTCTATTATACTTTTATTGACATGATATATAATTTTATTAGTATTTTATACATTTTTATTTTTATTTATTGTTATTACATATATTTATTGTAAGGTATATATGTTTTGTTATATGGTACGCATATAAGTTTTTTTATATAGTATATTATTTTATTTTAAATCATGCATGTTTAATTTTTATTTTATTATATATAAATGTGATATATAAATTTATTAATATAGTATATATAATTCTTTTTAATAATATTTTATTATTTTGTTTTATTTTTTATCGTACGTATAAATGTTTTGTTGTATGATATATGATTTTTGTTGTTTATAGTATATTATTTATTTATGAATATATTTAGTTTCTATTTTATTATATATAATTTTTTATATGTATATATTTTAATAGTGATATATATAATTTTATTAGTATGATATATATTTTGAGTATTAAGTTAGTATTGTTATAATTTTTTTGTAATATATAATTTTTAGTAATATGATATATTAAATATTGTTGTATATATGTAATGATCAAATACATATATATTTTTTATTTTTATTACAATATAATAATATGTAATACTAAAAAAATTATATTACTTAATTTAATTATTATATTTTTTGAAAATAATAATATGTAGTAAATGTATTTTTATTAGTTAATTTATTATTTAGTTATTTTCTTGATTTTTTTCAAAAAAATATTTACTACTTTAGCTTTTAAATTTAGTATTATTTTAGATCTTAGCCCATTTAATAATTTACTAAAATTTATATTGTAAATAAAAAAAATTAAATAGTAAAAATAAAAATTTATGCTAATGTATTTTTATAATTTTTTTTTTTTTTAAGAATTGTGGTAATTTATGTCAAAATTTCTTTTATATATAGTGTATGTAGCTTTATAGTGCGGAAATTCATTAGACGGTGCTTAGCAGTGAGAGAGAAATGGAGGAAGAGGAGCATGAGGTGTACGGTGGAGAAATCCCTGACGAGGGCGAATTGGAAGGTGACGTCGACTCTCACCATGCCGACGTCGATATGTCCGTTGCCGATGACGACGCTGTCAAGGTTTCTCTCTTATTTTCTTCCTATTGTTTTCGGTACCAACATTCATCCATGAAGCCCAAAACCCTAGGCCTTCAATCGCTTCTTCTGCTAAATTTATCGAAACCCTCAGTTGACATAATGCTTATGATGTTCTTGGCTTTGTAGGAATTGGACGAGATGAAGAAGCGGTTGAAAGAGATGGAGGAGGAGGCTGCCGCTCTTCGCGAAATGCAGGCCAAGGTCGAGAAGGAAATGGGTGCTGTTCAAGGTTCCTCCTAATTATTTATTTACTAATTTTTTTCTATGAAATTATTAACCTTAAGTTCGACCTAATGGTAGTGTTAACACTAAATTTAGATTTTCGAGTTTCTGTTACTTTGATTGGATGATCTTTCTGACAATGGGTTTAGTTTTCTTTAATTTTGTCTGCTGGTTTGCTTAGAACGGGAAGGAACATATTTTTGGTGTACTAGGCTTTAGTAATTGTTTTACAAAAGAGGGGGCAAAATGATTACTTTTCCTTGAGAGTAAGTGCGTAATCTTAAGACGAAATATTTAGTGCCTGCTTAAATGTTTTCCAAGGAAGATGTGTTATAATAGGAAGAAAGAAGTAACCTGCATTATTTTGTTGTTTCAATTCATGGATTGCTTTTCTTATTAAATGTAACTTTTACAGATCCTGCTAGTGCAGCTGCTTCTCAAGCAAACAAGGAAGAAGTAGATTCACGATCTGTTTTCGTCGGAAATGTGAGTAATTTAATAGCACAATGTTATATTTCTCTTTCTTGGGCTGAACTTCTCTTAACATGGTTTCACGGACTATTGAACTTTAAGTTAGATATGAGAGATTTGATTAATAATTGGGTTGATTATAGCAATTAGACTTTGAAGTTTGTGAGTCAGACATGCTTCTTAACTACTTTGAGGGTTATACTTGGAAATAAAAAAATTTGCTAGACAGGTATGTCATGTCAGAATTTCTCTTTAGTTTACGTAAAGCAATATCATCCAAAAAATCTTAATGGAATTTAGCATCTACTAAGTTTTTGTTGGAAAACCAATTTCTTGCCACCGTCATTTATAATGCAAGTTGGCTATTCAGTTGTTGCAGTTCCTTTTTAGCTAATCAATCTTATCCTGAAGCCTATTTCTTTGCTGTAAGAAATATTTCTTAGAAACTTGAGATAGTTTTAGTATGGGTTGAAGAAAGGGTGAATATGAATAATTTATAAATGGAAGTAAGCTTATTAGGGAGCACCTTTGAAAATGTTCCTTTTCAAAAAAGAAAAGAAAATTGGAAAATGAACAGCGTGATGTAAGTTCTTTAATTAGGAGTTTTAGAATCAAGCTCTTTTAAACAAGGCTTTGAACTTGATATTGGATGGTGCCTCTCTGGCATTTTTTTTTAAAAAAATAAAAACTTATACCTGTTCTTTAAGCTTAGTTATAAGAAGTTTCTTATTTCTCTTATTTTCTGTGTTTTAAGATTTTTAGAACATTAAGATATTAATAACTTGTTTCACTTTTCGTAGTCATTCCCATTTTCTAGTAGCCTCAGTAAGCTTGTCTGACTGCAGCTCCTTGAAGTTACTATGATTATAATTATTTGTCTGTCTGCTATTACTGTCTGCCTTGTCCCTTTCTTCACTAATTAAATCAGCTCATCTTGGCAGCCTCACAAACTATATAACAACCATTCCCTTTCCACTTTCTTGTTTTAATCTTATGTTTTGTGTATTGAAGTCATGATAGAAGCCTTAAGAATTTTTTTGGAAGCGCAAATGATACATTTTTTTCTGTTTGAAATGGTCTGGATGTGGATAGTATAAAAATGGGAGTCATGGTTTGACTATGTCTTACTATGATCGCAGGGTCATTCTTATTCACGAAGCTCCTCTGTATTAAGCGCTGGAAATTTTACACTGTTTTGACGGTGGTCTTAAGTCATTATGATGTCAATTAGGCTTTTATTTCTTTTCGGAGTGGGTACTGAGAAAAAAAATTGCTTTGTGTCTTTGAAATTTAAAAGGGCAAAAAAAAGGAAAAGAAAAAAAAAAGAAGGGAAAAAAAAAAAGAAAAAGAACAGAAATTTTGAAAATGGGAGGAAAAATTCTCAAAAAACTTCCATAAAAATAAATTGTATAAAGATTAGTTCAAAAGCAAAAAGATTTAGAGGGGAAGATATCAAAGAAAAAAGGAAAGAGAAAAGAATGATAAAAGTTGATAAAATATGAGAGTGTCTGAGAAAAATGAAACATGTATAGGGAGAGGAATTGCGGTGAAGGTATTTGAAGAGGATTGGATGTAGAATGTGATTTTAATTGCTTCATCTTTGCTGACAAGAGAGCAAGGACTCGTGTGTGGAGAACAAAGACAAATTTCAGGCATGCAGTTGTAGTTACAGAGCCTCTTGCTGCCGGCAGGGATGGTACATTCCAAAGGAGTGTGTGCCAGGGTACATATTTGCTGCTTCTTTGGTGATAACGCTCTTATTTTGCAGCTGTATTGGCCAATTTTATTATCACATTATATATATATTTATATTTTTCATTTTTCAACTTTTAACTTTTTTTTTTCCTTATAATTTGTTTCCAAAATCCCATGGACTTGAAGATATGCTATGAGCAAAAGTGAGTCACTGCTGATTGGTGGATAAAGGACAAGAAGTTGTCAGTCTAGATTGATAAGAGTGAATTGTTTCTCGGTTGATCGGGTTGGACATAGTTTGTGAGAATGTGGTGATAGCTGGAGTGATACTATTTATTTAATACAGAAATTTATTTCAGAGGGCTATTTTTCTACTAGGCGATAAACTATTTACTAGACTTAAAAAAGTAAGAAGAAATGAATAAGCAGATGCTGGGAAGGAAAGTACTAAGAATTGTTGTATCGAAAAAAAGTCTTAACTTACTGCTCATATAGATGTGCGCATTCTTTTCCATAAATATAGTAATTTAGAATTTGCTAAGAGTGTGCCTTATTCTTAGTATTAGGCATGCACTATTGATTTGTACAGAGCCTAATGTAACAATGGTAATAAACAGACTTACTTTTTTATTCTAGGCATCTTGTATGTTATCTTGTACGGGGTAGTAGTATGTCTGAATTGATGTGAAAATCAGTTTGTGTTGACAAATTTATAATGAAAACATTATAGGGCATGAATTTTGTATATTAGAGTCTTTCAACTTTTTGTTCGTGGCTAAAGTTGAGCTCATTTAGCTGGCTTCTGCTTCCTGTAAGGCATCCTTATAGTTTCAGATATTGAGTTAATTAATATTTTGCAGGTTGATTATGCATGCACACCTGAAGAAGTGCAGCAGCATTTCCAATCGTGCGGTACTGTTAATAGAGTGACTATACTGACAGATAAATTTGGCCAACCAAAGGGTTTTGCATACGTAGAATTTGTAGAAACTGAAGCTGTTCAAGAGGCACTTCTTCTGAGTGAATCCGAGCTACATGGCCGGCAATTGAAGGTAAAGCAAGGAAAAGGGAAAAATTATTGATTTTAAAGACGTCTCATCTCATGTTACTAATAATTTATCAAAACTTGCTTGTTCATGTTCTTCTGTGTATAATCCAGGTTATGCCTAAGAGAACCAATGTTCCTGGGATGAAGCAGTACCGCCCTAGACGTTTCAATCCTTATTCAGGCTATCGCTTCAGGCGGCCATATGTTCCACCTTACTTCTATTCTCCTTATGGATATGGGTAAGCTTGTTTCTGTTGTGCACACTTTAATTACCATAGAAGATAAAAACGAGGTCGTTAACTTTCCCTTAAAACATATGGTACGCCTGCAGGAAGGTTCCCCGATTCAGAAGGTCAGCCCGATACATGCCCTACTATTAGAATGTTCAATCTTATATACGTCTTGTGGAGTTGTTACCCAAGATTGTTTGCATCTTAAGAACTGGCTTATACATCTAGTGGATGTAATATTTGATGGTTTTATCCGAGGACCAAGGTTGATCAGTTGTAATGCCTGATATTTTGTTTTGACAAATTTTCATTATTGCTATGATACAATGCACTTGGAAGCTATAAACTAGTAGATTGAGATATTGAAAATTAGGACTTTGCGTGCACTGCAAGCCAAGTTACTCCTTGCGTGCGTTCAGTCGATTATTTTGGTTTCACCAACAACAATAATGGTTGGTGGCTTGCGTTTGTAATGGTAAAATTGGAAATCACTGATATATTAGGCCTCGGATGATTCGTGCATATTAGTTAGGGCATTTTTCAGTTATCGACAACTATATAATAAAGAAATTAGAGAAATAATACATATTACTATATCAAGAATAGCATTATTGATACAAAATTTTCCATAAATCAATTGTCACAAGAAAAAAAATAATAATGTTAGTAATTAGGCGTGTTCATCCAATCCAATTCGCACTATTTTGCTCATAGTGCATTCGATCCGCACTAAGTGCGGATTTTATTTTTTTGGATCCAATTCAATTCGCATAATAGCTCAAGTCCAATCCAATCCGCAAAAGTGCGGATTGGATCGGTTACTTTGGATTGGTTATTTTTAATATTAAATTATTTAATATTTATGAAAAAAAATATTTTTTTTTACATAATTAGTAACAATATAAAACAAATTATAGTCATTTTATGTTTCCAACAACACATTAAAATAAATAAAATAACAAATTCAAAGGAAGAAAAAAAAAATTATGTATAGAAAATATTTAATTTTATTTTAAATTGTATGTTAAAAAATATATAAGAATATAATATATATTTGATTTATTAAATTTTGCAATATAATTATATTATGTGTATTAGATTTTTAAATATTTTCTTTACATTAAAATATTATTTGTATATATAACTTTTTAATTTATTTATAAATATGTGTGGATTTGATTGGATCACATCCAATTCGCACAAGTGCAGATTTTGAACTTTCTAATCCAATCTAATCCGCACAAGTGCGGATATCCGCACTTTGTGGATTGGATTGGATTGGATCGTGCGGATTAGATTGGATCGACTATTTTATGAACACCCCTAGTTAGTATATTCCCCGTAATTTAGATAGTGTTTTTTTTTTAGATTCTCATTTTTTAGCGGTCAAAAAATAGTCACAAATTATAGAGTCGGATCATTAATTTTTACAATTTTGTCTTATTGTTTTAATCGTGACTTTTCAATCTAGAAATTCAATTTGGATAAATTAGATGCCATTGGAAATTTAATAAAAAATTCAATTACTTTGTGTGAAATATAATTTTTCATATCCACACTATATTAACAATAAAAACATAATCATATTATACGTTGCATTATTTTATATTATATTATATTGTGTTGTATAATATAGTATTAAATTATTTTGTATATTATTATTTTAGTACAATACCATATTTACTATTAACATGTCTTAATATGTTGTATCAAATTAAACTATTTTTGGTATGAAAAAAAAGAACTATTTGTTAAGCAGTAGTATTGTATTGTATTTATTTAGAAAATAATTAAATAAATATATAATTTTAATTATATCATATGTAATACTAATCTTAACCCTACCACTGGTACCACTCAATCTACGCATCTTGATTCAGCCCCTAATCCTTATCAGACTCAGGACACAAACCCAGAATTAGACAAGAACACGAACTCAATCCTGGACCTCAACCCTGACCTTGACCCTGTACTCGAATGCTGACACCCGAAACCAAACTCGGAACTCGACCTTGAACCTCGTACCCTAACCACAAATCCAAACTAGACCTCGACTTCGAACCCTGTACCCCAACCTCGATTGACCCTATCCTTGGACCCCAAACCTCAAGCCAGACTCCGGCCCGACCAAACCTCGACCTTGTACCCCGATCCAAATGTAACGTCCCCGCTTCAAGCCTCCATTGGGCCCTTACACCCACGGACTAATGGCTCTTATACACGAGTACGCCACTCTGGCTGCTTCCTGGATTGATGACTGACCCTACAGACCAACACGAGTGTTTTCAGCGTGCTTTGTCCTCACTCACACGCATCCTCGGAAAACTTCCCAGGAGGTCACCCATCCTTGAAATTGCTCCAGGCCAAGCACGCTTAACTGTGGAGTTCTTCCGAGATGGGCTACAGAAAAACAAGATGCACCTTGTTGACATAGGTAGTACCAATCAATCCATTTAAGCTCTCTTCAACTGTGTAGTCCCATACCTACACAGTCTCTGAATCATCCCACTTGACCTTCCCCAGGCGGTGTGGGATTGTACAGCTTACCCGGTATTTCCCCTTACGGATCACGGGACTACTGACTGTCATAATCACCCCCCCTTACGGGGTCCGACGTCCTCGTCGACCACACTTCCGGCTGGGTCAAGGCTCTGATACCATTTGTAACGTCCCCGCTTCAAGCCTCCATTGGGCCCTTACACCCACGGACTAATGGCTACGTCACTCTGGTTGCTTCATGGACTAACGACTGACCCTACAGACCAACACGAGTGTTTTCAGCGTGCTTTGTCCTCACTCACACGCATCCTCGGAAAACTTCCCAGGAGGTCACCCATCCTTGAAATTTCTCCAGGCCAAGCACGCTTAACTGTGGAGTTCTTTCGAGATGGGCTACCGAAAAACAAGATGCACCTTGTTGACATAGGTAGTACCAATCAATCCATTTAAGCTCTCTTCAACTGTGTAGTCCCATACCTACACAGTCTCTGAATCATCCCACTTGACCTTCCTCACGCGGTGTGGGATTGTACAGCTTACCCGGTATTTCCCCTTACGGATCACGGGACTACTGACTGTCACACCAAACCTCGACCTTGTACCCCGATCTTGATTAGACCCAAACACTATATCCCCACCCTAACCCCTTACTCGGCCCTCGACCTTGAACTTGGACCCTGATCAAGATTCGAGTGAGTTTTTGTATATAACTAATTAAATTTTATTAAATAGAATATATTTACATATATATTTTTTATCATTAGTGCATTTGGTACTATTGATGTTACGAATATCAATACCAAGAGATCTAAGGTTCCAATTTTAATCTTATCTTAATTCTCAACCCGTTCGCAAACCTAGTGATTTTGATATGAACTATTTTATTAGTTGTATTTTTTAATTGAAAATATTTTATAGTTTAACTAATAAATATTTTAATAATGTTCAAAAAAAAATTATAAGTAGAAATTCGTATGCTAATACATTATAATAATTCATCCAACTAAATATTGAGTATTTAAATTTTAAAGATCACACTAAAAAAATGTAAGAGTTGAAATTAATTTATTAGAGTACTATAGTTTATATCACAAATATAGTTTTTTATATGTAAATTTTTATACTTAGCCCCATCCATAGCAATGCTTTATTTAATACCGTGAGCAACTTAGAGCATCCCCATCAATTATATTAAAAATAATTAGTATTTTTTCCCTTTAAACTTTCAGCTTTACCTAATTTTGCTCCCTAAAATATACAGCTTGTTAAAAATTCTCCCTAAAATATAACAATTACATAATTATGCCCCTTCTGTTGATTTCGTTTCTTGTTAAAAATTAATATTTTACCCCCTAAACTTTGACTAATATAAAAAAATTTCCCCTTTTATTAAAAGAAAATTAATTTTAAGAATTATGATATTCTATCTTTTTCAAAGCAATTATAATATTTTATTAATTTAGAAAAAATAATAAAAAAATATTTAAAAAATTGGATAAAAATATTAATTTTACTTAAAAAAATATTTTCAAACGTTATTTTATTTTTCAACACCTATCTTAAAAAGTTAAACCAAAATTATTGAGAATTTAATAAATAATTTAAATGAATTAAGATTTTTTGAAGAAAAAATTAAACTTATTTATATTTATAAACTCATATCTTAACAAATAAAGAAAAATAATTAAAAATTCAATAAAAATATAAAATTATTTTGATAAAAAATAATAAATTAAAAAAAAATGTTATAAAAATAAAATATATTCAAGTTTGTTCTTGTAAAATTTAGTTTTTACAAATTATATTTTTAATATATTTTTTTAATATCTAAATAAATTTTCTAATAAAAATAAATAATTTTTTATTTTCTTAATAATTCAAAATAATTTTTCTTAAGATCTAAATTAATTTTTTAAGGTTTACTAAAAAAATATTGAATCTTTCTCATTTTTATTTTGAGAGGGCATGATTTGATAGTTGTCAAAATTTAGGGGGCAAAGTTGATAATTGACAAAGAAACGTCATCATTTAAAATGAATAATGGGACAGAACTTAATAGAATGACTAAATTTCTGTAAATGTAATAGTCCAAGGGATTCTTAACATGCCGTATATTTTAGGGGAAAAAATTAATATTATCGAAAGTTCAAAAGGAAAAATTACTAATTATTCTTACTTTAAAATTGCTAAAGTGCTTAAAATGACACTCTATCAACTTCTTTAAATGCTTCTTTATTTTAATGATCCTTTAAATCCATAGCTACATGTAGAGATAGAATAAAGCTTCTTCAAAATTATTTTATTACTTTCTCTTTCATTCTTTTTACAAATTAATTAATTATTATTTTTTTGATACAAAAATTATAATCACTAATAAATTCACGCAACGTAGACCTCCTTCAGCAAAGATAATTGATAGTCTAACCAAAAAATATGCTCAGTCAAATCAAAAACTTTATACAAAAAGTTATGAACTATTATTTGAAAATACTATCCCCAAAAAATTAAGACAATACAAATATAAGAACAACATCTAACACGCCCAACTTAATAATATATCACGAACAATCCATAAAACATCTACAAAATAAAATAAGGTACGTAACCATAGATGAATTAGTCCCCTTATAATGATATTAATAAAATCGATAAAAGAAAATTCTCAAAACTTATAAGAAAACGACACTTCAACATATTATATTAAAATTAAACTTATCCATAAAATCTCTGTAATTATAGCCTATCAACCAAAAAATTTAATGATAAAAATATATAATAGCAAAGAAAGATAGTAAAATAATCTAAATTAAAATATAATAAAAAAACTTAAAATATTTATTTGTGAGAGCTGAAAAGTCATTCAGGTGGAAGTTAATGGTACAAAATGAACCACTTTTTTTGGCCATGTCTTTCTATAATGACCGCATAATTAGAAAAGAGAATTTTTATAATTTATCATATGAAGTATAATAAAATATAGATTATTTTATTATGTGCATGACTATTTAAGAACTATTTATAAAGAAATATGCAAATATGTGATTAGTAAATTAATTATGGAATTAGTTAATGCTTGTGCCATATTTGTATGTTAAAATATAATTATCCTTAAATTATCGTCAACAATATTTGGTGAAAATGCACAGTGATATAATTTTAGCGGTTTAGTGGTACCGGAGATTAGTTGTAAATAATTTCTAGATAGTTGGGAAAAGTTCCTTTTGTCCCTATGTTTAGTTTTATTTTTTGTTTATGCATAATTGTAATTTAGGTTTTTTTTAACCATGGATAAAGTCCATTTTATGTAGATTAAACTAGAAATATTATTACATGACAAAAGAGAGTCTCTCCTTCTGTTGTTGGAGGAATTTTGACAACACCGAATAAAAAATTAAAATATAGATATTAATTAAAATATACATTACTCCACTTAGAATGGCGAGTATTCAAATAATAGACACTCAAGACATACTGAAAAATACCATGAACACAAGGAAATTATAGTGGTTTAGTCAGATCATGGTCTGCTTAGTCCACTGTTGTAAGGATTTCTGTCCTGTTTTATTTCATGTTGGATAACTCCTTTATATACAAAGCAAACGTCCTTTTATTACACAAAAACTTAATTTAATATCGAACAATTTTACATTGAATATCAACATTAAATCAAGAAAAATACAAACGGAATAAATGAAGAACAATTTCGACTCAATTTGCTAAATATAGCAACGTATGCGACTTTAATGGTGCGAGTTATTAGTTCATTTACATGCATAAGCTCGCGGGCATATGATGCGTGAAGGACTAACGGTAATATCTAAGATCTTTTGATCTTTTGATCTAAGATCAACCAATGATATTGACTTAGAAAGATACAACGGTAAGATTATAATATCTTTATCAAGATCAATATCGATCCTAGTCTAATGTATACTCCATACTTCCGATACTAGCATACTTTGCTAATGTCTTGGAAAGGACATAACACTTATTCAAGGTGTAAGTAAACTTTATTACTGACTATCACATCAGTGTAAATCCAGTGCACTCATGAATCATGGAACATAAACTTTTGAAACATATAATTACAATTACCTTCCACTGTGTTGACATTACTATAATTATGAACTATATGTTCTGGATTTAATAGAAATTGTATATTAAACCATAAACATTAATAACTACATGTAAACATAAATGACTTCTAATCTCTTATTGACAACAAATATAATTATATTAAAATAGTTTTTATTTAGGGCATAAAATCTCAACAACGTGCTGGTAGAAAAGGTTAATATTAAAGATAACCTAGCAGACCCATTCACCGAGACATTGACAGAGACTGCATTTGAAAGCACAGAGAAAATCTAGGATTAGTTGAAATGTACTGATTGTTTTATGTTAGTGCAAGTGAGATTTTGTTGGGTTTTGTACCCTAACTAAAATCCTATTTCAAAGTTATCTTGAATTTCATTTATCAATAAAGGAACAGAATTATTTTATTACTTGTTTAATATAATTCTTTGTTCACATGTTTGTTTCATGATCTTATGTTTGATATATAAATTCTATTAAATCTTTATCACATTGCTATTTATGATAATTGTATTGTCTACAGAGTAATAATCAAGATTACGTGATTAAACTAATTAGTCCCATGATTTATCATTACACAAGATTTACACTGATATGATAATCAATAATTCGGTTTACTTACACTTTTATAGTAGAATATATTTTCCAAGGCATTAGTAAAGTAAGCTTGTATTGGATGTATGGTTATACATCAGACTTGACCGATATTCACAATAAAAAAGGTATCATAAATTTATTGCAATATCTTTTATAAGTAAATATCACTTAGTTGATCTTAGATCAATGATCTCAATCCTGAGATGGTTAGGTTTTTATTTAGGTGTATTATTTCTATTCTTTCACTTGTTTGTTAAAGTTGACCAATGGGATTGGCCTAATATTTACATCTTGGGAACACAATATTAGAGTTGAGTTAGAGCACTAATCATAGATACAAAATCTATAACTTCTATAAATAGAAGTCAAACGATGATGTCCTTCAAGCTTGGCTAACCGAGATTAAATGGTGAAGTACTCATTTCAGTAGTTATATTAATTTACTGAAATATCATTTACAAGTAGCTAAGTATTTTTTAAGGATAAAATACATTGAAGGATAGAACGATAAATTTATTCCTACTCGATGTAGATCATCAATAGAGGATCATTGATTATTTGGATTAAAACAATGGATAATTCATAGCATATATATACTTGGTATAGAGTGTTCTACATACTCAGGAGTACAATTTTGAATCTGTAGTGGAGTTAGGAGGAACTAATAAGATAGAAAATTTACTTGGTAAATTATAAAACTACTAATTAGGAGCTTGATTATATAGGCCCATGGTCCCCGCACTAGTTGAGATAATATTGTCTTATAGAATCAGTTAATTGATTTTAATTAATTAATTAGAATTCTAAATTAGACTATGTCTTATTTGTGAATTTTCACTAAGCAATGGCTTATTTGAGAATAAAAGAGATTTTAGGGTTTGTTTATTGATTAAGAGACTTTGAAAGGTCTAATTAATAAATAAGTTAATTGTAATTTTATTTGATAATTAATTATAATTATTAAATAGATAAAATTAAAATTTATAGAGATAGAATTTAAATATAGTATTTGAGTGAAGAAAGATAAGTTTTAATAAAGTAGTAAAATTGAAACCCAATGGGCCCAATAGGGATTTCAGCCATAGGGTTTAAAATAAAGCCATTTTATCTTTTTTGATTCCATATTTAAATTCTAACCTAACACTATCATATAAATAGAAAATTATAAGCTCTTATTTTTCAGAACTTGATAACATGATAACCTAGTTTTCACTTTGTCAGATAAAATAAGAGAGCTCTTTCTAATTTTTAAAATTCCTTAGCTTCTTCTCTCTTGATTTGTGGCCTATAGTGAGAGAGTAGTTGTCCACACATTTTAAGTCAATACTCAAATATAATGTGGAAGATTGTGAAAAATTTTGTCACCTAAAGGAGAAACTAGGTTCAGATCTTGATCGTACTTTGCGACAGAAAGGATCAAGGGTTAGAGATCTAAACGGAAGGAGTCATTATATTCTGCTGCCACCAATGTAAGATTTTCTATAAATTTATATGTGTTTATTTCATTATTTTAGGAAATTCATATTTAGGATGTTAAATTATAGTCTTATAATCAAACATACATGTTAGTAAATCTATATCCTTGTAAAATATTTCCAACAGAAGTTTCTTTGATTCCAAAATTATTCTTCTTAAAACTTTTGTTGAGAAACCAAGCATAATTCTTAGTGAAAAGAGCAAAGTTTCTGTTGCCCCTGATTTTTCCCAATATACGTGGACCAACCGAATAAGGACACGTGGATCAAGCAATGTACAATCCAAAATATTTGCTAAGTCTTTATGCTGAAAGGTAGCTTCCAGGACGTAGCTCCCGGAGAAGGCATATGGAACCCCATATGCTCCCGGAAGCTCGAAGTAACGTTAAGGCATCTCCGTGACGTGTCAGGTTTCTCCTGAGCAATCAAGTCGCATTTAATGCCGCATGGGAGGAAGCGTGTTGGGACTGCTACACGCAATAAAGTCTAACGGCACAACCTCCAACCAGCAGCTACAAAGTAATGATCATTTAAGTCTAGCGACGGCTACACTGTGAAGAGTCACATCAGTCAAAAGACAATAAGGACATTCCACATAAAAACCCTACAGCACCTAGGGATTTGACCATGCATTACCCATGGTATATTCATTGGGAATGCCCAACTTTATGGATACTTACAGATACATTTGTAAGGATAATTCTGGGGATCACCCCACCAAAAACACTATAAATACCCCCTCAAAGCTCATTAAATGGGATCGAGAATCTTGGGCTGCATATGAGCAAGTAGAGTAAATACTCACCAAGAACATTCTCTGTATTTATAAGAGTGAAACACTCCCCAAATACATTCTCTGTATTAAATACATCCATAAATAACAGAGACTCGTGGACTAAGGCTCATTAACGCCCCAACCACGTAAAAATCCTTCTCTAATTTTCTTACAGCTCTCTAACTTTATAATATTTTATTAGTTGCCGAAAACCTCAGTCAATCTTTTGGTGCTTTCATTGAGAGCTGAAGAAAGCTACTGTAAACGAACACTTGACTTCACAAACATGGTGGAGACTAGAAGTACTCGTCAGCCTCGCCCTCTAGAAGATGCTCAAGACCCAAATGAGGAAGATGTAGCCTAGAGAGCAGCTGAGGGTTCCGAGGAAGAAGAAGGAATTCCAGATGATGACTACGAGGGAAACCTCGATGAGTATGCCTACGACGAAGGTAGTTACTCGGAGTTGGTGCTTCTCAGACAAAAAGCTATCGATCACGAAGCCGAGATCGAAGCTCAGAAAGCACAAAACCAAAAAATGCAAGAAGTGATGCTGGCCATGCAAAAAGCCATGGAGGCGGCTGGCATTCACGTGCATCCCAAGGCAATGACTGCTGGACTTGGCAAGGAACCAGAGACGTCCTCGCCTAGTTCCCAACAGCAGAAGTCTAGGGAGCCTAGCCCTATAAGGTACCCTGCTGAAGGGAACCAAACAAAAAACCCTACCTCTACCCCAGGGCGAAAGAAAAAGGCACAGGATCCGCGAAAGGTCCGCTCAGATATCCCTAAAGGGAAAGGTCCGCAGAGGGGCAAGCCCCAAAAAGGGAGCTTTGGCCCTCAGGATCGAGAGGACCGAAAAAGCGTTTCCGTGCACCAAGAGCCCGGGGGTAGAGGAAGAAGAGGACAGAGGTGTCCTCCCGTTGATCTGAGAAATCAAATCAATGGGAACCAAGGTGATCTCCGGGATCACCTTGACCAAAAAAGATACGGACCCGCGGTCTCCACGGGTACGTTAAATGAAGGAATTATGGCGGAACTCGCCATACTTCGAAAAGACATTGCCCGAGTCTCCCGAAGACAGAAAGGGGACGACTCCGACTCAGATAGCGAGGACCGGGAGCCATGTGCTAATCACATCCTGGAGGCGGAACTCCCTAAGAACTTCAAGATGCCCGATCCTAGCGACCACTTATCACGGTTCAACCGTGTCATGACGGTCATGAGAGTCAGCAATAACGCCAAATGTCTGTGTTTCCCACCTACTCTAAGTGGGTCCGCGGAGGAATGGTTCAAGAAGCTGGAACCAGGATCCGTGGGCTGTTGGAACAAGCTACAGACCAACTTCCGGAGACAGTTTGTCGCCGCAAGAAAGGTCAACCTGGAGGTCAGTGCCTTGACTAATATCAAGCAACTGCCCACCGAGACCTTGAAGAACTATATAAAGAGGTTCCGAGAGGAAGCCTCGAAAACCAAGAAAGTTGACGACGGACAACAGCTTGCGCTTCTCCAAGCAGGAATCCGTACGGGGACTCCTTTCTGGAATGAACTACAGCAAGAAGGAGCTACTAGCCTTCAGGATTTCCAGAAGAGAGTCCAAAAATATATCAACCTCGAAGAAGCCCAAATAGTGGCTTATGGAGGATACTATCCCACTGGGATAGCAGGGTACATGCCCGGAGTATCGCCCTCAGGTACTGCCCGACCGCAACTCCACAAACAAGTGACATATAATTCTCTGCTACCCCCGGATATTCAGGGCCAGGCCTTGGCGCCAGCATCATCCCATTTCGGCAACCCATCCGGAATGAGTGGCAAACTCCTTCGCACTCTGCTCCGGCTGCTAGCCTGGCAGGCCCTTCCCAGGGCTCGAGGAGTAAAAGGTCCTCCAAAGGCAGCACCCGGACGGGGGAGAAGCGCCAGAAAAGGGGGTACACTCCCCAGTACACTCAATACACGGAGCTGTCGGACTCCCAAGAACGTGTATACTTTGCTACTAGGCAAAATACACACTACCGGAGACCACAACCGTTGTACAAGGATAGCTCCCGGAGAGATCCGAGAAAAAGATGCGAGTACCACAACGACATTGGTCATAGCACCAATGAATGCAAGAATCTCAAGGATGAGATTGAAAACCTAATCCGGTTGGGCCACCTCTATGAGTGGATCAAAAATAGGTTGCCTCACCTTAATTCGGGCCAGGCGACTGTGGGTGTGCCTCAGGGAACACCGGGGAGTACAGCAGGAGCGTTAGCTCCAACTGCTCCCGCGGGCGACGCCCAGCACATCCCCGGTCTGCCGCCCAGACCTAACGGGAGGGTAGCCATGATCTCCGGAGGTCCCCATATCACAGGAACTACTCGCAAGGAGCTCAAACGATACGCAGGGGCCGTGAAACACAATGAGGTTTGGGAGGTTACTCAACTCCCAGCTCAAAGGCCCCAGCTGATGGACCAACCCATCACGTTCACGGAAGAAGATGCCAAGACAGTGCGCTTCCCTCATCATGACCCATTGGTCATAGAGACCCCCATCGCAAATAAAGTGGTGGCCAGAGTCTTAATTGACAATGGAAGTTCCGTGAACCTACTCTTTAAGGAGGCCTTCACCGCAATAGGCTTGACGGACCGAGACCTCTCGCCCAGTGGGTCCCAACTCACAGGGTTTAATGGGACGGCACTTATCCCAATGGGAAAAGTAAGGCTCCCAGTCACCTTGTGCCCGGACACCCCCCAGAGCACATTTAAATACTGCACTTTCGTGGTGGTGGACTGTCCGATTGCTTACAACGCGATCCTCGGCCGACCGGCCTTGGTAGATTTTGGCGCAGTCACATCGATTCGGCACCTGTGCCTGAAGTTCCCTACCCAGGAAGCTGGGATCGGGGCGGTGAGAGGAAACTAGGGGAAGCAAGACAATGTTACAATGTCGCAACCCACCTGCCCGTACTAATGGTCCGGGAATCCGTTGAGCCAGAAGTGGCTAAAGAAGATGAGTTAGACCCCCGTGTGGGGTCCGAAAGAATTGTGGAACCGATGGAGGATGTCGAGGAATTATCAGTGTGTGACCTCGACTCCACCAAAGTACTCTGGCTGGGGAAGAACCTAGATCCGGAGGAAAAAGAGAAAATAATAAAAACACCGAAGGGCGCCATCGACATCTTTGCATGGCGCCAAGAAGACATGACTGGCATAAGCCCTCATGTCATCACCCACGTACTCAACGTCAATCCAGACATGCCCCCCGTCCAGCAAAAGCGACGCCCGCTCGACTCAGTGAAAGCTGAGGCTCTGGAGAAAGAGGTGGATAAACTTTTGACTAACGGCATGATCTGCGACGTATACTATCCGGAGTGGCTAGCCAATCCGGTCCTGGTGCCCAAGCCGAACGGGACTTGGCGAGTTTGTATAGATTTCACTGATCTAAATAAAGCTTGTCCGAAGGACTGCTTCCCGCTGCCCAGGATCGACCAGATGGTAGACGCCACTTCTGGATTCAAACTACTATCCTTCATGGACGCCTATGCTGGGTACAATCAAATAAAGATGCATACGGCAGACCAGGAGTGCACTAGCTTCAGGACCGATAAGGGGGTATACTGTTACCTAGTCATGCCCTTCGGACTGAAAAACACCGGAGCAACTTACCAGAGAATGGTCAACCGGATGTTCAAAGGCCTCCTGGGACGAAATATGGAGGTTTATGTAGATGACATGCTCGTCAAGTCCAAAGCATGCAACAACCATGCAAGCGACTTAGAGGAATATTTCGAAGTGGTCCGGAGATACAACATGAAGCTCAACCCAAAGAAATGCACCTTTGGGGTCAAGTCAGGAAAATTTCTGGGCTTCATCGTCAGTCAAAGGGGGATTGAGGCAAATCTGGAAAAAATCCAGGCTCTCCTGAGCATGCCATCCCCCAGAAATCATAAAAATGTGCAGAGCCTGACCGGAAAGGTAGCTGCCCTAAGCCGCTTCATCTCACGGTCCACGGACAAGTGCATACCCTTCTTCAACATATTGAAGAAGTGTCAAAAGTTTGAATGGTCGGACGAGGGCGAGGAGGCATTCAAAAAACTAAAAGAGCACATGGCCAAGCCTCCTATCCTGTCAAAACCCGTTCTCGGAGAAGACCTATTTCTATATTTGGCTGTCTCCGAACACGCGGTCAGTGCTGCCCTAGTCCGGGAAGAAGTGAAAACTCAGCATCCTGTGTACTATGTCAGTAAGCGCATGATAGGAGCCGAAGCGAGGTACCCAATCATTGAAAAGCTGGTCTTTTGCCTCTTGATGGCATCAAGGAAATTGAGGCCATACTTCCAAGCACATCCGATCAAATTACTGACCAACCACCCGCTCCGTCAGGTCCTCCAAAAACCTGAAGCATCCGGAAGGCTCCTCAAGTGGGCAATGGAGCTAAGTCAATTTGACTTGCACTACCTGCCCCGAATTTCTATAAAAGGCCAAGCCTTGGCGAACTTCATTTCTGAATGCAACGAAGCCGAGGCAACCGCGAATATGCCGGTACCGCCAATCCCCACATGGAGAGTATTTGTGGACAGAGCCTCCAATGAAAATGGTTCCGGAGCCGGAGTGGCGATGATATCACCAACCGGACTGCGACTCCAGGCAGCCCTACGGTTAACCTTCGCAGCTTCAAAAAATGAGGCCGAATATGAAGCCCTAATAGCAGGGCTGAAATTAGCAAAAGCTGTAGGAGCCAAAAGAGTGGAAGCCTATAGTGATTCCCAACTGGTCGTAAACCAGATATCAGGAGAATACCAAACACGCGACGAGCGAATGGCCGCGTACGTAACAATAGTCCGGGAGCTGCTCCACGAGTTCACGGACTACAAAATAGAAAGAATCCCCCGGGAAAAGAATGCTCACGCGGACCGTCTGGCTAAGTTAGCTTCAAATGGCGAAATCGAAGAGTTGGGGGTAGTACCAGTGGAACGCTTGGCAGAGCCAAGCATCAAAATAAAAGAGACCACAATAACGGTTGGGAAAGAACCCAGCTGGATGGTCCCCATCATAAAATACATAACAAAAGGTGAGTTGCCCTAAGAAAGGGCACTGTCTCGAAAGATTCAGTATCAGGCTCATCGTTATGTAATGATGGATCAAATTCTCTACCGAAGAGGACTCAGCATGCCTTATTTAAGGTGTGTATCGGACCTTGAAGCTAGACAAATCATGCTAATGGTCCACGAAGGGTTCTGTGGAGATCATACGGGAGGACACAGTCTCTCAAAGAAAATATTGAGACAGGGGTACTTCTGGCCAACAATGAAAAAAGATTGTATAGACTACGTCCAAAAGTGTGATTCGTGTCAAAGGTTCGCGAACATACCGAGAGCTCCTCCAAATGAAATCACCCTGATGACTAGTCCCTGGCCCTTCGCGGTATGGAGAATAGATCTTATTGGGTCCCTGCCAACAGGAAAAGGAGGAGTAAAGTATGCAATAGTAGCAGTAGACTACTTCACCAAATGGACGGAGGCTGAGCCCATGAAGACCATAACTGCTAAGAAAGCACTAGACTTTGTTATGAAAAACATAGTGTGTCGATATGGCTTGCCTCACAAAATAGTCTCTGACAATGGAAAGCAATTCGATTGCGAGGAATTTACTGACTTCTGCAACCAACACGGAGTAGTGAAAAGCTTCTTCGAGGTGGCTAGACCTCAAACAAACGGTCAAGCGGAAGCAGTCAACAAAATCCTAAATGTCACCTTGAAGAAAAAGCTGCTAGCTTGCAAAAACAACTGGCCTGAAGAGTTGCCAAGAGTGTTATGGGCCTACCGGACGACCCCCAGAACCACGACCGGTCACTCGCCTTTTTCAATGGCGTACGGTTGTGAAGCGATGGTCCCGGTAGAAACGTTATTCCCGTCTCACAGGAGAACGACTTACGATCCAGTCACGAATCAGGCTTTGCTTCAAGAAGCCTTGGATCAAGTTGAAGAACTCCGGGACGAGTCTCAAATACGGATGTCAGCTTATCAAAAGAAGGTGACCAAGTATTTTAACTCTAAAGTTAAAAACAGAAAATTTGCTATTGGGGATATGGTCTTAACAAGAGTCTTCCCAGCCACCCAAGAACCCGGAATGGGGGTACTTGGGCCAAATTGGGAAGGACCATGTGAAATCGAGGACGAAATTGGCTCAGGCACATACAAGCTAAAAAGAATGGATGGAACCATTGTGCCAAGGGCCTGGAATACCGATCACGTCAGAAAATATTACCAATAGCCAAGAATGTAACTTAGACTTTGTTTAAAGAGTTTGTACCGTCTAAATGTATACACCCTCCACATGTTAAATAAAACTGAGTGCCTTAAAAATAAAGTTTCTATGCCACTCAGGGGGGTACTAGGGTATACCGCACAGACAAACAAAAAACAAACTAAGTAAAATATCCTGACCCAAAGGGCAGGTCAAAAAGAGTATGCACAAAAATAAAAAAGCATAAGTATAAACATCCTGATCCAAAGGACAGGTCCAAAAAGAGAAATATGTGCATCAAAAAAGATCACGTATAAATATCCTAGCCCTAAAGGGCAGGTCAAAATATATACAAATGGCCCGGGGACAGGCCTTAGAAATTGTCTCCCCTTTAAATAAAAACAACTATATAAATATTGTCTTAAATAAAAGAAAAATAGTTGTATATAAACAAATATATATGAAGAAAAAAAAAAAGAAGTGGGTGAAATCCTGGTTGTACTGGGTTAATCTCGGAGCAGCCTAATCGATGCGCGGAGGGAGACGAGGTCCGATGCGTGCCTCCACCATGGCATCAAGCTTTTTCTTCTTCTCCCGGAATTTGGCGATCATCTCCTCAGGTTTGGGGTAGAAGGTAAGCTTAATGTTCTGGTCATTGGTAGACCAAGCCATGAAGACGCCATCGTCAAAACGCTTGGTGCACCGGCTGCAGGAAACGGGAGAAAGAAGCTCAGCTCTTTTTGCCTTCTTTGAGGCTTGTTCCTTGAAGTCCCTGAGCTCCTTCAGCTCCGCGGCCAGAGTGGCCCTGGATTCTAAGTTTGCCTGGTGAGTTTCCTCTAAGGACCTCACCTTGGCAGCCATCTCATCCAAGGCTTCCCTGGCCTCCCGAAGCTCCCGCCTGGCCTTTGCAGTGGCCTCGCCTTCTGCCCTCAGCTCCTCCTGGTGCCTGGCCTCAAGCCTATCTCTCCGCAGGGCCTCCTCCCCGATCATCGCCTCCGCCTCGGCTTCCCTCTGCTTAGCCTCTTCCTCATTAGCTTTGGCAGCGGCCTCCCGGCGCTCAGCAGCCTCTTGATAAAGCCGCCTCTCAGCAGTAAGATCCTGAAGAATCTTCCTGACTTCGTGCATGTCCCCAAAATCAGACAGGACGAAGCCATGGTTGATTATGTTCTTGGAGAGACGGCCGACCTCAGCAGCAAGCTAAAAAATAATGCAAGTATAAGTAAGAATCTCCAAAAAAGAAAACAATAAGGGGAAAAGCAAACTACAAAAAATTTACCACAGTGAGGGAGTGGCTGAGATCCTGGACTTCGTAGATGGAGTTCAAGGATGCACAAGCAGCGAACTGCTTAGGTGCACACCGGGTAAGCTGGGACGCAAACTCGCCTGTCATCTCCGCAGCAAAGGGAGCTAAGGTGGGCCCAAGGAAGCGACCGAACCAGTCTGACAGGGGGTCCAAATTTAGGTCCCACGGATTCTGGTATTCCGAGTTGTTGATGGTGTTTTGCATCTCAACCCACAAGACCCTCCTAAGGGCTTCCACCTCAGCATACCCCCGAGAGTATTCGTCCATGGCGTAGTTGTGTTTGGCTATCCGGAGCTCCTGTCTCGCCTCATCTCCAGGAACCGGAGTCAGCACAATATTGGGAGGGGCAGTATGTGTTATAGTGAGATTTCTCTCACCTAGAAACTCGAGACCGGACTCCTCTTTAAAAGGACACGTGTATTCAGATTCCCAATGAAAGCTGAAATGTCCCGGAGAGACATTCTCGAAGTTTAGACCTCGCCCAGGATAAAACCAGCGAGATGTTGCGGGTGCGACCTAGTTCACACCGCGTAACCATAATCCTCATCATGCGGGGTAGACCCAACTCGCATATGTCAGAACATGTGCGAGTGTCTCCCTCCATACCTCCGCGACGAGTATGGAGACCGATGCCCTATGAGGTAGTTTTTTGGTCCTTGCGACCCAACAGCCCTAACAGACCAATATAAGTTCGCATGTCCAGATGTTACCAGCTTCAACATGCGACGTCTACAACGGGCGATTACTTAAGGACGCAGACGTTCCAAACGTATATGCGATCCTACGAGCTCAACAGACGGAACATGAACGGTCAACTCGCAGATGCGAAAGACGCATACGTTGATGAATTCAGTAACTGTCATACATTTATTAATGTTAACGTTGTTTGAGTTTAGTCATTGCAATTCAATGTGTAAATAATGGATTAACAATAAATGTGATCCTCATGTAACCGATTGGGCACCTGCTTTGTATATAAAGGGGTGATCCACCGTGAAAATGGACCTACGAATCCCTTGCTACAGTGGACTAAGCAGAACGAAATCTGACTGAACCACTATAATTCACCGTCTCATTTATTTTTCCAGCTTTGTTGTTTACTCTCGCATTCCTATTCGAGTACTCGCCATTCTAGGTTGAATACTCGCATCTGTCATCTCTCAAATTATTCTTTCTTTTTCCAGTTAAATTATACTTTTTGGTGTTGCGAAATATCAGTAACAACATTTGGCGCCGTCTGTGGGAATCATCTGTAAGTTTCTATTCACTTCAAAGAACATCACTCAAACATGGCTGGAAATCACGCTAACGGATCTAACAATGAATCCATCAACATTGGAACAATGAGCGTACCATTGCCTGGAACCGGAGTGCCACCTGTAGACGTCATCAACGGTGGGGTAGGGAGGAGCAACATCAGACCACTCAACCTATTCCCAGAAACAACTGGTCCTCAAGTCGGAGGCACGTCCACACCACCAGCAACCATGCACTTTCCCCCTGTCACCCCGGCGGTCGTGTCCGAAGGAGTGGTCCAGCTCACGACAGATCAATACGCCGCAATCCAGGATCAGCTGCGAGCACTACAAGCCGAGGTGGACGGACAGAGCCGAGCTCGACGCCCTCCTCGAGTCCCCGCCGTTCGTAACGAAAACCCTCAGGTAACGGTTTCTCGACGTCAAACTAACCATACACGCAGGGAACGACGAACTGATCCTGAAGTCTTGGACTTGAATCACCCGACGTCAAGAGACCAATACGCAAGGTTGCCTAACCAGAGCGCACAAACCGACGAGGATCCTGAGCGCCGCAACCCTCGCAGTCGTCACCCTCGGGATAACGACGCAGAGTCAGCCTCTTCATCCTCGCATGACCGCACTCCAAGCAGGTATACGAGGTCTGGCTCTGTACAAACACAGCAAGGAGGACGCTACCGTGTACACCGAGGTGATCTGCGTGATCATCTCAATGCAGTCTTTAGGGCGCGCTCCCGCGGCCCACATAACACGGAGACGCTCCATGATCCCCACACGGGCGATCAGGGTGTCAACACAGTTAACAACCCGCCCATCGCGCCGATCGCGACCACTGGGATTAATATCCCTTCGAACCTTGCCGCAGTGGCTGCGAGCCCCACTGTTGTAGCAACTCCGCCTCCCGCGACAGGAGGAATCGACCAAAGTATGCTTCTGCAAGCTTTGAAGATGCTCGAGCAGCAACGTAAGCCCATATACAAGCTGCACGGCACCTCGCCCTTCACCGCAGAAGTGCGACAGGCCCAACTTCCAAAGGGGTTCCGTTTATCCGAATCCCTCAAATATAAAGGTACTTCTAACCCGTTAGACTACCTAGAAAAATTTAACACCATAATGGAAGTGGACCAGGTGCCACAACTCGCGAAGTGTCGCATTCTCACGGCCACACTCGAGGAGAATGCCCATGATTGGTTCACCCAATTACCAGAGGCATCAATATCGACATGGGAGAACTTCGTCGATCTGTTTCTCACACATTTCCAGGCCACAATGACGTATAGGCCACCCTATACGACTTTGGCGAACATCAAGCAAGAACCTGGTGAGTCTTTGCAGAATTATTTCAAGCGTTTTAACGCTGAAGTAACAAAAGTTGAGAAGGCCCCCGAGTCTTCGCTTGTTTGTATGTTAATAACAGGTGTCTTGCCAAGAACCGACTTTTGGAAAGAGCTACAGGCCGCCGAGCCAGAATCCTTGGTAGAATTCTTCGCCATGGCCGAACCTCATAAGAGGATCGAGAACTCCTTGGCGGAATTGGAGAAGGGCAAGAACAAGCGGCGATCACCCATACCGCGGTCGCGGTCCCGCAGCCCGCGAGGAAAGAATTCCAGGGGCCGAAGCCCCAGGAGACGCAGCCCACGCAAACCGCGGAGCCCGAAGTTGGCCAAGTCGCCTCCAAAAAAGGAGTCCTCGCCCAAAAGAAAAGGAGGACCTCGCTTCGTCAATTATACCGAACTTGCCGTACCTCGAGACCACATCTATGCGGTTGAGGAAAGGAACGGCGTCTTCAAGAAGCCGCCCCCCATCAGGGGAAATCGCGACCGAAGGGACCCCAAAAAGTTCTGCAAGTACCACAAGGATATCGGCCACACTACCCTTGAGTGTTGGGTCTTGCAGGACGAAATCGAAGAATTGATCAGAAGGGGAAAATTCGACAAGTATAAAAGGAGCGAGGAAAGTCACCCCCGAGCGGGTGACAAGGAAGAAAACCAGAATGCGAGTGGCTCCAGAGCACCTCGCAATATCCTGACTATAATCGGAGGACCTCACATCGCAGGCGACTCTCGCAAATCACAAGAACGATATGCCAGAGAAGCCAAAGAGAAGCCGCTTACCAATGTGAACAATCTTGGTGAACGGCCAGAGAAGCTCTTCAAGAGAGAATGCGAGGACATTGTCTTTATGGAGAGCGATGCGAGATGGGTCCATCACCCGCATTCTGACGCACTTGTGATAGTCGCCAATATAGGTGGAGATAACGTCCATCGCATCTTGGTCGACAATGGAAGTTCGGTGAATTTACTGAACTTCCAAGCCTTCAAGCAAATGGGGCTACAAGAAAAAGATTTGCGAGCAATGACATCGAGCATCTACGGTTTCACGGGAGATGTCATAGCTATCAAAGGGATGATCAAACTCCCAATCACTTTGGGAACTGCCCCGATAACTGCCAAGTCGATGGCCGACTTCGCAGTCATTGATCAATACTCAGCATATAACGCCGTAATTGGACGGCCAATTCTGAAGGAGATGAAGATCGTAACTTCGATCTATCATCTAACAATGAAGTTCCCTACTCCCTCTGGAGTAGGATCAGTGAGGGGAGTCCAATCTGACTCTCGAGAATGTTACAATGCGGCTGTCAAGCTCGCAGAAAAAAGGACGGTGAATGTTATCCACCTTTTGGACGCACCACCACCTCGCCAGGAGATCCTCAGGATCGAGGAGGTACCGCACATAGACAAACCGGATTTGGATCCAAGAATCCTAGATCATACCGCCGCAGCCCAAGCCGCGGAAGACACAATCGAGGTACCTATAGATCCTATAGATAATAACAAGGTTTTAAAAATTGGTTCTAGATTAAACATACAGTTGCGAGAACAATTAACAACTTTTCTGAAACAAAATCTTGATATTTTTGCCTGGAAACATTCAGATATGATCGGGATATCTCCACAGGTCATGTGTCATCGCTTGAACATTGACCCCGAAGTGCGAGGTGTCCGACAAAAGCGCCGCAAAATGGACCCCGCGAGGTACCAAGCGCTGAAAGAAGAAGTTGACCGCCTCCTTGCCTGCGGCTTTATACGGGAGTCATTTTACCCCGACTGGTTAGCCAATCCGGTACTCGTGCCAAAACCCAATGGCTCATGGCGTACATGCGTCGACTTTACAGATTTGAACAAAGCCTGTCCCAAAGACAGCTTTCCTCTTCCTAGCATCGACCAGCTTGTCGATGCCACTGCAGGCCACGCGCTGTTAAGCTTCATGGATGCATACTCGGGATACAATCAAATCCCGATGTACGAACCAGACCAAGAACATACCTCGTTCATTACTGATCGAGGATTATATTGCTACAAGGTCATGCCTTTTGGTTTAATAAACGCAGGGGCGACTTACCAAAGGCTAGTGAATATGATGTTCGCAGATCTGATTGGAAAAACAATGGAGGTATATGTCGACGATATGCTCGTAAAGTCGCAACACGCGGACGACCATATCACGCACTTGCAGGCCATGTTCGACATATTGCGACGATATAAGATGCGTCTAAACCCCTTAAAATGCGTCTTTGGGGTGGGTTCCGGAAAATTCCTCGGTTTTATGGTGAATCAGCGAGGAATAGAAGCCAATCCTGCGAAGATTAGAGCATTGGTAGAAATGCCGTCTCCGACTAAGCCAAAGGAGGTTCAGAGCCTCACAGGTAAAGTCGCGGCCTTAAACCGCTTCATATCCAGATCCTCTGACAAGTGTAAAGAGTTTTTTCAGATCCTGAAGGGTAACAAGAGGTTTCAATGGGATGAGAAATGCGAGCAGGCTTTTCAAACGCTAAAAACGCATCTGGGGCAACCTCCGATTCTATCGAAACCGTTGCCCGGAGAGGTCTTATCTATTTATTTAGCAGTCTCCGAGTATGCGATCAGTTCAGTACTTGTTCGCGAGGACCAAGGACGTCAGCACCCGGTGTACTACGTCAGTAAGCGATTATTGGACGCCGAGACACGTTACCCTCAGATGGAGAAACTAACTTTTGCCCTGATAATATCCTCAAGAAAATTGCGACCTTATTTCCAGGCTCACAGTATTGAAGTTTTGACAAACTTCCCCTTAAGGCAGGTTTTGGCAAAGCCAGAGGCATCGGGGAGATTATTAAAGTGGGCTATGGAGTTGAGTCAGTTCGACATCAAGTATAAACCAAGAACCGCGATCAAGGGGCAAGCCCTAGCAGATTTTATACTTGAGTTCCCGAGCACAGAGGTAGCGGTTGTAGAGGGTGGAGATAACATCGCCATGATAGACAAAGAGGTATGGACATTGTATGTCGATGGGGCTTCAAATAATGAAGGTTCTGGCAGTGGGATATTGTTAATCAGTCCCAATAATTTCAAGGTACACGCTGCTCTACGTTTCGAATTCTCTGCATCTAACAATGAAGCCGAATATGAGGCTTTAATCGCAGGTCTGAAATTGGCTCTCGAGATGAAAGTCGAATACCTACAAGCATTTAGCGACTCTCAAATCGTGGTATGTCAAGTAAGTGGAGAATACCTAGCGAGAGGCGGAAGATTGGTTAAATACTTAGCCATCGTCCGCGAAATCATGCAGAAGTTCAAACATGTAGTTGTGTCTCGAGTACCGCGTATTCAAAATGCCCATGCAGACGCCTTGGCCCGACTGGCCTCCACTAGAGAAGCCGAATTACTCGATGTAATTCCGATAGACGTATTGTCTCATCCAACCATAGATCGAGAAACAATCATGGAGATCGATGACGTTCGGGAGATTACCTGGATGACCCCTATCCTCGCATACCTTGACAAGGGGCTCTTACCTAATGATAAAATAGAAGCAAGGAAATTGCGACAACGAGCAGCCCGCTATGTGATATATGACCAGAGCTTGTATCGCAGAAGTTTTAGTCAACCACTTCTCAAATGTATCAGTGGAGAAGACTGCGGTTACATACTGCGTGAAGTACACGAGGGAATTTGTGGCAATCACACTGGAGGCAATTCCCTTGCCTTAAAAATTATGCGACAAGGGTATTACTGGCCAACATTGCGACAAGATGCCCTCGCATTTGCAAAAAGGTGTGATAGATGCCAGCGAATAGCCACTTACACACACCAGCCCCCGAGTAACCTCCATTTTATCACGAGTCCCTGGCCCTTTGCAATATGGGGAATTGATTTAATTGGCGAGTTACCCAAGGGAAAAGGCGGAGTCAAATATGCTGTAGTCGCGGTTGACTATTTCACAAAGTGGGCTGAAGCGAAAGCACTCGCGACCATCACAGCAACGAAGTTGCGCGAGTTCGTCTACACTTCCATCATCTGTCGCTTTGGCATCCCGCACAAGCTCATTTCAGATAATGGGAAACGGTTGATCAGTAAAGAGATGCGACGACTATGCGACGATTTAGGAATTAAAAAGCCTTTTACGCGATCGCTTACCCGCCGAGCAATGGGCGGGCCGAAGCGATCAACAAAATAATTAAGCACACCATAAAGGGAAAATTAGAAGACCGCAAAGGGGCATGGCCAGATGAATTACCGCAAGTCCTATGGTCTTACAATACAACCCCTCGATCTACGACTGGCGAAACACCCTTCTCACTTTCCTATGGGTGCGAGGCCATGTTACCAGTAGAAGTTGGGGCAGGATCCTTGCGTAGAGATGCTTTCGATATCTCGCAGAACAGCGAGAATCAGTTGTTTTGCCTTGATCTTTTAGAAGAAAAGCGTGATAAAGCGCAACTACAAAACGCGGCTTATCAACAACGAACAGCAAGGTACTTTAACTCGAAAGTAAAGATAAAACCTCTACGAGTAGGAGACTTGGTCCTTAGAAAAGTAATGCCAAATACAAAAGTCCCAGCCCACGGAGTCTTTGGAGACAATTGGGAAGGACCATACAAAATCGCAGATCAAATTGGCAATGCCACTTATCGACTCGCAACACTCGATGGAACCGCGATTCCACGAGCATGGAATAGCGAGAGCTTGAAATTTTATTATCAGTAATATTCGCGTTATTCAGTTATGATAATTCGAGTACTTATACTTAGATATTTTTTGTTCCAAACACTTCCTAAGTATAGGGGCATGGTACCCGCATGTATTACTGATTGCTTGAATAAAATCACTTATTAAGTTTTTTCGAGTAATTTGATTTACCGAGTTTTTCCTACTTTATTACACCAAGCTGTAATTAAAATCGCATATATATATATATATAATTGCATTCACACCAAGCTGTGATCAAAGTTAAATATATATAAAATCGCAAGTACCCGTGTACTGCGTAAATATTAAAATGTAAGCTATCCCTGCGAGGATAGAAATTTGTCCAAAAAGTAAGATAAAATTCTCTAAGTACAGAAGTGCGAGTACCCGTGTACCGCATATAAAATTCTCTAAGTAAGAGTGAAATTAAACAACAAAAGATAGAAAGTAATCAAACGCCTGGAGCAATGGGAGTAGTCTCATCAGGAGCAGCCTCGTCTGCAATCTTGCTCACGACTTCATTCTCGACCTCTTCAGCCTGTACTCCCTCGGTTTCATCAGGAAGGTTACCCTGAGTCTGGGTGGGAGACATCGCACGAAAAGCTTCAGCCATTTCTGCAGCTTCGGCTCCAAGCAGCGAGAAGTCGAAGTCAGGGACCTTGGAAAGAGTAGTGTAAATATAGTCAGACACAGCCTGATCGTACTGTTTCTTCCCACTCTCTTTCTCAGCCTCCAAGTCGCGAGCCATCTCAGCGATCGTGTCCTGCGACTTCTTAAGCTCGAGCTCCACCTGTTCTTTTGCCCTGTTGACTTCCTCGAGCTCCTTCTCCTTGGCCTTGTTAAGCTCCTCCATCCTCGCCACCTCCTGCTTCAGCTTCTTTATGCTCTCTTGAAAATGGACGTTCTGCCTCTTCAGCGAATCAGTTTCCTTCGAAGGAGTAGCCGCGGCTTTCATGAACAAAGCCATGGATTGCACGGCCAGTTCAGTAGATCGAGAAGCAAGATCCTCGTAAGGAATCTCAGCCAGTAATTTTTCCTGCATGGCCAGAAAATCGCGAGCACGAACAGGAGAGTCGATGACGACTTTC
The DNA here is from genome assembly GCF_029168945.1 of Cannabis sativa. NCBI lineage: Eukaryota > Viridiplantae > Streptophyta > Magnoliopsida > Rosales > Cannabaceae > Cannabis > Cannabis sativa. The sequence goes on along the minus strand of NC_083604.1, from coordinate 64,609,667 downwards.
TTCCCCTTGTCCTGGGTAGTCTTAGCCAACTTCTTGGAGGAATCTGCAGCCAGCGAAGTCATCACATCGCTCTTCCTCTTCTGGGCAATGACCGGCGAGGTCGCTGGTGTTCCACCCTTCTGCTTGATCTTCAGGACAGGGGCAGACTTCAAAAAAGTCATGTCTGCAAACACAAGAAACAGATAAGTAAAAATCACAATCCTACCCGTCAATTTATAGCAAAAGGACGAGTTACCTAAAGTTTGTCGAGGAGTTTGCTTCGAAAGACGTTTATCTATCCGCTCCTGCTGTTTCTCAGAAGGTTCTTTATATACTGGCTCCCGTTGAAGACTCGCGTTCTCAGGGATCAGTTTGTGTTCTCGCAATTTGGCAGTCGTACACAGTAATCGCCAGTCGCGATCTTGTACCGGAAGACTCCCAAGAATTTCAGCTACCCCCTTTTTATTCGCGTCAAGCGTTGGTCGAGCTGGTCTATCTGCGATGACAACAAAAAAAAAACGAGTTAGCAAACGATCTCGAAAAACAAAGTAACAGATTTTTTCTAAGTCAACAAATATGCGACATACTGGGTCTGCGATTAAAGTCGGTCCTGATCCCAGGAACCTTAAAAATATAAAACCATTTCGACTTCCAGTCGCCCATGTTCGAGACCATCCCCTCAACACCGTTTATTTCAGAAGTCGCCCATTTACTAAAACAAAAGAAGCCGTTATGAAGACCCACGCTCTTTATGTCATAGAAGTAACTAAACTCTTCTACTGACGGAGCCCTATGGGCGAACTCCATGTACATCGCATAGAATGCTAGAACAGTGCGATAACTGTTAGGTGTTAGCTGAAAAGGCGACACGTCATAACGCCTGAGAATGGCTGCGACGAAAGGATGAAACGGGACCGATACACCACATCGAAGAATGGGTATTGAAATAACCACGTCCTCTGTAGGGATGATCGCAGGGTTGGTGAACGGAAGATGCGCTCTCTGAGAGGGTTTGGGACTTTGAAACGCGAGTCGCAACAAATTCAACCTCACGAAGGTAGTGAAGTCAGATTTGACAACCCTCGAGACTAGGTCTTCGCATGAGAAAGGTTCGTTCAATTGCGAGTCGTCGACCGAGTCCGTCCCACTCCCTTCCGCTTCCTCTTCTTCCTCACCTGATTCGCGGACCGGAGTAGTCCATTCCTCCTCCACCTCCTCGACCTCGATGTCGGGCGCATGTCTCGTATGGATGAGGTAGTCGCGTGCTGACACTGTAGATTCGCTATCTCGGATATCGATTGTCCCAGGTTCAGCGAGCTCTTGTACCATCCTCTCGATGTCTACAGAAGACATCGGACCTAACTCTATCTCCGCAGCCTCCATTTCGGAGATGTCCGTAGGGAGAAAACTGTCTCTCTCTTGTGACGACTCCCCGTCAAAAGCGCGACCTCCTGAACCGAGCTGCTGGCTGTCCGACAGATCGCTCATCTGAAAGATAGAAGATCTTTTCAGCGTGATGGATGTGTGAAAAAATAAAGGTAAGTGATCTCACCCGCAGTAGAGTATAAAAGTCGCATTCGACAAGAAGGTCAGGCTCCATGCGAACACTGACCCTCCTATCAGCATGCGAGAAGAAATGTAACTATCTTTGGGCGAGTAATTCACGCATCCTTGGTTGTGCGGTATACCTCCAGAAACGGCTGGGCGTATCACAGTGACTCAAGAAGTATGCATTTTCGAGCATAACCCTGAAGTTACTGTGAGACACCCACCGTTTCGAGACAACCTACCAACCAAAGAGTACGATCATTTGAGTATTGACGCACGTCAACAAATGGCTGGGTGTATCTCAGTATCTCAAGGGACATATATTCGAATATATAGCCATTAGAATACTGTGACACACCCACCATTTGGAATGGCAATCAATGCTCTCACCACTCAGCCCGCGACATGTAAAGATCCTAAAAAGTCTAGTCAACAGTAAAGCGGAAATAAGTCTTGGAAATATGCGATTATTCAAGTTGTTCAACCGAATACCCGCGAGCATTCAAATTGTTCATCCGAATGTCCGCGAGCATTCGAGACGTGAATCAGTGCCTATGAATTGTATGCGGTTATGTCAGTTTACGGTCCTACACTATGAATGTTACCCAGTTTCATTGACCCAGAACACATAAATACCCACTAGCATACACTCCTAAAAAGTTCTCAAAAACATCCAAACCCAGAAAACAAAGCACATTATCTCCAAAAACAGAAAGCGAAAATGCAATGATTTAGAAGCTAACCTTTAGTTTTGATTCCTGCGGTTATTCTCGATCACTTCTGAGAATGAAAATGTTGTGGAAAGTGGCAGAAAATCTGGGAGTGGATTTTGTCTGAAGTGTATACACTGGAGGGAAGTTAAGAAAAGAGGGAAAAATGGGAAATTTGATTCGTATCAAAGCGTTTAAATACCCATATCCCTTATTAATTGGGATCGTGACACGTGGCAGTCAGAATGCCTAAGGTCGCCCTATCTAACGGCCAATTATGGCCACGCCTACACGAAAACCGAAGGGTTTTGTGACGTGGCATCCTAGAGATAATGAAAATTAATCATTACAGCCGTCATTTTTCGAAACCCTCGATGGGACAACCAAAAGGTCACCTCCTCGTGACAACCTTTCACCTGTCTCTCGAGCAATAGTTTCCCTCAGTGACCGCACTAGTCACGTCGCGAAACTAGGGGTATGTGTTATAGTGAGATTTCTCTCACCTAGAAACTCGAGACCGGACTCCTCTTTAAAAGGACACGTGTATTCAGATTCCCAATGAAAGCTGAAATGTCCCGGAGAGACATTCTCGAAGTTTAGACCTCGCCCAGGATAAAACCAGCGAGATGTTGCGGGTGCGACCTAGTTCACACCGCGTAACCATAATCCTCATCATGCGGGGTAGACCCAACTCGCATATGTCAGAACATGTGCGAGTGTCTCCCTCCATACCTCCGCGACGAGTATGGAGACCGATGCCCTATGAGGTAGTTTTTTGGTCCTTGCGACCCAACAGCCCTAACAGACCAATATAAGTTCGCATGTCCAGATGTTACCAGCTTCAACATGCGACGTCTACAACGGGCGATTACTTAAGGACGCAGACGTTCCAAACGTATATGCGATCCTACGAGCTCAACAGACGGAACATGAACGGTCAACTCGCAGATGCGAAAGACGCATACGTTGATGAATTCAGTAACTGTCATACATTTATTAATGTTAACGTTGTTTGAGTTTAGTCATTGCAATTCAATGTGTAAATAATGGATTAACAATAAATGTGATCCTCATGTAACCGATTGGGCACCTGCTTTGTATATAAAGGGGTGATCCACCGTGAAAATGGACCTACGAATCCCTTGCTACAGTGGACTAAGCAGAACGAAATCTGACTGAACCACTATAATTCACCGTCTCATTTATTTTTCCAGCTTTGTTGTTTACTCTCGCATTCCTATTCGAGTACTCGCCATTCTAGGTTGAATACTCGCATCTGTCATCTCTCAAATTATTCTTTCTTTTTCCAGTTAAATTATACTTTTTGGTGTTGCGAAATATCAGTAACAACAGTATGTTCTTCCATGGGAGAGACCCCACCATCGAGACCGTGGGCCGGAGTATCAGCTCTCCGAGGCCGCTTGGGCTCCTCCTGGGCAATCATTTTGCCTTTACGTTTGCGAATCAGAGCAATTTCTTGCTCTTCTTCACCTTCTTCAGCTTCCTCAGGAAGAGCCCGGAGCCCTCCTGCACCTTCTTCAACTTCCTCAGAAAAGCCCCATTGCTTTTCTTGACCTTCTCCCGGCAGCACCTCCTCGTCATCCACTAAGTCAATAGTGTATGGAGGAGCACTGGAAGAAATCTTTAGAGGGGGGGCCATCGGGGAAGAAGTAAAAGGAGGAGGAGCCTCAGGAGTGTGAACCCCGGCAAGTTCGGCCAAAATGGCGTCCATAGAAGCACCTGCTACAACAAAAGAAAGCAAGTGTTAGAACATCCGTGGGAAACCACCAACACAAAGATATGACAAGCAAGCTAGTCCTACCCTGACTCTCTAATTCGGCCCTAGCAAAGTTCTGAATTTTGATGCTGGCAGCATCATCTCCAAGATAGCTATCCGAAGGCCGGAACCAGCTGGATGTAATATAAGTTGAAGGGCCTAAGGGAACGGGCTCTGGAGGACCAGAACCCATCCTGGACCGACCTAGGAAATCTCCTAAGTTGGAAAAATAAAACTCCTTCAAATGGTCTCCCCACCGGGTCGAGGGCATCCTAAACCTATAAAGACGCTCGTCGAACCCTACGGGCCTAAGACTGGCATACTCGCCAACAGAAGGGACATAATGAACTGCTAAAAGCGACTTACCACCGGAGCCGGAAGTGCTGGCACCAGGAGCCCCAGTGTTCGGCTCTTGAGCCGAAGGCTGTGGCCTGGGAGCCCTTCTCTCCGCTGAGTCCCCAATGTGAAGGGGCTTCCCGGCGATCGCCTGGCTTCTTCTCTCGACTGGGCTCCCCACGCAAAGTGACCTCCCGGAAGCTCCCTAGGCCTTAGAGTATGCCTTCTCCTGAGCCTTCGGTAGAGATATTCCTGGTACTTCTTCTCGGCAGTGGCGATGATCTCATCCCGGAAGGTTTTCTCCGCGACCGGCGCCCTCACGTTGGGAGAGATAACCCGGGAAAGGTTAGAGTCCTCCACGGATTGGTGCGGAAGGATGAGTTTTGCCTTCCTGCAGTTCTCCGTAGTGACCAGGCCCCCAACGTCAAGATCAACCCGGTCATAAGAGGCAAAGGCCTGGGCTCTCCAAAGAAAGACCTGAGTAGGTGCAGTCCGTTCGTAAGGAGGAATCCTGACCCACTCAGTGAGGAGCTTCGGATGGTCCACTGCCCGGAACCCGGAGGAGAAGAAAAAACGATGGCGATACTCCTTAACATGAGTTTGCCTGTTGTACGGAACCACCCCTTCATTGGCAGGGTGGGCCCGAAACCCGTAAAAACCGTCCTTAAGTTTGTCCCCCTTCTTGGGGACGGAAACAAGTTCGTAAAAATACAATATTTCTGCCGGGCGGGGAGAGCCCCATCCCCGGGCAGAATAAAAAATAAATAAGCCTGAAAGCAGGCGGTATGCTTGGGGAATAAGTTGGTATGGCGCAAGGCCGACAAAAACTAAGAAATTAACAAAATAATCTTGAAGAGGAAGCATGGCCTCGGCCATCAAATGGGTCTGGCTCCAGGCCCCAAAGCCGCCGTAGTTATGATTGGGCGTCTCCGCGTCGCGAGGTGGTCGATGGTAGGTCCCTGATGTGGAAGGCTTGATTCCAGCTACCTCCACGATGTTCTCCAACTGATGGGGACAGGTTAGAGTGGAGTGAACTTCGGCCGCCTCCCATCCGGTCGCCCGAGACTTGTACCCCTCTTGGGCAACAGGACCCGGGGAGACCTCCTCGAGGGCAGCCAGGCGCTTATTGCTCTTCTTCGATGATTTTGAGCCAGAAGCAGACATTTTTCGATTATGTAAAAAGAGTTAAGATTCCAGCAGTTAGGCCCCATACCAAACCCTAAACCAAGAAAAAGGGAATGGGGGTCCCCTAACCGCTGGAAAGAGGCCCCCTCCGGACACCTGTCATACAGGAAACCCTAGGAGGATTCCTTGGACAAGAGTCGGGTGCAATAAATTCACAGAAGACGGCATTGCGCACTAAAGAAAAAGAAAAGGCAGAAAATAGAAAGAAAACAGTCTATCCTATGCCCTAAGCGACCATTATACGAAGAACGTATGGTCTTCTACAAAAAATGACAACAAATGCATGACAACAGTAATCCTATCGCTAGAGCAGTAAACCCAAATCGATCACATGAAGGATCTAAACATTTGCATTTCCAGAAACTTCAAATACAAACCCAGAAAAGAACAAACAGATAAGTAACAGCATGCCATGCATATTAATAATGAAGCAAAGGGTGCAAAGAACTTACAATGAAGTGTTGAGACTGGGGGTCCTGCTGTGAATCGAATGAAGACAAGAAGGAGTAACAGTAACAAACGAAGAGGAACTGGAGAAAACTGCAAAGTGTTTAACGGTGCTTTTCTGGGTCTGAGAATTTTTCTCTCTGGGAAATTTGAGCAAAGTTGGCAAGAGATGGGAAGTAACCGAAATGAAGGAAAGATGGTGGCTTTTATAGGCAAAGCTGCATGAGGAACAGGCGTCATCACCTACCAATCGAACGGTGGGGGAAGCGCACGATTCGAATTCTCAGAAATCAACGAACAAGATTGATTTGCAATTAAGGCGGCGAAATGTTTGAGTATCCGTCTGACACCATTAATGCGCCGTATCAATCAATGGGCGTGAAACGAATCGACCTCTACAAAAACTGAATCGCTGCATTAAAGGCCATCATTAAATACACCCTCACGCGCTCAAAGCTCGTGTCAGGAAACCGAGGAGTCAACCGGAAGCACTTGACAGAAGACGGCATTGCGCACTAAAGAAAAAGAAAAGGCAGAAAATAGAAAGAAAACAGTCTATCATATGCCCTAAGCGACCATTATACGAAGAACGTATGGTCTTCTACAAAAAATGACAACAAATGCGTGACAACAGTAATCCTATCGCTAGAGCAGTAAACCCAAATCGATCACATGAAGGATCTAAACATTTGCATTTCCAGAAACTTCGAATACAAACCCAGAAAAGAACAAACAGATAAGTAACAGCATGCCATGCATATTAATAATGAAGCAAAGGGTGCAAAGAACTTACAATGAAGTGTTGAGACTGGGGGTCCTGCTGTGAATCGAATGAAGACAAGAAGGACTAACAGTAACAAACGAAGAGGAACTGGAGAAAACTGCAAAGTGTTTAACGGTGCTTTTCTGGGTCTGAGAATTTTTCTCTCTGAGAAATTTGAGCAAAGTTGGCAAGAGATGGGAAGTAACCGAAATGAAGGAAAGATGGTGGCTTTTATAGGCAAAGCTGCATGAGGAACAGGCGTCACCACCTACCAATCGAACGGTGGGGGAAGCGCACGATTCGAATTCTCAGAAATCAACGAACAAGATTGATTTGCAATTAAGGCGGTGAAACGTTTGAGTATCCGTCTGACACCATTAATGTGCCGTATCAATCAATGGGCATGAAACGAATCGACCTCTGCAAAAAGTGAATCGCTGCATTAAAGGCCATCATTAAATACACCCTCACGCGCTCAAAGCTCGTGTCAGGAAACCGAGGAGTCAACCGGAAGCACTTGACAGAAGACGGCATTGCGCACTAAAGAAAAAGAAAAGGCAGAAAATAGAAAGAAAACAGTCTATCATATGCCCTAAGCGACCATTATACGAAGAACGTATGGTCTTCTACAAAAAATGACAACAAATGCGTGACAACAGTAATCCTATCGCTAGAGCAGTAAACCCAAATCGATCACATGAAGGATCTAAACATTTGCATTTCCAGAAACTTCGAATACAAACCCAGAAAAGAACAAACAGATAAGTAACAGCATGCCATGCATATTAATAATGAAGCAAAGGGTGCAAAGAACTTACAATGAAGTGTTGAGACTGGGGGTCCTGCTGTGAATCGAATGAAGACAAGAAGGACTAACAGTAACAAACGAAGAGGAACTGGAGAAAACTGCAAAGTGTTTAAAGGTGTTTTTCTGGGTCTGAGAATTTTTCTCTCTGGGAAATTCGAGCAAAGTTGGCAAGAGATGGGAAGTAACCGAAATGAAGGAAAGATGGTGGCTTATATAGGCAAAGCTGCATGAGGAACAGGCGTCATCACCTACCAATCGAATGGTGGGGGAAGCGCATGTGTAACGCCCTAAATAATTAGGCACGCTACCCAAAATGCTTATGGAATCCTAATCCCCTAATTCGGGATTACTAATCAAAAATAACGCAGAATTTAAACTTTTAAATTAATCGGAATGAAAATAAAACTTGTAATACTTTTAAACTTTTAAATCGTTGGGATCCCAAAAATATTTACAAACTTATTACAAGTCCTTTCTTTCTAGCCGACCTAAGCGGCAAAATAGAATACAAAAGTCAACACTGTTAGACCCATAACCCGCTTGGTCTGAAGTGGCATGAACATGTACATTCCTCGCCCTGCTCTTGAAACTCATGGTTGATCAGCTAATGCCTTACCCTTTCCTGCATAGTAGAGCACCTGTGAGCCAAGCCCAGCAAGACAGTATATAACATAACAATAATAATATGCTCATCATACTGTTTAAACAATGATGCCATTTATATATGTCTGTGTGTCACAGACCTGCATGTCACACTCACATGCCTATTTATGTCTACGTGGCGTAGACCTATGTGTTGCGCTCACACATCTCTTTATATCTACGTGGCGTAGACCTACGTGTTGCTCTCACACGTCTAGTTACAATAAGGCCCTAGAATAGTTCATCTCGGTTCTGATTACCGAGTCCAACTTGATTATGCCTTGAACGCATAACCCTTAATCTTAATATGTATAACACATAACTGATGGTGCCCACTGCACCATTGGTCTATCTACTGTAGACCTGCATGTTACGCTCACATGCCTATTTATGTCTACGTGGCGTAGACCTACGTGTTGCTCTCACACGTCTATATACAATAAGGCCTTAGTAGGGTTTACCTCGGTTTTGATTACCGAGCCTAACTTGGTTATGCCTTGCTCGCATAACCCTATTCTTATATATATACGTAATCCAGACATTACGTTCTTTCAATGGTTTATCCTGGTGATATATACCAGGTCTAACCCAGTTATGTCTCATTCACATAACTTATAACATACATGCGTGTATTCAACATTTACTACAACATATATAATCTTAGGGTAATAACCCTAACTTACAAACAAGTAATCACTCATATAATACACTTCTATATACTCAGATAACATTTACTAAAAATGTTAACCCTAACTCATGCTTTCACTGGATTCTTAATATTCTAGGGTAATAACCCTAGACCGCATTAAAATTAACTCAAGGTACCAACTTACCGAGTCTAACTTAATTATGCCTTAAGCGCATAATTCATAATCTCAATATATACATTTATCCAACATGGCATAGTATTTATACAACATATATCACTAGGGTAATAACCCTAGGCTATTAAACCGCTCATGTTAGGGTAATAACCCTAATCCCGGTTACTAAACTTTCATGCATATCATTCACAATATAAGCGCCACTGCGCATACTCTACGTGCTAATCACTGTCTTACCTGATGTCCTGCAATGATAGAGATTCCAAATCCCCGGGTGCTCCTGATCAGGTGCCGGTAATCCTAGTCACACAATCCGGGATTTCACAAATAGGGTTAACCCCTGATTTCATTTTCATAAAATATTCACATGGCATTTAAAATTCACATATTCAGATAGAGCTCGAAAAGAGCTTTCCAACGGTATATAGAACTCCCAAATCGGAGTCCGGATCACAAAGTTATGGCCATTTGAAGTTGCTAAAAGGATCTGCCCAGAAAGAAATGAGCGCGCCGCGGCATGCTAAATACCATGCCGCGGCATCTGGGTTCAAAACCCAGAAAAACAGCAGCAAGAACACGATTTCAGCAAGAAAAATCCAATCTTTTCACCCCAATTCACAACTAAAACTCCCAAACCATAAAATAGGTTTTAAATCATCATAAAGGGAGTTTAAAACACATGCTCAAGTATCAAAATCCAACATTATAACCCCATAATTTCAGATTGCAAATCCATAAAAATCAAAGCTTTAACTTGAGCTACATCTCAAACAAACTTCCATTAACAAGAGCTTGAACTCCAATTTCAAACAATAAATTTCAGAGCTCAACAACAGAAAATTACACTCATCAAATCCTCTAATTTCTGCCCAAACTTAACCCATACAAACTTATGAATTTAAAGCTCTAAGCATGCTCAAGACAACCCCAACAACCAAGAACATGCATCACAAACTCAAAAACACAACCCACATCATATTTCATGCTTTTTCAACAATAATATTCAGCAAGAATCTCAAATAAAGTTCAGTAATGATTCAAAGCTTAAATCAAAGAAAGTTACCTCATATTTCCCAATTCAAAAGCAAGCCAAGATCAACCTTTTCCTTTAAAAAAAAATCAAGATTGAATGCAAAGAGGGTTTGAATGAGAGAGAGAGAGAGAGAGAGAGGGGACGAGTGAGTAAGGGAATAACACCAGAAATTCCATTTTCTTTTCCTCAAAAATCCATTTAATTCCATGTAAATCAAATATGGTCAAATGACCATTTTGCCCCTAGGGCTTAAATACACAAATACACCCTCACAAAGGGTAATCTTGTAATTTCACACTCATTTATTTCCAAATAATTTCAGATTTCATATTATCAAATAAAATGCCAAATAATTCAATTCAAATTGCATTTCGGGCCCGAACCCCGTTCGGCCCGAAATACCCAGTTGTGACTATACCGCGACAACCTGTCAGAACACACCTGAAAAGACAACACAGGCATACTATATAATAATATAGTTCTATTAAGCACGTAATTAAATTAATTTCATCGCTTTACCCTTCTCAGGTCAAAATTACTAAAATGCCCCTGGCTCACCAACGGGGTCTTAACATATTAAAATTCATATAATTTCACATATATTGAACTATATAATAATATAATTCCATCAATTACTCATAATTATCTAGTTAGGGCTTTGCTAATCCTTTTTCTTAATTCCGGGTATTACAATTACCCCCTCCTTATAGAAATTTCGTCCCGAAATTTACCTGAACAACTCCGGATATTTCTACTGCATATCCGTCTCGAGTTCCCAGGTTGCCTCTTTTTATCTTACTGTTATTCTACAGTACTTTCACCAGTGCCACTGTCTTGCTTCACAAGACTTTTTCTCTTTTATCAAGTATCTGCACTGGTTTCTCCTCATATGATAAGTCCGGCTGAAGTTCCAATGCCTCATAACTCAAAACATGGGACGAGTTCGAGACATACTTCCGAAGCATTGAAACATGGAACACATTATGTACAGCTGCTAGCGCTGGGGGCATAGCCAACCTGTACGCTACTTGCCCTCTCCTCTTAAGGATTTCAAAAGGTCCAATGAACCTCGGGCTAAACTTTCCTTTCTTCCCAAAGCGTTTTATGCCTTTCATCAGAGATATTCAGTGAAATACCAAGTCCCCGACCTAAAAATCAATATCTCGACGCTTTGGATCAGCATAACTCTTCTGCCTATCTTGAGCCGCGAGCATTCGCGCTCTAATCTTGTCAACTGCCTCACTTGTTCTCTGAACAGCTTCGGGACCCAAGAACTTCCTTTCACCCACTTCATCCTAGTGAATGGGGGATTTACACTTTCTTCCATATAAAAGTTCATAAGGAGCCATCCCGATTGTTGCCTGATAGCTGTTATTATAAGAAAACTCGATCAGGGGTACTTTACCCATGATCCTTCAAAGTCAAGCACACATGCTCGTAGCATGTCCTCTAAAATCTGAATGGTCCTCTCGGATTGCCCATCCGCCTGAGGATGAAAAGCTGTGCTGAATTTTAACTGAGTTCTCATAGCTCAATGCAGACTCTCCCAGAATCTTGATGTAAACTTCGGATCCCTATCCGAAATAATGGACTTTGGGACAACATGAAGACAAACAATTTCTCTGACATACGATTCAGCATACTGATCGATGGAGAAATTCATCTAGACAGGTAAAAAGTGAGCAGACTCTGTAAACCTGTCCACTATGACCCACATTGAGTCAAATTGTCCCGTGGTTCTAGCCATACCTACCACGAAGTCCATGGCTATATCTTCCCATTTCCACTCTGGTATATTCAGTAGTTGCAGCAACCCTGCAGGTCGCTAGTGCTCAACGTTCACTTGCTGACACGTAAGGCACTTTGCAACATACTCAGCGATGTCATTCTTTATGCCTGGCCACCAAAACATGGCTTTCAGGTCTTGGTACATCTTTATCGACCCTGGATGTACTGAATAAGGAGTCGTGTGAGACTCATCCATGATTTCTTTCTTGACGTTTTCATCCATAGGCACACAAACTCGATTCCCAAATCTCAACATTCCTGTTTTATCCACTGAGAAATCACTAGCTTTCCCAGCCGAATCCTTAGCTTGGATTTCTATCAATTCTGAATCTTGCTTTTATGCTTCTTTAATTCTCTCAAGAAGAGTGGATTGCAGGGTAATATTAGCCAATTGCCCCACAACCAACTCAATCTGAGCTCGAGTCATTTCATTTGCCAGCTGTTGGGAGATTTGCTTCATAGAATTCAACTGACTCTGACCTTTTCTACTTAAAGCGTCAGCAACCACAATCGCCTTACCAGGATGATAAAGGATCTCACAATTATAATCCTTCACCAACGCCTCTGCCTCATATTTAAGTCCTTCTGGGTAAAGAAGTATTTTAGACTTTTATGATCAGTGTATATCTCACATTTCTCGCCATAAAGGTAATGCCGCCAAATCTTTAGCGCAAATACCACTGCTGCGAGTTCTAAATCGTGAGTAGAGTACCTCTGCTCGTACTCCTTTAACTGCCGAGAAGCATAAGCTATTACTCTCCCAGCCTGCATAAGCACACAGCCGAGACCCTGTCTCGAGGCATCACAATAAACCATAAACTTTTCCTTATCTGAAGGAAGAGTTAGTACAGGAGCGGTAATCAAGCGTTGCTTTAACTCCAGGAAACTTTTCTCACACTGATCAGTCCAAACAAACTTCTGGTTCTTTCAAGTCAGCTTCATTAAGGGTATAACTATCTTTGAAAACCCTCAACGAACCGACGGTAATAACCAACTAAACCCAGAAAACTTCTAACCTCTGTAGCTGATTTCGGTGCTCGCCAATCCCGAACAGCTTCAATTTTGGCTGGATCCACCATGATCCCATCTTTATCCACTTTGTGCCCCAAAATGAGACACGAGATAACCAGAATTCACACTTTTTGAATTTAGCATAAAGCTTGTGATCCCGTAACCTTTGCAAAACTGCTCTGAGATGCAATTCATACTTTTCTTCTAATTCAAAATACACCAAGATGTCATTGATAAACATGATTACTCATCTGTTCAAGTAATCCTGGAACATCTGATTCATATAGTCCATATCAAATATAGTATACAGCCTTAGCCCGTCATTCACCCTGATGGTATTCTTGCATTTTGAATACTCTAGATATGATCGGAATGAGGACCTGCGACCTTGACGGCCACCTCGGTTTCCCCAAAACTTTCTATTTCCCCCTGATGCTCCGGAAGCCTCAGCCTTCCGTTTGTGCTCAGGGTTGCTACTGTCGGTCCCCTTACTGACATTACCACTAGCAGGAGGGTTCGATGCCATGACGGCATCCTTTGCAGCCTGCTCTTTCATTACTTGCTGCTCGGCCTCCTCAGCAATTAAGGCCAAGTCTACCACTCTCTTATACAGAGTGTCATGTGATGTGGTAATCTTCAAGTCCCGACTAATTGTAACATTTTGTCCTTGAACATACTTCTATTTCCTGGTGAAATCTATAGGCACCAGATCACCAGTAAATTTAGATAACCGATCAAATTCCAGAGTATACTCGGCCACAGACATCTTTCCCTGAGTCAACTTCACAAAATCTTCCTGATGTGAAGTTCTCACAGCAACATTATAAAACTTTTCTTCAAAAAGTTTCTTGAACTTTTCCCATGTCATAACACTGACATCTCGGGTCTGACCCACTATGTCCCACCAGACGCGGGCATAATCTTGAATCATGAAGGCCGCACAATTCACCCTCTCAGCTCCCGTCACCCCCATATTATCGAGGATACGGGTCACAATGCTCATCCACTGGTCAGCCTTAATAATATCAATACCTCCCAGGAAAGTCGGAGGTTGCAGCTTCACAAACTGCTCAAATACAGAATCCTTATGCGGCATTACAAACCCCTGGTTACCCATCACTAGCACAAGTGCCGGTGGTAACACTTGATCAACAGGGGAAGCCGGTGCCGGTTGCCTTAAACGACGCAACTTTTCTTCTTCTTGACGAAGTATGATACCTCGCATTCCTTAAAAAAAAAAATCTGCTGCCAGTCAGCAGGAGGATTAGCATAGCCAACCCCCACATTATCCCCCCCGGATTCTGCGGAGGTGGAGCCAGTGCCGGTGGATTGGTTTGGTCTACACCATGCTCTACAAGCTCGCCCTATGGTCTGGATGATTAAAGAGGGTCCATTCTACAAATAACCCAATAATCAACAACCCCAGCGAGTCAGGCCCCAATCCCACTCTTACGCACTTATTGCCTTAAACCCTAACTCATCTATTTACCCCATATAAATATTCACTTAATTATATAGCATTTAAAGCATGGCATCACATATCACATACATACTCTAGATGCTTGCATACTACCTAAAATGGAAAGCGGTAAACAGATGATCACACAAACAGTCAAGTATTTACTCTCAATACTTACTGCACCATGAGTCGAGCTTATCTCTGACGACGAATGTACATGTTCAGCCGGTCTACAGGAAGTTTAAAAACCTTGGCGCTCTGATACCAAATTGTAACGCCCTAAATAATTAGGCACGCTACCCAAAATGCTTATGGAATCCTAATCCCCTAATTCGGGATTACTAATCAAAAATAGCGCAGAATTTAAACTTTTAAATTAATCGGAATGAAAATAAAACTTGTAATACTTTTAAACTTTTAAATCGTTGGGATCCCAAAAATATTTACAAACTTATTACAAGTCCTTTCTTTCTAGCCGACCTAAGCGGCAAAATAGAATACAAAAGTCAACACTGTTAGACCCATAACCCGCTTGGTCTGAAGTGGCATGAACATGTACATTCCTCGCCCTGCTCCTGAAACTCATGGTTGATCAGCTAATGCCTTACCCTTTCCTGCATAGTAGAGCACCTGTGAGCCAAGCCCAGCAAGACAGTATATAACATAACAATAATAATATGCTCATCATACTGTTTAAACAATGATGCCATTTATATATGTTTGTGTGTCACAGACCTGCATATCACACTCACATGCCTATTTATGTCTACGTGGCGTAGACCTATGTGTTGCGCTCACACATCTCTTTATATCTACGTGGCGTAGACCTACGTGTTGCTCTCACACGTCTAGTTACAATAAGGCCCTAGAATAGTTCATCTCGGTTCTGATTACCGAGTCCAACTTGATTATGCCTTGAACGCATAACCCTTAATCTTAATATGTATAACACATAACTGATGGTGCCCACTGCACTATTGGTCTATCTACTATAGACCTGCATGTTACGCTCACATGCCTATTTATGTCTACGTGGCGTAGACCTACGTGTTGCTCTCACACGTCTATATACAATAAGGCCTTAGTAGGGTTTACCTCGGTTTTGATTACCGAGCCTAACCTGGTTATGCCTTGCTCGCATAACCCTATTCTTATATATATACGTAATCCATACATTACGTTCTTTCAATGGTTTATCCTGGTGATATATACCAGGTCTAACCCAGTTATGTCTCATTCACATAACTTATAACATACATGCGTGTATTCAACATTTACTACAACATATATAACCTTAGGGTAATAACCCTAACTTACAAACAAGTAATCACTCATATAATACACTTCTATATACTTAGATAACATTTACTAAAAATGTTAACCCTAACTCATGCTTTCACTGGATTCTTAATATTTTAGGGTAATAACCCTAGACCGCATTTAAATTAACTCAAGGTACCAACTTACCGAGTCTAACTTAATTATGCCTTAAGCGCATAATTCATAATCTCAATATATACATTTATCCAACATGGCATAGTATTTATACAACATATATCACTAGGGTAATAACCCTAGGCTATTAAACCGCTCATGTTAGGGTAATAACCCTAATCCCGGTTACTAAACTTTCATGCATATCATTCACAATATAAGCGCCACTGCGCATACTCTACGTGCTAATCACTGTCTTACCTGATGTCCTGCAATGATAGAGATTCCAAATCCCCGGGTGCTCCTGATTAGGTGCCGGTAATCCTAGTCACACAATCCGGGATTTCACAAATAGGGTTAACCCCTGATTTCATTTTCATAAAATATTCACATGGCATTTAAAATTCACATATTCAGATAGAGCTCGAAAAGAGCTTTCCAACGGTATATAGTTATCCCAAATCGGAGTCCGGATCACAAAGTTATGGCCATTTGAAGTTGCTAAAAGGATCTGCCCCGAAAGAAATGAGCGCGCCGCGGCATGCTAAATACCATGCCGCGGCATCTGGGTTCAAAACCCAGAAAAACAGCAGCAAGAACACGATTTCAGCAAGAAAAATCCAATCTTTTCACCCCAATTCACAACTAAAACTCCCAAACCATAAAATAGGTTTTAAATCATCATAAAGGGAGTTTAAAACACATGCTCAAGTATCAAAATCCAACATTATAACCCCATAATTTCAGATTGCAAATCCATAAAAATCAAAGCTTTAACTTGAGCTACATCTCAAACAAACTTCCATTAACAAGAGCTTGAACTCCAATTTCAAACAATAAATTTCAGAGCTCAACAACAGAAAATTACACTCATCAAATCCTCTAATTTCTGCCCAAACTTAACCCATACAAACTTATAAATTTAAAGCTCTAAGCATGCTCAAGACAACCCCAACAACCAAGAACATGCATCACAAACTCAAAAACACAACCCACATCATATTTCATGCTTTTTCAACAATAATATTCAGCAAGAATCTCAAATAAAGTTCAGTAATGATTCAAAGCTTAAATCAAAGAAAGTTACCTCATATTTCCCAATTCAAAAGCAAGCCAAGATCAACCTTTTCCTTTAAAAAAAAATCAAGATTGAATGCAAAGAGGGTTTGAATGAGAGAGAGAGAGAGAGGGGACGAGTGAGTAAGGGAATAACACCAGAAATTCCATTTTCTTTTCCTCAAAAATCCATTTAATTCCATGTAAATCAAATATGGTCAAATGACCATTTTGCCCCTAGGGCTTAAATACACAAATACACCCTCACAAAGGGTAATCTTGTAATTTCACACTCATTTATTTCCAAATAATTTCAGATTTCATATTATCAAATAAAATGCCAAATAATTCAATTCAAATTGCATTTCGGGCCCGAACCCCGTTCGGCCCGAAATACCCAGTTGTGACTATACCGCGACAACCTGTCAGAACACACCTGAAAAGACAACACAGGCATACTATATAATAATATAGTTCTATTAAGCACGTAATTAAATTAATTTCATCGCTTTACCCTTCTCAGGTCAAAATTACTAAAATGCCCCTGGCTCACCAACGGGGTCTTAACATATTAAAATTCATATAATTTCACATATATTGAACTATATAATAATATAATTCCATCAATTACTCATAATTATCTAGTTAGGGCTTTGCTAATCCTTTTTCTTAATTCCGGGTATTACAGCATGATTCGAATTCTCAGAAATCAACGAACAAGATTGATTTGCAATTAAGGCGGTGGAAACGTTTGAGTATCCGTCTGACACCATTAATGCGCTGTATCAATCAATGGGCGTGAAACGAATCGACCTCTGCAAAAAGTGAATCGCTGCATTAAAGGCCATCATTAAATACACCCTCACGCGCTCAAAGCTCGTGTCAGGAAACCGAGGAGTCAACCGAAAGCACTTGAGCAAGCCTTGTCTTATTTTTTCAAATAAGCAAGGCTTGGGGGGTAAATGTTGCCCCTGATTTTTCCCAATATACGTGGAACAACCGAATAAGGACACGTGGATCAAGCAATGTACAATCCAAAATATTTGCTAAGTCTTTATGCTGAAAGGTAGCTTCCAGGACGTAGCTCCCGGAGAAGGCATATGGAACCCCATATGCTCCTGGAAGCTCGAAGTAACGTTAAGGCATCTCCGTGACGTGTCAGGTTTCTCCTGAGCAATCAAGTCGCATTTAATGCCGCATGGGAGGAAGCGTGTTGGGACTGCTACACGCAATAAAGTCTGACGACACAACCTCCAACCAGCAGCTACAAAGTAATGATCATTTAAGTCTAGCGACGGCTACACTGTGAAGAGTCACATCAGTCAAAAGACAATAAGGACATTCCACATAAAAACCCTACAGCACCTAGGGATTTGACCATGCATTACCCATGGTATATTCATTGGGAATGCCCAACTTTATGGATACTTACAGATACATTTGTAAGGATAATTCTGGGGATCACCCCACTAAAAACACTATAAATACCCCCTCAAAGCTCATTAAATGGGATCGAGAATTTTGGGCTGCATATGAGCAAGTAGAGTAAATACTCACCAAGAACATTCTCTATATTTATAAGAGTGAAACACTCCCCAAATACATTCTCTGTATTAAATACATCCATAAATAACAGAGACTCGTGGACTAAGGCTCATTAACGTCCCAACCACGTAAAAATCCTTCTCTAATTTTCTTACAGCTCTCTAACTTTATAATATTTTATTAGTTGCCGAAAACCTCGGTCAACAGTTTCCATCTGCAAAATAATCAGACAAACTTAAATCTTTACTGACTTCCTCCTTATGAACAAAGGCAACCCTATTTTCATTCTTGTCTTTTGCTAAATCTTTATGTTTCTTGCCCTTACTCCACCTTTGCAAGGTCATCCCATAGTTTTGTAAGGAACTAATTAGCTCATCTAGATCAAGAGCTTTAATGTCCTGACTTTCCTCAATGGAAGCTACTTTTGCCATGAATTTTGTAGGCAGTTGCCCAAGAACCTTTCTCACCAACTTTTTATTAGAGTATACCTTTCCGAGAGTGTAGGACTCATTCGAGATATCGCATAATTTAGCATGAAACTCGGCCACGGATTCATCCTCTTTCATGAATAGATTTTCGAAAGCTTTAGCTAGAGCTCTTAATCTGTCTTTCTTTACAGCCTCGATTATTCCTTCATTTTTAATCTTTAACTTTTTCCATGCCTCTTTAGCGATCTCCCAATTTGAGATGACCTTCAATTGATTGGTGGAGACTGCATTGAATAAAGCATGAAGAGCGTTTGAGTTAAACTTGGCTCTTTCCACCTCCTCACGCATCCGCTCATTTGTTCGTTTAGCCTTCACACCTTCATCATCTGATACCGTGGGAGCTGACCAACCCTCAGCTATCGCCATCTAGACTATTTCATCAACGACCTTTAAGAACGTTGTCATCTTAGTTTTCCAATATGGATAATTGGCTCCTTCAAGCATAGGAGGTCAAGACGTGGAACCTCCTTCACGTAACATCTCCATTTCTTAATGATCTGCACACAACACAAACAACAAATTTGTTGCACTGTAGGATGAATCTCGGAGTGGATCAGCTTTCCAAAAAAAAACAAGCAACAACTTCATTGCACTGGGAGATGAATCTTGGAGTGGATCAATTTTTTGAAAGCAATAAACAATAAAAGAAGAATCGAAACACTACAGAATCTAATCAAGAATCAATCAGTAGCAACATGATCTCAATTTCTTTACAGGAAAAAGTTAGCTCTAATACTAATTGAAAAATCGATCTAATCAGATGCTACTAATTAAACAATGACATTCAATCACACAATATAAAACAAACCTAGTAGTTTCACTACAAATTTTCAAGAATTATTACAAGCTAAAATGCAGAAAGTAAAAAGAAGAAGAAAAAGATTTATGCCCTAGCAGAGAAAAATCTCTATGAAAGAATCAAATGAGTAGGAATTAGTTAGAATATTCAAGAATCAACTATATATATCACCAACTCACACAAAACTGACTTTGACAGCTCATTAGCTCATTGACAGATGTTCAAGATATTTTAACATAAAAATGTTAATCTATCAAAGCTAACCTATAAACCAAACTTAGATAGAACTATTGACTATCCAAATGGCAAAAACTTTATAATTTGACATACACAAAAAAATATAATTCTTACACCCTCAAAATCTATAAAAAAATTTACTTTTATTTGAGATTTCAAATAACTTTATTTTTTTAGAGAAATGTCATTTTATAAAAAAAAAAAAAAAAATTATGAAACCAAAATATTTGTTGTTGCTCATCTTGATTTGTAAGATTTATGCTCATAGCTATCAAGTTTTAACTCGATATAATTTTAGTAATTAGAAAAAATGTGTCATTGAAATCTCACAAAAAAAAAAAAATATGAAAAACTGAAAAAAAAAAAAAAAAAAAAAAAAAAAAATCTACTTCCAAAGTCCTAAAAATGATTAGGTACACCACTCACTATCCAAATAGTTATTATAATATTAATAATAATAAGAATGATGTCACTAGTAGAAGAGACATGGCGGCCAGAGGCACAAGTAGACAATAATAGGTTCAACTACTAATTCAGAGTCAGATGATTGGCCACTCCCCAAAAGTAAGAAAAACTGGTTCACCTACCCAATTCAAAATAAGCTCAAAAGCTTGATCTGCCAGCCTAGCCTGACAACAAAAAGTTAAGTTCAACAACCCATTTCCATTCCAAAATAGCGTTATAGGCAAATCAAAACTCCCTCATGATATCACACTATTCATGTGTACTTCCACCAAAGCAAGATATGCTCTTGGATTTTTGCCAATAATAATTAACCAAAAAAAAACTTGTCTTTATTTAGTTTTTCTGGGTTCACATAAGTTCATACATAAATACATCAAATCAAACTTGAATCCAAATTCAAACTAATTAACATAAATCAACATACAGATGATCCCCCAAATTTTTTCCTGCTTCCAATCAAAGCCAAAATATCAGAGCTTATACAACCACAACCAGACACTTTCAGAGGCCCACACTTTTTTTTTTTTTTAATTTTTAGGACCATCCCTAGGTTGGTGCGGCAATGAGTGGTGGCTGCAAGTGAAGTTTGGTGGATAGCTCTATAACCAAATTTTATTACTAACAAAAGAAAATAAAAAATTGCCAACCAGAAAGAATATGTGTTTTGTCTAGAGGCTCCCAGAAATCAAGCGTTGACTTCCCATCCTCCTCTTCCTCAGTCTTTCTGCAATGATGAAGGCCAGCTCAAGAGATTGGGATGCATTCAGTCTTGGGTCACAGTGAGTGTGGTAACGAGACTTCAGGTCGTCGAAAGTCACAGTTCGAGACCCTCCAATGCATTCTGTTACATTCTGGCCAGTCATTTCTAGATGAATTCCTCCAGGGTGGCTTCCTTCTTGATCGTGCACATCAAAGAATGCTCGCACCTCAGCCTGTAAGGCAATAGAGTAAACTTATGAATAAAAGATGTAAAAGGGTACTTTTAGAGTTCTAACAAGTATATGAGACAATTTTCTGGGATATCAACCGACTTTAACCACCTAAACTTATCTGCTCTATTTCACAATTAGTTAAGATACTTCAGTACGAAAACTTATAATGACACTTCCCCTTAATTAGGATTATCTAGCCATTCTACCCTCTACCTGTAAATCATGCTCCACTAAACACTTGAAGCTCTTAAAACAAGAATAGATTGTTAACTATTACTGTACTATGGTATCGATAGTTTCATTGTTTCTGATGGTGATTATAAATGATAGGAAAATGAGTGAAATCTTACAAGAATTGAATCAAAGGGACGTGTTTTGAGTCCACAGGGAGCGCTTATGGTGTTTCCATGCATTGGGTCAGACACCCAGGTCACAATTTGACCTGCTTTGCGGACAGCTCTGATCAAATGAGGAAGCTTGACCCTCATATTCTCAGCACCCATCCTACAGATAATAGTGATCCTTCCAGCCTTGTTATCAGGATTCAAGATTTCGATGAGGTTAACTAGCTCTTGCGGGTCCATTTTGTTGCTTACCTGAATCAGCAAAAAATAACAATTAGCAAATTTAATTTTCACAGTACACAATAAACAGTAGAACAAGCAATGGTAGCTATATGATATATCAAAAGCTAGACTCAAGACATTCAACATTTTTCCTTCTTCCTTTTTGAGAAAAGAAAAACTCATTAAAGAGTACTGCTTCTGCTGAAGACTTTTTTCATCATATAAAAGTCATGGAATTAAAGCCTAAACAATAAATGAGAGAAAAACAATCCAGAAGAATTGCAATTAAAGCAGTAGATAAACAAATCACAATTACCTTGATACCAAGGGGATTTGCCACTCCTCTTAGAAACTCAATATGAGCACCATCCAGTTGTCGAGTACGCTCTCCAACCCAAAGCATGTGAGCAGAGCAATCATAGTAAGATCCAGAAGTTGAATCCTTTCTTGTAAGTGCTTGCTCATAAGGCAAATGCAAACACTCATGGGAAGTCCAGAATTCAGTTTGTGTCATGATAGGATGGTCCACTGTAAGACCAGCAGCGCTCATGAATCCCAAGGCCTCATCAACCCGATTGGCCAGTTCGTGATACCTATTAAATCATCCAATCAACAAGCATATTAGAAATTGGATTGCTCATACAATCAAATGAAGCTTTCATCAAATCAAAATCATAATGAAAACCACAATCAATAAACAAATTGACTTTTGACTTTTAATAGTCAGAACAGTTAAAAACTATCACAAATGTGTTTGTTGCATACATACCTATCTCCCTGTTCGCTGTTCTCAGCAAAGTCAAGATTCCATTTAGGAACCCTCTGCATTGCTGCATATCCTCCGGTGGCAAAGGCCCGGAGAAGATTCAGAGTTGCTGCAGATTGAGTATAAGCCCTGATCAACCTCTGAGGGTCTGGGATTCTGGACTTCTCATCAAAGGCATCACCATTGATATTGTCTCCCTTGTAACTAGGCAGCTTAACTCCATTTTTCTCCTCGTAAGGTGCTGATCTTGGCTTAGCAAATTGACCAGCCATTCTTCCTACCTGTTACACACAAACACACATTCTTAAATACATAGCTCAAAAGTACATAATTTTGCTCCACCCCATATGAAAAACAATCCAAAATCCACTATTTCCAATCCTCACAGCACAAATAAAGGGCAAAACATTGAAACCCACCTAAGACAAACACCATCAAATCTCAAATCTAATGTCCCCAAGTCAAAAATAAAAAATAAAAAATAAAAAAAAATAAGACCAACCTTAATCACAGGCACTTGTCCACCGAACATGAGAACAACACTCATCTGAAGAAGAATTCTGAAGGTATCCCTGATATAGTTACCACTGAACTCCTTGAAACTCTCAGCACAATCTCCACCTTGCAAGAGGAAAGCGTTTCCCATGGCAGCCTCAGCAAGCCTCTCCTCAAGGGTCCTGGCTTCACCGGCGAATACAATCGGAGGGAAAGTCTCAATGGTCTTAAGAACAGCTTCGAGGTCTTCCTTGTTTGGGTATTCAGGGAGCTGCAAAGCCGTCTTGGTCTTCCAGCTCTCCAAGTTCCATTTCCCAGCGGCCGGCGCCACCGCAGGCTTGGAAGAAACTACGGCCTTTTTAGACGGCTCAGCAGCGTGAACGGCGGAGATTGTTCTCCTACCATGGTTGGTTTTCTTGGTTGGGATGATAGAGAAAGAGGGTTGGTGAGATTCTGGGGTAGGACACAGAGACCGGGCATTGCAGAGTGAACTTGAAGATAAAGTCGAAGCATTTGACAAAGCCATTGCAGAAAGCTCTCTAAACCTTTTTTATGTTCTTCTTATCTTACTCTTAAGAGATTGAAATCTAGAGAGAGAAAGAAAGAAGAAGAAGAAATGGTTTGAAGAGGTCTGACAATGGTGGTAGAGAGATCAAGAAAATGTGTTTATATAATGGTTTGAAAGGGGTAATGGGGTTTGGTGGAACTTGAGCAGTCAAAACACAACAGTGGAGGCGGTAGTAGTTGGTAGGTGGTGCTAGGAAAGAGAGAAACTCAGGGAGAGGGGTATTTTGGTAAATAAAGAGTCACAATAGACGTAGACTTGAGAATAAGGATATTTTGGTAAATAGACAAAGAGAGAGATAGAGAGACAGAGGCATTACCTAACATGATCACCTACCAAACCCCTCAAAAAAGACCTAAGAATTGGTCTCTCATATGCTTTCCATTCTCATATAAGTTTTTTTTTTTAATTATATTTATTAGTATTTATTGATTTCTCTATTAAACCAAATAGGTTACTACACTTGTACAAGACATTGTCACCACATTTTTAATGTATGTCACTATTTTCTATTTAACGTGCAAAATTTAGTTAAAACTTTTCTTGTGGATATATAATAACTATTATAAGTTGGTGTAAATTTTATATTAAATTTACCTTAATCTTATAATGGGAGATTACTCCAAATATTATTTTTTTTTAATTTTTTTTTTCTAAAGTGGTTGCAACGCTAGTTGCAATATGAATTTCTATACGATTTTTTGTTACAATTTAGGTTGCAGCTCTAGTTGTAATAAGGGTTTCCATATAGAATTTCGTAAAAATGCAAAAAAAAAAAAAATGTTTTGAAGTGTTAAAATAAAAAGCGCAAATTATAATTGTACTTTAATGTATTCAGATAAAATAAATTTTATTTTGATAATATTTTAAATGGTAAATCTCTATTTTTTATTTAAATTTTAGTTAAAATAATTAAAAAAAAATTAGAATAGAGGACCTGAATAAATATAAGGGTTAGGGTTTATTCGCTTAAGTACATTGGCAAATAAAGTACATTGTTATATAGTAAATGTATTGTAATACATAGAAGATAATACTCGACTTATAATGAGGACATGTCGCTATGATTCGTATGTTTATTATATAATGAGGAAGATTTGATTTTGAATGTTTTAGTTTAAATGCTGACCAAGTTGGAGAATATTAGAATATTTCTAATTAAGAAAATAAAATAAAGTATTGATTTGTGATTAATGAATACTTTATATTTATTGAATCTGAACAAAATCAATTACGTAATATTCTATATATGGTCAGATTTAAATATTCATTACGTGATTTGATTCTCTGAATTAATTGTCAAAATATTCTGACAATTAATGTGGCACAGATACTGATGGAGTATCTCACCTATAAATATAGGGTCTCGGTCCTCAAACTCCTCACTCATTCTGTTCATAACAGCAAAATCCATCTAAAGAGAGTTGAGAGAGCGAGGAAGCCCGATTACCCACATCAATCGATTTCTGTTGCAGATCAAAGTTTTTGGGTTTGAAGCTCAAAGATTCAATGGTTGGAGGTATTTTGATCCTTAGTTATAGTACATATATGTTTTATTAATTCCGCACTTTATACATAATCATATATGTTTCAGTTTATTTATCTCTTTATTTTTTAGCTAAATTTTAGTTAAAATAGCTAAAAAGTTAAAATAAAAAGTCATTTTATTATTTTTGCTCTAATCATGCTTCATATTTTAGATAGTGTTTGATTATTTTATAATCTAAATTTGTTAAATATAAATTAATTTAATTAAATAATAAAAAATTAATAATATTTTTGATTAAAATACTATTAAAAAATTAGTAAAAAAGTAGAGAGCTTTCTATTTATTCTCTATTACAGTGAGCCACTTTTTTGTATGGTTGGAGCTCGTTTTTTTAAGCTCACTCCCTATTTTAGCTAAGAAGTCTATTTTTTTTTTTTTTGAAAAAATAATAGTTAAGAAGTGTGTTTAGAAAACATGGTTGGAGATGCTCTTAGCATTTAATTATTTTAATAATATTTTATAATTTGAATTTATTAAATGTAAATTAATTTGTTGAAATAATGAAAAAGATTATAGTGCTTTTATTAAAATAATATTAAAAAAATTTAGCAAAAAAATAGGGAGCTCCTTACATTTAGAGAGCTTTCTATCCATTCTCTATTATAGAGAGCTATTTTTTTTTTTATTCGAGCTCATTTTTTTTAAGACTCACCTATATTTAAATAAACGCGTGTTTAAAAAATACGGTTAGAGATGCTTTAATAGAAAGATGTAAAAGAGTCAACAAAAACAATAAATTTTTATTGAAAGTATATAAATATTATATTAAATATATAAATAAAAATATAAAAAAGTTAGTAATTATATTACTAAGTAGCAATAAAGTAAATAAAAAAGTGATATTTATTATGGTATAAATTTAGTCTATGTTATATTTTGTGTTAAATTTAGCATATAGTACATTTAGACAATAATATACACCATCGTAGGGCTGGCCCTGAGAATATATGTGTCTAAGGTCATTTAAATTTTGGAAAGAGTATCATGAAATTCGAACCCATACTTTTAGGCAATGTGTCATACACCCCAACCAATAAAGCTGTAAATGTTATTTATTTACTATACACTTAATTTTACTTGAGTAAAAACCTAATGAGACATTTCATTTTCTATTTTGGGTCCCAAAAAGTGTGGGCCCTAGGAATGGGCGTAGCCCGGTTATGCCTAAGGCCGACCCTACCCCACAATTATGAACAAGTAAAAAAATGTTAGACTAAATGTAGAATGAAAATAAAGCATATATAAACGATATGTAAAGCGAAAAAAAAGCCTACAGACATATCGAAATAATATATGCAATGAAAGGACTGAAATACCTTCAGCCATTGATGTTTGAGCTTTAATCCCTACGATAGCTTCGGTATGAGAATTTGGGCTTCCTCGCTCTCTCGACTCTCTTTAGATGAAATTTTGCTATTTTGCACGAAATGAGTGAAGAGCTCGGGGATTGAGACTCTATATTTATAGGTGAGATACTCCATCAGTATCTACGCCACATTAATTGTCAGAATATTTTGACAATTAATTTAGAAAATCAAATCACGTAACGAATATTGAAATCTAACCATATGTAGAATATCACGTAATTAATTTGTCCAGATTCAATGAATATAAATTATTCATTTACTCAAAATCAATTCTTTATTTTATTCCATAATTAAAAATATTCTAATATTCTCCCACTTGGTCAATATTTAGACTAAAATATTCAGACCCAACGTTCCTCATTATATAATAAACATATGAATCATAGCGATATGTCCTCATTATGAGTCGAGTAATATCTTTTATGTATTACAATATATTCACTATCAACAATGTACTTTATGTGACAATATACTTAAGCGAATAAACCCTAAACCTTATGTTTATTCAGGTATTTTGATATTTTGCACACGCAAGTGCACGTATCGTTTACAAGTAATAGACTCACCAAGAGTGAGGTCGATCCCACGAGGATTGTAGCTAAGTACGTTAAAATTAAACTTTTACTTCTATTTGGTTAAATAAAAAGATAGAAAAGATTAAAACTCAAAAATATATAAATAATGAAAAAATTAGCAATTAAACTAATAAGAAAATTAACGATTAATAAAAATTAGGGCTTTGACTTCAATTATTTCTATTGATTATGGCCTAATATGATTATCTCCCTATTATCAATTTCTATGCAATAGCAGGTTTACTAAGGTAATTTATAGTCTTCTCAGATATATAAATCTCAATCACATGCAAACTTTCTACTCTCGTGATAAATTTAACATGCAACAGGCATTAAACACAGAAACCCTATAAGCTATCTAAACTATACAGGTACTCTCGTCCTATATCGAAATTCAGTTCTATTTCACTATAGCATAATTGACACTCACTTCTCAGATCTCGCATCAAAATTATAGACAGTTAATTGGTGATCGGACAATTAAAAGTAATTAAGCACGAATGAAATAAAATACATAGAAATTGGGGAAAAAATAAATCATATTAATACCATAAAGCAATATCAAACAATATCTGTCTAACCCTAATTAAGTGGTTAGCTACTCATGTTTATGAAAGTAAAATCACACATATTAACTTTAAGAAAGAGTAGAAGATAGAGAATAAAATAATGCTGAAAACCTTCTGCAGAATGCCTCCAGTATTGACTTTTGTCTCTGAAATTCGTACTCCTTTTTTCCTCTCAATTGCTCCACTGAAATTAACCCAAGTTCACCCTTTATATAGGCTTTCAGGGACTAAAAACATAGAAAAACGCACATGTTAAATGCCTATTCGAACTAGGAAACCCCCAACACCCACGTGAGAGAAAAATACGATTTTTGTGCGGTTTAGGGGGTGAGCCGCATCATGCTAAAGCCATGTCGCAGCCCGTGTTGGAGTTCGACAGTGATTTTTCTACTGTGTCAATTGATAATGATCTGGCCATAACTCTCTCGATATTGCTTGGAATTGGATGATTCAAGATGTTCCGAAAAAGATTAAAAGAGAGATCTAGAACTTGTATGTTCTGACTTTTTCCAAAATCTAATCAGAAGATAGTCGAATTCAGGTTTGAAGTTTCAGCTTTATTTTCTTGCAGAATTTTCTCTATTTTATATATCATCTTTTTGTGAGATACTTTATCTTTTTTTTTTTCATCTTATTCCTTTGATATATTCTAATCTTCTTCTATTTTAAATCTGCAAAAATAAAAGATAACAAGTGTGAAAATGCTCCAAACACGATTAAAACTAAATTAAAAATATACTAAACTTAATCTAAAGTTAATACTAAAATTAACTTAACATCATGCCTCTAAAATTTTCTCAAATGTAAAATTAAGATGCGCATAACTATGAGAAAATATCAAAATAAGAGTTTCATTAATAATAACTGTATTTGTACAAATTACTTAAGGGAACCAAGTCCCATGTTCTTTACATGATCTTTGAATTTATGAGGTGGCAAGCCTTTTATCATAGGATCGGTAATCATCAATTTAGTGCTAATGTGTTGAATGACCACTTTATTTTCTTTAACATGTTCTCTAATAGCTAAGCACTTAATGTCTATGTGCTTGCTTCGCCTTCTACTTTTATTGTTCTTAGCCATGAAAACAGCAACTGAATCAACAACTTTAAGGCCTAAAATGAAACTCTTTAGCCATACACCATGTAATGTAGCCTCAAAATAAGAAACGAACTCAGCCTCCATAGTAGAAGTAGCAGTCAAAGTTTGTTTGTTACTCCTCTAGGACACAGCTCCACCAGCAAACATAAACACTTAACCAGATCTTGATTTACATGAATCAGTACAACAAGAGAAATATGAATTTGAGTAGCCAACTACTTCTAGATTATCTGTTCGTTTGAACATCAATTTGTAATCCTTAGTACCCTGAAGATACCTCATTACCTTCTTTGCATCTTTCCAGTGGTCTATCCCTGGGTTACTCTGAAATCTTCCTAACACTCCGACAAAATAAGCAATGTCAGATCTTGTGCACACCTGAGCATACATTAAGCTTTCGACAGCAGAAGCATAAGAAATGTTCTTCATTTCTTCTCTTTCAAAATCATTCTTTAGACACTGACTCAAATTTAATTTATCACCCTTCACAATTGGAGCAACGCTTGGTGAACAATCTCTCATCCGAAATCTTTCTAAAACTCTATTGATGTAGGCTTCTTGAGATAAACCTAAGATACCTCGGTATTTATCTCTATGAATCTTGATGCCTTTGACATAGGATGCTTCAGCACATCCTCCGTAGTGAAAATCAAGATGCACATCTCAATGCAAGGGAAGCATTAAGGCTAGATTTGGAGAATTTAAATTCTCTTTTCTCTGTAGCTTTCTTGTATTGCTACTTCAAAAGAAAAGTAGCATTTATTATAGAATTATGATTTGATAGGTAGTATAATGTAATCCTAAAAATTACTCAAACATAGCAATGTAAGACAAACACAATTATTATTTTTATATATTTAATCACACCAAAATAACATTTAATTATCAAAATTTTGTCATTGAGCTATAGCTTAGAGTTACTTGGTGTAAATAAGAAGAAGAAACTTAATAGTCTAAATATTTATTTCTCTAAAAAGAAATAAACTTAATTGGATATATTATGGACTATATAAAGTGATTAAGAAAATATCATTTTTTTTTTGTTAAATAGTCATTTTATGTATACAAATTCTTTTCATTTGCATGTCTTCGTGATAAATTATTTTTTCTAAAGGACAAAATCACCACCAGTATTGAATAATTAATAACAATAATTGGTATTATTTAATTAATCGTCATAGTTGTTGGTACTCGAGATTCGAACTCGGACCCGAAAAATGGGATCCAAACCCAAACCCGACCTGTAATTGGTGTTGGGATTAAATTTATTAAAAATATAATATAACTTTACCCAATCTATTAAAATAAATATAAAATTAAAATTCTTTAGAAAAAAAAAAGTCAGGTTAAATCAAATCCGATTTAAATAAGTCGGGTCGGATTTGATCTAAACAGAATATCTAATCTAGCCGAATGAGACGGGACAAATTATTACATAATTTAGATCAGGTCGAATTATAATCGGATCAGATCCAACCCAATCTATTTATACTCTTACGTTGGTTGGCTAAATTTGCCGTCAGGCGACTAATATTATAGTCCAAAATATAAACCACCAATGCAAAATGGGAGAAGTGTGCCATTACAAATCACCCCTCTACTTAATTGGGGTGCAAAGTTGAGCACTACATAAAACTAAACTAATGCCTTTGAAAAATTGAGTCATTAAAGGTAATGAACATGTGGTCAAATTGGACAACAAATTTGACTTCTTTATCAATTATATAATAACTTTAAGCCTTTACTATAATGATAGCTATCTTAAGCTTGGTATGGTTCTCAGAATCCCGCCCATTGAAATATTTAATGTATATGATGACAAATTTTTATAGGTCAAGTTGCCATTCTTTTGAAAAACTAATGTGTAAAAATATCTTTCTTTGTTGATAAGAAAAAAAAAAACATCTTTCACCAACAACAACATTATCCAAACTAAAATATATAACTTAGGAGGAGAAACACTAACAAGGGATAAGAAAAGAGATGGTAGACTATCTCCAATACATGATCTAAAAATGTGCTAAATTTAACATAAAAAAAAATTGAATAAATGATATATTTAGTAAACTTTTTGCAATTGTACTCTAATACAAAAAAAAAATGTAAATTGATATAAAAAGTAATTATTATTAATAATAATTAATAAATAAAATTCGTGATCATAAGCATAGCCTTTTAAACCTCTCCTCACAATGAGGTTAGAACACCCCTCCTCTAATGTCAAAAAAATAAAAATTCATAAAATTTATTTATATATTATTTTAATAATAATAATATTGTAATTAAAAAAGTGTATTAAAGTTATTTATTTATATTGTGGCAATATTGTATAAATTGTATATTAAATGGGAAATTTGATTTTCTATACTTAGAAAATCAAAAAATTTGATTTCTAAACCAATAATTTAAACCCTAAAAAAACTATACATTTTTTTTCAAAACCCCAAAAATACCCCCAAACTCTCACAGCATCTCTCTTTCTCTCTCTATCTCGTAGGTCCCAAGAATCCCACACCCCGAGTCCGATGGTCGGACCATGGGGTCCGATGGGGTCCGAGCCAATCGGACCCATCGGACCCCAAGGTCCGACCATCGGACCTCTCTCTTCCCCTCTCTCTCTCAAATCGCAGGAAAAAAAAAAATTTTAAAAGACGGTCGGACCTTGGGGTCCGACCATCGGACCTCTTTCTTCCTCTCTCTCTCAAATCGCAGAAAAAAAAAATTTAAAAGACGGTCGGACCTTGGGGTCCGATGGGTCACCTCTGTCTTCTTCCCTCTCTCAAATCGCAGGAAAAAAAAAAGTTTCAGAGACGGTCGGACGGGTTGGGGTCGGACTGGGGTTGCTCTTTCGGGTTGGGGTTGGGGTCGGAGGGGTTGGGGTCGTGGTCGACGGGGGTGAGGGTGGTGATCGGCGTTGGAGTTGACGTGGGTGGGTGAGGGTGGTTCGGGTGAGGGTGGGCGGTTGGGGTGAGATAGAGGGAGAGAGAGATGATGCAGAGAGAGAGAGAGAATATTGTGAGGGGGGTATTTTTGGGGTTTTGAAAAAAAAGGAATAGTTTTTTTAGGTTTTAAATTTTTGGTTTAGGAAATTTTTTTTTTGATTTTCTAAGTATAGAAAATCAAATTTCCCTATTAAATTTATCATAATAATATATATTTATTAATTATATATTAAATTTAGTATAATATTATATATTATGTCAATTTTAATAAACGGTAGATACATTTGTTTCTTACAAAAGTATCAAATATAGCATTGAGTAGATGCTCTTACTATATTCTCTTTTCTAAATTCTATAATAGAATATGTTATTAAAAGCGGTTGGTGGACAACCAA
Source organism: Cannabis sativa (assembly GCF_029168945.1). Lineage (NCBI taxonomy): Eukaryota > Viridiplantae > Streptophyta > Magnoliopsida > Rosales > Cannabaceae > Cannabis > Cannabis sativa. The sequence goes on along the minus strand of NC_083604.1, from coordinate 64,577,511 downwards.
TATTTCCACTAGTTTAGACAACATACCATAATTCACTTTTGTATTCTTCGTTAGTTAAATAAATCGTGCGATTTGTATATTAATATTATTAAAACAGATAAGCCAGCCTGCTTCGTCTATACAGGAGCAGAAATAAATTTATAATAAATAATGTTTTGGATACATTCAAATTATACATACTTTTTACATGTATAATTAATTTTAACTATATAATTAAATGTGATGTATACTTATAAATAATTAATATTTAATATACATTATTTTATGTAATTACTGTGTATAATTTAAGTGTGTATTAGTATTATTACTGTGAAATTTAGATTCGAAAATCTATGGCTCAGGGAGCCTGCTTGTGCGCAAATTGTCAAAGATACCTGGGAGCTACTTTCGGGTTGTTCAGTTATGGAAAAAATAAGCTTCTGTGGTGACAAGCTTATGGTGTGGGGAAAGGATTATGTGGGAAATTTCAAGGAGCGTATTCGGGATTGCAAAACAGAGATCCGAAAATGGAAGGGGGGTAGAGATGATGTCTCGATTAGTCATTACAAAAGTGCAGAAGCACGGCTGCAAGAAGTTTTGATTCAAAAGGAGATTTTTTGGCGCCAAAGATCGAAACAATTATGGCTAAAGGAGGGAGACCAGAATTCCAAGTATTTTCATGCTATGGCCACTTCAAGAAGAAGAAATAACTCAATACAGCGGTTGCAGAATGAGCAAGGGGTTTGGATCGATTGGGATAATAATTTGTCAAGCCTTATGGTGGATTATTTCAGCAAGCTTTTTTCTTCTTCTTCCTTGGAGATTCGGGAGGTAACTGATTCTATTCCTAGTGTTGTTTCGGATATGCAAAATGCGATACTTTTGGAGCCTATAACTGATGATGAAGTTCGAAGAGCTCTCTTCCAAATGCATCCAGACAAATCTCCTGGTCCGGATGGTATGACTCCGGGTTTTTTTCAGAAATATTAGAGTGTGGTGGGTGGGGATATTGTCTCTCAAGTTCGGCAATTCTTTGATACAGGTTATTTTTCTCCCTCACTCAATGAAACTTGTCTTGTTCTAATTCCCAAAAAGAAACAACCTGTGTCCATGATGGATCTTCGTCCTATATCTTTGTGTAATGTTATCTACAAAGTCATTTCAAAAGTTATTGCCAACAGATTAAAAGGTGTCTTGCCTTGTGTTATCTCTGAAACTCAGAGTGCTTTTATTCAAGGAAGATTAATTTCTGACAATATCATGATTTCTTTTGAGATCATGCATTACCTGAAACGGAAACGAATGGGCAAAACTGAGACTATGGCTCTAAAGTTGGATATGAGTAAAGCCTATGATAGGGTGGAATGGGCTTTTCTAGAGACGATGATGATTCAGATGGGCTTCTCAAGTAAGCTGGTATCATTGATCATGTACTGTGTGTCTTCGGTGACTTACAAGATTACTCATGGTGGAAGGATGATGGGCCCAATAGTGCCAAGTAGAGGAATTCGTCAGGGGGATCCACTTTCTCCCTACTTGTTTCTTATTTGTGCTGAGGGTTTCACCTCGCTGGTCAACTTATTTGTGCGAAAGCATTGGTTAACAGGATGTCGTGTAGCTAGAAATGCTCCTGTTATTTCTCATATGTTATTTGCAGATGATAGTTATATTTTCTGCAAAGCTAACGACAGGGAGGTGGCTAGTATACTTCGGCTTCTTGCTATTTATGAGCGAGCTTCAGGACAGAAAATAAACTTTGACAAATCTTCAGTTTTTTTCAGCAATAATGTCCAACAAAATGATCGAACTTACTTGTACGGGTTACTTGGCATGACTCATGCCTCCGAAAATAGCTCTTATCTGGGTTTACCGTGCACAATGGGAAGAAGTAAGAATGTTATCCTCGGTTTCCTCAAGGATAAAATGATCAAGAAGATTCAAAGTTGGGAGACAAGGTTCCTTTTAAAAGCTGGAAAAGAGGTCCTTATAAAGTCAGTAGCTCAATCCCTCCCTAGCTATGCTATGAATGTGTTTCTTCTCACAAAAGAAATATGTTCTAGCCTTGAGGGGTTAATGGCTAAATTCTGGTGGAAATCACAAGCAAAAGATTCAACAAAAGGTATTTCTTGGATGAGTTGGAGGAAACTTTGCCGACATAAGGATGCAGGTGGTCTTGGGTTTCGGAATTTGAGGGATTATAACTTGGCTTTTTTGGGTAAGCAAGGATGGCGTCTGCTCAATAATGAGAATTCTTTGGTGGCACAAGTGTACAAAGCAAGATATTTCCCACAAGGTAATTTTCTACAAGCTGAGTTGGGTCCGAATCCAAGTTTTATTTGGCGAAGTATTTTAGAAGCTAAAGATCTCATTAAGATGGGTGCTATTAGATCGATTGGTGATGGGAAAACTACATCTGTGCTTGAACATCCATGGCTGCCTACTGATGACAATCAATTTATTACAACAAACCATCCAAGTCTCATTGGCCGCTCGGTTGATTGCCTTTTCCATATGGGATCAAGACAGTGGGATGTTGAACTGATTAGAGATATATTTAATCAACATGATGGTGATTTGATTCTCTCAATCCAGCTTCCTAACTCCTCTAGAGATGACTGCTGGTCTTGGTCTAAAGAAAGGAGTGGTGATTATACTGTTAATAGTGCTTATAAGTTGCTTCAAGTTGTGAATGGGGATTGGTTGATTAATGATGGGGCTTCATTTTGGAAAAAGGTCTGGCAGCTGAATGTCCCTGCAAAAGTCCAGCATTTGGTTTGGCGGGTTCTTGTTGGTTGCCTTCCAACAAAGATTCAACTGAATACCAAGCATGTTCATGTGGATTTAACATGTCCAATGTGTAATATTGAACCCGAAACTACTACACATGTCTTGTTTTGTTGCAACTTTGCTAAATCTTGCTGGAACCTATCCTCGGCCGATGTTATTGCTGGTGATTTAGCTGATGGCTGCAGCTGGTTCTGCAATATTCTGGTGCAGAAGCCGAAGGCAGTTGCTGAGGAAGCAGCGATGATTTTATGGCGGATTTGGATGGCTCGTAATGATCTCTTATGGAGCAAAAAAATAACCAGAGTTTCTGAAGTGATTCGATCGGCTAAGACTAGTCTTGACAATTGGAAAAATGCTCATTCAAATGGATCCATACCTTTACTAAATGTTAGTTTTGGTAGTGGTAAAGAGCATTGGACTAAACCTATATTAACCAAGTTCAAGATCAATGTCGATGGTGCTCTTTTTGAAACGGAAAACCGGTTTGGCTTTGGCTTCATTGTTCGAGATAAACATGGTTCTTTTGTGGAAGCTTTCTCAAATAGTAAAATTGGGTTGGTGGCCCCTGAGATAGCAGAAGCAGAGGGTGTCAAGGAAGTTTTAAGTTGGATTAAGACGAAACAATTAACTGATGTGGAAGTTGAAACTGACTCTTTGGTAGTTGTTCAGGCTATAAAAGGTTCAGTTCAAATGCCATCTCAATTTGGTTTCCTTGTCCAATATTGTCGTTTGCTTATTTCTGAGTTACATAATGTTTTTATTTCTTTTGTTAAACGATCTGCAAATAGGGCTGCTCATTGCATTGCAAGGAAGTCTTGTTTTATGTCAGGTTGTATTTTGGATGAGTTTTCTGCTCCTCCTGATTTGATTTCGATTGTAAGAGAGGATAATTTTTCTGGTTAAATAAAATATCTACCCTCTTTATTCAAAAAATATATATATATATTATTACATAGATTAAATTAATCTGATTTTAATCTTCACATGATTAAATTTTAAGTTAATTGTGTTATTCAAGTTATAAGGTCTAGCCTATATTTGCATCTTGGGAAGTCGATATCATAATTAAGTGAGAGTGTTAATTATAAATTTAAAAATCTATAACTTCTATGTAAGAAGTGAAATGATAATTTTTTTTGAGCTAAATTGACGTATTTAATGATAGAGCGTCTATTTCAGTGATTATATATTAGTTCACCAAAATATCATTAATACAACAAGTATTTTAAGGATAAAATATGATTAAAGGGTAAAATAGCAATTTTAGTCCTTATTAATTATAGACTATCTATAGATGATAATTGATTGGTATGATAAAAATAAAGGATAATATTATAACATATCTATATTTGATATATAGAGCGTTCTGTAAAATCAAGATTGCAATTTCATGGATCGATGGTCCATACAATATTTAGGATAATGTTTAACATTGATTATTGACATTATTATTTTGTCAATTTTAAGAATATTCACAATGAAAATAAAAAAGAAAGATGTTATTTCAATTTCTCCAAATGTAGCATCTGTTAGGATTTATGTCTTAAAAACAAGTAATTAATGAATAATACATTAGAGAATATATGAAATACAATTATAAAAATGATACAATAATTATAATAGTATAATTATTAAATATCTTAAAATTCCTTATTCATATCGACAAGGTATAGTCTTGTAAGGATGTACAAGAGAATTAAGATTATACGATATGAATAGAACAAGTCGGTAATATATTAAAGTATTGAGAATCTTTAATATGAAACTGCTAAGTACGGTTTACTATACACTATACTTCTAGTGTGTGTGATTTTGATTTGAATCATATATGTAGATAGACATGTAGTAAACGTGTTGTGTATAATTCGATTATGCATGACTGGGTTGATATATAATAAACATCTTTCATTAATGTGTCGTTTACCACGAAAGAATTATTCATATCACAATGATGATCATTAGTAGATCAGCCTGAATCCTGATTATACATGAATTCATATTTGTGTTCATTAAGTTTTTTGATTCACTCGTTAAAGTTTTTTAGAGTAGATGATTCTTACAAATTCTATTTTGAGAGCTTAATAACATGACTGGCTGGGAACATGTTATACAATAGTGAAATCTAAGCTTTTCTAACGGATTAAATATTAATAGTTCCCTCACAGTGTTATCTCTAGGAGTGTTAATAGTTGGATCTAAATTTATAATAAGTTATAGATTAACTGTTAACATTGAATTAATGGTACAAAAGAGTCAAGAGATAATTAGAAGGATAAAACGATAACTTGACAACCTCTAATTATGAACTAATAATTGGAGGGAGAACTGCTTATTGATTATATCAATAGACTACAAGTAAGAATTCTGTAAAATATAATTCTATATTGTCAAAGAGTGCAATTTTATATATATAGTGGAGTAATAACAAAATTAATAAACTAGCTTATTCTGTTGATGAGATTGATAATAATCAAGTGTTTATTGGAGCTTTAAAATATAGCTCCATGGTCCTGAGTCACCTCTATAAAATATTGTACATGGTTATTTGATGAGTAAATTTCGAGTGAGAATTAATTTCTATGGAAAATAAATTTTTAAGGATAAAATAGTAATTTGTGAAATTATTATTTTTATTAATTATGACAATTATGAATTATATAATTAATAATATTTAATTATTTAGTTTTTTTAGATAAAACTATTTTAATTAGTTAAATATAATATTATTCCTAAATAATATTAAAGAAAAATACATTATCTTAGAGAAAATAATATTTATTTTGATCCTTGTTAAATAATAGATTAATGAGAGTTAATCAATTATTATTTATTGGCAGAATAAATAATAAATCTTATTTATGGTAAAATTAAAAAAATTAATTTTAGACCTTAAAATATGGCCCACATGTGCAGTGTCACATATAAAGGTCCATGTTAATTTTATTTGATCATTTTATTGATTAAAATACTTCAAATTAAATTAATTAATTATCTTTTTATTATTGAATTGAATATATTATTGGATAATATATTTAATTAAAAAAATAATAATAAAATAAAAGATTTAACTGATATTTGTTAATTAGTTATTGGATAGTTACTTTTGAATTTGAATTCTAAATTAATTTAATTAAATTAAATATTTATTTTATTTTATTTTAAAGGATTAAGAATGATTTATATATAACACTATATATAAGATATATAGTATCATAAATTAACAAAGAACTAAAAACGTAAGAAATACAGTAACAAGTTGAGAGAAAATAGGAACTGATATACAATTGAAGCTGGCTAATAGACATGTTTTTCAATACCCAAAAAAATAAAAATACAAACTTATATTAATGATGAAGAATCAATATAAAGGGAGTATGATAAAACAAACTAAGTAATTGCAGATGTATGTGAACTCTTTCAACCAAAATATCTAATATTCTTCCATAAGATAAGACTACCAGTGATTTTACAATATCTAGCCATATATATGTACAAAATGTATTGTTTTGCACACATGAGTTTATACCTTTCCTATGAACCCATGTAAACCCATTTTACAAAAGAATCATCTCCTTCAGTAGCAGAAAGTACAATTTTCAAATTAACAACTAAAAATTGAATATTACAGATTTAATACTTTAGGGAAACTTACAAAAATACTGTTCTTTTACCAAATGTTTTCAAAAATACTGGGACACGGCAAACTTTACATTTTTACTGTCCAAACCCATTTTTATTTCTTTTATACTGCCCAGGCCCAATATATTTACTTTTATAATGTAAACAGTAACAAAACACAAACTGCACCTGTCCTTCGTGGTTAGGGACAGACAAATCAACACTGGAATCATAGAAACACCAGAAAAAAACCATAAAATCTGGCAAAGAGAAAAAATTACTAAATCAACAATAAATTACTGTTTTGTAGTGTTATTTTACTGTTGTTTTAATATGAAAAAAAGGCCACATAAATGAAATATTGTAAAACATGACAGGACATGGAATCTATACCAGTTCTCATAAAGAGCAATGGACAATGGGAAAAAGAACATAATTATTTCAAGAGAATGTGACAATCCTATAAAAAAACATAAGAAAACACTACTAAAACAACAAAAAAAAAAATAAAGAACATAAAAAACAAGCATAAAAAAACTTTGGAATGGTAGTATTCTGATCGGGTGTACTTGGATTCCCAATCCTATAAAAAACATAAGAAAACACTACTAAAACAACACAAAAAAAATAAAGAACATAAAAAACAAGCGTAAAAAAACTCTGGAATGGTAGTATTCCAATCGGGTGTACTTGGATTCCCAATCCTATAAAAAAAAACATAAGAAAACACTACTAAAACAAAACTAAAACAACAAAAAAAAAAAATAAAGAACATAAAAAACAAGCATAAAAAAACATTAAAACTAAAATAATGAAATGACAAACCTCAACAACCCTTTTCCTAAGAGTTAACAAAATAAAACCAAAACAAGACACAAAGTCAAACAAACAGAAAACTATAAAATAGGACTAAACAAAAAAAAAAAAACATGCTAAAAAAAAAAAAGGAAATATAATCAACTTGAAAAAAACCCTAAAACAACACAAGATCAATAGAAAAAAACCTTATCAGATTTGGGAGACTTTGGAACTTTGGCTCAAACTCAAAATCAGAGTCGGAGTTCTCCAACACAGATTGAGGGTATTTTGATTTAGTGTTCTTTGAAGTACCAGAACCTATATTTGCAAGAACAGATCTAGAAAATTAAAATAAAAAAAACCACTCTTTTATTTCCCCCCAAAAGTGTGACTAAAAATTAGAAAAACTAAAAAAATGAGAAGAATATGAAGAAGAAGAACTGAACAAGAAATAAAATAAAAAATTTATATGTTAATGGAGAGAGTAAGAGAACTTAAGAAGGAAGATAGTTAGAAAAAAGATGATAAGTGTATGGATTTTGAAAAAAAAAAAAAACAAAAGAAAGAGACCCATGAAGAAGAAGAAGAACAGAAGAGGAGCAATTACTATTACATGACACCTTAGATGAGTCCACCCATCTTCTAAAAAGAACAAGTACTTCATGTTGTTCTTGTTCTGCAAAAATTTTAGAAGGAAAGGTGTTTGATAAAATATTTGTAGATATTTGGGATAGGAGCTGGTGTGTTGTCACTTTCATGGAGTGTGGCTCACTTTCATCAAAAAGTAAAATGAAGACACGTTTTGACTCAAATCTTTATCATCTTTAATTTTAATTTAATAAAAATAAAAATAAACATGTAAAAGAAGGTTTGTTCAACTTTTATCATTATTTTTAATAAATAAATAAAAAAACTGCCACAAAATTAATCACATCATAATTTTTACACTCATTAAAATAATAAAAAGTAATACAAATAATCCATGGGATAATAAACTTGAAAAAGAAAGTTTGTTCAGCTTTAATCAATCTAATCATAACTTTTACACTCATTAAAATAATAAAAATGAATATAAATAATCTATAGTGTGACATGTATCAGTTAAAATGGAATAACAAATTAGTTTAGCAAAAAGTTAAGATACAGTAAAAATGTAATAAATAACGTTCAACAATAAAAATGAAATAAAAGTAGAAAAGACAGTACCAGACGTAAATTTCCCATACTTTATGGGCCATGAATTTTTCTTTCTCAACCTCTTAACTGTCACACCCATAAATCTCTCTCTCTCTCTCTATATATATATATATATATATATATATTTTAAGTTGAACAATCAATTTATTTATTCTGAAATTGAAATCAATTAATTAATTATTCTTACACGTAAAAAAAAAAAAGCATCATCTACATTAAGCAAAGTGAAAAACAAAAATAATACTAAATCACACATGTTGTGATCTATCATAGAACAGGATCATATAAAATATTTCAGCTCAAGACCATATTAACAAATTTCTCAAGAAAAAACTCCTAAATCTTAACTCTCATGTATGCCATATATTAACTTGATAGAAGCTAAAAGCATATACAGAATCAAATCAAACTAAAAAGCGACAAATAGGAATGAATAAGATTGGGAACCTTCACCGCCAATAAAGTAGAAAATATATTTTATTCTAACAGATCAAAATTAGAAACAATACACAAGGATGTCGATTTGAAACATACTCCTCGGAAAATATGAAGTAAAATTTTGGATGATAAAAAAACATACTAAATGATTAGTTACAACTTGTTAAAAATCTATAATCCAAAATTAAGAAACTGAAATAAGTAACTAAATTTGTTAGCCATAGTTAAATCCGTTAGTTAGTTAACTGAATCAGTTAGTTTGTTTTCTTGTTTCTGTTATTTTCAGTTGTTTCTTTCTTTCATCTTGTACTGTACTGAATTTTTCTATATAAATAACAGAATAACCAACTGTTTAGTTGAGCTTCTTTTGGCATTTCAATTCTTTCTTTCTTCTGGTTTTTACCTCTAGTTTTGTACCTTTTGCTTCCCAATGTTCAAAGTTGTTATGAAAATTATTAAATATTACGCAAGTGCACGCAATCAAGTAGTAAACTCACGCAAGTGAGGTCGAACCACAGGGAATTGGATTAATTACTACTAAATTATACTTATAATTCTATTTGGCAATTCAATAGTATTTATGATTGAAAAAAAATGAAAGTAATTCAGAAAACTTAAATAACACAAGTAAAAGTTGAGCAAGATGAGATAATAGGGAGGAGAATCTTGTTGTGTATTTACCTAATTGTTAATGCCTAATTACTAATGACAGATAATTATAAATTAACCTAACTCTTTTCTGATCTTTTAGGTTCTAAATCACATGTTCTCTAATTAATCTCTTAATTAAACTAACATGAAATCAGCATTAAACAATAATCTACTTGTCACATAAGTCATTTGAATACTCTCGTTTCACATAGAACAATAATTATTTTAATTTTAGCATTCTTAATTCTCACTTTTCAGATTTTGAATTGAGATCATAGAACATGCAGAATGTGATCAAGCTTACACATGGAATTAAACACAAATAAAGATAATTTCACAATCAAGAATGGAGGAATGACAATTATGCATTAACTAAGTAAAAACTTTAAACAACAATATTCAGCATAAATAGATTAAAGAGGAATAGAGAAAGAAACTGTTGGTGGATTAACTCTGGATCTTCACTTTGATTTACTCTGCTCTTCCTGCTGCTTTCTGCTGTGTTTTAGGTCTCCAAATCGCTTCCCCTGATTTCCAATCGCAGTTTTCTATTTATATCTGATTTTTAAGGTTCGTCGGACAAAAATACCCCTAACCGTACGGACGCTCGCCACGGCCACAAGTGGTCTTGCCGCGGCGACTGGAGCCTCCAAAATCTACTTTTCTGTTTTCGAGTTATGGTCGCGGCCATGGTGATCTCGCCGCGGCCACTGGACCCAATTTTTCTACTTTGACCTCTTTCAATAAAATGGGCATAACTTTCTCATACGAACTCCAAATGAGCTGATTCAAGATGCGTTGGAAAGATAAAAGAGAGATCTAAAACGTTTATGCTTTGACTTCCTCCAAAATATGATCAAAACATAGTCGAATTTAGGCTTTAAGTTTCAGCTTTATTTTCTTTCAAAATTTTCTCTATTTTATAGATCACTGTTTTCCAAAATTTGTCCAATTTATACATTCCAACTATCGAAACCTGAAACCAAAGAAAATAAGCGTAGTTCTATTCCAAAAATAATAATAAAGAAGAAAAACAACTATAAAATGTGACCCGAAACTTAGGCTAAAAATAGCCTAACAAAAGTCTCACATGGTATCAATCGCCATCGACCTCTGTCACTAATGGCCTCGACCGATCACACCTCTGACTCTGGTGTTCATGCCGATCCTCCTGCCACAAGTTTTGCTGCCACTCCAAGATCGACTGCCATGGCTGCGCTGACTTGGAATCCTTTCTCCCTTTCACTCACTGCTTCCTTAACCGTGAAACTCGATCATACCAATTTTCTTGCCTGGAAATCTTAATTTTTCCCCACTGTAATTGGTCACGATCTTGACGATATATTGTTTACTGGTGTTCCTCCTCCAATGCAATTAGTTACAGGAGCTCCCAATGCTGAATACAATCAATTGAAGAAAAGAGATCAACTGCTTCTCTCCTGGCTCAGATCGTCTATGACCGAAGGCGTTCTTGCTGTTGTTGCTAATTTTACCACATCTTACTCTGTTTGAAAAGCCTTGGAACAGAGGTTCTCGAGTCAATCTCGAGCTCGCCTCCTTCAACTTAAAGGGCAGTTCTCTCATATAAGGAAAGGCTCTTTATCCATTTCGGACTTTGTAGATAAAATGCAGATGGCTCATTGGACAGATTCAAATCAAGGTTAGTTGCAAAAGGTTATCTTCAAACTCGTGGTATAGATTATGAAGATACATTCAGCCCTGTTATTAAACCAACCACAGTGAGAATTGTCTTAAGTCTTGCTGTCAGTGCTCATTGGCCTGTCAAACAACTCGATGTGAGCAATGCTTTCCTTCATGGCACCCTTCAGCAAACTGTTTACATGCAGCAACCTAAAGGCTTTATTGACCCTACAAAGCCTACTCATGTTTGTCAATCGCACAAAGCAATATATGGTTTAAAACAGGCTCCACGAGCATGGAATGACAAGCTCAAAAACACTCTATATCAATGGGGTTTTCAACTCTCAAAGTCTGATAATTCTCTTTTTGTCTATGGCACAGGTTCGTCTCTTGTTTATTGTTGATGATATACTAATAACTGGTCCAAATACCACACTCATCTCTCAATTAATTTATGATCTAAAAAAAGTCTTTTCTCTCAAAGACTTGGGGCCAATCCACTACTTCCTTGGTGTGGAAATATACCGTGACACAATAGGGATGTATCTATCACAAACAAAATACATAACTAACCTACTCACAAGGCTGCATATGGAGGGTGCAAAGAGTTGCCCGAATACCAACACTGCCATGAAACTCAGCCTTACTGATGGTGAACCTTTCCAGGATATAACTCTCTATTGCAGCACCTTAGGTGCCCTGCAATACCTGAGTTTGACAAGGCCAGATGTGGCCTTTATCATTAATAAACTTAGCCAATTCATCCATGCTCCTACTACCACACATTGGGAGGCTTGCAAGAGATTACTAAGGTATCTAAAGGGCACTATCCATGATGGTTTATGGCTGCGTCCAATAGATTCTCTCTGTTTACAAGGCTATAGTGATGCTGATTGGGCCAACTGTCTCGACGATAGGAGATCCACATGTGGCTATGTCATGTTCTTAGGATGCAACCTCATATCTTGGTCTGCCAAGAAGCAGCAGGTGGTTGCTAGGTCCAGCACTGAGAACGAATTTCGAGCTCTAGCAAATGATGCTGCTGAAATTCGATGGCTTCAATCTCTGTTAAAGGAATTGCATGTTCCTATTGTTAAAACTCCTATCTTATGGGTTGATAATCAGTCTGCCACATCTCTAGCCGCCAATCCTGTGTTCCATGCTCGTTGCAAGCATATAGAAATTGATCTCCACTTCGTTAGAGATCAAATATTAGCACATCAACTAGCAGTTCAATATGTGCCTTCGCTGGACCAGGTTGTAGATATTTTAACCAAATTGTTAACAACAGACAGATTTAACTATCTCAAAAGCAAACTTCAAATAGCTTCTTCACCTTTTCGTTTAAGGGGGGATGTTAGCCATACAGTTAAATCCGTTAGTTAGTTAACTGAATCAGTTAGTTTGTTTTCTTGTTTCTGTTATTTTCAGTTGTTTCTTTCTTTCATCTTGTACTGTACTGAATTCTTCTATATAAATAACAGAACAACCAATTGTTTAGTTGAGCTTTTTTTGGCATTTCAATTCTTTCTTTCTTCTGGTTTTGTACCTTTTGCTTGCCAATGTTCAAAGCCTCACAAAATTAAACAGCCAAGAATCAAATATAGGAGTAGGAAATAAATAACAAAGGTCCTTCTTTGAATAATATTCAATAATATAGATAATAAGACTTGTAAGAGTAGAAATCTCGTCCATTAATTTGTTTCATAAAGCATGGAATCAGATAAAAACAAATAATTTCCGCTTTCAAACTTAATATTATAAAACTCAAACCAGTTAGTCTAAGAATAGCGGATAGAGAAATTTACCTTGTCACTGGTGAAGCTGTTATTCGCAAAGAAGAAGCAACAAACGAAGGTCGGTACTTGCGGTGTGAGTTTGAGAAGAAGACTGTCACAAGGTATGATTGACGACAAATTAATCTTCAAATTTCTAGGATTAGGGTTTGTTGGGCTTGGCTCATGGCTAGAGTGGAAGAGAAAAAAAATTTGTGGATCTGCCAAATGAAAAAGAAGGGTAAGTAGGGTATGAATTAGTAAGTAGAATTAGTAAGTAGTGGAATGGAATTATAATTCCACCAAATGAAAAATGAAAAAGCAATTCTGTTAGTTTGGGGAAATAAGCATTACAATAATTTTCTTTTCCAAAATTGTTATTTCCAACCAAACAAAAGAATCAAACTCATTAATATTCCATTCTATTCCTTTCTGGTCCATTACCATATACATTACTCATATGTTAGACAAACATACAAGCTTTTTTTTTTTTTGAGACAATCACACGCACACAAGTTCTGTCTTGAAGCTTGATATTCTTTGAGGTAGACGAACCAAACTTAGAATTTCAAATGTAAAATCATAGATTAGCACTGATTACAGTCCAGCCCATGACGAAAACTAGGATTATAACATTATTTTGATCGAGCTTTTTGTGCTAGTATAGTAGTATATGTGCTAACATATCTAAAAACTCCTAATTCGAAAGTAACTTTATTATTTGTTTAATGTATACATTATATTGTTTCAATATGAAAGTATATACTAGATAAATTATTAAATAGAATGTAGGGTTGGGTAAAATAAGCACTATTCAATAATTTTCCCTGTACATATATATATCTGGTAACTTTTGGGTAATGTTTGCATGAGATACTGATTTTGAAAATGTACTATAGGAAAGGCCCTAATATATATAGATATACAATTAAATAATGGAAGATAATCAATGTTGTTTAATTAATCCGAGCACTTCAAACTGAGCCTCGATGATGCAAGTATCATTCAACAGAAATCCATTGTCTAATTGTTTGAACTTTGCCAGCGACATAAATGTAGGAAAACCCCATCCGTTTGAAGAAAAGAAAACATTATTAGCTGCATGTAACATCATCATAATTCCAAAAATTAAAATAATATATATAAATATTTTAAAGAAAGTTTCAAACTCTTAAATTATTGACACTCACGCCTGATGCCGCCCAAGTAATATATTATTAAGCTAGCAATTCACTAAGACTATGTTTAGAAATTGAATTTTAGAAATTAAAATAAAAAAACAAACAAACAAAAAACGAAAAGACATGAAAAATGTAGGAAAAACACAGTGTGAGAACTAAAAGAAAAATCAATTTTTCATGTTCGATTTAAATTTTTTTCGTACCAAACATAACAAATTAATTTTTCTTTTATTATCATTTTTAAGAATTCATGTCTTGAAAATTTAAACATTAGAGAATTGTTGAAAAATCATTCATCTATAATTTTACCATACAAAATTAATTAGCTAGACATTTAAAGCAAAACGTGTATTGTATGAATCAAATTAAATAGTGAATTGTCTCCCATAATGATCTCACCTTTTTGCTCAAAATCCTTTCCATTAATTTGGTGCTTCAAACGCAAAACGTAATTAACAAAGAGCTTAGTGTTTGGAGGAAGACTTGAAGTATCCAATTGTAGAAACAATGAAATATTGGTTCCATTTCCTTCTCCGAATCCATTAGGATAAATCACAATTTTCCTGCTCATGAGATATATATATATATATATATATATATGTTATTTATCTATATATAGATATATAATTTTGAGAATGAAAATATCATTCTGTATGTAACATATATACCATATGTAGTCTCCACCAAAAAATGGTTGAGATGCATGCCGGTCTTGGGTTATAGCTGAAAAATCACCAATCTTCCAAGTATTAGTGCATTTAATTGGGTCTTCGATCATTGTTAAACACTCTCCTTTGATTGTGTTTTTGACCACAAAAATCTCTGCCCCAAAAGCACAACTTCCATTGACAAGGAATCCATTGGAACTATCATTGAATGTTTTAAGGTCAATATATTTGATAATGCTCCATTTTGTCTTCATTGCATGAAACCGCAGTACATTTGCATTATCTACACTAATCAACCAAAAGAAGAATTAACAGAATGAACGAGATTATTACATAAAAACATCTATATTTGTTTTGTTCATTATCCTTTGCAAAAAAAAAAAAACAAATAGCTTGCTCAATATAAAAGATTAACCTAACTACGAAGATGTTTTAATAAACCAGCACGTGTAGTAAATAGTAAGCGAATTTCATCCTATAAAACTGTCCGTGCAATATTAAATATATATATACATCTCTCCCTCATAATTTGCATCTTTGAGTGATATAGTGTAATCATTATCTATAAATAATTAGTGAAGTGTAATTAATATTTTCGATCATTATTTATAAATATTTTGTAGAAATTGATCCTCTAAACCAACTCACTATCCAACTCATTTGAACCAACTAACTTAACTAACTTTCGGTTATGTTAGTTAGTTAGTTGGTGCTATCCTTGTTTTGAGTTAGGACTATATATAAGTCTAGTCTTTTCACTTCTATATGGGACATATAACAGAGAGAGGATTGAAGAGAGAATTGCTTAGGGGTTCTAAGCTGAGAGTTCTGTTCTTGAAGAGGGTCAAGAACAAGGGGTGTACTCGGGTTGATAGAGAGAAAACTGTGACTGTTTTCTCTGGTGTGTGTCGAGTACCATCTGAGCTGTGATTGCTCTGGTTATTGTAATTGTACCGTTGCTCTCTTATTCACATATTAATGAAGATTGGTGATGTTTCTCAGCTGGAGTATGGCCAGGGATCATATTGATCTCTAGGACCGGAACCAGGATAAAATCGTGTGTTGTTCTTTGTTTGATTTCGGGTTTGATTCATTGTGTTGATTAATTGGTTTATGTTCATTATTGCTGTCAAAGTTGTGAGTTCATTGCAGATTTTATGATTGAATCCTCAAGGTTATTTCCGCTGAAATTACAACAAAATCAGAGCTTAGGTTCAAGATCCATTTGAGGAATTCAAGAATCAAGATTCAATCAAGACTCATCTGCAACCTTATGACAGGATCAGCAAGATTTGAACTTGAGAAGTTCAATGGGACAGGGGACTTTGGCCTATGGAGAGAAAGTTTGAAGGGAATTCTTGTTCATCAAAAGGTTGCTAAGGCATTGAAACCCAAGGAAGAACTCACTGACAAGTTGCAGAAGGAAGAACTTGAAGATATGGAGGAATTGGCATATTACACTATCATAATGTACTTGTCCAATACAGTGAGAAGGAAGGTTCAGAATATGAAGACAGCTCGAGAACTATGGAGCAAGCTTGAAGAGATTTACATGAAACCCTCTCTAACTAACAAGATTAATTTGTTAGAATCTTTATATGGTTTTAAAATGTCTTCTCATTTGTCTTTAGATGATAACCTTGATGTATTTAACCAAATCATTATAGGGTTGGCTAACTTGAAGCACACTGTTGATGAAGAAAGCCAAGCTGTCATTCTTCTCAGATCTTTGCCACCTGCATACCAAGAATTAAAGGCTGTGATCAAGTATGGAAGAGATACTCTCACCCTTGATGATGTTCTTGGAGCCTTGAAGTCCAAAGAACAAGAAATGTCCAAGGAGAAAGACAATGTCAAAGATGAAGCTTATTTGGCCAGAGGAAGAGACAACAATAGGGGCAGAGATCACTACAGAAAGGATCATTTCAAAGGCCAACATAGATCCCAATCAAGATCGAAATCAAGAGAAAAATACCATAAGGACAGAAAATGTTTTTTCTGTGGGAAAGTAGGTCACATCAAGAGGTTTTGCATTGAGTTCAAGAACAAACTCAAAGAAGACAGAGAAAAGAAGCATGATTCAGCTTCTAATGTTGAAGAATCAGATCGTTGCTCATCTGATGGAGACTAGTACATGGTTTCAGATCAAAGAATCACAAATGAATGGATTCTTGATTCTGGATGCACATACCATATGTGTCCTATCCTTGAAAATTTTATTGACTATAGGAAAGTAAATTCTGGTATTGTACTAATGGGAAATGACAATTCTTGCAAGGTAATTGGCATTGGAAAGGTTGCTATTAGGCACTTTGATGGTACTGTTCGAATGCTACATGAAGTAAGGCATATACCAGAACTTAGAAGGAATTTAATATCACTTGGTACTCTTGAGGATGAAGGCTACAGTTACAAGTCTAACAATGGTCAGATGAGAATTGCAAAGGGGTCTCTTACTATCATGAAAGGTGAAAAGAAGAATGGTTTGTACATTCTGCAAGGAGATACAGTAATGGCTTGTGAAGCTAGTGTTGTGCAACACCAAGAAACTGAGATGGAACTGTGGCATAAAAGGATGGGTCACATGAGTGAGCAAGGGATTAAAGAACTGACCAAGCAAGGGCTCTTAGGAAATTTCAAACCGAACTCATTACCTTTATGTGAAGCATGTGTGTTGGGAAAGCATCATAGATTGAAATTCATGGCTGGCCACCATTGTTCTAAAAGACCACTAGAATATGTTCATGCTGATTTATGGGGTTCTCACAAGGTTGGAACTCACTCAGGTAAACACTATTTCTTGTCCATTGTAGATGATTTCAATAGGCATGTATGGGTTTATTTACTTAAAACCAAAAATGAATGTCTTGAGAAATTCAGAGAATGGAAAATTGAAGTGGAAAATCAGTATGAAAGGAAATTGAAAGTGCTTAGGACAAATAATGGTTTAGAGTTCATTAATACTGAATTTGGCTTGTTATGTTCTGAATTTGGAATTGTTAGGCATAGAACTGTTAAGCACACCCCTCAGCAAAATGGTGTTGCTGAGAGGATGAATAGAACTTTGTTGAACAAGGTTAGGTGCTTGTTGATTAGTTCTGGTTTAGGTAAAATCTACTGGGGAGAGGCTTTGATCACTGCATGTTATTTGATTAATAGGAGTCCCAGTAGAGTGATTGATTTAAAAACTCCCTATGAAAAATTGCATGGCACTACACCTAAACTGAATCACTTGAAAATATTTGGCTGCACTGCATATGCACACCAGAAACTTGACAAATTGGAACCTAGGGCACTTAAATGTTTCTTTCTTGGATATCCTAAGGGTGTTAAAGGGTATAGACTATGTCATGTTGAAAATGGAAAACCTAAGATTATCATATCTAGGGATGTATTCTTTAATGAGCATGATTTCATGCACTTGACATCCAAGGAAGGCAAGGGTTCTGATGTTGCAGGTACTAACAGGGATGACCTTGCTGAGTTGGAGATCAACACTGACAAGATTGAAGTCTCCATTGATTTACCCCACACACCAGAAGCAAAGACATCTCTTGAGGTGGAAACACAGGGTGCAGACACAACTGAGGCTGGTACAGATACAGCTGAGGTGGAAACTAGGCAAGATGATCAACCAGATTTGACCAACTATCAATTGGCTAGAGACAGGTCAAGGAGAGAAATTAGACCTCCCATTAGGTATGCTGAAGCTGATCTGATAGCCTATGCCCTGGCTGTGATACAATCTGAGAGTGAACCTGAACCAACTACCTATGAAGAAGCAATTGCATGCAAATCAAAGAAGAAATGGCTTGCTGCAATGGGAGAAGAGATGCATTCCTTGAAGAAGAATAGAACTTGGATTCTGGTGCCAAGACCAAAAGACAAGAAAGTTGTCTCCTGCAGATGGTTGTTCAAAGAGAAAGAAGGAATGTCAGAGGGTGAACCACCTAGATATAAAGCTAGATTGGTAGCTAAGGGATTCACACAGGTTGAGGGAGTTGATTACACAGATATCTTCTCACCAGTTGTGAAGTACAAGACCATTAGAATGATGTTAGCCATTGCTGCACACAATGACTTGGAAGTTGAGCAGTTGGATGTCAAAACTGCATTCTTAAATGGTTTTCTGAATGAAGAGATATTCATGGAGCAACCACCTGGTTTTCAGGTGGAAAATGGCAAAACTGATCTGGTTTGCCTGCTTAAAAGGTCATTGTATGGGTTGAAACAGTCACCTAGACAATGGAATCAAAGGTTTAACCAATTTGTTCAGAGTATTGGTTTTTCAAGGTCAAAATTTGACTCTTGTCTTTACTACAAGGAACTAGGAACACCTAAGGTTGTGTACCTACTACTATATGTTGATGATATGATGATCATCAGCAAAGACAAGGCTGAAATACAAGTCATTAAGAACAAACTCAACTCTGAATTTGAAATGAAGGACTTGGGAGCAGTCAAGAAAATCTTGGGAATTGAAGTCATGAGGAACAAGCAAGAAGGAAAGATGGTGCTAACTCAAAGAAGCTACATTGAGAAGGTGATCAAGAAGTTTAACTTAGATTCATCTAAGGCCACTGCAGTTCCACTTGCAGGGCACTTCAAGCTGTCTAATGAGTACTGCCCTAAAACTGAAACTGAAAGGGAAAATATGAGAGGTGTACCATATGCTATGGCTGTTGGATGTCTAATGTATATCATGGTCAGTACTAGACCTGATATAGCACATGCTCTAAGTGTTTTGAGTAGGTTTATGGCAAACCCTGGGTTAGAGCATTGGAATGCTGTAAAGTGGCTGATTAGATACTTGAAGGGGACAATCAAGTATGGTCTGATTTATCAGAAAGACACATCTGATGTGAGGTTAGAAGGCTATGTTGATGCTGATTATGCATCAAATAGGGACAATAGAAGGAGCACCACTGCCTATGTATTCATGATTAACAAAAGCTGCATATGTTGGAAATCACAACAACAGCCAGTGGTGGCTCTGTCAACTACTGAATCAGAATTCATGGCCACCACTGAAGCATTCAAGGAAGCTATATGGTTACAAGGAATACTGCAAGAGCTGCTACTGCTCAAAGATAAAGGGACAGTCTATTCAGATAGTCTGTCATCTATTCACTTGTGTAAGAATCCCGTATACCATGAGAAAAGCAAGCACATTGACATTAGATTGTATTGGATTCGAGAGAAGATTGAGGACAGGGTTCTGGAATTGGAAAAGGTGCACACAAGTGACAACCCTGCGGACATGGGAACTAAGGTTCTTACATTCAGTAAACTGATGCATTGTCTCAGTTTGCTGAACATTTCGAGATATCACATCATCAAGACTTCAGTGAAAATACTCTGATAAATTGCTTTAGAGAATCAAGGTGAAAATTTGTGGAAATTGATCCTCTAAACCAACTCACTATCCAACTCATTTGAACCAACTAACTTAACTAACTTTCGGTTATGTTAGTTAGTTAGTTGGTGCTATCCTTGTTTTGAGTTAGGACTATATATAAGTCTAGTCTTTTCACTTCTATATGGGACATATAACAGAGAGAGGATTGAAGAGAGAATTGCTTAGGGGTTCTAAGCTGAGAATTCTGTTCTTGAAGAGGGTCAAGAACAAGGAGTGTACTCGGGTTGATAGAGAAAAAACTGTGACTGTTTTCTCTGGTGTGTGTCGAGTACCATCTGAGCTGTGATTGCTCTGGTTATTGTAATTGTACTGTTGCTCTCTTATTCACATATTAATGAAGATTGGTGATGTATGTCAGCTGGAGTATGGCCAGGGATCATATTGATCTCTAGGACCGGAACCAGGATAAAATCGTGTGTTGTTCTTTGTTTGATTTCGGGTTTGATTCATTGTGTTGATTAATTGGTTTATGTTCATTATTGCTGTCAAAGTTGTGAATTCATTGCAGATTTTATGATTGAATCCTCAAAGTTATTTTCGCTGAAATTACAACATATTTTTAACATTTTCAGTATATGGATACATAATTAATTTACAGCCTTAATTTTTTATATGACTATTTTAGTAACTAATTATGGTAGGCGAATTAGTTATAATTTGTTTCGTACTATATTTTCTACCTAGAGATAATAGAGAACTAATTGGACATTATATAATATAATAAGAAATTTAAAATGTTAAAAACCGATACGAACGTACCTTGGGAAGTAACATACTGCTCCCGAATCTGATCATAGAGAAAGAAAGTAAAAATAGCATGGACCTCCCAACCAATAGGGAGATTGGTGTCTATTAATCTCAAGAAAACAGAAATATGATCTTCCCCACCATTTGTTTTGTCTCCATTTGGGAATATACTTATTTCCCTGCCATTAAAACCCACATATTGTCAGTAAAATAAATAAAAAAAAACAAAAAATTCTAACAGGCACCCATGGTATTAGTATCAATATTGTTATCGGTGCTTAGTACCACTTAATTAAAGGTAGCTTATTTTGATTCTCTAACAATATTCAATAAAAGTTATTACTTTAAATTATATAAAATTTAATATACTTAATTCTAGTGCTTTTTGACATTAATCTGTCTACCTTTATGAACATTTCTTAGAGGACCAATATTAGACAGCGGAATGTGAATGTTCGTAAATAAAATTTCTTTTTGAGTGGTGCATGTCAATTAAGTAAAATTCGATAATTTTTTAATAATTTTCATAAATTTATACAATACTCTAGTAAATATGAGCATAGCCGGACCCACATTGTAGCGAGGGGGGGCAGTCGCCCCCCTGAAAAAAAAAAATCGAGAAAAAAATGTATATGTATTTTAATTAGTTACAACATATATTTGTATTAAAAGATGATATTTATAGACATAATAGTAACCTTGGTATAATGGTTAAGATAGTTGGTAAATAGGTTAGAGGGTAAAGGTTCAAACCCCACTAACTACCTTTTATATTTTCTTTTTAAATTTATTAATTTAGTGCTGCTTTAATGTGTTAGTCCCAATACTACCAATATTAATTTAGTGCTAGTCTCAATACTCACTAAAAACAAAACAACAATAAAAACAAAAAAACTACCTTTAGTCATGATAAATTTTTAGTAACATAAGTTTTTTTTGTAAATAACTGTAACTTAATCACAATAAATTAAAAAATTATTTGTAAGATATAAGTTGTCTCTAATTAATTTTAGTTACAATAAATATTGTGACTAAAATACATTTAATTCCAACATATTATAATTTGTATGGGTAATACTTTTGTAATAAGTATTTTAGTAATATTATAGAAATAATGATTTATAATTAATTATAATTTTATTATTTTTAATAATTAAATTTTATTGTGATTAAAAATAAAAAAAATTAAAAGAAAAAGATGTCATGTATTCACTAATATTAATTAAAGAAATGTCCTAATTACAACCAAAAAAAATGCGCACAGTACACTAATTTATGTATTTTTTAAGTACTTAATACAACGATTAATTGTGATGCAACGATTATAAAGATAAACTAATGTAATGTTTTACTGAACAAAATTCAGTCCTGTATATTTAGATGTAAAATGTTATATATATGTTGAGAGGTGTAGTAAATACCAGTTGTAGCCTCCGGCTTCAAACTCAGAACGGTAATGAGTTATTGGGGATTTCGAAAGAGACGCAAATGATTCGATTTTAAGCAAGAAGTGACTTGGCACAACATCTCTTCCTGATAGAAAATATATAAAAATTAAAGGGTTAATGAGGCCATAACTATATAGCACAACTTTTCAATGATAATATAGCCAACTAGGTAAGGCTGTAATATAGCAGGGGTTTTCAAAAATTAATTACATCATCATAGCAATTATGTTTTTTGAAAATTATTTCATATATTATTTTTTTTATTTTTTTTTTAAAATTGATGGTTGCTTTTTTATGTCGGTTGTTATGTGAATTTTGGTTGCGATTTAAATTGCTGCGTTAGTTGCTAAACATGTTTCTATATTGATTTTCGTAAAAAAAAACTATATTAAAGTATAAAAATAAAAATAGACCTATAATTAATTACAATTATCTTAGAAGATTATATTAGATTATATTGTGTATGTAATTGTTAATTAGTCAGCAGAAATAATTAAAGATAATATTTTTCGGACCAACATTACATTACACGTTATTGAATCAATATCCTATATAAAAATCTTTTACTTCCAACGAAACCATTAATTTATTAGGAAGAAAGAAAAAACATTATACTTTAATTTTTTTTTAATTGAAGCTTTTTATTATACTTTAATTTCTTAATTATTAATATTTCAACTAAGGACTAATTAATATATGAAATAATTATCAGACAAATTATCTAAATGAGAATTGCTAAGAGTATATACCTTAAGATATCAAAACACTACTAGAAAAAGTAATTATTAGTACAATTTAATATTAGCATAACTTTAGCATATTAAGGTGGTGATAATAGTAATGCTATATCTAAAATCAATAATCTTCGTAGTACTTACGATGAAGAGATGGTGATCCAGAAACATGGGCATAGCTATAAGGGGCCCGAACTTGAGGCGGTGGTGGTGGCGGTGGTGGAATAGGACAAACGGCGGGCCGGGAAGGCACAGCCACCCCTCCACGCTGTAAGCCAGCTTGCAACATAGGTAGTAATAAAGGAAGAAGACCAAAAGGTGTTGCTGCTTGATTACTACCACCACCACGCGGCGGAGAACCTGTTTCACTACCTAATTCCAAAATAAGCTTTAATTAAAATTATATAAGCTTTCATATATAATGATAATGATGTGTATTTATGAGATGCATATAGTTGGATTTTGAGATATATTAT
Organism: Cannabis sativa; assembly: GCF_029168945.1. NCBI lineage: Eukaryota > Viridiplantae > Streptophyta > Magnoliopsida > Rosales > Cannabaceae > Cannabis > Cannabis sativa. Next base: position 64,553,954 of record NC_083604.1, on the reverse strand, counting down.
AACTACATATATTTAAGCAAGGGTGTCACAATTTATTATTTAATTATTAAATGGTAATCATTTTTTTTATTATCATTATTGAGATAAAAAATAAAAAAATATTAAATGGTATTGGTAGCTGCAAATAAATATATACAATTACCCTCAATTTCTTGGGAAGTTTCATCATTATGATCATCGAATACCCCCATGAGTAAGCTTAATACGTCTTGGCTGCCATCTTCGGCTGCGGAAGATGACGAGGAACTATCTTGATCGAGGGAACGATTTATACGAGATGTCATTATATATTTGATATTTCCCCTATTATTAAGATGGTTTTACAGATTATGAATATGTTATCGTTTTTTTTTTTTATATATATATATATAAATACATTTTTTATTATTAATTATATATTTGAAAAAAGCGTGAATCATTTTTGGCTTGAGTTAAGTTTTCACTCCTACTTTTCTTGCTAAGCGTGGATACATCCTTTTTCATTTTCTCGTATTCTCTTGTAATAATACTTATTCGTTTCTTTTTTTTGAGTAGAAACAAAATATTCCTTTATACCTGTCGTCCACGATTCACCATAACTTTTTATTTATTTTGTTATCTTTTTCTGTTGGAACTTTGTATGAAATTATGTAAAAATAGAAAAGTGAAGTGTGTGAGTAGGAGTCCCACATGAGATAGAAACATTATATTTGAAGTATATATCTAGTGCAAGTTTGAGATATGGATTGGGGTCCCAAGGCGTACACAGTTTTGCACGCATGGGTGAGGACTCACACACTGGACCACCACACACGCGCCTGTCCGACCGAACCGGGGCAGGTGAGGTGTCACTTTATTTTTTAAAGAAAAATTATTTAATTAAATAAATATTTATTATTTATTTATTTATTAATTAATTAATTTTAACACGTGATCAGAAAAGAGGTAAAACGCGATCAGTCAATGATCCGCCTTTTCCTCCAACAATCCTACTCCTCCCACGAACGATAATATTACCGTTTTCTGGCTGTTTTATTACAGTAGGGTGTTACAGAGCGATACAGTTCGGTGCAGAACGTATCGTACTTATACAGAGGCTGTTTTATCCTGGGGACGCCGTGGTTGCTAGACTGCCGTGCACACATCGGGCAGAGCGGCGAAACGTCTTAAAGAGAGCGACATTGTCCGCGACTCAGCCAGATTATTCTATCGGTAATTCGTTCCAGTTTCATTGCTTTTAATTTCGGTATAACAATTTTAAGACGCTCAGTTCTGCTATGGCTGCTACCGATGAATTTTCTGGTTCTGCTTCTAACGATATTAACAAGCCTTTCCGTTTTGAGGGATTACATTTTAAGCGATGGAAACAGAAGATGCTGTTCTACCTGACGATGAAGAAAGTTGCTTTCGGTCTCACTGCACTGAAGCCAGTCGTCTCTGAAGCTTCTACCGACAAGGACAAAGAGGCTGAATGCGATAAGCAACAAAAGGATTTGTACTCACACACTGGACCACCACACACGCGCGCCGCTGTCCGACCGAGCCGGGGCGGGTGAGGTGTCACTTTATTTTTTAAAGAAAAATTATTTAATTAAATAAATATTTATTTTTTATTTATTTATTTATTAATTAATTTTAACACGTGATCAGAAAAGAGGTAAAACGCGATCAGTCAATGATCCGCCTTTTCCTCCCACGATCCTACTCCTCCCACGAACGATAATATTACCGTTTTCTGGCTGTTTTATTACAGTAGGGTGTTACAGAGCGATACAGTTCGGTGCAGAACGTATCGTACTTATACAGAGGCTGTTTTATCCTGGGGACGCCGTGGTTGCTAGACTGTCGTGCACACATCGGGCAGAGCCGCGAAACGTCTTAAAGAGAGCGACATTGTCCGCGACTCAGCCAGATTATTCTATCGGTAATTCGTTCCAGTTTCATTGCTTTTAATTTCGGTATAACAATTTTAAGACGCTCAATTCTGCTATGGCTGCTACCGATGAATTTTCTGGTTCTGCTTCTAACGATATTAACAAGCCTTTCCGTTTTGAGGGATTACATTTTAAGCGATGGAAACAGAAGATGCTGTTCTACCTGATGATGAAGAAAGTTGCTTTCGTTCTCACTGCACTGAAGCCAGTCGTCTCTGAAGCTTCTACCGACAAGGACAAAGAGGCTGAATGCGAGAAGCAACAAAAGGATTTGGACTCCTGGGTTGAAAACGACTTCCTCTGTAAGAATTTTATTCTTAACGGTTTATCTGACGATCTGTATGACTATTATAATTCAGATAAATCGGCAAACGAAATATGGGATGCTCTGCAAAAGAAATACGATACTGAAGAAGCTGGAACTAAAAAGTACGCTGTGAGTCGCTACCTCAAGTATCAAATGGTGGACGACAAACCTGTGGAAGCCCAATCTCACGAGCTTCAGAAAATTGCACATGAGATCATCTCAGAAGGTATGACTTTAGATGAATAGTTTCAAGTTGCTGTATTAATTGATAAGTTACCCCCTTCCTGGAAAGATTTCAAAAGTACTCTCAGGCACAAGACTAAGGAATTTTCCTTAGAAAGTTTGATCACCCGCCTTCGTATAGAGGAGGAAGCAAGAAAACAAGACGAGAAAGATGAAGTGCTTGTTGTTTCAAACAACAACACTAAGAAATCCACACCAGCGGTTCTGAAGTCTAATGGCAAAAATTTTAAGAATCAGAACCGCAACTCGAATTCCAATTCTAGCCGCAACAACCCTCCTCGTAACAATAATTAGAGTTGGAACCATAATAGGAACCAACATGGAAGGTAGCCACCTCCACATAAACAGAATGACCCCGCACAGTTTTTGTGTTACAACTGTAACAAGCCGGGTCATATGGCACGAAAGTGTCAGAACAAGCCTAGCACAGCTCCGCGGGCTAACTTGACTGAAGAAGCTTTTACAGCTATGATCTCTGAGATCAATATGATTGGTGGATCAGAAGGGTGGTGGGTAGACATTGGCGCCTCTCGCCATGTCTGCTATGATCGTGCTATGTTTAAGACATACACTGCTGCTGATGACAAGAAAGTGTTGTTGGGAGATTCCCACACCACTATTGTTGTGGAACTGGAAATGTGGAGCTAAAGTTTACCTCGAGAAGGACCTTATTGCTGAAAGATGTAATGCACACTCCCGAGATGAGAAAGAATCTGGTTTTTGGTTTTTTGCTTAATAAGGCTGGGTTTACTCAAACAATTGGGGCTGATTTGTACACCATCACTAAGAATGGTACTTTTGTGGGGAAGGGTTATGCTACTGATGGAATGTTTAAATTAAATGTTGAATTTAATAAAGTATCTTCTTCTGCTTACATGCTGTGTGATTTTAATGTTTGGCATTCTAGACTTTGTCATGTTAATAAACGTATCATTAAGAATATGAGTAATATTGGCTTAATCCCGAAAATGTCAGAAAAGGATTTTGAAAAATGTATCTTTTGTAGTCAAGCAAAAATAACTAAGACACCACATAAATCAGTTACTAAAGAAACTGAACCTTTAGATTTGATACATTCTGATATATGTGAACTTGATGGAACGCTAACCAGAAATGGTAAACGTTATTTTATTACTTTCATAGATGATTGTTCTGACTTTACTTATGTATACTTGATGAAAAATAAAAATGATGCACTTGACATGTTCAAATTATTCATAGCTGAAATTGAGAATCAATTTAATAAGAAAATAAAAATGATTCGTAGTGATAAAGGAACAGAATATGAATCAAATTCGTTTATTGAATTTTATAATTCACATGGTATGATACACGAAAGGACTGCACCATATTCACCTGAAATGAACGGTAAAGCTGAAAGAAAAAATAGAACATTTACTGAATTAGTTATGGCTATTTTATTGAATTTTGGTGCTGCATCTCACTGGTGGGGTGAAATTTTATTAACTGTTTGTTATGTTCTGAATAGAGTTCCTAAAACTAAGAGTAAAATTTCACCTTATGAGATCTTGAAAAATAGGCAACCAAATGTGTCTTATTGTAGAACCTGGGGTTGTTTAGCTTATGTTAGGATTCCTGATCCTAACAGAATAAAACTAGCTAGTAGAGCCTATGAATGTGTATTTATTGGATATGCGGTGAATAGCAAAGCATATAGATTCTATGATCTGAATGCACATGTTATAGTGGAATCTAATGATGCTGAATTTTATGAACATAGATTTCCCTTTAAATTAAGAAATAGTGGGGGAGATCTACTAGCAATGTTCCTACCATTAGGGATAATGAGCACACTGAGAGTAATAAAATAGAACCTAGAAGAAGCAAGAGAGCTAGAGTAGAAAAAACTTTTGGTTCAGAATTTTGTGCTTACACCTTAGAGGAGGATCCTGCCAACCTCCAAGAAGCTTTGTCTTCCATAGATGCTGACTTGTGGCAAGAGGCCGTTGATGATGAAATGGACTCACTTATTAAGAACAAAACCTAGCATTATACAAACTTACCACCTGGGTGCAAAACTATAGGTTGTAAGTGGATTCTGAAAAAGAAATTAAAACCTGATGGAACTGTTGACAAATACAAAGCTCGCTTAGTAGCAAAGGGTTTTAGACAAAGAGAGAATGTAGATTTCTTTGACACTTTTTCACCTGTCACTAGAATAACATCCATTAGAGTGTTAACTTCTCTGGCTGCTATACACAATTTAGTTGTGCACCAAATGGATGTTAGGACAGCGTTCCTTAATGGTGAATTAGAAAAAAAATATACATGGATCAACCTGAAGGGTTCGTGATCCCAGGCCAGGAACATAAAGTTTGCAAGTTAGATAAATCTTTGTATGGTCTTAAGCAGGCACCTAAGCAATGGCATGAGAAATTTGACAATTTAGTTATCTCAGATGGCTTCAAAGTGAATGAAAGTGACAAATGTATTTACTATAAATCTGATAATGACATTTGCACTATTATATGCCTATATGTGGATGATTTGCTTATATTTGGTTCAAATATCCATGCTGTTAATGCTGTGAAATCATTATTATGTGCTAACTTTGATATGAAGGACCTCAGAGAAGCTGATGTAATCCTTGGTATTAAGATTACTAGGTCTGAAAAGGGAATTTCTTTGGATCAATCTCATTACATTGAGAAGATTCTTAAGAAATATAATTACTTTGACTGTAAACCTGCTTACACACCATATGATCCAAGTGTAAAGCTATTCAATAACACTGGTGACGGTGTGAGACAATCTGATTATGCGAGCATCATTGGCAGTCTTCGATATGCCACTGATTGTACGAGACCCGACATTGCCTATGTCGTGGGATTATTATGCAGGTTTACTAGTAGGCCTAGTATAGAGCATTGGCATGCTATTGAAAGGGTAATGAGATACCTTAAGAGAACCATGAACCTTGGATTACACTATCAAAGGTTTCCAGCAGTCCTTGAAGGATACAGTGATGGAGACTGGAACACTTTGTCAGATGACTCCAAAGCTACAAGTGGCTATATTTTTAGCATAGCTGGTGGCGCTGTTTCTTAGAAGTCAAAGAAACAGACTATTTTAGCACAGTTCACCATGGAGTCTGAAATGATAGCACTAGCCTCTGCTAGTGAAGAAGCAGGTTGGCTTAGAAGCCTGCTAGCTGAGATCCCGTTATGGGAAAAACCGACACCAGCTGTGTTGATCCATTGCGATAGTACCGCGACTATTGCAAAAGTCCAGAACCGTTATTATAACGGTAAGAAATGCCAAATCTGTCGTAAGCACAACTCTGTTAGAGAGTTCCTCTCAACAGGAGCTGTTAAAGTGGATCATGTACTCACTGATGACAATTTAGCAGATCCTTTGACGAAAGGACTAGCTAGAGAGAAAGTCTATAAAACTTCGAAAGGAATGAGACTATTGCCCTTAGAAAGATGAGTCACTCATAATGGTAACCCAACCTAATGACTGGAGATCCCAAGAATTAGGTTCAACGGGTAATAACAAGTTATGAGGTGATATGTGTTGATCATGCGATAGTTATACGAGAAGCATGAAGTCCTGAAGCAATAAGAGGATGAGTTAATAGAAACTCTTAATGAGATCTATACTCTATGTGGAGTGGAGTACCGAGCTACAGGAGTACTCTTAATAGACTCACCCATGTGAATGCGGGAGTGGGGCGGCTTCCTATGAAATTTGGGGCAAAATTTCTAGAGCATTCACTATACTGGGATAGACATGCATAGCCATTAACGCACGGGCTTATTTGAATACACCCTTGAAAGATTGGTGCGCGGTACGACGTTAGAGATAGAGTTCGAGACTTCAAGTCACTCTAGTAAAATCTAAATCGTATTCACTATGCAAGATTCAAATCGAAAGATATCTTCGCTGAAGCACTGTCTTACAGTTGTTTGATGTTGCTCGAGAAAATATTTTTAAAAATTTCAAGTGGGGGATTGTTGGAACTTTGTATGAAATTATGTAAAAATAGAAAAGTGAAGTGTGTGAGTAGGAGTCCCACATGGGATAGAAACACTACATTTGAAGTGTATATCTAGTGCAAGTTTGAGATATGGGTTTGGGCCCCAAAGGGTACCCAGTTACGCCCGCGCCGCCGCCGCCGCCCGTCCGATCGGCTGGGCCGGGTTGGGTTGGGTTGGCGGGTGAGGTGTCACTTTATTTTTTAAAGAAAAATTATTTAATTAAATAAAGATTTATTTTTTATTTATTTATTTATTAATTAATTTTAACACGTGATCAGAAGAGGTAAAACGCGATCAGTCAATGATCCGCCTTTTCCTCCCACGATCCTACTCCTCCCACGAACGATAATATTACCGTTTTCTTACCGTTTTTTCTTGGATCGACTTCTATATAAGTTGTATCAGAATAACGTAAGAATACATCTTTTCAACATTAAAAAAATCTTTTCTTTCTTTACGATTTTTCTGAGAGCAAACAGTAAGGTGTTACAGAGCGATACAATTCGATGCAGAACGTATCGTACTTATACAGAGGTTGTTTTATCCTGGGGACGCCGTGGTTTCTAGACTGCCGTGCACACATCGGGCAGAGCCGCGAAACGTCTTAAAGAGAGCGACATTGTCCGCGACTCAGCCATATTATTCTATCGATAATTCGTTCCAGTTTCATTGCTTTTAATTTCGGTATAACATTTTCATACTTATTCAGTTATTCCCATCCATAACATATAATAAGTTTTTATATATTGTTATGTTCAACTTCTCGATACACACCAAAAACCATCTCCAATGCATGCTATAAAAAAATATGTTGAATTTGGCATAAAAAAAATAAGTAAATATTCAAAGAAAAAAATTACATAATAGACTAAAATCTGGAGAAAAAAAAAAGTTTTTACAAAAATATTGGATTTTGGGGAAAACTTTACATTTTAACTGCCACATGGAATTTTTTACAAAAAATACAGTCTTTTTATAAAACAATCGTAAAACAACAAAATAAAACAATTAAAAACAACAGTAGAACAACTAAAAAATAACCGTAAAATAACAGTGAAAACTTAACACAATATACAGTATAAAATTTAAACAGTATTTTTGAGAAAAAAAACACAGTATTTTTGAAAAAAATTCCGACCCAAAGCAAAAAAGAAAAAAAGTTAGAAATTTCATTATGTAGTTGATGAGTGCACATTTGTACACTCATTTTTAGTCAATTATTAGATGAATTAGTATTTATTTTTGTATAGATTTGATGTGTTTTCTCCAAGTGTGTAGGTTTGTGCTGATAAGACATTTTGTGATGGACTGAGATCTTTGAGCCCATTTTTGACAATGATTTCATCATTTTCTTGAAGAGCTTAGATAGAGCTTGTTCCCAGCTTTCCAAAACATATTAAATCATCTCATTTGGATCGAGTCCGGACGCAAAAGTTATACATGATTTACTGAACAAGGTCGAAACAGAAAAATAGCATGTGGTGCTATAGAGCCCAAATTGCTGCACTATAGCGCCGATTCTAAGAAAACAAATTTTTTTTTGCGCTAAAACAAAGCCTCAAGGAGTACCGCATGGCGCTATAGCACAACACATATCTTTTTTATAAAAAAATCCTAATTTTAATGGGATTCATCTATCTTTTTTTGGTCTATATAAAGAATGAGGTCAATCGAATTTAAGGATGACAGGAGAGATAGAAACAAGCAACTTTGAGATTAGAAAATACATTGAAGAGCGAGAAAGAAGAGACTCGAAGCAATCATCATCAACTTTCATCATCAGGGTTCTCTTCTTCTTCTTCTTCTTCTTCTTCTTCTTCTTCTTCTTCTTCTTCTTCTTCTTCTTCTTCTTCTTCTTCTTCTTCTTCTTCTTCTTCTTCTTCTTCTTCTTCTTCTTCTTAATTATTTAATTATAAACATGATTATTGTAGTTATTATGTTTGTGATTATGAACTAAATATTCATTTTAGAGTGTTGATGGAACTATTTTAGATTACGAATTCAAGTTTTTAGATTATTCTCATATTTGTTTATGCAATTTTGTGCTTATTATCATCTTCTTAATGCTTGATCACCATTAATTAGTATAGAAATTTTAAGTTTTACACTTGAGAGAGGTAATATAAAATCGGACTTAGAATCGCATGACATAAGAAAAGTGTGAGATTGAGAGATTCCACTAATTCTATGAGTTTCACTTAAAGAGAATTATATTGCTTTATGAGTGCTTAATTGATTAACATTGAATAGATATATCTTGTTAATTAATTTAAGCTAAATCTATCATCACTCGAGAGAGATTAATAGATTACATCAGAATTCTTGAAACTACAAATTATAGGATAAATTGGGATAATCGGTAAATTGAGATTCATAGTTTGAAATAAGAAAATCAATGCTCTAGGTTTTTACTTTCTGATTAAAAATCGTTGTTTGTATGTTTATTTTTTCATTTATTTTATTATTTGATTCTTAATTGTAATTTACTTTGTGTTATCTAATTAAAGTATAAAATTAAAAAGTATAATAATTAGTAAAATTTAATAATCAATCCTTGTGGGTTAGACAACCGTTTTAGTATTAAAACTTTGCTATAATAATGTTGTACGCTTGTAGTAAAAAATTGTGTATCAAGTTTTTGGCGTCGTTGTCGGGGATTGAAAATTCTTAAATTATTGCTAATATTGTTACTAAAAGTTTTTGCTTTAAATTAGATTTTATTTTGTTTGTTGCTTTGTGGTTCAGTTTATGCGAAAGAATCTTGAGATTGAAACAACTCTAAAGCGATTCAAAGTGAAGAAAAAAATTAAATTTCACCATGGCAACCAATAACAACAATGGCCTTAATAACAACCAACCAGAACCTACTGCAGTTTATGCACAATCATGGGTTGTTCGTGATTAGTGCTTCCATGTGGTGAATGAAAATCTGACTGGTATTGCTAATCCAATCATTGCTGCTAATAAAAAGCATGCTTTAATCAATATGGTGCAACAGAATCAATTTGGTGGCTTGGCTACTGAAGATCCCAATATCCATCTAGCCATATTTCTGGAGGTATGTGCTACTGTGAAGATGAATGGTGTTACTGATGGCGCCATAAGACTACGACTCTTTCCTTTCTCCTTAAGGGATAGAGCAAGAAGTTGGTTACAATCTCTGCAGCCAGGTTCTATAACTACATGGGATGAAATGGCTAGAAAGTTCATGGTATAAAATTCTTTCCTCCATCAAAGTCTCCTGAAGCGAGAAGCACCGACCCTTTTTCCTATCTAAAGGGTCGTCCATGACCTAGGAGGGGGATCCGTAATTTTGAACACTTAGAAAAATAAACACTTTATCATTCTTTTTGCAATCAAGAGCATGCTCTTGATTTTTGTAACTCAGATCAATAAAACACAAGCGCAGTAGGCTATTATCGACATTCAGGGTCGAACCTCTTTAGATTTTGGTGTCTTTTATTTACTTTTATCGCTAATTCTGGTGTTATTAACTACATTTATTACTGTGATTTTGATTTAAATCTTATTTATTACGACTCCACGTCGGTTGGCTAAAACTCCAGTCAACAATTACTGATTAGACTTTCTATTTTGTTAAATGACAAAATAAAGCATGTATTTTCTAAAATTATTAAAAAAAAAAGGGCCATGAGCTCAATTTTTAACAATTTTTTTAGTATAACCAACTTAAAAATAATTCCTGATATGAACAGATACAGAAAATATAACCAATGTTATCATAACACCTCTATATCGAATTATTATTAAGTTTTATTTTGACAAAAAATCAATTCAGTGTTCTATTTGTACTATTTTAGAAAATACAGGGTCTATTTTATCATTTAACAAAATAGAGGGTCCAATTAGTAACTTTCGCAAAACACAGGATCTAAAATGGTATTTACCCTTAATTAAGCACTCATTCTAATTTTTTGCCTCTATTACATTTTCTTAATACTTACACTCAACTGTTATATACTATTTCTCTTTAATTAATAACATTTTGTAAATGAATCGTAATTAATTTTTTTTTTTTTAACCCTTACAAAGTTAATTAAAATTCTTTTCCTTATAATTACACATTTAAATCTTTTTTCTTTCTTTCTTTCCAAACAAGAAAAAGAAAGTACTTTTTCTGTTATACAAATTACAAAAAGATAATGAAGTTATGAAAACTAAGTAAAAGGTAAACTTCATAAAAAAAATTAAAAAAAAAAAAAAAAAAACCTAAGGAGTTGATATTAATTTGTATAGTGCAATGAGGTTGATATTTTATTTTTGTTTTTTGTTTTGTAGTTATTTTATAGTTATTTTCTTGTTGCCTAGGTATTAATAAGGGTAAATTAATATTGGGTCTCACACATTCTGATTTAATAAATAATATAAAAAATCGCTAACAATTCAGAAGATGTCATATATTATGGTATTAGAGACCTTAAAGTACTCAATAGCAATGCTCTAAGAGCACTCCCAACAACTTCTCTACTCTATCAATTTTTTTTTTATTTTATATCAAACTTTTACATTATAGCGTAACAGAATTTTTGGTTTAACAGAGTTTTTTGGTTTTCTACGTTATTTTTAACAGAATATTTCAATTACTTAACACAATATTCTTTATGAATTTATAATATTATTATATATATTTAAAAATAAAAATTGTTAACTCTTAAAAAATATAAATTAAACCCTTAAAATCTTAACTCAACTCCAACAATATGAACTTCTCTTCAACCGTGAACTATGCAGAGAACAAAATAATTGTGAGTAAGCTTAATTAATCGTTTCGTCAAAGAATGGCCTAATTTTGTTACTATCGACTTTTTTGGCTTCTTTTTCTCGCTATCTCTCTCTATAGTATTTCTCAGTATTCAATCTTCCTAAAAATCACATGCATTTTGTTCTAAATTTGTAATAGGTAACAAAACTCTTAGTTGTGAGTTTTTCTTTCAATTGATGGTGAATGTTTCCACTTGAATTTGAATTTTTTAATCTAACAATCTTTTGTTTTCATTTTTTTAGCAGCGTTTGACAAGATTCGAAATTAAAGAATGCGGAAAGTGGATATCGGTGGAGTTTTGGTAGAGTAGGTTGGATCGTTAGAGTTGGTGGTAAAGAATCAAATCCAGTTTGGGAACTCGCTAACGAATCTGGTCTCAAAACTTGCTTTTTCGACTACATTTATGCTCATTATAACATCTACGATCGGAGGTCCGTATGCAAATTTTCCCAGTCAGTTTTTTTTTTCCTTTTCTCCATCTTATTTCATTAATTAATATGGTTCCACTGAGCGAATTGCTCATGTGATGAGGCATGTATTCTATGTAGGTTTTATTGAATTTTGAAATTTTTCATATTAATTGTTCTTTTGAATTTCTGGTAATTTATTTTAAGGGAATTATCCCATATACTATTTTTTTTTTAAATTTACGGTTTGGGTTTTTAAAGTGGTTGCAACGTTAGTTGCAATAGGGGTTTCTATACGATTTTTTGTTGCGATTTAGGTTGCAGCGGTAGTTACAATAGAAATTTCTATATAGAATTCCGTAAAAAATACAAAAAAAAAAAAAAGTTTAGAAGTGTAAAAATGAAAAAGGTCATTTATTCTATTAGATAATTAATCTATTTAAATATATAATTTATTAATTTATATTCTTTTTTTTTATTTTTATTTTTATTTTTTTGAAAGAAAATCACTTTATTCAAAAAAACTAAACAAGGTCAGTGTAATATGGGAAGAGGAAATTGAATTTTCAAATGGTTGAAAATTCTCTTTTTATAAACAAGAGAGAGATGGAGAGAGAGAGAGATCGAGTGTGTTAGAGGGAGAGAGTGATTTTTTATTCTAGATTTTGACTATTTTTTTTAAAATTAAACAAGAGTAAAAAGGAAAGAAAATTTTTTCTCGGTCCGGCTATTGTTCCAGGCCATATGACCACTTTCTGGTTATGGATAGCTTTAAGGCAGATTGAGGCGATTGACACTCACAGCGGACCTTTCCAGTCCTTGGCCACCAAATCTGTGTCTGTGATCCACAATTATAGTAGCGATCTTGAGAGGAGTTCGGATCTGAGTTGAAGAAGGAGACCTCTGTCTTCCGTTAAGTAATCTCATGCGCCGTCAAGGACCTCCCCAATTCGCTTGAAGTAGGCACCTTTGTCGCTTTGGAGTCGCTCAAATCGGTTGGTCGTATAATCAATGACAATAAGTTTTCTATCCTTTAAATCTCTCTTTGATTTTCAACTTTTATCCCTTCACTGCAATGCTATTTTTTATATGCATGGTTTTTTTTTTCTTATTATTAATCAAGTTTATATATGTATTTACAATACTTATGTGTGAAATTCGAAGTGGTTAGTGTTTCTCAATTTTATATTTACTTATGTCGAACACTTTTATTTGTGACCGGAAGCAATTCCAAATATTTTATCTATAAAACGAAGGTGGCAGCAACATAAATCCGCTATTGTTCTTGGTGGCTCACTTTAGGCGGAGGCGTGGAGATGACATTACATTCAATGATAGTAATCGGAAAAGTAATTGTATATTCGTTTCATTTTTATATTGGACTTTTTATATAAATAGAATATATTGCTTTTTATATTAAATTTCATCGATATTAATTGTAACACGTTTTTTCAGCTTTTTCAAAATGTAATTGATTAAATTTCAAAATGTAATTTTTATTAAAATTAAATTAATTACTTTTTATGTATTTCTTTAACAAGATTGTTGATTATTTTGCTTCCAAATGCAATTCAAAAACTTACTTTTATAAAAGAAAAAATCTCGTCTTGTCTATTGACATGTTGGTGAAAGTTCTCTAAAGTTTTTTTAAGGTTGTCTTCAAGATCTTGTCTTTTGGTCATCATGGCATCGAGCAGTCACGTGGATTTCGATTTGAATGAGCAGTACGCTCAGATTAGTTTGGAGGATGAGGAAGCGGGTGTTCTGATTGGGGGAGACGATGAGGGAGATGAGACGACTTTTGACGATCGGTGGTGTTTGGTGGGGAAGTTTCTGACGGGTCGACCGGTGGACTTTGATGCAATGCGCCATTTAATGGCTTCTCTTTGGCAGCCGGGTAAGGGTGTCTTTATCAAGGAGTTGGGTACGAATCGTTATCTTTTTCAATTTTTTCATGAGTTGGATATCCAAACCGTTATAGATGGTAGCCCTTGGACGTTCAATCGAAGCCCTCTTGTTTTTCATCGTCTGAACAAGGGAGAAGATCCTAAGGAAGTGGCGCTTCACAAGCTTGATTTCTGGGTTCAGATTCATGATTTGAAATCTGGATACATGTTGGAAAAGGTGGTTCGGAGTGCGGGTGCTTATATAGGTACGTATGTTAAATCGGATCCTAAGAATTTTAATGGTATTTGGAGAGAGTACTTGCGTGTTCGTACTACGGTGGATATCGAAAAACCATTAAAGAGGAGGATGAAACTTTGCAAGGAGAATGGGGATTGGATTTGGGCGAATTTTAAATATGAACATCTTCCTACCTTTTGCTTTGTTTGTGGCATCATCGGGCATGCGGATAGATTTTTTCCTAAACGATTTGATCAACCTATTGATCAATTGGTCAAACCATATGGTGCGGCGCTACGGGCGGATCTGAAGAAGAAAAATTACTTAGTTGGTGCTAAGTGGCTTCGGAGTGGGGCTGAGGAGGGTGGTGCGGCGGCTGGCCGTGGTGGTGGGGGGCGTGCGAATGAAGATCATCATGGAGTTAAGGCTATCCCAAAGATCATGGATGTTGATTGTGTTGACCATGTTGGTGATCATGATCCCATGATTTTAGGGAAGAGTAAAAAGAAAGAAATAATTAAGGAAAGTGGGAGGGAAATTAGGCAATCGGCTATAGATGGAAATTCAGAATTTATGGAAAGTGATGATGATGTAAATATTGAGGAAGATTTGGTTGTGTTAATGGAAAGTAAGAGGAGGCGTACTGGGCGTGTGGGCCTTGAAGCTCACGTGGAGGGGGGTTCGGCTAAGGCTGTTATTGAGGATGTTGGTGTTAATGGGTCAAAAAACGATTCACAGGTGGGCCATGGTGTGCAGGCCCACCCATCATCATGAGTATTATCTCCTGGAATTGCCATGGGCTTGGGAACCCGTGGGCTCAACAATTCTTGAAGGACCTTGTGGTCCAAAAGAAGCCCAGTTACTTGTTTTTGTGTGAAACTCTTGCTAAGAAGGATGTTGTTGAAAGAATGCGTGTGGCGATTGGTTTTAAAGGAGCATTGGCGGTGGACTGTCAAGGAAAGAGTGGGGGTGTTGCGTTGTTGTGGAAGGATGAGGAGGATGTTCAGGTGTTAGAGTATGGGTTGTCCTATATTGATGTAGTTGTTTGTGGTAGTGACCAAGGGCATTGGCGGTTGACGGGAATATATGGTCAGCCGAATAGATCATTGCGCAAAAGAACTTGGGATCTTATAAGAGAGCTAAAGAACAAGTCAAGTTTGCCTTGGTGTATCATAGGTGATCTCAATAATGTTACTTCTCAAGAAGACAAAAAAGGTGGTCATCCTTATCCACGATGGTTAGTTGACGGGTTCAATGACACCTTGATGGATTGTGGCTTACATGATCTCGAGCTTTATGGTTACCCGTACACTTGGGAGCGAAGTAGAGGTACACCGGATTGGGTGGAGGTGCGTATTGATTGGGCGATGGTGACTCAATCATGGTTAGATTTTTTTTCCTTTGGCCAAGCTTTTTAATTTAGAGGTGTCTACTTCGGATCACACTCCTTTACATTTAGTTTTGATTAATGAAGTGGTGGTTGCTAAGAGTCATGTCTTTCGGTTTGAAAATTCATGGTTGAAAGAGCCTTTGTTTTATGAGATTGTTAAAAGTTGTTGGGACAATGGTGAGCCGAGGGGTGTTATGGAGAAGATCAAGTGTTTTGGTGATGTTTTATGGCATTGGGGAAAAGATTATTCGGGGAATTTTCCTAAGAGAATAAAAGAGTGTAAGCTTGAGGTTCAAAAGTGGAAGCGGGGCCGTGATGGGGTGTCGGTTGAGAACTACAAGAATGCTTCAGCCAACTTGAATAGTGTGTTGTTGCAACGTGAGATTTTTTGGAAGCAGAAAAGCAAGCAACTTTGGTTGCGTGAAGGGGATAGTAACTCTAAGTATTTCCATGCCTCAGCTACTTCTAGAAGACGTCGCAATTCCATCCAAAAGCTTAAAGATTCAGATGGTGTTTGGGTGGATTGGAAAGTACGCCTCCCTTCGGTTATGGTGGATTACTTTACCACGTTGTTTACTGCTTCAGCTGTCTCGGACCAGGAGGTGTTGCATTGTGTTCCTTCGGCTGTTACTAGTGAACACAACAACCGGTTATTAGAACCGATTTCTGATGAGGAGATTCGTCGAGCTCTCTTTCAGATGCATCCGGATAAATCTCCGGGTCCTGATGGCATGACGCCGGGTTTTTACCAAAACTGTTGGAGCACTGTAAGTCATGATATTATCACTCTTGTTAAGAATTTCTCTGTTGTTAGTTCTTTTCCAAGAGAGTTAAATCATACTAATATTGTGCTTATTCCTAAGAAAAAACATCCGGAGTCTATGACTGATTTGCGCCCTATATCTCTTTGTAATGTGCTTTATAAGATTATTTCGAAAGTGTTAGCTAACCGTTTTAAAGAAGTTTTGCCTGTGGTGATCTCAAGTCATCAAAGTTCTTTTCTTCCGGGTCGCTTGATTTCTGATAATATTATGGTTGCTTTTGAGATTATGCATTATTTGAAGAGAAAGAGAGTAGGGAAGGAGGGATTCATGGCTATTAAACTTGATATGAGTAAGGCATACGATCGAGTTGAGTGGAGTTTTATTGAGAACATGTTGCTTCGTATGGGATTTGCTCAACATTGGGTTCAGTTGATCATGTTTTGTGTGACTACGGTTTCGTATGATGTTACTCATGGTGGCCATTCTATGGGGCCGATTACTCCGTCTAGAGGATTGCGTCAAGGAGATCCATTGTCTCCTTACTTATTTTTGATCTGTGCCGAGGGTCTCTCTTTGTTGTTGAAGCATTATGAGAGGCATCATTGGTTAACTGGTTGTCGTGTTGCTCGGGGTGCACCTATGGTTTCTCACATGCTTTTTGCAGATGACAGCTATGTTTTTTGCAAGGCCAATGATAATGAAGCTCAAAGTGTGTTGCGGCTACTACATAGTTATGAGCTTGCTTCGGGTCAACAGTTAAATTTTGCTAAATCTTCTGTTTTCTTTAGCAAGAATGTTACCTCGGTTGTTCGTGATCACTTGTGTGGTTTGATGCATTTAAATGCCGCTTCTGATGATAGCTTCTATTTGGGTCTTCCTTGCATTATGGGAAGAAACAAAAACGCCATTCTTGGCTTCTTGAAGGAAAAAATGAAAAAGAAGATCTTTAGTTGGGAGACTAAATTCTTATCTAAAGCTGGCAAGGAAGTGTTGATAAAGTCTGTGGCTCAAGCGCTTCCTAATTATGCAATGAGTGTTTTTCTCCTAACTCAAGAAATTTGCACAAGCCTTGAAGGGATGATGGCGAAGTTTTGGTGGAAATCTCAATCTAATTCATCTAGCAGAGGCGTGAGTTGGGCTAGTTGGAAGAAGCTTTCTCAACATAAACACTATGGTGGTCTTGGTTTTCGTGATCTTCGGGCCTATAATCTCTCTTTTTTGGGAAAGCAAGGTTGGCGCCTGCTTACTATGGAGGACACTCTAGTGGCGAGAATTTACAAGGCTCGATATTACCCACAAGGTTCGTTTCTTAACGCTGAATTGGGATCCAATCCAAGCTTTATTTGGAGAAGCATTTGGGCCGCTCAAGAGCTTGTAAGGGCCGGTGCAAGGAGGGCTATTGCAAGTGGCTCTTCGGTTAGTATCTTACTTGATCCTTGGCTTCCAAATGATTCTAATCCTTATGTCTTGACGAGTAATCCTGGTTTAGTTGATCACAATGTCTCGAGTTTGATGGTTGTTGGGGAAAGATCTTGGGATGTTGAGCTTCTTAATGATATGTTTGAGGAGAGAGATATTCAGTTGATTCGAAGCATCCAACTTTCTTCTTCTCGGGCTAGAGATGGTTGGTTTTGGAGCATGGAGTCCTCGGGCTTCTATTCGGTTAAAAGTGCCTACAAATTCCTTCAATCTTCAAGTGGGAATTGGTTATTTTTGCAAGATGAGAACTGTTGGAAGCATCTATGGCAGCTGCCCATTCCTCCCAAAGTTCATCACTTTCTTTGGCGTGCTTGCTCCGGTTGCCTCCCAACTAAGATACAACTTCACTCAAAACATGTGAATGTAGATCTCTTGTGCCCTTTTTGTAATATACATATGGAGACTATTGTACATGTGTTGTTGGACTGCCCATTTTCTCAATCTTGCTGGGCTCTTTCGGCGGTTAACCAGTTGGCTCCTGGTTCTATTGTCGAGTTTAGCAGCTGGTTTTTTGAGTTGCTAGCTGATGGCCGTGAGGAGGTTAGTGTAGAGGCTGCGATGGTGTGTTGGAGTATTTGGCATGCTCGCAACGAAGTGCAATGGAACCATAAGTCTCGGTCTGCTTTGGAGGTAGTGAAGTCGGCAAAAGCTGTCCTTGGCCAATGGAAAATTACTAAATATGAATCTCCTAATGCTTTATTTGCTATGGGGGATATCTCTAAAAGTAATTGTTGGCGTAAACCTGATGAGTATACGGTCAAGGTGAATGTTGATGGTGCGACTTTTGAAGCTCACCAAAAGTTTGGTTTCGGTTGTGTTGCTCGTGATCACCATGGTAAGCTTATTGAAGCTATTTCTGAGAGTCGTTGGGGTTGTGTTTCTGCTGAAATAGCTGAGGTCATTGGCATCAAGGAGGCGCTAAGTTGGATAAAACGCAAGGGCTGGGGTAGGGTGGTTGTTGAGTCTGACGCTTTAGTTGTTGTTCAAGCAATTAATAGCTCAGTGCATATGCCATCCCAGTTTGGTTTGTTGGTTGAGGACTGTCGTACTATTGTTGCTAGTTTGAATAATGTCCTTATTTCTTATGTTAATCGATCTGCAAATAGGGCTGCCCATTGTGTTGCTAGGGCATCTTATTTATTGTCAGGTTGTACTTTTAATGAGCTAGATGCTCCGCTTTCTTTGTGTGACATTGTTAAGGCTGATGCCTGTTAATTTTTAATGAAAATCCTTTATTCAAAAAAAAAAAAAATTAATTACTTTTTGGTTTTTTCCTTAAAAAGATTTATTTTATTACCTGTTACTTTTAATTTTAAGCTAATCTTTTGGTCTATTAAGATTTATTTTATTAGCTGTAACTTTTTAATTTTAATTTTAAGCTAATCCTTTGATTAGTATTAAGTTAAGTAATTACTTTCTATATTTAATTTATTAAATTTTGTATTCAATTCAAATTATTTTACATTAAATTATCCTTTTTGGTTATCAATTAGATTTTTTATATTTAGTAATTGACAGATTGATTTGAGTGTCAATTATGTCTTTGTAATTATATTAATTTCATTCACATTTCAAAATCTTAAATAATTTTATGTCAATCTTACTTTTTATATTTTATTAATTATTTTTTAAAAAAATTCTTTATATGATTGACAGTCAATTAGTATTTTTTTTAATTATATTAACAATAATTTAGGTATATAATATTTTCTAAGTTCGGTTTTTTACAAGTTTATAGTTTTGAAAGGTGAATTTCTTTGTGATTTTTTGGTATTTATTTAGAACATTTACACAATTAATTATATTTGTAATTGATTTATTTATGTATATTTTATATTAATTAATTTTTCAATTTATTTATAAATCAATTAATGAATTTTAGTTAATATTTTTTACTCTATTTCATATGAATTTACATTACTTTTTTCTTATGTGCCTTTTATGGCTTTTGTACCATTTTTATGGCTTGTTCCTATTTCTTTTAGGGAGTTTTGTGAAATGCTCAATTGGCAAAAGAATGATTTCTTTTGTACTCATAATTTCTACTTCAACGACCTTTTCACTTTAAACAGATAAGTATTTCAATTTTATGTCCTTATATTTAATATGGATTGTCACATTATCTTTTTTCACTATATTGTGTGGTAATAGAGTTTATTTTTTGTTTTTTGCAGGTTATTTTGTGGAGGGCCTACAATAACAGGGATTTTACTCATAACATTAATTTTATATATAATTTTTTTATTTTAATTTTCAACAATTTATATTTGGGTGTTAGTATATTGTTACTAGCCAAAGGGTAATACCTTTGGCTAGTTATTCTTAGTAATTTGTTGTTTTTTATTTTTTAGTAATGTTGAGCTAGTGTTATGAGTTGCGTGTTAATTTCTTAGTTTGTATATTTATTTTTATTTTGAAGATTGTCATTCTAATATAACTGTATTTTTGGTTTGGTGTTGCATTGTTTTTTCAGTTTCGCTAGCTCTGGAGACAATTATTAATAATGGGGAGGTATTTTTTCAATGTGATGTGGTGTTATTTTGAAGACATAGCTTGATTGTCTAAATTTCCGGGGGCAGCTTTGTCCCATGTGGCTCGAGATAAAAATTCTGCAGCACATGGTTTGGCAAAGCATGCCCTTCGGTTAGACGATGAGCTATCCTGGTTCGAGGAGATGTCTCTCCCGATTGTGGATTGCTGCTTTGTTTAATCATGTGTGATTTTGATCACCGCGTAAAAAAAATATATATATATAATTTATTATTTATTGTCACTGCAGAAAGATTTTTCCAAGTGGACTCCCTGTCGTACAAAAAAGTAGTCGACTCAGCTATTCACCAACTTAGAATACATGAGGTAGGATTTTGTGGTAGCGACCTTTCTAATGCAACCGAGTGGCCTTCGTATGTGTCTCTATTTTCATTTATTTTATTATTTACTTTTAAAAAAAAAAATCTAACTTAAGTTCATACTTTTTGTTTATTTTATGCATTATATCAATTTGTAAGTGTAAAAAACCAGATTGAAAAAGAAGTAGAGGAAGAGCTTCATATCATACAGAAATTCAAGTGAGCCACTCACTCTACTTCTATATATTTTGTTGTATGAAGAAACAAGTTTAGTACTTTAGTTTTGCTTATAAACTGATTAAAAGCTTAGTTTGATAATTCATAGCAGAGATGGTAAGATTTCGTGATTTGCCAAGTGAAGTTGAGGAAAAAATCATGTTGTGTGGGGACTTGTAATAGAGCTTGCTCATGGTCCTACTCCTTTCTCAAGATACCCTCTAATGAAGGTGTATATTTTGCTCAATCTGCTAGACTATAATCACTTTAATTACGATGCTAGAACTGGTTTTTCTTCGCACGTTTATGAGCTGTCAATATTTTTCTTGCGTAATTAAGGTATTATAAAAAGGACCGACTACTATGATCTATTGTAGATTCTTAACTACAATGATATTTTGTTATTATTAAATCATGTTGTTAGGCTTTTCATAGTGAGTGTTGCTCATTTTATTTCTCAGGATTGGATCATGGAACTATCGAAAAAGAATTACTAAATGCATGATTTTGATGTCCTATTATGATCTTGGTAATGTTGATTAGAATTTAGTGCAATTATTAGTTATTAAATGCATGATTTTGATGTCCTATTGATTCTAAATAAAACAAAATACTTCTGTCACTTGCTAAAAATAACATAAACATTGACCATAATGATTTCGGAATGTGACACTGAATTAAAAGTTTGAGAATTTAAATACTAAAACAAATTACGATCATGCAACATTGACCATTGTTGATTATTCAACTTTAACTAAACCAAGCACTTTAAGTTCTACATCTATATGGCAAGTGTCACCCACCACATAGCCATTTTCTATATCTTTGAATTTAGTTTGTGTCATGAACTCACGGAATCCCCGTGGAGAAGAATCGAACAGTCCCATATCTGAATTAGGAAAAAAAATAAACTCAGACAAAAGCTAAAAGTTAATGTTTATATTAGGGTAAATACTATTTTGGACTTATGTTTTGCAAAAGTTACTAATTAGACCCTCTGTTTTGTTAAATGATAAAATAGACTCTGTATTTCTAAAATGGTACAAATAGAACCCTGAATAGATTTTTTGTCAAAATAAAATTTAATTATAAACCAATTTTAAAAGTGCTATGACAAAACTGTTTACATTTTCTGTATGTGTTCGTATTAAGAATTAACTTCAAGTTGGTGATATAAAAAAAAAATTGTTAAAAATTAAGGTCAGGTTCCTATTTTTATCATTTTAGAAAATACAAGGTCTATTTTATCATTTAACAAAACACATAGACCAATCGGTAACTTTTGCAAAACAAAGGGTTCAAAATAATATTTACCCTTTATATTATCTAAACAAGAACAAGAAACTACAAGCAGAAAATTAATTAATTTAAGTCTTATTAAGCATATGGTTATGTTACTCACCACTTCGTTCAAAATGGTTTCCATTTCTTTTGTCATGCACTCGAAAGGTGTAATGCACAAGTATTTTGGTGTCAGCAGCAAGCGTTGAAGCATCCACAACAAGGAATAGCGAAACAATATTGTTGGTTTTATTGCCTTCTAATTGGCATCCATTTGCATAGAACAACACTCTCCTGAGAGAGCAGCCAACAACAAAACAAAACAAAAAATAGATCAAATCAAAACATGACATACATGAATGTTCATCTATCTAATTGGTACTACTCATCAACATACCATTTATAGTCTCCTGCAGGAAATAACCCACTTTGAATTCTGCTTGTTGGTTTTGAAACATTAGAAAAACTCAAACTAATCTTCCGAGTTACCGGACTATTTATCAATGATAAACACTCTGCTTTCGAATTAGTTTTGACTGTGAAAACTTCAACGCCGAAACTACATGTGTCATTGACAAGGTAACCATTGTAAGGATTGTTAAATGTTTCGAGATCAATGAATTTGACAATGCCCCATTGTTTCTTCATACAATGGAATCGCCTTACTATAGCATCTGTAATAACTCAGGAGGAGCCAATAGGAAAGAGGTTGAGAGGATAAAAATATTCAAACGAAGTACTTGAAAGAGTATGAAAAAACTCACCTTGTGGACCAACATATTTGTCACGAATTTGATCGAATACAAAGAAATTAAAGATAGCATTAACTTCCCAACCAGTAGGGAGAGTACTTGTTTCGGCTATTTCCAAGTACACAGATATATGGTCTTCTCCATCTTTGCTTTTGTCCCCAGTTGGGTATATAGAAAAGTTCCTATACATTGCAATAAATTTCATTGTGTAATAATGATCTTAAACTACTTGGGAGAACAAAACTAAAGTCGCTAAAAAAGTCAATGAACAAACCATTTGTAGCCCCCAGCTTCAAAATCATTACTGAATTTCTCTATGGGCAATTTGGAAAGTTTGGAAAATGACTTAATTTTGAGCAAATGGTGACTGGGCAGAGCATCTCTTTCTGAAATTTACCAAAGCTCAAATGAGAAATGTTTGCATTGAAAAAAACAAAAAAAAAAAAAAAAAAAAAAAAACCTTTAACTGTAGAGAGTAAAATAGAGATATGTAGAGTAGAGTACCATCAAGTACAGCAGGAAGAGGAGTAAAGGGTTTGGTAGTGTGGGAGGAAAGAGGAGAAGAAACTTGAGTTAAAGGCCCACTTTGGAGTAAAACATCAGCCGAAAAAGTAGTACTTGTGGATGGAGGCGCCGGCGCCGGCGAAGAAGGAGCTGTTTGAAAGCCGGAGTGGTTATTTGGAATGTGATGCTGAGAAGCGAAGTACATATTTGGAGGAGGTGATGAAAATGATGATGAAGAAATTACACTCTCTGTTCTCTTGTGTGATGATGGAGAAGATGCCATAATAAGCGATCACAATCAGTGGACTCTTTAAGTAGATCGACTATAAATGTAGATAGACCTAAATTATTGTTACTGAAGTGCTGCACAAAGCTATCATTGTTGATTTTTTTTTTTTGGTCTGATATCATTGTTGATTGTTTGCTACTTTACTTTTATTCTACTTTCACTATTTATTTTGTTTTCTAATGAATCTACTATTCATTTTAGAATTATTCTTCATTTTAGAATTATTATTTTTTTTTTTAAATGAAAATTACCTTTATTAACCTTCAAAATCACCTACCAAATAAGGTAGCACAATAGTTAGGATATTCTCCAAACTGAGCATACGATCAGGTAACAAATGGAAACTCTAGCAAGACTATCAGCTACCATATTGGCTAACCACATAACGAGATATTTCTCAACTCCTTAAGCAAATCTCTACCGTCACGAATTACAATACCTGTAATTCCGTATTTTAATATTCCCAGTTTGATTATTTAATTAAATGATTAATTAAATGCGGAATAATAAAACTGTATCGAAAATGATTTTACAGTAGTTACGTAATGCAACTCTGTAACTCCAGAGAAACCCAGAAAAACAAACAGTGCATAAAAGTAAAAACACACAAGATTTTTGTACGTGGTTTCAACAATCCTTTCAGATTGTTACTAGTCCACGGGGCCACGCCCAGAGATAAGATTCATTAGATCGGTATCAAAAATACAAAGTAATTGACTTATGCATAAATAGACTCCCTCTTATTGTATGCCGCAAGCTTGATGTATTCCACCTACTAACCGAATCTTGATAAAACTCTAAGTGCTCGAACTCCCTTCGATCACCTTGAAGAGTGCTTGAATCCTCCCGATTCAAGGCTTAAAGGCTATCTCCCGAAAGCCTATACAACCATCTCCCGAAGGTTGTGTGCTTGTATCCTCCCGATGCAAGACTTCAAAAGCAATCTCCCGAAAGCTTGTAAATACCCTTCTCCCGAAGGTGCACTGATGTTCTTCTTCGTTGTAGACTTGAATACAGACTCAAGACAATACAAACAACAAATAAACAGAGTAAGAGTAGAACAACTCTTCTCTACAAAACAAAGACACTCTTTTCTTATGATATGAAAGTGAATAAAAGAGTTATCATAACAAAGACACTCTTTCCTTAAGATATGAATATAATTCTAAGTGTCTAAAAGAGATACAAAACCTAGCTACTATAAGATGTATTTATAATGAATATACATCTCATAGACAGCTTACATTCGGTCTGAACAAGACCTCAACCCACTAGAAACTTCCCTAAAATAATTCTTCAATCAAATCCAGAATTTCCGTTTCGTACCTACGTAATCGTGGGCAGTAACTACAACTTTCCTTTTATAGAAAAGGAAAGTTTAGCTCCGGTTTTCTCTTCAAGAAACCTGATCTTAGAAAATGGGAAACTCAACACAAGATCAGAATAACAGCTGGTTAGCAAAGAGTCAATGTGTAATCAAAACTTACCATTTTTACCTCAATTTCCATAAATAGAAAAGCTAGTCAACTTTCCTTCCAAGTTTAGATTTACACAAATATGGAAACCATATCAATATATGCCAGCCAAAATATACAAAGAATAATAAAATATTTTTGTCAATTAAATATGCCAAAAATGGAATTAACAATCTCCCCCTTTGGCACTTTGATTGACAAAACATTTTATTATGAGAAAACCTGCATCAAGTGTTAGAAACCAAAGCAAATAGCTTTTTAAAGATACAAGAGTATAGAAAATACTCCCCCTGCATGAAAGCTCTCTTACACATAAAACAAAGAACTTTTTTTTGGACGGAAAAGCTTACAAACCGAAGAACACAACTTTTTAAACGGAAAAGTGTTAAACCACAAACAAGCAAACAAGCAACTCCCCCTAAAACCAAGGGTCCAGAGTTGTAACAAAGAGTTCAATGAATCCAAAAAATAATACTACTCCCCCTTTTTGTCTATCAAGGAGCCAAAGATAACAAAAACAAACATGGACAAAGTCATAAGTTCAAATAAACATTAATAAAAAGCAAAAGATAAAAGATTGAACCACTTATTCATCATCATTGGGTCGGAAGTATTTCATGATGTTGTCCATCTTCCTAAGAAGCAAGGCCTGTCTTGTCTCTATTCTTCCCAAACGCAAGTTAAATTCTGCCATTTCTGTAGGAGCAGAAGTGGAAGCAGATCCAGCAGCAGGATCATTTGTAAGACCAGGGGAAGCAGACCGAGCCTTTCTTTGAGCAGCTTTTCCTTGAGGAGGCTTCTCAGGAATTTTGAAAGTGGTTCCAACAGCAGGCATCTCAATTGATTCATTCTCAAGAATCAATTCCTCTTGATCAGATAAAATTTTATAGATTAAGTGAGGAAAAATGAGATTGAGCCTAGGTTTCTTACCCTTTCGAAGAGAGACAATTTGCTCCCAAATCATGTCAGCCAAATCAATTTTAGCACCAATTGAAACTTTATACAAAAAGAAAGCAAGTTCATTTGAAACATTTACCGGATTGGAGTAAGGAAACCAATTGGATAGGGCAAACCTCATGAGAGCAGCATGTTGATAGGTGAGTTGAGACATATGCATGGTGTCGGAGAGTTCAATTTCATTATCACCCGAGAGATAACCGAACACCTTTTGACGATCAAACTCCACATCAGTTGGCTCAATTCCCATAGGCAAATTGAGAGCCTCAGCAACATCCTTCACAGTAAAGGAATACCAGTGTCCTCTGACAAAAACTTTGCCAAACATGAAAGAGTCATCATCGAGAAACTCATCAGTGATGTTAGCATAAAATTCCTTCACAATTCTATCCACATACCCATCAAAACCGATCAAGGTATCTACCCATTGTCTTTCTTTCAACATGTTATACACTCCAAAAGGCTTATGAGCAATAACATTAAAATTTTTCTCCACAATAAAATTTCTATTCTCATAGAATTTCATATCTCTAGCATGATCATTATAACAAAAATAATGAGAGTGGGGCTTGAAGTTATCAAGAGAAATACCAGAGGGCCTCTTTCTTTTCTGTGGAAGAACAGGATTAGAGACAATGGGCCTTTTTCCTTTGTCCTTCTTTGGAACAGCAGGAGGGACTGGAACAGTTACGTAGTGACAGTTCAGCTTCGGTTCTTCACTCTCGGATCCAGAATCATCAATAACAGGAAGATCTTTGGGCACAAATTCTTCACTTGAATCGGACAAGCCCTCTGAATCATGATCCTCCTCACTTTCTTCTGGTTCAGAATCCGAGGAAGAGACCGAAGGGGGATTCTCCTTGAGATTTTTGGTCTTTGAAGATGAAGAAACCACCTTTTTCCCTTTGGATGCAATTTTAGGTTTAACCACTTCAGGCTTTTTAGGAGTGGAAACCTTGGACCTTGTTCGAGAACTCACCGTGGGCAAGGTCACCAAAGCTTGGTCGACATTAGGAGCACCATTCGAAGAAGAGGACTTCGACAATGTGTGATCGGATGAATGGGATTCATCATGATCACCCAACCCAGGTGTTGGAGAAGCAATAGGAGAGGCACCAACAAGAGGAGATGAAATTTTGCCACTGATTTTCGAGCTTGGGTCTTTGATTTCTTGGCAGACTTCGTCGGAGCATAAGATGAACCAAAAGCTCCGGTTGCTGGAGCAAAGGCGCAAAGTGAGTCACCGGAGAAGGTGGCGCATCCACGAGTGGGCTTCTTGGATGGTTGGGCATTCTTAGTTTTGGCCATTTTTTCTTTGAAACCCTAGAACACAAACCCTCTTACACTTTGAACAATGTTAGAACTTTGAGAAAAAAATAGAAGGAGAAGAGAGAGTGGTGATCGTGGGATTATGGGTAGTTGAGAATATATAACTTTCAATTTTAAATACCCAATTAAAAAAAAACTGAAAAGGAAGGTAACTTCCTTACCTTTGACCCACGTGTGGAGAGGAAAAAGGAAACCAAAAAAGGTTTGTCAAGATTTTGGTCAATGTTTCCTTAAATAGAAAAAGGAAACCAACAATCCCCACAAAATCTAAGAATTTAAAAACCCTTACCAAAACCGAAATAGCCACCAAAAAGGAAACCAAAAATAAAATTAATTATTTAAGTACAAGTTTCCTATATACACCAAAAAGACCAAATCTCCACAAATAAAGGAAACATTCTAAATAAGTAAATACAATTAAAACATGTTTCCATAAAATGAAAAAATAAAAGAAAAAATATTTACAAGGATTCGAAAATGAATTCGAAAAAGAAAAAAAATATGCCCCCTTTTTCTTTTATTTTTTCAAAAAATGCCCCCTAAAGAAAAATTGCAAATAAGGAACAAGAGAACACACCAAGACACAAAAGCACTAATCACCACTTAAGAGCAAAAATTGTGTCTAAGAACATAATGAAACATAACAAAAAAAATAACAAAATTTTTAACAAAGCTCACTTGACAACTCGATCACGAACTTTTTTTTTTATTATTATTTTTTTTTTGATTAAAAGACAGAAAAATAAAATAACCTTGATATTTTTGCAACTAGAATTCACAATGTCCATTTGTCTTTGTCCCTGATGAAAAAATCAAACTCATAAGAATAATCAGAAATTATTTTATCAAACTAATGAAGTAATAGAATGAGGTCATACCGGTTCACAGGAAAAATTGACTCCATCACCAAGAATATTAAAGCACATCAAACAGTATGTAATAGTTTTATAACACTATTTTCGAGAATAAACAAATTTTACCACAAACTGTGTCAAGCATTAGTGTGTGAAAGTGTAAGCAGGGAACATTGCCCAATTTGTCAAAAAAGACTTTTTCTGATAAATTGTACCCATAGGAGACGCTGTCACACTACCTCAATGGTAGCCCTTTTCAATGGTAGCGTATCTTCTACATAACTCCCAATTACATAGTTCCAACTTACTCAGAGATGGCTTTCACACATTGAGATAGGTAGCTCTATTCATCCAATGGAGCTTGAACACACAGTTTTTGAACAACATCATTCGAAAATGGTAGCTTACATAACACTGTTTGATGAACCTGAATATTCCTGTGAGGAGTGGACAATTTTCCTGACAAACCTGTATGACATCATAATATTACAACATTAGCAATAAAATAATGACTGAAATTCTTATAAGGTTGAAATTTTCTTCTAGGACAAAGACAAGACATTATGAACTCTAAGACAACTCAAATATCAAGGATTATGGAAAAATAAAAGCATTAAACAGTACAAATCCCTAAGGATTTCCTTAGAGAAATAAATCGGACCGAGTCAAGAGCTTTAGTAAAAATATCTGCAATTTGTTTGCTAGTTTCAACATATTCTAAGACAAGAATTTTATTTTCCACAAGCTCTCTAATAAAGTGATGACGAATGTCTATGTGCTTAGTGCGAGAGTGTTGAACAGGATTCTTAGAAATGTTTATAGCACTAGTGTTATCACAAAAGATGGTTAAAGTTTTCAAATCAAACCCATAATCTGCCATCATTTGTTTCATCCATAACAATTGGGTACAACAACTACCCGCAAAGAATGTACTCGGCCTCTGTTGTGGACAGAGAGATTGAGTTTTGCTTCTTGCTATGCCATGAAACCAAATTGTTTCCAAGATAGAAACATCCACCACTAGTACTTTTTCTATCATCAGCATTACCTGCCCAATCAGCATCACTAAAGCAAACAAGGTTAGAATTAGTGTCTTTTAAAAACCAAATCCCAAAATCAATAGTGCTATTTACATAGCGAATGATTCTTTTCACAGCGAGAAGATGGGATTCCATGGGATTAGCCTGATAACGTGCACAAACACCAACACTATAGCAAATGTCAGGACGACTAGCAGTAAGATAAAGCAAACTTCCTATCATACTTCGATACAAAGTTTGATCTACCTTTACTCCTTGTTCATCTTTGCTTAATTTCAAAGTTGTGCTCATGGGAGTGTTGGTATGTTTGGCTTTCTCAAGGCCAAACTTTTTCACCAAATTCTTTGCATACTTGCTTTGAGTGACAAAAGTTCCCTCATCTGATTGCTTCACTTGAAGACCGAGAAAATAAGTGAGTTCACCTACCATACTCATTTCGAACTCCTTTTTCATTTGGGAAACAAAAACCTGCACTTCAGAGTTAGAGGTAGAGCCAAACACAATATCATCAACATATATTTGAGCAACAATCACATCAGAATTAATGTTTTTGATGAAAAGTGTTTTATCAACATTTCCTCTCTTGTAATCATGAGAAAGCAAGAATTCAGTTAGACGCTCATACCAAGCACGTGGTGCTTGTTTTAGACCATACAATGCCTTGTCTAACTTATAAACATAATCAGGAAAATGTGGATCCTCAAACCCTTTAGGTTGTTCCACATACACTTCTTCTTTTAACAGCCCATTCAAAAAGCGGATTTGACATCCATTTGATACAATTTAATACCAAGAATGCAAGCTATGGAAAGAAGTAACCTGATCGATTCCAGTCTAGCTACTGGAGCAAATGTTTCATCAAAGTCAACACCCTCAACTTGAGTGTATCCTTGGGCAACCAACCTTGCCTTGTTTCGAATGATAGTGCCAAACTCATCACTCTTATTTTTGAAGATCCACTTGGTTCCAATGATGTTCACAAACGGTGGTCTTGGAATCATTTTCCAGACTTTGTTTCGAACAAACTGATGAAGCTCATCCTGCATAGCTAAAAACCAATCTTCATCCATTAAAGCTTCTTTTACAGATTTAGGTTCTAAAGAAGAAATAAAACATAAAAATCGAATTATATTGGCATATTTTCTTCTTGTAACCATGCTCTCATCCAAGTTTCCAAGGATGAGATCTGAAGGATGATTCTTTTTAACCCTGGAGGATGGTTCCCTCTGTATTGGATCAGTGATTGAATTTAAAGGATACTCGGATTCTTTTGTTGTTGGATTTTCTCGTATCAACGATTCCCGCACAAGAACCTCGACGATCGCTTCGAAGCTTCGTCGGGTTCCTTTTCCTCGCCAGCAGGCTTTTCAAGCAAATCTTCAATCTGTTTTTCTGTGGAAAACTCGAAAAATCTTTTAGATCATCAACAACAACATTAGCGATTTCATAATGCTTTGGGTTCTCATGTTATACACACGATATGCCCTACTATTTGTGGAATATCCTAAGAAAACACCTTCATCACTTTTAGAATCAAATTTACCAATGTAATCACGATCTCGTAAAATATAACACTTACATCCGAACACATGACAGTGACTTACATTTGGTTTCTTACCTTTCCAGATTTCATATGGTGTTTTGTGAGTACCTGGACGCAAGAATACTCTGTTAATGGTATAGCAAGCAGTGTTAATGGCTTCGGCCCAAAGGCGCTTTGTGAGCTTCTTGCTATTCAACATTACTCTAGCCATTTCTGTTAGAGTACGATTCTTTCTTTCAACCACTCCATTTTGTGGAGGAGTTTTAGGAGCAGAAAATTCATGAGAAATACCGTTAGCTTTACAAAATTCATCATATACGGTATTTTCAAATTCCTTACCATGATCACTCCTAATCCTAACAATTTTTCCAATGTTACAATCTTTTTCAACTCGTAATTTCAAACACAGAGATTGGAAAGCTTCAAAAGTATCAGATTTTTCTCTGAAAAAATCCACCCATGAGAATCGAGAAAAATCATCAACACAAACAAAAATATACATTTTACCATTTAAGCTTTCTACCTGGATTGGACCCATTAAGTCCATGTGCAAGAGTTCGAGAACTCTAGAAGTATTCACATCTGGGACACTCTTGTGAGAAATTTTCAGTTGCTTACCTAACTGGCATGGACCACATTTTCCCAATGACTCTTTACCTAATTTAGGTAATCCTCGAACAATTCCTGAAACAGATAATTTTTTCAGATTTTTAAAGTGAATGTGACCAAGTTTTTCATGCCATAGGTCAGTAACATTTTCAATGACAGAATGACAAGTGGCATGTGTAGTGAGAGTATAACAATTATCACTAGATCGCAGCCCTTGTAACACAATTTCATCAAGAATATTATATACATAGCAATGATTGCTATCAAAGCTCACAGTATAACCCTGATCACAAATCTGACTAATGCTAAGTAGATTAGCTTTTAGTCCTTCAACCAACATGACATTCTTTAGTTTAGGAAGCCCTTCGAACTTGAGAGTTCCCATTCCTATGACTTTACCAGTAAGACCGTTACCAAATGTAACTTCTCCACAGTGCATTGGTCTTATGTTCACAAGAAATTCTTTTTCACATGTCATGTGTTTGGAACAACCACTATCAAAATACCACATGTTAGAAGCAACAGTTTTAAAACAAGTAGAACCTACCAAGCATTTGTTTTTGACAACCCATTTTTGTTTTTGTAAAACATGTTTATTTCCAATGTAATTAGATTTAAACATGTTATGCATGGTTATGCATTTAGGTCGAATGTGACCTTTTACTCCACAAAAATGGCAAATAGGAATGAAACGTCTTCCTTTCCCTTTGAAATTGTCAAACTTACCGTGCTGCTTCTTTTCCGTAACACCGTAGTGCTTTGTCGTCGAGACAGAAACCTGCGAGGTAGAAACAGTTTTTCCAGAAACAAAACTATTAGTGGTATTAGACACAGGTTGATTTGGAACATAACCCAGCCAAGCATGATTGGTTTGGCCAGATTTTTGAATTTTTTCAAAGATGGTGGAACCTGGATTTAACATTTTAACATTCTTTTTAATGTTATCAATTTTCTTGGTTAAAGAAATAATTTTTGACTCTTTTAAAGACAATTCAGATTCACAACATTTGAGTTTATCTTCCAACTCATTAATGTTGTTACACAAAATTTTATTATCTTTAACCAAGGAGCGATTTTCAGCACTAGTTTCCAACCACTTACCAGACATTACCTTGTAGGATTCAATCATGGAATCCTCATCAATTTCTGACTCATCTGATTCGGATCTGGATTCTTCCTTGTTGTCATTGATCAGGATATTGTTCAAGCAAATGCTTTTTCCTTTTTCCTGCAAATTTCTTGACAAAACACTTGTTAGGACAATTTTTTCTTTTTCATCCTCACTACTCTCAGAATCATCACTCCAAGTCACATTCAATCCCTTTTTATTTTTCTTTAAGGTATTAGCACATTCGGATTGAGTGTGACCAAAACCTTCACATTCTCTGCATTTAATACCTTTTTTATTGTTAGATGGAAAAGGTTTAGAGGGAATGTTACCAGAAATGTTACATTTTGGGTTCTTTGAAAAGAACTTTTTATTTCCACCAGATTTCATGAATTTTTGGAAATTTTTTGCCAATAGAACCATTTCATCATCATTTTCATCATCAGAAACAATATTTTCAGAAGCATTAAAGGCATTACCTTTGCTTTTCTCATTCGAGAGATTTTGCTTACTCTTTTTCTTGATTTGTTGATTCAACTCAAAAGTTCTTAAAGATCCCATGAGTTCCTCAACCTTCATTTTGCCAAAATCTTTTGCCTCTTCCATTGCAAGCAATTTTGTATCAAACCTGTCAGGAAGAACTCGAACAATTTTTCGAACCAAGACAGATTCATCTAGTTTTTCTCCCAAGGCAAAAAACTCATTAGAAATATCAGATAATCTTTCATAGAAATCATTTAAAGTTTCGCATTCGACATTCTCAATTCATCAAATCTAGTTTGAAGCATGGTAAATCGTGATCTCTTTACATCAAAGAAGCATTCTTCAAATTGAATTTGAAGGATTTCCCATGCTTCTTTTGCAGATTCACAAGATGAGATTAATTTAATAAAACCTTCACCAACACCATTAAAAATAGCATGCAAAGCCTTATTATTATAACCAGACAGTTTTTCATCTTCAGTGGTCCAACTGAGTTCAGATTTTACCTGAGTATTACCTTTTTCATCATTTTCAGTAGGTTGAGACCAACCTGTAAGAATAGCTCTCCATGCTTTCTCATCTTGCTATTTGATGAAAGCTCTCATCCTGACCTTCCAATAAGGATAATTCGACTCATTCAATAGAGGAGGTCTAGAGATGGAACTTCCTTCTGCAAACAAAGACATCTCACACAAAACAAGTTAAACGGAATAACCTCAAGATCTCACTAAGAATTTAGTGACTCGCTCTGATACCAATTGTAATTCCGTATTTTAATATTCCCAGTTTGATTATTTAATTAAATGATTAATTAAATGCGGAATAATAAACCGGTATCGAAAACGATTTTCGTAGTTACGAATGCAACTCGTAACTCCGCAGAAACCTTAAAAACAAACAGTGCATAAAAGTAAAAACACACAAGATTTTTGTACGTGGTTTCAACAATCCTTTCAGATTGTTACTAGTGCACGGGGCCACGCCCAGAGATAAGATTCATTAGATCGGTATCAAAAATACAAAGTAATTGACTTATGCATAAATAGACTCCCTCTTATTGTATGCTGCAAGCTTGATGTATTCCACCTACTAACCGAATCTTGATAAAACTCCAAGTGCTCGAACTCCCTTCGATCACCTTGAAGAGTGCTTGAATCCTCCCGATTCAAGGCTTAAAGGCTATCTCCCGAAAGCCTATACAACCATCTCCCGAAGGTTGTGTGCTTGTATCCTCCCGATGCAAGACTTCAAAAGCAATCTCCCGAAAGCTTGTAAATACCCTTCTCCCGAAGGTGCACTGATGTTCTTCTTCGTTGTAGACTTAAATACAGACTCAAGACAATACAAACAACAAATAAACAGAGTAAGAGTAGAACAACTCTTCTCTACAAAACAAAGACACTCTTTTCTTATGATATGAAAGTGAATAAAAGAGTTATCATAACAAAGACACACTTTCCTTAAGATATGAATATAATTCTAAGTGTATAAAAGAGATACAAAACCTAGCTACTATAAGATGTATTTATAATGAATATACATCTCATAGACAGCTTACATTCGGTCTGAACAAGACCTCAACCCACTAGAAACTTCCCTAAAATAATTCTTCAATCAGTCCAGGAATTTCCGTTTCTGTACCTACAGAATCGTGGGCAGTAACTACAACTTTCCTTTTATAGAAAAGGAAAGTTTAGCTCCGGTTTTCTCTTCAAGAAACTTGATCTTAGAAAATGGGAAACTCAACACAAGATCAGAATAACAGCTGGTTAGCAAAGAATCAATGTGTAATCAAAACTTACCATTTTTACCTCAATTTCCATAAATAGAAAAGCTAGTCAACTTTCCTTCCAAGTTTAGATTTACACAAATATGGAAACCATATCAATATATGCCAGCCGAAATATACAAAGAATAATAAAATATTTTTGTCAATTAAATATGCCAAAAATGGAATTAACAATACCAAAACAAGATAATATCATCTCTACAGTATGTGCAATTTCTCTATCTGAAATCACATTTGAAAATACTTTTTTCAAATTTTTTATAATGATATTCGTTATAGTTATAATATTATTTTTTATAAATTTTTTAAAAAAATTCAAAATAATTTACAATGATGAACACAGTTTATGATATTCTAGTTTATCCCGCGTATTTAAAAAAAAATCAAATTTATTTTTAGCACTATAAACTATTAACTTTTTTAAAAAATTTACAAAGATAATATTGTTACTATAACGAACACATCCATAAAAAAAAATATTCCGACATGTATTTTCGGACACAATAGTTAACCGAAAAATTACAATAGAATGTTAGTACCGTATAACATTCATCGTTGGAAATTTTTTAATAATATACTAAAAATATATTAAATTAACAAAAATTACCTTAATTAATAAAATTTATTCCTAATACCATGACACGTAGTCATCTTCTACCGCAAATGAAAAAAACACATAACTATATAAAAAAAAAAACAGAATCAATTTTAAAATACTAACACGCCAAATCAACCCACGAATTACAAAGAGAGATTACTTAAAAAGTACATGAAACACAAATACATGTACTAAACTTATAAATTTACGATTTGGTGAGATTGCATATCAATTTGAATCCTTGCAAAAAAAAAAAAAAACCATTAACGATAAAAAAAACCTTCGAACACAACCAAAATTCCAATCAACAAATCAAAATCAAAAGTCGATTCGGAATCTATAGACAAATTCAATTCAGTGTTACTGTAAGCAAAAAAAGTAAATACCATTGACGAAGAAAAAAGCTTCAGCAACAATCTCCAAATTTCGATCAAAAATTAGAACAGAAGTTGTTTCTCAACAAAAGAAAACGATTCTCAACCAAATAAAAATTGGTAGAATTGTTGTGGACAAATTACAAAACAGTAGAGAAAATTTGATAGTTGAAGAAAAAGTACTTTGTTATGTGCAGTCAAGCAGAATCATCGCACAAAAGTAAGCTAAAACATTGTTGTAATATTACATTGCTAAAAAATGATCATTGTAAATAATATGATCATACATTTTCCTGCACACAATACGACTCCTTTTGATTTATGCTAATGCAATTCCTCAATGCTAATGTCGTATTTAGTAAAAAATCCTCTTTCTCTCTCAAAAAAAAGAAAAACTTAGTAAAAAATCTCACATTGTTTAAAAATACTTTAGGTGTTGCTCATAAATGTGACAGTCAGTAGTCCCGTGATCCGTAAGGGGAAATACCGGGTAAGCTGTACAATCCCACACCGCCTGGGGAAGGCCAAGTGGGATGATTCTAAGACTGTGTAGGTATGGGACTACACAGTTGAAGAGGGCTTAAATGGATTGATTGGTACTACCTATGTCAACAAGGTGCATCTTGTTTTTCGGTAGCCCATCACGAAAGAACTCCACAGTTAAGCGTGCTTGACTTGGAGCAATTTTAGGATGGGTGACCTCCTGGGAAGTTTTCCTAGGAAGCGTGTGAGTGAGGACAAAGCACCCTGGAAACATTCGTGTTGGTCTGTAGGGTCAGTCATCAATCCAGGAAGTAGCCAGAGTGGCGTACTCGTGTATAAGAGCCATTATTCCGTGGGTGTAAGGGCCCAATGGAGGCTTGAAGCGGGGACGTTACAATAAAGTCTATAAATAAAAGGGTAAATAGCGGCATAAGTACCTAAAATTTTAAGTTTGTAAGAGGCATAAACCCAATGTTTATTTTTAGTGGCATAAGTACCTAATGTTTGTAAAACTGTAATTTTCCTCTAATTTTGTCAGTACAAACTCTGTTTTGAATTTATTAAAAGGATATTTGGAAGTAACTGATAGTATATGTTTTTGTCTAGACCCAATAATTTAAAATTTAGATCTTATATGTGGTCTGTTTATGAAAATAACAGAGTATGTACTGATGAAATTAGAAAAAAATTACAGTTTTACAAATATTGGGTACTTATACCGCTAAAAATAAACATTGGATTTATGCCACTTACAAATTTAAAAGAGTAATTTGCGGCATAAATACTTAAGTTTTATGCCAAGTAGCAGATAAATACCTAAGTCATATTTTTGGCGGTAAAAATACCTTCTGTTAGGGTCTTGGAACTTCCGTAGGTACCTGGACGTTAAGTGTCAGGTCAGTCCCTACATGGCACGTTGTGATTGGTCCAAGTAGATTTATTTTTATTTTTTTATTTTAAATAATCATTTAATTTTTTAAAAATTAATTTTAAATTATTAAAAATAAAAAAAATAAAAAATTTCCGTTTTACTGTCTCTCTCTATCTTTTCGTCTACTTCCTTCTTCATCTTTTCTTTTTTTTTTTTTTTTTGAAAAATCTTCCTTCTTCATCTGCAACCTTCTTTTACATATAAACTTATGACAAAATCTAAATATTTTGTCGAAATCTCAAAGTTTATAGGGTTTTAATCTTCTCTCAGAGCCACTAACCTGCCTATATATAAATATATATATACCTATAGTTTATTTTATTTTATATATAACTGTACTGTAGTTTATTTATATATATATATACCTATATAGGAAATTCGCTTCCTCCTTCTTCTAGCTGGGTAAAATTTTTCCGACCATCTATGGCCTATGGTGACTCCAAAAAGTGACTTGAAGCCCCCAAAGCCTTGAAATCGAAACCTCCTGCCTTCACTACTCTCTCTCTCTCTCTCTCTCTCTCTCTCTCTCTCTCTCTCTCTCTCTCTCTCTCTCTCTCTCTCTCTCTCTCTCTCTCTCTCTCTCTCTCTCTCTCTCTCTCTCTCTCTCTCTCTCTCTCTCTCTCTCTGTCATCGTTGTCGATACCCGTGTTCTTCTTCTTCTTCTTCGTTTGGATTTCTGGACCCCATCAAGTCGCACACCCGTGTTCTTCTTCCTTCCTTCTTCTTCTTCAACCTAGATCTGCACAGGAACCACGGGGTCATTGTTCTTCTCCCTCATCGGCGTCGGCCTCCGAACACTCCTCATCGACGCCTTCTTCCTCCTCACCATCGGAGCAGCCCTATTTCACCACAGTGCATCCTCCTTTTTTCTTCTCTTCTCGACAACCTGCGAATCAGAGGCTTGAGCATGAAAATACAAGGTGGTTTGGGTGTTTATTTTTGGGTTTGAGTTTTTATTTATGCTTATAGATTTGTGGTTTTGGCTTGAGAATGGAGTTAATCTACCTAATTTAGGGGTTTCAAAGTCAAAGTTTTAGCTTAATCTGATTGTTTAATTTGTATTTTGTTTGTAATATTTAGTTTAGATTTGGGATCCTAATTTGAAATTTTGTTCTTGTCAAATTCTGGGTTTGCTTAGGTTCAGTGTATGTGTTAAATAAATTTTGTATAGTTTATGAATATTTTGTTGAAGTATTGGTTTGTTTAGGTTTAATAATTCAAAAAAATAAATAATTTTGATCTTGTTAAAAATCTGAATTTAGTTTGTTTAACTTGTTTTAATTTCTCAATTTGAGTTTGTTTTTTAATTTAAAGAAAAAACAAATGAAAAAGAAATAAATGTTAGAAAAAATAAAAATTAATTATATTTAGTTTTTTTATTAATTTTTTATAATTTTTAAATATTTAAATAATAAACAAAAAAAATTAATGACATGGACCAATAAATG
Source organism: Cannabis sativa (assembly GCF_029168945.1). Classification (NCBI taxonomy): domain Eukaryota; kingdom Viridiplantae; phylum Streptophyta; class Magnoliopsida; order Rosales; family Cannabaceae; genus Cannabis; species Cannabis sativa. The sequence goes on along the minus strand of NC_083604.1, from coordinate 64,515,631 downwards.
AGTAACACGTGGATCGTGACCTGGCACTTAACGACCAGGTACCTACGGAAGTTTCACACTAGTGACGGAAGGTATTTTTACCGCCAAAAATACAACTTAGGTATTTATCTGCTACTCGGCATAAAAGTTAGGTATTTATACCGCAAATTACTCAATTTAAAATTTAGGTACTTATGCCACTATTTACCCTAAATAAAACTCTTATTTTTTTTTAGATGAATAATTTAGTAGGAAAAAAAATATTTTATTTTTATTATTTTATCTATGAAAATAATATTAATTTTTTTGAGAAAATATTATAAAACTAAAAAGAAATTATTAAATTTTTTTTTAATGGAAAGAAATTATTAATTTAATTTGTAGTAAAACAAACATATTTATTATATATTTACATTTATTTACTTATATCTATTATATATGTATATATCAAGATCATAAATAAAGAGTTGAATAATTTAGTAGTAAAAAAACTATTTTATTTTTATTATTTTATGTATAAAAATAATACTGAGAAATTTTAAAAAAAATATATATTAATATTTGAAAAATTATACATAATTTTTCAAACTTTATTTGTAAGAACTAAATAAAAAAAAAATCAGATATATTTATATATATGTATTTTTAGAGAGAAAAAAAGTAATTAAGTAAATATGTTTTAAGATATATATCTGTATAGATACATATATTTGTAATCGCGTCTTCCATGGAGGTTTGTCACAGCCAAGCTCGGTCACTGTATCATTTGCTAACTCACACCTTGACAAGTATCATCGTGCTACAGAACGGAAGCAAAAGCAATATCAAAATTGCATCTCACAAACCAGTCCTGTTCCTGTAGCAGAGGCATCTCAGCAAGGTGTTCAACATCTTCCTTGGTCACCTCCGATCTTTAATGGGCTCAAGATGAATGTGGATGCTGCTGTCGATCAAGCAAGGAAAATCATGGGGGTTGGTGCTATTGTTCGTGACCATTTCGGTTATGTAATTGCTGCCATGTCCAAACCAGTTCAAGGTTCATTTAGATCGGATGAAATGGAGGCTAAAGCACTTTTCCATAGTCTCAATTGGGCATTGCAATTACAATTGAAGCTTACACATATTGATACCGATGCATTGCGTGTTTCCATGGCCATTAACTCTCCATCTACGAATCTTTCAAGTTTTAATGATTTAATTGTAGATGTTAATTGTCTTTTATCCTTTTTCTCAGGAGTTACTGTTTCTCATGTTAGGAGAAATGCTAACCATGCTGCTCATGGCTTAGCCAAGTATGCTCTTGAGTTGGATGAAGATGTCTGTTGGTTGGGCGAAGTCCCAAATCCTATTTTCTCTATTGTTGTAAACGATTATCAGTTTTAATAATAGTGAAATTTCTCAAAAAAAAAAAAAAAAAAAAAAAAAAACATAAGGTAATTATTTTAAGATTCTATTTTTTCTTTCTTTTCCATGTTCTTTTTATTCATTCTCTTTTATGTGAAGTGAGATATACTGACAAAAAATATTATTTACCACAATAAAATATAAATAATGATAGAGTATATTCTAAATGAAATTAAATTATAGAATAGGTAGCTAATTTCTTTATGGTAATTGATAATAATATCTAATAATAATTAAAAGAAACAATAAGAAAAATTAAAGTGATAGAATAGGAATTAAAAGTTATTCAATCGTCATTAAAAAATAATTGCAAAATTACAAATGTGATCATAATTTATATGTTACTTATTTAATAAAAATTTAACTGAAATATGAAATTTTATATTAAAAATGTATATGTAAAATTAAATTTTATTTTTTAATTATTATAACAACTGCGTGAGGCGCACTTATATTACGTAGTTCCATAATAAGAGAGACTCATTTCTAATATGTTAGAAATTTGATTGAATGTGATTGTATCGTTAGTCTTTGTTTTGGCTCATGAAATTTTATCTCAAAATCAATTGGAGGTTCATCTTAAAACCATAAATTTTAGGGTTATTTGAGGCATAAATACCTAAGTTTATCTTCTAGTTGCAGATTAATACCTAAGTAATTTTTTTGGCAGCAAAAATACATTCCGTCAATATTTTGTTGCAAATGAGATACCTCACGTTAACTTCTCAGTTAAATGCCAACTAGATAAATACTTGGCAACTTCTAGTTGGTCCAAGTCATTTAATTTGTTTTTATTTTTTTAAAAAAATTATTTTAAAATTTTATAATTTATTTCAAAAATATTAAACTACATAAAAAAATTAAATCAAAATTTCAATATTTCCCCACCGTCATCTCAAAACTAAAAAATTTCCTACTCAAAACCAAATTATTTTTTCTATAGTCAGAATATTTCCCCCCACCCTCAAACCCAAAAAATAACCCCAAGAAAATTTCTTCAACTAATATCAATACAATTTTCCATGCCCATATCGATACAGTTGCATTAACATTGCATATACAAATATTTTTTAAGAAAAAAATTCTTAATGAAAAAATAAAACTGATAAAATTATACATCTAGTGAAAACTAAGAATTCTGAAAATGAAAATAGCAAGTATTAATTAAATATTCTGAAAATGGCAAGAACATTAAAGATCAAAAAAATATAATAAGAATATTGAAGATGAATCAATGTAATTTAGATCTATATCTGTATGCAACAAACAAAGTTCCTCTAAAAAAATGATAGATCTAAATATACCCCAAATCTAAATACATTAACCCTTTTTCTTTGATAAATAATTAAAAAAAAAATTCAAACCCATTTTCTCTCTCTATCTCCACAGCCAGAAAATGAGGCCATGTCGAAGTCCTCTGCCGTAATTTCTCCTCAACCTCCTCCATCGCCAAAGGCCAACTCCTCCGCTGTGATTTCTCCTCCGAATCGGTATGTTATTGTTCTCGGTACTATCGGTGATCTCGGTCAGCCATTCTCCCTCCGCTGCCATTGTTGGTGTTGCTGCCGATGTTAGCGATACCAACACCAGATCTCGCTACCAACGCTGAAGAGCAAACAGAAATCCATCTGACACAACTCAAAAAATCTCGTGCCCGACAGAACCTTCGCAAAATGAAAAGGATGAAATGGTTTAGTTTATTTGTTCTGGATTGATCTGAGCTGTAGAAGAAGAAAAGAAGAAGAAGGAAGAAAAAGAGGGATGGGTTAGTGAATCTGGGATAACGATAGGGTTTGGTCATTTAGGTTTAGTTCATTTACTTTTCAAATTTTGATTTAGTTTTTAATCTTTTATTTTATTAATTAATGTTTTTTTATCTGTTTAAAAAATTATGTTTTTATTAATTTTAAGTTTTTAGTATTTTTTTTAATCTTTAATTTCTTTTTATATAATTTTATATGAAATTTTAAAAAATAATAAAAATTAATGATGTGGATCAATAAGATACTGCCACGTGTGTAATGATCTGTCACTTAAGGTTGAGGTACCTACAGAAGTTCCAGAACTTATTTTTATCGCCAAAATTTTTACTTAGGTATTAATCTGCAACTGCAAGACAAACTTAGGTATTTATGCCGTAAATTACTTTAAACTTTTTATAAGTTATTATATTTTCACATATTAACAATGTTGTAGCAAGTTAGAATTTAGGTTGAAGGTGACTATATGGTTAGAGTTTGTTTTTGACTTATAGAATTCCATTTCAAACTAATTAATAATAAGAGAAATAGTGAATAGATCATACTATTATCTTTCCATGTGTGACTCTAACAAATATATATTCTATTTTACATTTGAATCCAAACAACAAACGGGTAATTATATTGAAAAGTTATGCATAACGTTACATCCAAAAGAAAAATGTAAAACCGACAAGCTACATTGATTATTCTAGTGTTACTACACCAAGTACTTCAAATTCTACACTTATATGGCATTTGTCATCCACCACAAATCCATTTTCTGGGTCTTTGAACTTAGTTTCTGACATAAAATTACGAAATCCCCGAGCACCGGAACCAAGTGCAGTGGTATCTGAAAAGTGAAAGATATATATCTTTAGTACACTAGAAATGGTGGGAAAACATGGAATTAAAATTATGATATCTCACCGCTTCGTTCAAAATGGTTGCTATTTTTCTTTTTGTCTTCCAATCGAATAGTGAAATGCACAAGTAGCTTAGAGCCAGCAGAAAGAGTTGAATTATCTACATCAAGAAATATTGATATGATATTGTTGATCTTATTGCCTTCTACTTGGTATCCTTTAGGAAAAAACAGCAGCCTCCTAAGAGAGAAGAAAAGCAAAAACAACTCAAATCATCACATGTGTATGGTCATCCAATTAATACTCTTCTATGATCATTTGTAAGTACACATACCATTTGTAATCTCCAAAAACAGAGTACTCAGTTATATAACGTTCGACTGTTGTTTTTATCACATTACTAAAAACCCAACCGACCTGATAAGTCACAGGCTTGTTTATCAAACTAAAACACTGCGCTTTCGATGTAGTTTTAACCACAAAAACCTCAACACCAAAACCACATGTGTCATTAACAAGGTAACCATTGCATGGATTGTTAAATGTTTCAAGATCAATAAACTTGACGACACCCCATTGTGTCTTCATAAAATGGAATCGCTTTACTGTCGTATCTGCATCTCTCACAATGGTTAAGAACAAAAAGGTTCAGTTATAAAATTTGGTCAAGTAAAAGCATTCAATAATGTATGATGATGAAGCTGTTAGGAAGCTATACCTTGGAGACCAACATATTTATCGCGAATATGATCAAATATAAAGAAATTAAAGATAGCATTGACTTCCCAACCAGCAGGAAGATTACTTGTTTCCACTATTTCCAAGTAGACAGATATATAGTTTTCTCCATCTTTGTTCTTGTCCCCATTTGGGTATATAGTAAAGTTCCTAAACATTAAAATAAATTTCAGCATATAGTAATTAATAATGATCTTTTTACCAGCTTAGTTCACAAATTTAAATGAACAAACCATTCGTAGCCCCCAGCTTTAAAATCATTACTGAATTTTTCTATGGGAGATTTCAAAAGTGTTGAAAAGGACTTAATTTTGAGCAAATGGTGGCTTGGGAGAGCATCTCTCTCTGTAATTTACAAAAGCACAAAATGAGAAATATTTTTCTTCAGATATGTGTAAAAAGAAAAGAGATGTATAGTAATAGTATTAGTAGTGGTACCATGTAGTAGGGCAGGAAGAGAGGAAGAGGGTTTGATAGTCTGGGTCGGAGGAGGAGGAGAGATTTGAGTTGAAGTTCCGCTTTGGGGTGAAACATCTACCGGAAAAGTAGAGGAATTGGGAGGAGGCACAGCTGGTTCTGGCGTGGGAGAAGAAGGAGCTGTTTGAAAACCAGAGTCATCATCTTGAAAATGATCTTGTGAAGAAATAGGAGGTGGTGATGTAGAAGCTTCACTGTGTGTACTTTTGTTAGAATTTTGAGCTTTCAAGGATGATGGGGAAGATGCCATGAACGATTACTCTGTGATAGTGGCACTGTAGCAGCTGAGGAAGAAGAAACTGAGAAAGAAGTATAAAGACTAAGACTTAAGACTAAAGACTAAAGAGTTGTGAAAGAAATTGACTAGGAAAGACACTTTGGAAAGGTCACTAGAATAGCAGCTATCATTTGATTATTTCTTTTTACTTTTTTTATTATTATTATTTTCTTGGTATTGCAAATATTTTCTCACTCTTCACATGTGAGCACTCCCATCACCCTTTCAGAATTGCTAAAAGGAACTACGTATGTTTAGTAATTTTGTTGGTCTAATTAATTATCAAAAAATATAAACTAAGTAATCGTGAAGCGCCTATAAAAATGGTTAAGCACCAGTATTAATAACAATACTCTTAAAATCCTTTAAAATACAATACAAAAATTTATCTCAAATTTTTAAATTAAAATATATATCAACTTTTTTATTTTCTACCTCTATATTATTTAAATAATATACTTTTTATTATATATACTATCTTATTATTAAAATATAAACAAAATATTATTTATATATTATTAAAGTATTCTTAAAAAAAAATATTATATGTATATGATATTAAAATATGTTTAGGGAATGAATAATATGTTAGGTTTTATGCCCTAAATAAAACTTCATTTCAATGTAATCTATTTTATTCAACATCAATAAAGAAACAGAAGTATTTTTCATTCATTTGTGTATGTTTTGGTTCACTTTATCAATTGCTTGTCTATTTGATTTATAAATTCATCTTAAACCATTTTCACATACTTGATCATGTTTATTGTGCTGTCATCACATTGGAAAGTAAACATGACTATGTGAATAAAGTTTCCTAGATTTATCAGACACAGGGTTTTACTGATATGATAATCTACAACAAGAGTTTACTTGTATTTGGAGAAATACTATGTTCTTTACAGAACATTGGCTAAAGTAAAGCTCAGGTTGGATGCATGGAGTATGCATCGGAAGGGACCGATATTGAACTTTGACTTAGATTTAGTTAAACTTACCGTAGAATCTATTCAAGTCAATATCGCCAAGTTGATCCTAGATCAAATGATTTTAATCCTGTTATGATTAGGCTCAATCTTGAAAGGCTATTCGTGTTCTTTGATTTGTTAGTTAAGCCTACTTTTAGGTCAGGGTGATACGTACATTTTGGGAACACGGTAGTGCAATTGAGTGGGAGCGCTAGCATAAACATGGAATCTATAACTTCTATCTGGCGAATAGTAAGCAAAGGATGATCTCCTTCGAGCTTGACCAAACGAAAATAAATGGTGGAGATCTCATTTCACATAAGCTGAAATATCATTTATACGGGGTCAAGTGTTTTAAGGATAAAATACATAGTAGGGTGTTATGGTAATCTAATCCCTTTACAGTGTAGATCATTCATATAGAGGATCATTGATCAAATTAGGATTATAACAATGGATAACTAATGATGTGTCTATATGGTGGAACATATAGAGCATTCTATATACTGAGAGTGCAATTCTAAATTCTATGTGTGGATTCAACGAAGAATTAATAAGTTAGTGAATTTTAGTGCTAAATTCTTGATCTACTTATTGGAAGCTCGGTTATATAGACCCATGGTCCCCCCACTAGTTGAGATAATATTGTTTGTAAGACTCATGTAATTGATTTTGATTAATCAATTATAATTCACAAATGAGACAATGTCTATTTGTGAAATTTTCACTAAGTAAGGGCGAAATTGTAAAGAAAGAGTTAATAGGGGCATATTTGTTAATTATGATACTTTGTATGGTTCAATTAATAAATATGATAAATGACAATATTGTTTAATAATTATTTATAGTTATTAAATAGTTAGAATTGGCATTTAAATGGTTGAATTAGGAAATTGGCATTTTTGAGAAAATCAGATACAAAAGGTGTTAAAATTACAAAATTGCAAAAAGCAAGGCCCAATCCACTAAGCCATGGCCGGCCACCTTTGTAGGCTTTTTAAGTTGATATTTTCATTATTTTAATGCCAAATAATTCAAACCTAACCCTAGTGGAATGCTATAAATAGATAGTGAAGGCTTCAGGAAAATTACACTTCACATCAGAAAAACCTGAGCCTCCTCTCTCTTCTCTAGCCGCCACTCTCTCTCTCTTTTCTTCCTTCATATTTCGAACCTACCTTAGTGATTAGAGTAGTGCCCACACACAGCAAGCAATACCTCAATCATAGTGAGGAAGATCGTGAAGAAAGATCATCAGCAAAGGAGATTCAGCATCAATGATTCAGAGAAAGAGATCCAGGTTCAGATCTTGATAATACTCTGCTACAGAAAGGATTCAAGGGTTAGAGATCTGAACGGAAGGAGTCATTTAATTCCGCTGCACCCAATGTAAGATTTCTTAAACTTTATATGTGTTTAATTTATCGTTTTAGAAAGTTCTTATTTAGGATGTTAATAAACATACTTGTGAGTAGATCTAAGATCCTAGTAAAATAATATCCAACAATTGGCCTCAGAGCCATGGTAATTGATTTACTTGCAAGGAATTTGGACTTTAAAACGATTGTTTGTTTGTTTTTGGATGGTATCATGTTGTATTGAGTGTTATTTGATGAATGATTGATGTTTGTAAATTTTCGTGAAAAATAATTGTGATTCTGTTTCTGGAATTATTTTTATTGGATAGTATGGAAAAAATTAAGCAAGTTACTTTTTTACAGAACTCAATTTCGATTTAATTTGAATTAGTTATGATTTTTTGAAGATTCGAAAAAAACGGGGTTGTGCTGAAATTTTCCTGCGATCGCGAAAACTGTCTGTACAGCTCACAATTTTTTCGTTTTTCTTCGTTTTTTCATGCTTTTTCATGGAATTAACTTCCGATTTTTTGTGTAGTTCTGTATTTATACTATTACTATTCCTAATTCAATTCTAATTAGCATTTTGAATTAATTTAATATTTTTTAAATTTAATTCAAGATATTAGTGTAATTTGATTTTGAATAGAATTAGTATCTATCTTTTTGCTTAAAAATCTATCTTATTTTAAAATTTGATTATATCTTATCTTATTTTAAATTTAAAAATAAGATAATTATAATCATGTAATTTTTAAATGATATAAGATATTTTGCTAATTTTTTAAATTTTGTTATTTTATTTATTTAAATTACATTTAAAATTTGAAAAAGATATTTATTTATCTTTTCTAATTTTTTATTTAATTTTTATTTATAAAATAACATTTAAAATTTAAAAGTAGTTAGCAAACTTTTTTTTTTGAAATGATATTTAGGTTGGTTGAAACCTAATTTTTCAAAATTGTAGGTTTAATTTTAAATTTAAATATTTAATTAAATTTCAAAATTTTTTTAATTTTTCAAATTTTTTTTTTTAAATTTTCGAAAAATTTATTTTATTTAATTAATTATTTTCGAAATTAAATATTTAATTTAAAATTAAATAAATCATACATCCAACTATCCAACTAACCTTGTTGCAGGAGTATGTATTTTAACTTGTGTGTAAGTTTTCAAAACCTATTATTACTTGATTGCAAATAGTCATGGTTACTTTTTGCCAGATCTAATGATCTGATGGCTCCCTTGGTCAAGATAATAATTTGTAACAGGTATATTTACAATCTTCTTTCATCTGTGTATGACCTAGCAACATGATAGGACCCATCCAAAGTGTGCCTGTGTGAGCCTATGTGTTTAATTTTATTATAGATGCATATAGGTTGTTGTTGCTAAAATAAATTATCATAGTTCTTGATAGAATTTATTTAGGCCCATTTAGTTTTTGGGCCTATTCAATTAATAACAATTGTTCTTATTAAGGTTCAATTCCTCTCTTTTGGGCCTTGTGTGAGAGTTGGGAGCCATAGAAGTGGGTACGACATACTGAACCCAGCACCCCCTCACATAAATCACCCCAATTCTGAAGGCCCATTTGCCTGATTTGAATGATTGTACTAGGTTAATTACACTAGTTTAACCTAATTAAAATTGATTAGCAACATAATTAATTTCATTTATTTTGAAATTAATTTAAGAAAATTATAGTTTAAAGAATTTTTTATTCTAAGCTAAACTATATGTATTTTCTTGTATTTAATTAAATATAGAATTATAACCATCTAGATTCTTTCTGAAGCTTAATTTAAATTTTTCATTAAATATTCCTATTTAAGTTGATATTTAGTTATCTACAACTAACCAACTTAAATCTGAATATCTTCTGGATTTAAAATTTCAAAAATTAAGTTGAGGAATTTTAGGCATTGGTTATTAAGATTCTTCAGATATTTTTTAAGTTAATATCTTTTCGAATATTAACTTAAAATGGAATATTCTAGATATTTTTTAGGTTAATATCTTTTCGAATATTAACTTAAAATGGAATATCTTCAAATTAAGTGGTTACAACTTAATTTCAAATTTAATTAAATCTAATTTGAAAGATATTTAAGTTGATTTTTTAGATTCTTCTAAAACAACTTAAGTTAGATATTTTCAAATTTGTTCCATTTAAATATTCGAATTTATTTTTCGAATTTAAATAATAATTGAAAATTAATTAAAGTTGATTTTTTATTTAAATCAACTTTGATTTGTAATTTTTCATTATTATATTATGGAACTTGTTCGATATTTATTTGAATTTATTTTTCAAATTAAATAATAATTGAAAATTAATTAAAGTTGATTTTTTTATTTAAACCAACTTTAATTTGTAATTTTTCATTATTAAAATATCGAATATTATGATTATACAAAATACATATGTATTTTTTAAATAATGAGCTTTTAATCAAAAGATATTCGATCTCCATTGTTGGTCTTACAATAGTTAAACTTTTTCAATATAACCTCGAGACGCTAGACTTCGTCCCCCTATGGATGGTTATTCGTTGAACACTTTTAACACCGTAAGATTTCATTTGATAAGTGTTTTGTGAGTTTTCGTCTCTATTTAGACTCTCCCCTACGGTGACTACTTAGAGATAAACTCATAAAACATGAAACAATGGTGGAAGCTCATAAAATGAGAATAACCTTGACTCTCGCCTACCGGGACAACGTTGGATTCTCATTTTGATCGAATAAAAGGTTGCTAAAATGTTTAATTTTAGATGAGCTGACAACTCTATTCAACTAATGTTATCTTTGACTCTCGCCTACCGGGACACTGTATTTCATTATGTTGGAAACCTTGGAAAATAAACTATGTTAGATTTAGTATTTCTATAACATATGTCATGACTTGTTATTTTCTGAACTTGTGTATGAATTTTGAACCAAAACCTTACTTCTGTTTTATTGATGTGTTGTAGTGTCTATAATCCCCTTCTCATTCCACTCCTAGTTAATATCTTAGCAATTGAACTTGAAGTTATAAACTCCTTGTCAGAGTAATACTTCACATATGCTCATGATGGACTTTAAATTCCAGAAAGCAGGTAAGCTGGGAATTGTTCACTCTGAAGAGCAAATAGTTCATAACTCCATAAATCCTACTACTTCAAGCTTAGTTGAGAAGATAAGAGAAAGTGATTCCACTTCCTCAAGTTATACTTCACAACAAAATGAACTAGCAAGAACAACAATTAACAAACGAATAAGCAGTAATGCTTTAGTCTTCGAATCATGTGTGTTAGAGAATGATAAATCCATTTGGATTCTTGATTCTGGGTCTACAAACCATGCAAGTTGTTCATTGCAATTGCTTGAGAATTGGAATTATTTGAAATCTGGAGAGTTGAAACTTAAAGTTGGTAATGGCGAAATGGTTTCGGTTAGAGCTAGAGGAAAAGCCAAACTCAAGTTTCAAAACAGAATTTTGGAATTAGACAATGTCTTATACATTCCAAATTTCAGTAGAAACTTGGTTTCTGTTTCATGCTTACAATTGCAACAATACAAATTAGATTTTTCGGATTCTGGTTCTACCATTTCTCGAAATGACATTCAGATTTGTGTTGCATCCATGGAACAGGGGCTTTATGTTCTTACACCAGAAACACCATTTGCCCTACATAACGAACTTTTTAAAGTAGCTAAACCTAGAAACCACAAAAAGCAAAAGATCGTTGATGATAATGAAACATATCTATGGCATTTACGTTTAGGTCATATAGGCTTTGATAGACTCAATAGGCTAACCAAAGACGGTCCATTGAAAAATGTCGTCTTGGGTGAACTGCCAGTATGCGAGTCCTGCCTAGAAGGAAAAATGACTAAACGTTCTTTCTCTGCAAAGGGAGAGCGTGCCAAAATCCCTCTAGGGTTAGTGCATTCCGATGTCTGCGGACCTTTGAATGTCAAAGCCCGAGGTGGTTATGAGTATTTTGTCACTTTCATTGACGATTTCTCTAGGTATAGTTTTCTTTACCTAATGCAAAAGAAATCTGAAACGTTTGAAAAGTTTCAGGAGTTTCATGCTTTGGCCCAAAACCAATTAGGTAAATCATTAAAGATCTTGCGAACTGATAGGGGTGGAGAATATATGGATATGCAGTTCAAAGATCATTTAATTGAACTTGGAATGGAATCCCAATTAACCGCCCCTAGCACTCCACAGCAAAATGGAGTTGCAGAAGACGGAATCGCACGCTTTTGGAAATGGTTAGGTCTATGCTTAGTTTTTCAACTCTACCTACGTCCTTCTGGGGATATGCAATTCAGATGGCAACTCACATTTTAAATGTTGTTCCATCTAAATCAATCCCTAAGACACCTTTAGAACTTTGGAATGGTCGTACACCTAGTTTACGCCATTACAGAATCTGGGGGTGCCCTGTTCATGTCTTAAGAAAGAAAGACGGCAAACTTGAGTCACGAACTGAAGTTTGCATGTTTGTCGGTAATTCTAAAGAGACTAGGGGTGGACTATTTTATAGTCACAAGGATAACAAAGTGTTTGTTTCTACAAATGCTACTTTCCTTGAAGAGAACTATATTAAAGACTACAAACCGAAAAGTAAAGTTGTTCTAGAGGAATTGCTATCAGATATAAGTCCTTCCAATGTTCCGTCCTCTTCCACTCGTGAAGAAGACAATCCCACTCCCTCAGTTGAACAAATTGAGAAATCTACTACTAAAGTTTCTGTTCAGAAGACAACCGTACCTCGTCGTAGTGGGAGGGTTTCAACAAAACCTGCTCGTTATGGCTTGGATGGTGAAATCAATATGGTCGTAGGTGACGGTATTGATGACGATCCATTAACCTATAAACAGGCAATGGCTAGTCCGCAACGGAAACGATGGTCAGCCGGCATGGATTCAGAAATGGATTCCATGAAAAAGAACAAAGTCTGGGAATATGTAGACGCAACTGGCGACTATCATCCGATAGGATGCAAGTGGGTTTACAAGAAGAAAAGAGGAGCTGGAGGCGAAGTCGAAACTTTTAAAGCTAGACTTGTAGCCAAGGGTTATACCCAAAGAGAAGGCGTGGACTATGAGGAAACTTTTAGTCCTATTGCCATGCTCAAATCCATCCGAATTCTTCTCTCCATAGCTGCTGCTTTCGATTATGAAATCTGGCAAATGGATGTCAAGATTGCCATCCTTAATGGGGTACTTGAAGAAACCATCTATATGGAGCAACCAGAAGGTTATGTTCTTCCTGGGCAGGAAAAGAAAGTTTGCAAGTTAAACATGTAAAGACCGCTTAGTTTAATTTGGAAATTAACAGTTAATCATGATTAATTATGAAAATTATTTATAGCTATTTAAATAATTTATTATACTGTTATTATTGAATTCAGAGATGCATTTTTATGTCATGTAGTAGTTTGCATAATTTTGTATTCTGGTGCCCGGTATTTTGGAACTCGGTGTTTGGCTCAGTAAAAATCACAACTTAGTATGTTAGTAGTTTGGGGTGGTTTATTAGACATTGGGAATGTCGGGAATGGCCGGGAATTTAGAATTTCCCAAAAATACCCCTTTAGTGTGATTTATGTGATTTTAGTGTGGAGGGGCAAAATGGTCTTTTTGCCCCCAATGACTTTTTGTCCTTTAGTGGATTTAGTAAATGAAAAATAAATGTTTATTATGCTTTATTTGGCTGAAAGTAAGTGTGATATGCCTTAAAATTCCTTTTCTTTTCACATTTTCAACACTTAGTCAAAAATAGGAAAATTTCAAAAACACACACTCTCTCTTTTCCTCTCTCTCTCGGCTGGTTGTGGGTGTGCAAAGGGGCTGGATTTTCTTTGGTGATTCAAGCTTTGTTTGCAAAACTCTAGTGATCTCTTGATTGTGGTATGTGAATTCTAGCTTTCTTCCTTTATTTTCTTAGAAAAAGTTTGAAAAGATGATGATGCATGCATGAGTTTTTGGTTGTTGTTGCTGCTGTATGTTGTGGATATTTTCAGAGGTTAAAGCATGTTTATTAGATGTTAATTAAGCTTCTTGTAGTGCTTGATTGTTAGGTTATTTAAAGTTATGGTTTTTCTATGCAAAATATATGATTTTTGAAAGAAATGTCTATGTTCTGTTGCTGTGATGTTGTGGATGTTTATAATTATTTCCAGAGGCTTAGTTATGCATGTTTAAGTAGATTCAAGCTGGTTTGATTGCTTGTTAGCTAGGTTTGCTCAAGTTTGAGTTTAGAACTCAAAGCTTGAGCTTTAATGGTGATTTTTGATTATGTGCAATCTGGGTGGTTTTGATGCCTTAGAAATGTTATTTGGGTTATATGGAGTAGGTCTGGAAGGTTTGAATTGATTTGGAGTTGATTTGAGCAAGTTATGAATTTATTGAGTTTGCTGCCTGCGAGGAACCGGAATTCCGGTTGTGCATCGGGAATTCCGGATGGGGTTCTGAATTTTCCCAGAACCGGAATTCCGGTTGGGCAACCAGTCTGCTGGTTGGATAAAATTCTGAAACCCTAGATTTCCTCGATTTTATGTTTTAAGGGGTATTGCCATGCTTTTTATCGATAGGGAAACTTTTAGTTCCTAGTTTAAGTCCCCGGGAAGTGATTTGGCGTGTCACTTATAGTGTTGTGATTTTTATGGTTTAGGAGCCTGTAATCCGCCGCGCAGTTAAGTTCCAGTCAGGTTGACCGGCACACCTGAATTCAGAATCCTAGTAAGATTAGTATAACAGTATGCATATGTAGATTACATGTTTAGCGTGCATGTAGGAAGCCTGTTAGATTACATTAGTTATGTATGTGGCTTCGAACCATCCAACCCTGTCACGTCGGTATAGGCTGGAGTATGACCAGCAGCCGGAGTATGACCGGTTCGACCGATCAGGCTGACACTTAGGTTGGTGGTTCCGTACTATTGACGTATCCCGTCGGTACAGGCTGGAGTATGACCAGCAGCCGGAGTATGACCGGTTCGACCGATCAGGCGAATATTGTAACACGTCGGTACAGGCTGGAGTATGACCAGCAGCCGGAGTATGACCGGTTCGACCGATCAGGCTATTACTTGTCAATAGTACCATCCCTATGAACGTTCAGAACTCAGTACCGTGTTGGACATGGCAGTTAGGGGGACTCAGTATCGTGTTGGACACGGAAGTTAGGGTTATGATCAGGGGTATGGGCGTCTGATCATGACCGGGGTTTATGTATGAATATTATTATGCTTTTCTTACTGAGTCTGTCGACTCACAGTTCTACGTTTATGTGTAGGTAAAGGCAAGGCTAAAGCTGATGGACCGTGAACGAGCTTATGAAGATTGTACATGTCGGGGCGGTTAGGCCTGGAGCGTACGATCCTCGGGACAGCAAGGCTAAATTTGTAACTAGTCGCTAGGCGACAATTATTTTGTATAAACAGTTAACTTTTTTGCAAATGATTTTGTAATCGGGATCCCGAGTCTTTTGTAATTATATTTTACAAGTTTAATTAAAAAGCAAAAATTTTAATTAATCACGTTTTCCATAAACCTCGTTGATTAGAAACGAGCGGCACAGCATGTTTAAAAATCACGTAATACGCCTATGTTAGTTAGGGTGTTACAATTTGGTATCAGAGCCGCCAGGTTGTCTTCCGAAGATCGTCACGACATGTACAATCATCATCAGCAGTTAGCTCGTTCCGCGGTTCAGTAAGCCTTTATTGCTTTAGTAGTTTATTTATTTATTTATGAATAAGAAAAGCCTCTTAGGAAGCATGTTAGTAGCCTGATAGTAGAATAGGCGCATGTTTCGTTTTTAATTTCCAAATTAAGCGGCATTAGTAAGCTCTCCTTGAATACGACCTGATATTCCAACTCTTGGTTTCGTAGGCGGTTCTAACTAGATGGACGCCAGGCGCACTACCAGGAGTCAGGGCAACTCAGTGGGGTCGAATCAAGGTCAGAGAGCTCAGTTTCCCCCGCCAGTTAGGGGCCGAGGTAGAGGTCCCCGAGGCAGGGCTCGTGGTCGGGGTGATGAGAACCCGCCACAGGCTGCCTAGGCTCCCCCAGCCGATCAGGGAGCCCAAAATTGGGAGGTTCGGTTTGCTGAGATGCAAGCCCGGATAGAAGAGCAAGACCTCGAGGTTCAGAGGTTGAGACAGCAGGGTGCTCCTGCAGCCCAAAGGTTCGTAGTTCCGGTGGCACCTCGCCCTCGCCGCCTGTGCCGAGATAGTGGTGGCGGCCAATAGATTGGAACCTTTGTATGAACGGTTCCGGAAGCAAGCACCTCCTGTTTTCTTGGGAGGTCCAGACGTAATGAAGGTCGAGCAATGGCTGACGGTGATTACAAAAATCCTGAACTTCATGGGTGTCACCGGTAATGATAGAGTGGTGTGTGCCACTTTCCAGTTCCAGGAGGACGCTCTAGTCTGGTGGGACATGGTGTCTTAGATTCACGATGTCACCACCATGACCTGGGAAAGGTTTCAGGAACTCTTCAACGCCAAGTATTACAATGAGGCGGTCAGAAGCGCCAAGAGGAAAGAGTTCGCTCACCTGACCCAGCGTGAGAATATGAGCGTAACCGAGTATACTACTCAGTTCGATCGATTGGCGAGGTTAGCCTCGGGAATTGTGCCAACCGACTTCAGCAAGAAAGAGAAGTATCTGGACAAGTTAAATGCGAAGATCAAACATGATTTGATGATCACCACGGACGACAACACCACCTATGCTCAGATGGTGGAGAAGGCACTGCGAGCTGAGGGCGCAGTTGGGTGTATGTCGAAGTCAGCTAGTACTCCGGCGAGTGGCGGGGCTCCTACCCCTCCTGCATCAGGCTTTAGCAGGGGGAGTAGTGGTTCAGCCATTGATCAGAGGAAGAGAGCACCCACTGTATCCGGTGGCTCGAGTCAGAACAAGAGGTTTCGGGGGAACCAGAATAGAGGTAGTCGTCCTGGTGAACTGAGACCCGATTCTCCTATCCCGAGTGCCCTAGCTGCAAAAGGCACCATCGGGGTGAGTGCAAAGGTCAGGGATGCTTTCACTGTGGCATGCCCGGTCACTTCAAGAGGGACTGTCCCCACCTCCGATCAGAGGCACCGAGAGCTCCGGCGATACCCACTCCAGCCAGGGTGTTCGCCATCACTCAGGCTGATGCAAATGCCAACCCATCAGTTGTGACAGGTCAGCTTTCTGTTAATAACTCGCTTTATTCAGTGCTGTTTGATTCTGGGGCTACACATTCTTATGTGGCGGCCAGAGTCTTTAGTAAATTGGATAGACCATTCGATAGATATGAATCAGGGTTTGGAACCCTATTACCTGGCGGAGAGTTGGTTATCTCCAACAGGTGGATTAGGTCTATGCCGATCAGGATAGATGGTAGAGAGTTAAGTGCTGACTTGATAGAGATGAGTTTAGTAGAGTTTGATATTATTTTAGGAATGGATTTCCTATCTAAATATTCGGCGAGCATTGATTGCAAAAGGAAGATAGTGATCTTCCAACCGGAAAGTGAAGAACCATTCGTGTTTGTTGGTTCAGTTCGGGGATCTCGGATCCCGGTGATTTCGGCCATGTCAGCTAGAGATTTATTGCATGGCGGTTGTTTAGGGTTTCTAGCCGTGGTGGTGGACACCACTCGGCCAAATACCATTCGGCCAGAGGACATCAAGGTGGTTCGGGAATTTTTGGATGTTTTTCCCGAAGAACTTCCAGGGTTACCACCTCAGCGGGAGATTGACTTTGTGATAGACTTGGCACCAGGGGTGGAACCGGTTTCCAAAGCCCCGTATAGAATGGCTCCAGCTGAACTTAAGGAGTTAAAGATTCAGCTCCAAGGGTTGCTTGACATAGGGTTTATTCGGCCCAATGTGTCACCCTGGGGAGCCCCGGTTTTATTCGTCAAGAAGAAAGATGGATCTATGAGGATGTGCATCGACTACAGGGAATTGAACAAGCTGACGGTGAAGAATAAATATCCATTACCTAGGATCGATGATTTGTTCGATCAACTTCAAGGAAAGACGGTCTTTTCTAAGATTGATCTCCGTTGGGTTATCATCAGTTGAGAATCCGAGAGGAGGACATTCCGAAGACGGCTTTCCGCACTAGGTATGGACATTACGAATTTTTGGGTATGTCGTTCGGACTAACCAATGCTCCTGCAAAATTCGTGGACTTGATGAATAGAGTATTCAAGGATTTCCTCGATATCTGTGTGATTGTGTTTATCGACGACATCCTCGTGTACTCTCAATCAGAAGAGGAGCATGAATTACATCTTCAGATGGTACTGCAACGGCTTCGGGAACACAAGCTTTATGCCAAGTTCAAGAAATGTGAATTTTGGTTATCTCAGGTGTCCTTCCTAGGGCACATTGTGAGCAAAGATGGGATCAAGGTAGATCCCGGGAAGATTGAATCCGTCAGGGATTGGCCGAGACCGAAGACAGTGACAGAGATCAGAAGCTTCTTGGGTTTAGCTGGGTACTACCGTAGGTTCGTGGAAGGGTTTTCCAAAATTTAAATGCCCCTAACCGAACTTACAAAGAAGAATCAACGGTTTGTCTGGTCAGACAAGTGCGAAGCTAGTTTTCAGGAGCTGAAACAGAGGTTGATTACCGCTCCAGTGCTAGCTTTGCCTTCAAACAACGAGAAGTTTGTAGTTTATTGTGACGCATCCAAACAGGGTTTGGGGTGTGTGTTGATGCAAGTCGATCGGGTCATCGCTTATGCCTCTCGTCAGTTAAAGGATTATGAACAGCGATACCCGACTCATGATCTAGAATTGGCCGCAGTGGTTTTTGCATTGAAGATTTGGCGGCATTATCTTTATGGAGAAAAGTGTGAAATCTATACCGACCATAAAAGTCTCAAGTATTCTTTACTCAGAAAGATTTGAACATGAGACAGAGACGTTGGTTGGAATTAGTAAAAGATTACGACTGTGAGATCCTCTATCACCCCGGAAAGGCCAATGTAGTGGCCGATGCCCTGAGCAGAAAGGGTCCCGGGCAAGTAGCTAGTATGGTTCAGATCTCACCTCAGCTAGCGGAGGATATGGTTAAATCCAGCATTGAGTTTGTGGTAGGTCAGCTTCACAACTTAACGCTGCAATCTGATCTGTTGGAAAGAATAAAAGTCGCTCAGATGACGGATCCGGAGTTAGTGAAGATCAAAGATGAGGTGTCGGCTGGTCAAGCCAAGGACTTTTCAGTGTCAGACAGTGGGATGCTTCTGTATAAAGCTAGGGTTTGTGTTCCGAATAATGTGGAACTTAGGAATGAGATCTTTGAGGAGGCTCATTCTACCCCGTATTCTCTGCATCCCGGCACCACTAAGATGTACCAAGATCTGAAACCGTACTTCTGGTGGAGCGGTATGAAGAAGAATTTGGTAGAATTCGTATCGAGATGCCTCACTTGTCAGCAGATTAAGGCTGAACATCGGTAGACCGACGGGGTTGTTGCAGCCTCTAACCCTACCAGAATGGAAGTGGGAGGATATTACGATGGATTTTGTGGTCGGGTTACCTAGGACCACGGGTTTGTTTGATTCCATCTGGGTAGTGGTGGATCGATTTACGAAATCTTCTCATTTTCTGCCGGTTAGAACAACATTTACAGTGGATCAGTTGGCAGAGTTGTATATCAGAGAGATAGTAAGACTTCATGGGGTACCGAAGTCTATAGTTTCGGACAGGGATCCGAAGTTCACCTCTAAATTTTGGCAGAGTTTGCAGCGAGCAATGGGTACAAGGCTGAAATTTAGTACAGCATTCCATCCTCAGACAGATGGTCAGTCCGAAAGGACAATTCAGATATTGGAGGATATGTTGCGAGCCTGTGTTATGGATTTTGAAGGCTCATGGAATAAGTATCTGCCATTGATAGAATTTTCTTACAACAACAGTTATCAGAGTACGATAGGGATGGCTCCCTATGAACTGTTATACGGTAGGAAATGTAGATCTCCTATTCACTGGGATGAGACAGGGGAGAGGAAATACTTAGGTCCAGAGTCAGTGGAGCGGACCAATGAGGCAATAGAGAAGATAAAAGATAGAATGCTTGCCTCACAGAGTAGACAGAAGAGTTACGCAGATCCAAAACACAGAGATGTTGAGTTCCAAGTAGGGGACCATGTGTTTTTACGGGTATCTCCGATGAAGGGGATCAAACGTTTCGGGAAAAGAGGCAAGTTATGCCCTAGATTTACAGGACCTTTCGAGATTCTCGAGAAGATAGGTCAAGTGGCATACCGGTTAGCATTGCCTCCAGCTTTATCAGCAGTTCACAACGTATTCCATGTCTCGATGTTGAGAAAATACGTTTCAGATCCCTCTCATATACTCAGTTATGAGAGCCTTGAACTACAGCCAGACATAACTTATGAAAAACAACCAGTGCAGATCCTGGATAGAAAGGATAAAGTCCTTCGGAATAAGACCATAGCACTGGTCAAAGTTCTCTGGAGAAACAGCAAGGTGGAGGAAGCCACCTGGGAGCTAGAGTCAGATATGAGAGCTCAATATCCTGAGTTATTCAGGTTAGATTTCAGGGACGAAATCATTTTAAGGGGGGAATAGTTGTAAAGACCGCTTAGTTTAATTTGAAAATTAACAGTTAATCATGATTAATTATGAAAATTATTTATAGCTATTTAAATAATTTATTATACTGTTATTATTGAATTCAGAGATGCATTTTTATGTCATGTAGTAGTTTGCATAATTTTGCATTCCGGTGCCCGGTATTTTGGAACTCGGTGTTTGGCTCAGTAAAAATCACAACTTAGTATGTTAGTAGTTTGGGGAAGTTTATTAGACATTGGGAATGTCGGGAATGGCCGTGAATTTAGAATTTCCCAAAAATACCCCTTTAGTGTGATTTATGTGATTTTAGTGTGGAGGGGCAAAATGGTCTTTTTGCCCCAATGACTTTTTGTCCTTTAGTGGATTTAGTAAATGAAAAATAAATGTTTATTATGCTTTATTTGGCTGAAAGTAAGTGTGATATGCCTTAAAATTCCTTTTCTTTTCACATTTTCAACACTTAGTCAAAAATAGGAAAATTTCAAAAACACACACTCTCTCTTTTCCTCTCTCTCTCGGCTGGTTGTGGGTGTGCAAAGGGGCTGGATTTTCTTTGGTGATTCAAGCTTTGTTTAAACTCTAGTGATCTCTTGATTGTGGTATGTGAATTCTAGCTTTCTTCCTTTATTTTCTTAGAAAAAGTTTGAAAAGATGATGATGCATGCATGAGTTTTTGGTTGTTGTTGCTGCTGTATGTTGTGGATATTTTCAGAGGTTAAAGCATGTTTATTAGATGTTAATTAAGCTTCTTGTAGTGCTTGATTGTTAGGTTATTTAAAGTTATGGTTTTTCTATGCAAAATATATGATTTTTGAAAGAAATGTCTATGTTCTGTTGCTGTGATGTTGTGGATGTTTGTAATTGTTTCCAGAGGCTTAGTTATGCATGTTTAAGTAGATTCAAGCTGGTTTGATTGCTTGTTAGCTAGGTTTGCTCAAGTTTGAGTTTAGAACTCAAAGCTTGAGCTTTAATGGTGATTTTTGATTATGTGCAATCTGGGTGGTTTTGATGCCTTAGAAATGTTATTTGGGTTATATGGAGTAGGTCTGGAAGGTTTGAATTGATTTGGAGTTGATTTGAGCAAGTTATGAATTTTTTGAGTTTGTCGCTCGCGAGGAACCGGAATTCGGTTGTGCATCCGAATTCGGATGGGGTTCTGAATTTTCCCAGAACCAGAATTCCGGTTGGGCAACCGGTCTGCCGGTTGGGATAAATTCTGAAACCCTAGATTTCCTTGATTTTATGTTTTAAGGGGTATTGCCATGCTTTTTATCGATATGGAAACTTTTAGTTCCTAGTTTAAGTCCCCGGGAAGTGATTTAGCGTGTCACTTATAATGTTGTGATTTTTATGGTTTAGGAGCACATGTCAGCGCGCAGTTAAGTTCCAGTCAGGTTGACCGGCACACCTGAATTCAGAATCCAGGTAAGATTAGTATAACAGTATGCATATGTAGATTACATGTTTAGCGTGCATGTAGGAAGCCTGTTAGATTACATTAGTTATATATGTGGCTTCGAACCATCTAACCCTGTCACGTCGGTACAGGCTTGAGTATGACCAGCAACCGGAGTATGACCGGTTCGACCGATCAGGCTGACACTTAGGTTGGTGGTTCCGTACTATTGACGTATCCCGTCGGTACGACAGCTGGAGTATGACCAGCAGCCGGAGTATGACCGGTTCGACCGATCAGGCGAATATTGTAACACGTCGGTACAGGCTGGAGTATGACCAGCAGCCGGAGTATGACCGGTTCGACCGATCAGGCTGTTACTTGTCAATAGTACCGTCCCTATGAACGTTCAGAACTCAGTACCGTGTTGGACACGGCAGTTAAGGGGACTCAGTATCGTGTTGGACACGGAAGTTAGGGTTATGATCAGGGGTATGGGCATCTGATCATGACCGAGTTTATGTATGAATATTATTATGCTTTTCATATGGAGTCTGTCGACTCACAGTTCTACGTTTATGTGTAGGTAAAGGCAAGGCTAAAGTTGACGGACCGTGAACGAGCTTATGAAGATTGTACATGTCGGGGCGGTTAGGCCTGGAGCGTACGATCCTCGGGACAGCAAGGCTGATTTTGTAACTAGTCGCTAGGCGACAATTATTTTGTATAAACAGTTAACTTTTTTGTAAATGATTTTGTAATCGGGATCCCGAGTCTTTTGTAATTATATTTTACAAGTTTAATTAAAAAGCAAAAAATTTAATTAATCACGTTTTCCATAAACCTTGTTGATTAGCAACGAGCTGCACAGCATGTTTAAAAATCACGTAATACGCCTATGTTAGTTAGGGTGTTACAAAACAGGTCTATCTATGGACTTAAGCAAGCTTCTCGCTCATGGAACAAGAGGTTTGATGAAATCATCAAGACCTACGGCTTTCTTCAGAATGAAGATGAACCTTGTGTTTACCAACTCAAGGAAGACCAAATAGTAGTATTCCTGGTCCTTTATGTTGATGACATTTTGATCATTGGAAAAAATGTCAAGAAAATGACTCACATCAAGGAATGGCTCAACACTCAATTCGATATGAAAGATTTGGGTGAAGCAGCCTATGTTCTTGGTATTCGGCATTATCGAAACCGAAGAACAGATCTCTTGCTCTCTCTCAAACAACCTACATAGACAAAGTCTTAGAGAGATTCTCCATGAACAACACCAATGGGGCAAACATGCCTTCTAGATATGGTATTCATCTATCTAAGGAACAGTCACCGACTGATCCTCAAGAGATAGAGGACATGGCGAGAATTCCCTATGCCTCTGCAGTTGGAAGTCTAATGTATGCAATGTTATGCACTAGACCTGACATCTGTTATGTTGTTGGAATCGTGAGCAGGTATCAGTCTAATCCAGGACAAGAACATTGGAATGCAGTTAAGTATATTCTGAAATACTTAAAGAGTACAAGGAATCTTGTGTTAGTCTACAAGGGTGGTGCTTTAAATCCCATAGGCTACACTGATTCGGATTTCCAGCAAGTCTTGAAGACAAGAAATCTACATACGGGATGGTGTTTACTCTTGGGGGTGGAGCGGTAGTTTGGAGAAGTGCTAAACAAACCGCGATATCGGACTCAACTATGGAAGCCTGAATACATAGCGAGCTCGAAGCCGCTAAAGAACTTGTCCGGCTAAGAAAGTTCTTCACCAAAGATAGGAGTTGTTCTGGAATGGAAAAGCCTCCGGTACTACTCTGTGATAACAATGGAGCAATAGTAAACAGTAAAGAACCTCGAAGCCACAAGAGAAGCAAACACATTGAAAGGAAGTATCACATTATCAGAGAATTTGAGAAAGTTGACACAGAGGACAACCTAGCTGATCCATTTACCAAAGTCCTGGCCGTGAAGCCTTTCAAAAGCACCGTCAGAATTTAGGATTAATTGATATGTACTAATTAGTTTTATATTAGTGCAAGTGGGAGTTTGTTAGGTTTTATGCCCTAAATAAAACTTCATTTCAATGTAATCTATTTTATTCAACATCAATAAAGAAACAGAAGTATTTTTCATTCATTTGTGTATGTTTTGGTTCACTTTATCAATTGCTTGTCTATTTGATTTATAAATTCATCTTAAACCCATTTCACATACTTGATCATGTTTATTGTGCTGTCATCACATTGGAAAGTAAACATGACTATGTGAATAAAGTTTCCTAGATTTATCAGACACAGGGTTTTACTGATATGATAATCTACAACAAGAGTTTACTTGTATTTGGAGAAATATTATGTTCTTTCCAGAACATTGGTTAAAGTAAAGCTCAGGTTGGATGCATGGAGTATGCATCGGAAGGGACCGATATTGAACTTTGACTTAGATTTAATTAAACTTACCGTAGAATCTATTCAAGTCAATATCGCCAAGTTGATCCTAGATCAAATGATCTTAATCCTGTTATGATTAGGCTCAATCTTGAAAGGCTATTCGTGTTCTTTGATTTGTTAGTTAAGCCTACTTTTAGGTCAGGGTGATACGTACATTTCGGGAACACGGTAGTGCAATTGAGTGGGAGCGCTAGCATAAACATGGAATCTATAGCTTCTATATGGCGAATAGTAAGCAAAGGATGATCTCCTTCGAGCTTGACCAAACGAAAATAAATGGTGGAGATCTCATTTCACATAAGCTGAAATATCATTTATACGGGGTCAAGTGTTTTAAGGATAAAATACATAGTAGGGTGTTACGGTAATTTAATCCCTTTACAGTGTAGATCATTCATATAGAGGATCATTGATCACATTAGGATTATAACAATGGATAACTAATGATGTGTCTATATGGTGGAACATATAGAGCATTCTATATACTGAGAGTGCAATTCTAAGTTCTATACGTGAATTCAACGAAGAATTAATAAGTTAGTGAATTTTAGTGCTAAATTCTTGATCTACTTATTGGAAGCTCGGTTATATAGACTCATGGTCCCCCCACTAGTTGAGATAATATTTTTTGTAAGACTCATGTAATTGATTTTGATTAATCAATTATAATTCACGAATTAGACAATGTCTATTTGTGAAATTTTCACTAAGTAAGGGCGAAATTGTAAAGAAAGAGTTAATAGGGGCATATTTGTTAATTATGATACTTTGTATGGTTCAATTAATAAATATGATAAATGATAATATTGTTTAATTATTATTTATAGTTATTAAATAGTTAGAATTGGCATTTAAATGGTTGAATTAGGAAATTGGCATTTTTGAGAAAATCAGATACAAAAGGTGTTAAAATTGCAAAATTGCAAAAAGCAAGGCCCAATCCACTAAGCCATGGCCGGCCACCTTTGTAGGCTTTTTAAGTTGATATTTTCATTATTTTAATGCCAAATAATTCAAACCTAACCCTAATGGAATGCTATAAATAGATAGTGAAGGCTTCAGGAAAATTACACTTCACATTAGAAAAACCTGAGTCTCATCTCTCTTCTCTAGCCGCCACTCTCTCTCTCTTTTCTTCCTTCATATTTCGAACCTACCTTAGTGATTAGAGTAGTGCCCACACACAGCAAGCAATACCTCAATCATAGTGAGGAAGATCGTGAAGAAAGATCATCAGCAAAGGAGATTCAGCATCAAGGATTCAGAGAAAGAGATCCAGGTTCAGATCTTGATAATACTCTGCTATAGAAAGGATTCAAGGGTTAGAGATCTGAACGGAAGGAGTCATTTAATTCCGCTGCACCCAATGTAAGGTTTCTTAAACTTTATATGTGTTTAATTTATCGTTTTAGAAAGTTCTTATTTAGGATGTTAATAAACATACTTGTGAGTAGATCTAAGATCCTGGTAAAATAATATCCAACATAATAGAGAAGGATTATTATATTTTTTATTTATGTTATTTAAATTTCTACAGAGGGTGACGTAACATTTATTTGGGTAACACGTGGAATAAATTGTATAATCTAGATGGGCAATCCCACCTTTGATGAGCCATGCACAGAGATTTGATACTTAAAGTCATGAACAGAAGTTAGGACATTCGAACAGAGCATGCGAAGACACTCGATCGGCTTCCATTAAGCAGGTGGCTCGTATACACCAACCAAGAGGTGTGAGTTAGACAATTTCAGAGATATATCTTATATATCCTCAAGCTTGAAGGATACGACACAATCTATAAATTCATGGGATAGATTCATAGAATTGAAAAAGAAAGGAAACTTACCTAGTTTCTTGTTCTACTTATTGTAATTATAGAAAGTAAACTAATTTTCCATTTTATTCCTTGCTGAATTTAGAAAACCAATTTGATGTATTTACTCCCTATAAATAGTGGACTCATCTCACTATTCAAGAACATGAATTTCATTCAGATAGAAAACACGAGAGAATAATCTAGATTTAAGAGTAAAATACTTATAGAGATCATTGTAAGAGCTTTCGAGGGAGATCAATGTTTTCTTGTTTATCTACTCACATCTCATTACAACTAAAGGGAGTAGGGTATTACCATCATCAAGGGGCCGAACTTTTATAATTTTGGTATTTTCTTTACTTTATATTACTTATATTTGGTATTTCAATTATTGTTAAATCGCTTTAATTTCACTCACTGTTGTTGGCTAAAAGTGAGGTCAATATTTTAGTGCTTTTATTGAGAGCAAAGAAACACAAGTATTTGTTTTAAGTCTTTTTTAGGACACGGGATGGTTGTACAAACACAGAGAGGAAATAAAATTGAAACAACTGATCCAATGGCTACGGATCCAAACGTGTAGACACCTGCGAATCCTAGAGTTCCAATCAGGACGGACCCCGCTCTGACTAATCCTTAGCCACCAACAGGCTCACAAACTGTAGGTCAAGGAGTGACTACCCCTCTGGCTGGGTTCACTCTGGGCGTGCAAGAAACTAGAACCACTAGTACTCGGACCGAGCAAAATGCCCCAAAGGTACTGGAATCCCATCTGCTATAAATTCTCAAAGGCCAACCCGTGATGACACCAAACTACAGAACTTGCAAGCTGCAATAGGGAAAATACAAGACCACAATAACACTCTTCATTACGATTGGCAAGCTACTATAGTAGCTATAAATTTTGCCTTTGTAGAACAGAGAGGCCAATTCAAAGAATGGCGGGATCGAGAGATAGAAATCATGAGAGCCCAATAAGAAATGATTGATAATCAATCCAGGCAAGTCGTTGTACTGATCAGGAGAGCCTACCAAGTCACCGACCAACAACGAGTAGGAGATACTTACATTCCTCCTGGGCCACAATACAGGCCAGAAGAACATCCAGCTGAACACACTCAGCAAACCCAAGATAATTGACCGTCAAATTTGAGGCCAAAGAGCCAAACTGTGGGCCACACAGTAGACTAGCAAGTTCTACCAACTTATTACTTGGGAGGAAATGATCAGCCTTGCTCACAATAGTATATAAATAAGAAAAAAAAAATGTAGGTTAGATTATCCGAACTTTAATTTAATAGAATATTTGTTGAAATCCACCTCAAAGGTGAAGAACTTGATGGTTGTATGATCTTGAGCGAGTGGCTGTTCAGCCCCTCTAATCTTTACCTTCTCACCGGATGGGTTTCCACATAACATCGGTTAATGCTATTACCTATGCATAGTGTGGATTTGTTGATTGACTCGTTCTATTTTTACTCACTCAAAGACAGAAAAATAATTGTACATTTTAGTTTGTGTTTTCATTCTCCTACAAAGAGATACTTTACCCTTCACAAAAGAACATATTCCCAATTCATGTAAGACGATGCGCACATTGCTACATTGGCCTTGTAAGATGGCTCAAGCGATTTAGTACATCATGTGAAGAATGACCAATATTTGATAATCAAACAAAAGAAAATGAAACATTGACGTCGAAAAGATTTCCTTTGTCCCAAGAAGTTGTTGAAACAGGAAAAGAGCAATTTATAAGAAAACCATTAGTGAATTTTGAAGAAGTGGAGATTCAATACTAAAATAAGGCTCTGAAAATAAAAATAATAATAGAAGAACATAATTTAAAGAGTTTACAAGTGCTTTCAAAAAATTGGTGAGAAAGAAAAGGGGAGGGGCAATAGAATCAGTCTTGCCAAGTTACAAGGTTTTCTCTATTCAACTTATATTTAACACATTGCCTCATTGCATTTAGAAAGCCTGATCTTCCCTTAAGAGAACTTGAAAATTCACTTTACAACTATGTCCACGTTTAAGCTATAGCATTAAAATGGTCACTGTTAACTAGAACAACATCCTTATCCTTTGATTAGCAACCAAAAAAAAATGCAAAGCTGAATAGCAATATAGTTGACTATTCTTGTGTAACTACACCAAGAACTTCATACTCTACTCTGATGAGGCATTCATCATTCACAAGTAAACCATTCTCTGGGTCTCGGAATTTAGTCTCTGATATGAACTCCCGAAATCCCCGAGCAGCAGAACCAAACAGTTTGGTATCTGCAAAATGACAGGTACCGAAACCGAAAAATTATAGAATCTGTGATCACACAACTTAAAAAACAGAGCACTACAGCAAATGCTGTAATCAAGAAATGCTGCTGGGAAGTATTGAATTAAGAGTTGTAATCTTACCACTTCGCTCAAAATGTTTACCATTCTTTTTGTCTTCCAGTCGAAATGTGAAATGCACAAGTAATTTAGTGCCAGCAGAAAGTGTCGAAGTATCCACATTAAGAAATACTGATGTGATATTGTTGATCTTATTCCCTTCTATTTGGTAACCACTTGGATAGAATAAAAGCCTCCTGAAAGAGAAGCATAAAAAGTTTACATGGGTCATTCAATTACAAACCAAATAATTAATCACAGACCATACCATTTGTAGTCTCCACCAACAACGAAAGGAGTTTCTAGAAGTTTACGTGTTCCTTTAGTCACAGCAGAGAAACTCCAACTGGCCTTGTGAGTCACAGGATTGTCTATTAATGTTAAACACTCAGCTTTCGATCTAGTTTTTACTATGAAAACTTCAATACCAAAACTACATGTGTCATTAACAAGGTAACCATTGTATGGATCATTAAATGTTTCAAGATCAATGAATTTGACCACACCCCATTGTTTCTTCATACAATGGAATCTCCTAACTGAAGCATCTGCATATATCACAATCACAATTTAAGGAGGAGAAAGGTACAGAGCAGAAAAAATCATTTTCCTTGCAACATGTTACGATAGTGAAAATATTCCAACTGAAAGTATTTGATGAATTAGCTACCTTGGGTACCGACATACTTGTCACGAATATGATCAAATAGAAAGAAATTAAAGATAGCATTAACCTCCCAACCAGCAGGGAGAGTAATTGTTTCCAAAATTTCCAAGTAAACAGATATATAATCTTCCCCATCTTTGCTCTTGTCCCCATTTGGGTATATACAAAAGTTCCTATACAATGTAATAAAGTTCAGTGTGTAATGAACTCAACTAGCAAGCAGATCAAAACTAGAGCTATTTACAAGATCAATTAACATACCATTTGTATCCCCCTGCTTCAAAATCATTACTTAATTTCTCGATGGACGACTTCGCAAGTGTCGAAAAGGACTTGACTTTGAGCAAATTGTGGCTCGGTAGAGCATCTCTTTCTAAAATTTACCAAAACCAACATGAGATATCTTTGCCTTACAAAAGAAACAAAAAGAAAAACCCTTTTAACAGTAATATGTAAATACCATGTAGTACGGTGGTAAGTGGGGAAGAAGGTTTGGTAGTCAGTGGCGAAGGAGGAGAAGACAATTGAATGAGAGTTCCGGTTTGGGATGAAAAATCAGCTGAAAAAGTAGTAGTGGTGGGAGGAGGTGGTGGTGGCTCCGGCGGTGGTGAAGACGGGGCTGTATGAAATCCGGAGTCGTAATATTGAGAAAGATGTATATTATTAGGGGGAAGAGGAGGTAGTGATGTAGAAGAAGATGAAGTGTCAGTCTCTGTTTTTCTGTTGGAAATTCGGGGTTTCAACGACCATGGCGAAGATGCCATTAGAAACCACAATGAGGGGCTTTTGTTCTTTGTTGTTTTGTGTTTTGAGGGGCTGTGTTTAGTTGACTAGTTTAAAATAATGAGCTAATACTACTTTTGCTGTAAAAAAGTCTCAATCCCACTTCATCAAATGATTATTATTTATTGTATTTTTATGGAATTAGGAACAAAAAAGGGATGATTTTATTTAATGTTGTTTATTAGAATACATGTGTGAGCTATTCCTATTTCTAATTTGTACTCTCCTAATTTACGTTGTATAACTTGCAAACAAAAAATTCTTTAAATATTCTATTTATTGGTGTTTTTTAAAGGATCATTAAGAGAAAATCACTCGAATTTTATTTTTTTTTAAGAGATATTGGCAGTTAAACTACTTAAATTTTAAATTTTTTAACACTTAACCACAAAAATTAAAATCTTAACTGCAAAACCTACTAAACTGATATTTCGTTTTACTCTTCACACTTCCATCTAAAGATTTTAGTTAAGTGTCATATTGGACTGTCCATGTGTACACAAGTGTACACGTGACACATTTTTAGTAGTTCACATAATATTAATTATTTAAATATTATAAAAATAAAAAATAAAACAATAATAAAAAAATATTTTTTATTTTATTTTATTTTACTTTTTCTTTTATTTTTCCTTTTTGTTTTCTTTTTTCTAAAACCCTAACCTATCTTCCTCATCCTTCTTCTTCTTCTCCAGAACCACCACCACACCCCCACAGCTAATATCACCACCACAACACCACCATCACCACCTCTACCACCGCCACTACACTCATCATTGCACCAAAACAAAGAAGATGTGAAAACATAAATTAAATACCACATGCTACAAAAATCCAAACCCATAATCAAATATCCAACCAAAAGATCACTGGTGGTGACTTAATCTCATTGCCTGATGATGAACACAATGTCGTAGATCCTCTAAAACTAATTGTAGATCCGTCGGTGACCTAATCGCACATCTTCGATTCATGACTAGCCAAAGCAAAAAAAAATTGAGGTTTTTAGTTTTGGGACCTAGGGAACACGATCCCATGATCTTGTAAGACCACCCATGACCGTGGATGGCTGTATGGCTATCATTGCACTGAAAAAATAGAAGAGAATAAGAGAGGGAATGATGGCAAGGAGGAGAGAGGGATTCGGGTTCTTGGGTTTTCGAAATCAAAAATCTGGGTTTCAGGGTCCTTAAGACCATCGACGTCGGCAATAGCAGTTTGTGGTCTTACCACGTGAAAAACCGTGTTTTTGCAAATGTCAGTTGTATATAAGAAAATATAAAAACTGGAAGCGTTTGCAGAAGCAGAAAGTAATTCTGCTACAACAAAACGGAACAGGCAGAATATAAAATATTTGCAGAAAAATAAATAACTTGACACAAGAGATTTATACGTGGTATCAGTGTTCTCACGAACACTCCTAGTCCACGAGGCCACACCCAGAGAATGAAATCAATTAATAAAGTATCAAAATTACAAAAACAATTGACTTAAACAAGTTTAGACTCCCTCTAAAGTATTGTCGCAATCCTTTGTAATCCACTTTATGAATCAGACTTCTTGAAACACCTTCAAGCCCGAACTCCCTTCGACTTTGAAGTGTGAGTGCTTACTTCCTCCCGAAGTAAGGCTTCAACAAGTCTTCTCCCGAAGACCAAGTGCTTACTTCCTCCCGAAGTAAGGCTTTATCAAGTTCCTCTCACTTTCAAACTTACGGTTTGCATATAAATTCCAGTCACGTTCATTATCACGATAATAAAATCGAGGGCAGCCAGAAAGAGATGAAGGGACATTACCAGAAGAAGGTTCTTTCATAGGCTGCTTGCCTTTGGCAGCAGCAGAGGCCTTTGCTGCAGAAGCAGATTTTGATCGAGGAGGCTCTGGCTCAAGTTCTGTGTCCTCATTATCCTTCTTAGAATGAAGAGACACTGATTTGTCTGAAGAGACTTCCATTGGATCCTCTTCTTCTGAACTGGAACTTGAAGAGGTCGATGGTGGATTAGTCTTGAGTTTCTTCTTGGCTGGAGGGACTGCCTTATCACGAGATTGAGAGGCTCGAAGTTTCTTCTCAGCAGAGGCTTGCTGGGCTCGTGTTCGAGTAGAAGGGCCTGTTGGAGTGGAGCCAGGAATTGATGCACCAGGAGGGGGACTGCCAATGGAGGAGGAGATTCCTTCGAAGATTCAGATGAAGAAGACCAGGTGCGAAGAGGTCTTACCGATTTGCGAGCAACTTGCTTGGGTGGACGTTTTGGCTTCTCGGTTTGAGATTCACGCTGGGGAAGCGATGAATCTCCAGGCTTTGCAACAGCAGGAGGATGAACTGAAGCAGCAGGGGGTGCATTGGAAGGAGTTGCAACGGTTTCTTCCAATTTTTTAGAGTGCCCTAGATTCTTGGTTCTCACCATTTTGGATCTGAAAGAGAAGATGAACAGCAACACACAAGAAACAAGAAAAAGGGTTCGGGTAGGTTGTGAGTTAAATGACAAAGATTGGTTTATATATACTTGGAAGCAAGACAAGAAAAGGAAACTAATTTTGAAAATTTAAATGGTAACCGCCAGCCCATGAATACATAAAAGGAAACCGCCCACTCCTCAACTCCTTTCCCCCCTTTTTTATAAAAAATAAAATAAAATAAAAGGAAACTAGAATTGCCAACAATATTTCCAAAAATAAGTCAATCTTTCAAGATTAAAGACACATTACCATATAAAAGATCAATCTTTAA